>NC_080669.1:4266278-5005789 GCF_027579445.1 Ammospiza nelsoni
CAGTACTGTGTTATGTTCCAGCATTTATTTTTTAAGAAGAGAGAAGACCTCCACAGAGAAATGTAATTCTTCTACCAGTTCAATCAGCATAAACAGATTTACCTGAGCACCTTGTTCTACTACTAAAATACATAAAACTCCACCCCTTTTTTTTTAACCTGGCAGAATTTAGCATTGTTAAAAATATATATATATAAACAACGCTAAATTCTGAATATATATACATATATATTCAGCTCTTTTTCTACTGTACCATTTTGTCCTGAAGGTTCATATTTATTCTTGATATTTTTCAATTCTTAACTGGTCTAGCTCTAAGAAAGAGAAGCACCACTACTTGCTAAAATTAAGCTCATGATTAAATATTTGGGTGCCACTACCACGCATTTTTCACATTATGACTTTAGACAGAGAACATGGGGGTCAGTGAACGTGCAGCCAATGAAGAATTGAGGTGAAAAGGGGGAAAAGAACACCGTGAGGTTTAATGCGGCAGATCAGATACAGAAGCATTGCCCCTGCTAGTGTACACATCCCCTGATGGCTGGGTGAGCTGTATATGAATATGCAGCTTTCTACCACTAATAATTTCGTGGCAGGAATAATAAATAATTTTGAATAAAATGTCTTACGCACTGTGTCAAACCCACAAGACCTGAATCCCCAGTCAAGCAATACCAAGCAGCAAATTTTGGCAGAGTTGTTATTCCTATGCTTTGAGTCTGTCCTTGGTACCACTGAGTGTGAAGTGACATGAAGAAACTATAATCAGAATACTAAGGCCTGATTTCTGCCAAAATAAATTAACCTGTGATACACAGGTCTGATCCAGGGGTTATTTCATCAGCGAATAACAAAAACTTGGTGCTTTGGTCCCCATGTAAATCTGAGTTTTGTTTGCCCAGTTCTCTGCAGAGAACTGATGCCACACCTAATTCCTGGAAAATGGCAGGAGGGAATTCACTACTTCTTCTTCTTCCTCTTCCTCTTCCTCTTCTTTGTCTTCTTCTTCTTCTTCTTCTTCTTCTTCTTCTTCTTCTTCTTCTTCTTCTTCTTCTTCTTCTTCTTCTTCTTCTTCCTCTTCTTCTTCTTCTTCTTCTTCTTTGTCTTCTTCTTCTTCTTCTTCTTCTTCTTCTTCTTCTTCTTCTTCTTCTTCTTCTTCTTCTTCTTCTTCTTCCTCTTCTTCTTCTTCTTCTTCTTCTTCTTCTTCTTCTTCTTCTTCTTCTTCTTCTTCTTCTTCTTCTTCTTCTTCTTCCTCCTCTTCTTCTTCCTCCTCTTCTTCTTCCTCTTCTTCTTCTTCTTCTTCCTCCTCTTCTTCTTCTTCCTCTTCTTCTTCTTCTTCTTCTTCTCATTATTATTATTATTATTGCTGCTGCTGTAGCACCTGAGCGTGGAATAGAAGTTCAGATGGACAAGAAAACTGCAAATCCTGCAGAAAAGCTGTGTTCTGCTGTGCTCAGGGCAGGTGTGGAATGTGCAGGGTGTGCGCAGGTGCTCTGACAGCTGCATCTATTTTTAATAAAGGCAAGATGTAAATTATGGAGCCAGCAAAGGTGCGTGTGAGACAAAAACGCATCTAATTATAAATTTGTCCTTCTCTTAACCTGTCATTTAGATAAATCTGATGAAACCATGCTGAGTGTTCTCCTTGCTTTCTCCCATCCTAATTTAGTCTTTGAGCAGGAAGGCACGTTGGCAACTCATAATGAGTTAATTGAGTTGGACATAATGTTTGCTTGTTCAGTTAAAAGCACAAGAGTTTAAATTGTGCTCCTCTATTCTTAAAAGAAAGGAGATCAGTGGAGGAATTAAAGTTGACAGCCAAATGACAGGGTGGATGAGAAAGAGCCACAGAGGTTATTTTGGGTCCAGAACAGTGGAAATTCTCTTTATTTTATTTTATTTTATTTTTATTTTATTTTATTTTATTTTATTTTATTTTATTTTATTTTATTTTATTTTATTTTATTTTATTTTATTTTATTTTATTTTATTTTATTTTATTTTATTTTATTTTATATTTAAATAGAGATTTGAGAAATAAATATGAAAATTCTGGAGATGCCCAAATTTCCAGGCTTCCAAAGCCTTGTTGCAGGGGAAGACAAGTGTCTGTCTTTGCCCTGGGGGTGCCTGAGCAATTTCTGAGCAGTTCCCTCTTAATCTTTGCAACAGGAGCCTGTGATGCTGAAACTGAGCAAAATGCTTTCATGGAGCAGAGAAATTACAGGGTTGGTAACACATTTGGGAGCTATGGTGACTTGACACCAGTTAGAATAGGCAGCATTTTCCATATGTAAATTGTAGCTCAAATTGCCAGAGCAGAGTGGGAGGTAAATAATTTACTTTCATTCAGGAGATGCAAACATACAGAATGAAACATACTATATAATTATATAAAATCTCCCCAGCAAGGCAGTGCCACAGGAATGGAACATCACAAAACCTTTCTCTAGGTACACAGGTACTTTTACAAAAAAACTGAGTGCTGTTTAATGGGAGGGATCAGAACCAGAGACGATCAAACAAGAAAAACAAATTAATTAAAATTTTACTTCTATTTGTTTGGTCAAAAGAACCAGAAACAAAGTGTCTACACTCATTTAATTTAAAATTTTTCCTTGGAAAATATAAATACGTCCAAAACTGAATGGTTACTGTGAAACATTTGGTTTTTAGTGGGAGCTTCTGTCTAATTTAGCCAGTAAATAAAAAAATTGACCATAAAGCCAGGAGATTTGAACCAATTACTTCAAAAGATTTCACCTTTAAAATGTTAGGAAAATAAGAAGAGAAACCCAAGAAAGTTCCGGCTTGGCATCACATTGACTCCTACCATGCTTTGGCCCTCATCTTTTTCTCCGAGTCTGAAAAAAATTGACTAAGCTTGCTGTGCAAAGGGAGCTTGGTTTCTTTTTTTCCCCTTTTCTCAGTTTGTCTTCTAGTTGTCTGAATTTGCCATGTAGCTTAGCATTTTCTACATTTTTGGTAGGAATTTTTAACTTTCTGGAAATTGGACTGGAAATGAAAAAATAATTCTCTGTGTCACTCTCAAGAGAGAATTGAAAAATAACAAAGATAAATTCCTATGGGCCAAATGCAAAAATTAGTGTCTTTAGCTCATAAATGTTTTGAAACCATTAAGATAGTGGTCCAAAATACAATTTTCATAGCCAATGATGTGGTTCACTCAGGATACCCACTCTGATTGCAGAGAGAATTTTATCATGGGAAATTGAATGCTGGCTTCCCAGATTATTTTAATAAGGAATAAGACACTTGGAGACTCAGTGAATTTGACTTTTCTCTTTGTTTCATCAAAGTCTTTTGTCTTTCCTGTCTCCCCCAGGTGTTAAACCATGGCCAAGAGGGTGGGGGATTCTTTGCTGCAAACCAGAAAGGAGACTCAGGCTGAGGGGAGTTATCAGCCCTGGGAAGGAAATGAAACCAAGAAGGTGGTAAGAATAGCAAAAACCTGTGTTTCAGGTGTCAGTGCTATTTATCTTCATAAAAACACTTTTTTTTTTGTCCTGAGTCTCAGGCAAATCTTTCAACACTGTGAGTCTCCCACATGGACAAGCAGCTGTTTGAAATGGTGAATACAGTTTGGATAGGCTGAAGCACTAAATATTCTGATATTTTGGACTGGCTCTAAATTGGTATTTAAAGAAAATAGAAAAATAAAACCCCAAAACCCAAACAAAGAGCAGTCACCCCAAAAGAACTATGACAAATCAGATGACCCAGTTTTCACATGTTTAAATTTAAAGTCCAACAGGGACATAAGAACTTACATCTCATCAACAAAGGTGCCTTTTTAAGTTGGTGGGTCACTCCCACATTTAAAAGCTGCATTATTACATTTGAATAAGAATTTTCCCATATTTGTGGAAAAAAAAGGGAATAATCCACTGTTTAACATTACAAACAGCAAGTGCAATTTACTGCCAGGATTATGAGACTAATTTATAGTCCAGTACTCCCACAGGTCCCACATCACCTTTGTCTGCGAGAGATTATTTCTTGTGTGCTCCAGTGGCTTCAGAGAGGTTACTGTGTTTGCTGCCTGTTTTCTAAATAAATAATTTATTCTAAATTATTTCTAAATAAATAATTTATTTCACTTCATTCTTATTGGTTACTACTGCCCTAGGAGGCTCACCTTAATTTCACTATGCAAATTTTCAGTAGATTAATTAATTTGCTACCAAAATAATTTGTTTTTCAGCTTCAACTAGTGATTAATTTCTCTTGGTTACAGATCAGTGGATGATGCTGTTTTGGGGTTGATGTTCTGGTTCTTTTCAGTCAGTAAGACAGAAAAAGTAGAAAGAGAAGTGTTCTAAAAAGTTAATTTAAATACTTACTACTTTTTTTTTCCTTCTAATTACTTTTAATAAAATCTTCTTTATGCCTTTTTAAAGTTTTAAACCTACTTTACCTTTCTCCCAATCCTATCTCAGAACAAAAAGTAAATATATTAGTAATTAACCAACACCAAACCTGCCACATCCTTTAGTACATTAACCAAAAAAAAAAATCTCAAAATTAAAAAAAATCTTGAATTAGCAAACCAAAACCACTACAGCTGACCATATATTTTATATCCATTTTATAATATACTTTATTTCCATCCCTGAATATATGGGGTGAAGCGACAGCGCAGCTTTTCCAAATGTTTCATTGCAACCTTAAATAAATAACAGAAACAAGACAAAACAAAAACCAAAACAATTGACTCCCCCAAACCTCAGAGCTTCTACAAGCATATTAATTTTTTTTCAGTTGTTTTTCATAGAGCTGCACTCTGGCTACTATTAAATACAGGACCTGTGAAAGCAGCAGGTCTTTATTGCCAGGGGTTTGAAGCCCTTACTATTTTCTTGCTTCTCCATAACATTCAGCAGAGGCAGGGAAATGCTCTTTTTTTTAATAGGCTGAGGCCCAAGGACATAAAAAACCCCTTCAGGATCACCATAGTACAGAGCAATTCAATTTGGAAGAGACCTTGGGAAGCTCTGGTCTCCCTCAACTAGCTCAGGTTGTTCCAGGACCACAGGAATTTTGAGGATCCAGCCCAAGGATGAATGACCCACAGCTTCTCCTGGCTCCTGCTCCAGAGTTGGATCACATCCTGGTGGTAAAACCATTCTTTCCAACTAGACAGAATTTCAGATTTTGAAACTCGTGGCTTTTACCCCCTCCCTATTGTTTTCTTGAGATCAGGGTTGAAGGCACTTGAGATGATGGTTCATGTTTGGACTCAGGTGTTTATTATTTCCTATCAGTGAAACAGCCTCATAAACATGAGTTCAGCAGCTTTCCATTAGAAGGCACAAAATGGCCAGCAAATCTCTTGTGACAAGGCCTTTCAAGACTAAACTATCCAATTAAGAACTGACACCTGGAATATTCTCCCTCTTAACCCAATAACTGATCTCAAAGAGCTGCAATGCGGACTTTTCTGCCCCCAATTACAAAACGCCACCCAAACCCATGAAGAAGAAGGAAGAAGAAGCATGAAGAAGAAGGAGGAAGAAGGAGGAAGAAGAAAGGAGAAGAAGGAAGAAGGAAGAAGAAGGAAGAAGAAGGTGAAGAAGAACAATCTGCTTCCACCCTAAAACCTCCAACTTGCTTCATATTTATTTCCATATTCCAAAACCCCAAACTCTAAGTTTTCTACCCTGTGATATTACACTTTTCTAACCAACTCTAAACCTGTAATCCCAGTGCTATCAATCAATTTTTAAAGTCTTCTCCACAGCCTCAGGTCAAGTGCGGTGCTCGCTTGTGGGCCTGTGCCTTTCAGAGCACAGGAAGTTTAAAATTCTCAGCATCCAGGGTTCCAACACTTTCTGCTTTAAAGCTCTCAGAAAATCCATGTTCCATGTGCTGGTTTTCTCTAGGACACAGCTAATTTCCTTCACACAGGAAAGTGTGCTGGGAGCTATGCTGGTGACACAGGGATGTGCTGGCTGTGGAAGCTCAGAGTTTGCCCATCAAGGACCTGGGAGGGGACAGGGCCAGGAGAGCTGAGCCCAGCTGGCCCAAGGGATGCTCCAGACCATGTGGGATTGGGCTCAGCACACAGAAGGAACGGGGGACATCTGGAGGGATGGCTTTTGTCTTCCCAAGCCAGGCCTCTCCTGGGCCTGGCTGAGCTCTGTCTGCCTTTGGGGAGCAGGGAATGAGTTCCTTGTCTTTCTTTGCTTATGTGTGCAGCTTTTGCTTTTGCTGTTTAATAGAAATTTTCCTGTTTTAATAGACAGTTTACTGTCTTCATCCCAAACGAGGAATTTTTCCACTTTCACCTTTCCAATTCTCTCTCCCATCCCACTGTCAGGCCTGCATGGTGCTGGATTCCTGGATGGGGTTAATCCACAGCACTCCACATTCTCCATACCCACCCACCCCATGGCTGAAGAATTTCATAAGACCCTCTCACTTTAGGCTGAAAAAAGGCCATGCAGGTAATCTGTGGAATACAGAGAATTTATGGAATAGCAGGAAATTTGATCTGCATTTATTCTATCACAAGAAGGGTGCCACAGTTCTTCTTCAGTGTAATGGATAAAATGAAGGGTGTGACAGGGAGTTTCAGTGCAAACAAAGGGTGGACAAAGGAGGGACCAACATATTTGATTATCTCCACATCAGTGGATGCTGAAAGATGGGTTGAGGGAGAGGTGGGACAGGTTTGCAGAAGGCAAATATATAATACTCAAATACTGTTGAGTATTACAGAAGATACACAATGCACTTCCAGTCTAGGACTATCCCCAAGTGGAACCTGTTGGAGATCAGACAAAGATTACAGGAAAATACCTATATAAATTCCTCTAGTAAGACATTTTGGGCCTTTTCAAGGAGCAAGTTACTGGGTTGGATGTACTTTGATTGTAGGTCTGTACACTCAGCTCTTCAGCACTTTATGAGAAGAAAAAATATCCAAAATTGAAAATAACAATGTAGTCATGGCTACAAGTGTGTGTGGAGACAAAAGATGTAATTCCTTACAGTGATATGACTTCACCAACATTCAGATTTTAGGGTCTGGACAAGCCCATAGTTCATTTACATTATAATTTTAGTCCTTCTACGTGTTGTTGCTATGTATTCGCACAATAAAATTTCCTATTTTCGAGCCACAATAATGACATATCTCCAGGTAAAGCAAAATTTCCATCATGCTTAATTCAAGGACAGGCCTTAACTCAGCAGTTTTGAAGTTTTTTAGCCCTGTCACTTCCTTTGAATGTTGTCAAATATGAAAACAAATTTGTTCAACTCACTGATGTGAAAAAAACATCCAAGATCACCCCACGTTCAAAGACAAAACAACCTCAGCCCATTCATTTTGACAAATTTTAGAAATAGAAAGTCTGTAAAAAGCAGCAAATAACTGACATCCAGACACAAGCCTGGTTTAATATCTGATACTTCAGTTATTTCTGAATTGTGGTAAAAACATTTTCATGTTTTATGCATTCTAAAATATTCCAGGGAAGTTACTCCTGGTTATTAAAGATGTAAGAAGTGTGGAACTGGCACAACCCATTACTTTTATCATGATATTAGAAAATAAGACTTAAAAGAAGCCATCAAATCTTAAACTGATAGTTATTGCGACCATAAAATCATTGGTGATTCAATTCAAAAGGGTCGACTAAAAAGGACTTAAATTTTTTTTTTATAGTGTCACAAATAAGATTTTCCCCAAACTTAGTCAGGATAGAAGTGGAAGTTCTCCAATTTATTTTAAAAATACAAACTTTAGAATTCAATACAAATATTGCACAAGCAGAACTTTGATTTAATAATTTAAATTATTTAAATTTAATCACTGAAATTACTTTAATCACTTACATGATACAAGTATGACTATAGTACTTCGAAAACAATATTGGTATGTATCTTCAGAAGATCCAGTACCATTTTTTTCCCAAGTGAAACAAACAGGAATCAGTTTCCTAAAAATTAGTGCATCCAAGAAAAAAGATCATGACCTCTTGTTTCCAATCTAACGTGTTTGAATCTTGTGCCATTATGTTTTGTTAAATCGGTGTTAGCCTTTTCCCCCCCCCAGTTTTAAAGATTCAGTTCTGAAGAGGAGAGGAACATAAGCTGGAACAGACCAGATAAATTAAAGTCAAAGGAAAATTAAATCTGGTGGTTTGGAGGCCATTTTAAACTGGAAAAACTATTCATTAGATTCATGCAAGATTATTCCTGCTGAAATAGGATGAGATACAGCTTCAAGAGAAGTAAAAAAAAAAAAAAAATCAGTGGATGTTTTGATGCAATATTATTTATTATTTAGCATAATTTGCTCACCATGGCATTTTTCTCAGTTACCGACACATGGGCAGCAACATTCTGTACAATAAAAGGGAATTGAAGAACAGAGTCCCGACAGGATGCAGACACAAATGTGTTTTCCAGCATAAAAATCCTGTGTTGTCAGTGTTAGTTCTCCCCAAAATGAAACACAAAAAATATATATTGAACTTGCTTCAGAAGTCAATTATAAGCTCAAAATGATCTTCACCAAAAATGCTTATACGTTGAAAAAAATCTTTATCACAGCATCTGAAAGATGGCACATTTGGGGGTCAGAATTAATTACTCAATACACTATAGAATGTCATGGGAAAAAATGAAAAATGTGAATTTTTATTTTTTTTTTGGCTTCCTTTGCCAACCAGATTAATCCCAGAAAATGAAGGGAAACTCCTCAGCATCAGGTGATAAATCCCATTTTCTCCCAGGAGGACGGCTCAGCCAGCTTTAACACCTTTTCTTGCATAGCTTCCCTCACCTGGGCTGAATCACAGCATGGGTGCACCAATAAAGCAGAGATTTGTCCCAGCTGATCGCCTTCCAACATTTTTCTGATAGAAATGAGAACAGAATTTCCTGGGGAGCAAGGCTTGGAGTGGGATATGAAGTGGGAAAGGAGTGGATTCAACCTGGAACTTTGGCACTGCTTTCCTTTCCTCCATTCATCTCAATTTATACATTCTCTGGTGTTCAAAAATGAAGAAACCAAATAGCATTGGGCAGTGCCTGACCATGCATCAATTTGCTTTGTTTCTGTCCCCACCCTTTCTGCTGCATCTGTATTTTCCTTTTACTTTCTGTTTCACCGCAATCCATTTGGAAGTGATTGGAATCTTAACTAGCAATATTTAATCATAAAAGGCACAGAGAGCCACTAGGGATGTACCAGCTGGTGGGAACCAGCCTAATTACACCATTTCAATTGAAATGCTCCCAAATTCACCTCTTTGAATAAAATAAAGTATTAAAGCTAATGGGTGCTGTATCCCTTAATCTCGCTGGAGTATTTGATGTAACACTTTTTAAACATTAAGCTTTAGGGATCTTAATTTATTATTACAAAATCACACATACCTTCTTTCTCACCTTACACATTTGAGTTTAAGAAACTGACTGACGGCATCCAGTACTATTCAGAAAGTTGATTATTCTTGCTTTAGGAAATGTAGAGAAAGAGGAATTAATCAATATTTGCCTTGATAAATGTCTGGCCACCTGAATTTGGGCTAACAACTGATGATCCTGACAGTGATAGTGTAAAACTGGCAGCCCACACAGAACATCTTTGGTTTGAGCTTTCACCAATCCCCCCATCTGGGTCCCACTGTTCTCCACACCAACAATTCTCCTGGCTTTTTACCAAATCAGCATTTATTTGCAGCAATCTAACACAATGTTAATTGCTTACTCATTGAAACCTGGCTGGCGTTTCCCCCACTGGTGGGGATTTGGCAAGGCAGGCTCCATCCTCAGCTCCCCGTGCCAGCTGCTCTCCTACCAGCCAATTCCCACCCACCCCGCATTCCTGCTTTTCTCTGCTCTCCCCTTTTTAAATTTAGGCATAATCGTGTGGTTGGGTGAGCTAAGAGGGTGATTTTTTGCCACATCCAAAGATGAGGCGGCAAGGGTGGTAGATTTTCATTCATTGCCTGCCCCAAGAGTGGCATGAAAAACTGCACAAAGCAGCCTCTTGTGGGAGAGGAAAGGCAGAGTTTTGAGACAAAATTTTCACCATTTCCAATGAGAGATCTTGCCAAAAAAATCCTGGTTTGAGACTGTGTGGGCCCCCACAGCTGGAGGGGTGATGAAGGATCCCGACTTATCAAAAGCTGCCTTAATTACAGCAGGACAAATCTTGCAGGAGGTGCGCCAGCAAGTATTGCAAAACTTTAATTTGTTTTTTGAGCGCTTTGATTTCTTTGGATGAAAGGCAGTGGACAGGGATCCTGCTATTAGGCAGAGTTTGCTGGTATTTGGCACAAATGTGGAGCCCAGAACTGGGATAAAGCCCAGTTTTGGTAAAACTTGATGCCCACAGTGGGCAGTGGAATGATCATTTATCCCCAACACACACAACAGTGGTGGCCAGTGGCAACCAAACAGCTCATCTGATTTGCCCCAGGTGCTCTGTCCAGGCAGTGAAAGGATCACAAAGAGCTTTTATCCTAAATATTCTTGAGCCTCTCTGTCAGTGGAGGTCAGAGAAAGGTTTGTTGCTGTGCCTTTGATTGGGTTTTTTTTAACCTCCCAAAAATGAGAAACTTTTGATTTAGGAGAATGTGATGGTGTTCACAGGGGTTTTTGGTTGAGGGAAGAGATGAGGATCTGACTCCATGTTTCAGAAAACTGATTTATTATTTTATGATATATATTACATTAAAACTATACTAAAAGAATAGAAGAAAGGATTTCATCAGAAGGCTAGCTAAGAATAGAATAATAAAGAATGATAACAAAGACTTTTGTCTCAGACAGAGAGTCCGAGCCAGCTGACTGTGATTGGCCATTAATTAGAAACAACCACACGAGCCAAATCACAGATGCACCTGTTGCATTCCACAGCAGCAGATAACCATTGTTTACATTTTGTTCCTGAGGCCTCCCAGCTTCTCAGGAGGGAAAAATCCTAAGGAAAGGATTTTCCATAAAAGATGTCTGCGACAGGAGAAGACAATCTAAAAATGCAAAATACCAACTGCCAAAGAATTAGCCCATTGTTTTATGACAAAGAAGTAAAAGAAGTCAGGTGAGATGAACATCACAGGAAGAAGATCCATAAAATGAGTGAGTGGATGCTAGATTTAAAAAAAAAATGTCAGTTTTGAGGCTTTAGACAAGGTAGAAATTTCTCTCATGTAATGCAGCATTTGCTTTTTGAGAATCATGCTTTTTTCCTGTCAAAAACCACTCCCTGCTTCTGAATATGTCCTGAGTGAACTGTGATGCATTCAGGTATCCCCAGGTGATGTTTCTCACTTAGCTTTGACTGTGGCAAAGCTGCCTGCATGTGTGACTCTACCTAAAGCTTACAAGAGGCAATTTTGAACAAAAGGCAATAAAAACCAGAAGAGAAACACCTTGTGCACGTCCCCCTTTAGTCTGAATACTGAAAGTTTGACACTTTAAACATTGAGTTGGACTCAGTGATCCTGATGGGTCCCTCCCAACTCAGAATATTTTGTGATTCTGTATGAGATGTGGTTGTAACTTTGGGCATCAGTGCTTTTAAAGCAAGCTCCTTTTTCAGGCAAGGTGACTTATAAATCATTAAAGTAGAATTTTTCCATCACTTTAACTACTGTATAGCAGCTTAGCAATTAGTTTACAGTAGTTTATCTTTGTTCTCAGAAAGAAACAATTCTCTTCAAAGTGTTGTTCTTGCCCGTGGCAGATCACAACAAGAAAACAGCACACGCAATAATCACTGGTAACCATCTGTCTCAGGATAATTCCAAGATATTTTATGAACAAAAGAAAAGATAAATTGCCATTAGTGTTGCACCTTCAAACATCTGGACTAATTAAATTCACAATGCTTTTGATTTTAAGTGTTAATTTTAATCAGAGAGGGGCCTGGAGAACCAAATGTTTTCCAGGCTTCTAAATTCCCAACATCAACCCATCACTTACAGTTTCTTCATTCTCTGTTGGTGTGACATGAAGGGACAGTGCACAGAATGTCCCACAACAGGCTGGCCTAGAGGAGAATCTGAGCCCATATCCTGCAGTGGAATGGGTTGGACTGCAGCTTCAAAGAGAAAATGCTTCCCCTGGAGGAAAAAAGCAAAATTGGAGTTGGGTGAGCCTCAAAGGAGTTGCAGGCTCACAAGCCATTGCTTATGTTTGGGTTTGGAATTGGAATTGAGTCTGGTGGCTCAGATCCTTACCACAGACAGTGAGTGGTACCACCTACAGAGAGAAAGAGCCTTGAGGGAAGGAGGCTGAAATGGGGAACAAAATTTTCGCAGAAATTAATGTGCATGATAACATGATTGTAAACCTATTTGCATTTTATTTGTTATTTGTTTTTCTAATGTAACAAAATCTCCCTCTTAGCCTTTCATGTGTCCTCTTGAATTATTCATTTTGGCAGTTGCTTTCCCCTCGCCATTCTCATGCATCTCTTTTCCTTTTTTTCTTTTTTTTTCCCCTCTCAAATTTCACTTTAAACTATTTCCTACTTGGCAGGTCCTATATTTCTGAAGGAAGTGAGGCTTGCCCCAAGTCTTGAGTATTCTTTCCCTCCTTCCAGTGACTGGCTAGCGAGAACAAAAGCTGAAAATCTTGTTTTCCATCATTGTTACTTATTCCCCCAAGGACATTGCTCGTGCAGTGAAACAACAGGGGACAAGTCTGCTGGCAGGAAAATCTGTCTGGTTTGATCTAATATGGAAAAATTTTGTAGAAGAACCAGGCACAAAAATCTGGTGATCTTTGTCACTCTGCACCTGTCTGGGCTACTTTTGTGGGACAGTTATTTATCACTATACTACACGACATACAAACATAAAGTCTCCTGCAATGTTCTTAAAAGAGATTTTTCCGCCTCACCAGTTTCTCCTGGTCATTCCTAAATGGTCTGTTTACTTTGTGAATTTTGGAAAATCTGTTGTTTCTCTGCTGGCAGAGTGGCAGCAGGGACATTGTGTTACTAAGCAGAATTTCCTCCTAGAGGTCGAGTTGCACCTCACAAAAATCTCTAAGAATTCTGTCAGTGCAAAAAGACCTAACTGAAAGAATATGTCTATTCCACGAGCCTTGCAAGATCAGTTTGAATAAAATTTATTGGGTTTTTTGTCATGATTTTTTCTAAAATTCAATTACCCTTTGGAACAAGCACTTGAAGTCACAGCAGTGCAAATGACGACAATATCTTTGAAGGGATAAAACAACATAAATATGGCCCAAGTAGTGAGCACACTCAGAGCATGAGAGTGCCAGCAACAAGGAAATATTTGCACTGGACAGAAGTGAAAGATATGCAATACAAAGCAGCAAAATAAATTAGGTTATGGAGTAAAGTTATTAAATCATATGGAATAAGGAGACATGAGCAGTGAGACCTCATGCCCATGACCCCAAGAAGCAACCTTCAACCAAACATTGCCTCTGTAGGGAAATGTATTTCCACACCAAAAATGCACAGATTTTGGTAGCCAGCCTTATTGCACGTTTCACTTTCAGTGTCCTCATGAAGGCACAAAATGCTAAATGTGCAGGTAAATGGCACAACCACAAATTTGGAATACCTGTAACCTTTGGAATACCTGTAACACCTGCAGCAGTGAGAGCCCTCAGCTCTGGTTATTCTGAGCAGGTGAAAGCACTGTGTTTTCCATTATTATATATTTCTATTATTATATTCTAAACCAGGCCAAGCCACTGGGCAGGAGAGCTGTGGCCTCCAGATCTCAATGAATTGATTCTCACATCTCTGCAAGCCCATCCAAGGCCTGGAGGGTGGAGTGACCTCCATCTCTGGGTCAGGCAGCAACTTCATTTGCCTGTGTCCTGGGTTGACTATATGATGCTTTTATCCCCAATCATCTCATTCTGTTTATGCTGAATAATAAGTTTTGTACCTTTAAGAGTGTTCCAGAGAGTGAAGGGGGGTAGAGAAGAAGCGTGCAGTTCGTTTTCAGACACTGCACTCACTCCTCCACATTCCTGCTCCCGGACTGTGTTGTCTGTAGATGAACAGACAGCGGGACAGAGCTCTTCTTTTGCTTTTTAGTTAGTTTTAGCTAGCTGAGGCAAAGAAGTTCCCTGGATTATTGTTTTTTTCCTTTTTCTTTGGACCTCTTGAAACTGCTCTGGACTGAGCACCCAGGAGAGCACCGGCAGCTGCCGCTGTGGCCCACCGGGCCAGGCCTGGCCTGCGACAATTCCAGCTCCGGAGGGACTGATCAGAGACTGAGTGAGCTGAGCTTCAACCCAGGGTTTTCTCAGTTTGTCATCTCTTTTAGAGTGGCAAGGGGTCTCATTGTTTGATATTGTTTTGGTTTTATTGTTTAATAAACAGTGGTTTTCCACCTTTCTCCAAGGAGGCATTTTTTCCCTCCCGGACCAGTTGGGTGGAGGGGCTGATTGGATCTGCTTTTCCCACCGGAGCTCCTTTGGGGGATTCTTCCCCAAATTTGCACTCAATCTGGACACCCTGTCACTGTTTGTGCTGTTACACCCTGCCCTGTGCTTTGTGAAGGCAGCACTGCCAGCAGAGAGTCTGGTTCTTCTTTCCTGTGTAATTTCCAGCTGAGGAAAAGGTGTAAATTCTTCTGGACTCTCATACACTTTCCTTTCAGCACTAGGAAACGTAATTACAGCTTTCTCTTACTTTGCATTTTGTAATGAACAGATTTTTAATCTTGCTCCCCAACAAGCACACATAAAACGCTGCCCAAATTTTCCTTTCTTGGGATTTGCATGCATTAACTCTTGTTCTGTAACAAACTTTGGGCTTCCACTTGCCCTGGTGGATCCCAGATTTTCCACCACCACCTCCGCGCAGCTGCCCCTGCCTTCCCATTCTCATGGCACTGCCGTGTATTATTTTGAGCTAAAAGGGCTTTTTTTTTTTATGCTATGAAGAGCAGATAAGCCCCTGATAAGCATCATGTCCCATCTGATCAGGGCTCTAGAGCTGGGAAACCTTTGCAGGATGGACAAGCCCAGTAATACCAGGCGATTTCTGTGTGCCTGTGGGACAGGGAGCTGGAGATGTGTCTGGAAGTTTTGTAAAGCCAGTTCCAATGTTAGGAAAAGTGAGGAAGAGTTTAATACATCCTCTAATAGAGTTGTTAAATTATTTCTGTTGGGTTAGAACAATTATTTGTGTTGGCTTGCTGCAGCAGCACTGACAAACAGGATGGCCGAGAACAGAATCTGAGGAGTTTGAGGGGGTACAAGAACAGGGCATAAGAATGGGAAATTTCCTGTGCTGGGGAAACTGCCTGCATTTAAAAGGTACATCTATCACTTACACAGCTCTCTGAACATTTTGTAGCACATCCAGATCATGGTAATTGACTTTGAGCTTCCTATTATAAAAGCCCCATTCCAGTCCCCTCTACGTTTTTTCAGATTACAAAAATACCCAAACCAAAACAGCAACAAAAACAAACAAAACCCCAAACAAACAAACAAAATCCGACCCAAACCAAACCAAACCCAAACAAAATACCCCAAAATTTCATTTTCCTCATGAAAAGAAAGCCACTAGGCCAAGATACCCACACAGAGATGAAGCTCATCAGCTCTCAACTTGCCAGGTTTAACATGAGTGAATTGGGAATTGGGGCAAAAAAATGCAATGTATAAAAGTCCTTCCTCACATTTTTATTATAGCCAGCATGATGAGACAGGAACCACATTTGTAAGCAAAAATCTGCATGCAAGTCACATAAACATTTATTAACTTCTGGGGAGCACCTATTTTCAGATTTAAGCTTCCTACTGAAGCTCAGCTTTGGCTAATTAAGGATTTTGAGTTAATTTAGCTTGGGTAAAACCTAAGGTTTGAAGAATAAAGGGAATGCACAATACAGACTAACCATAATTAAATGCTTCCATGGCTTCAGATGGGATTAATCTTTAATTTGAGCTAGAAATGCTGAATTAATGGGAGGCCTGTGAACGTGCTCTAAACTTCAATGCTATGCTTTTCCTGTTGAACCTCCTTCTTCCAAAGCTTCCAAATGCTTCTTTAAACCCAACACATGAATTCCAACCCGTCCTAAGTCAGGGGATGAAAATCAGCCCAAGATATGTGTCCTCTCCTCAGTAAGGTTTTAATGAAAACCTTAGAAAATAAAATGTTTGTGTTTGGAAATTGGTGCCACATGCAGTCACTTCATGGTTGGAGCATTCTAGCTCAGAGGGAATACTGAGGGAAATGGAATAAGAAATTTAAAAACTGGGGAGGAAGAGTTTCTCTGTGTGGTTTTGTCCTATGGGATTTTATTGTAGGATGACTCCACTGGGATTTCACACACAGTGACCTCTGCCTGTATTTCTCAAATTTTTCTAATCTTCAAAGCAAAACTACTGAAAAAAGCAGAGTCAAGAGAAGTATACAAATAATTCCAAAGCTGTAGTGATGCCAGAAGTAGCCTAGGTCTTCTATCTACAATTCTTTCTTCCCTTCGTGTGTAATAACTGCAAGTTTCAAACCATTTGTCTCCGATGTCTCTCTCTGAACCCTCCATGTGCCTAATCTAGTTATGAGGAAATAATAGGGAAAACCTTGATTTTGTTCTAATAAAACCAGATTATGCCAAAAAATTCCAACCTTGGGCCTGATGAGCTAAGAGCTTAGCTGAGGTAACTCCCTGCTCAGTGGATCTTGTACTGTCCTGGATATATTCCCAATATTGCAAAAAAACAAGTTGGGCCAAGCATCTTCCATTGAGTCATTTAAAATTTATTTTACAGCATATTTTACAGCATTTCTGTGCTGCCATGGCTCTGTTTTCACATTGAATGAACTTCCAGCATTCTAACTCACCCTAATTTGTCATCCTAAAGGCAAGAACTTTGAGTCAGCAATGGGTAACTCGCCGGGTGCCTTGGCACAAATAAAGTGAATCTCAATTCTGCCTATGCAGAGAATGGATTTACAGAGCACTGCTGAGAATCAGGCTTCTAAAGGAGCAGTTTCAGCTCCTGTGTTTTTATCACAGGTTTCTGTGGGTTCTAAACAGGAAAATCTCCATTTCCATTCTGAGACTGATGTCATTAATGTCTGCCGCTCCATTGTTTTTTTGCTATTATGTATTCCTACAAGTCTCCTGTATGGGATTTCTTAGGCTTGTCAAGAAATTCTGAGATGAAATTTTGGATTCAGGGGTTTGAGATCTGCGACCTCAGGCTATATGATTTAACACTGCTATTAATTTTTGAAAGGCAGACATGTCAATTTTATTCGTTTCTTCACAATGGATTTTTCCTTCAGCTCTTATCCATCAGTTTGCTAATCTGGAAATAAAGCACTGAAAAGCCAAAGAAAATACAAATGTTACATCATCACAGCATTAAGTTCCATTAAGTTCTTAATTATGTCATTGTTCTTAAGTTCTTAATTACATTAAATAATTAAAATTCTCCTGCTGTTCTCCTGCACTTTTCATCAGTAAATCTCAAAGCACTTTGTAAAGAAGGTCAGATCTTTATGGCACAGAAGTGACATGTAGCAAAAGTAGGTTCAAATTCCATTTTGTTCACTGCATTCTGGTTAATCCCCCTGAAAAATATTTTCCTGTATTTTAGAATTATTTAGAATTCAAATATTTACTTTAGAATTATTTCCCCTGCTGGGAGATTGGGCCTGAGTAAATCTTCATTTCTCTAAGAAAATTGTATAGTTCCCCTCAAAAATGAGTGCTGGGATATGCTTCTTGAGACTTGTTGAAAATTTAACAAGATCTATTTATGGATGTGAAGATTTGAGGAAAACAAAGCTGTAAGCATTAAATAAGCTTCTATAACAAGCCAACAAGTGGTTGCTGTATCCTGCTTGTGGTTTTGCTTTTTGCAATGGGTATCCAGGATTACTGCTGGAGCTGAAATCACTGTACAAAGTTCACATCTCCTTCTGTGACAGAGCCACAATACATTTCTTATTGAAGGAAATGCAAAGCCTGGGATAGAATTAGGGAGGGCTTTCCAGTGGTGCCAGTTCCCAGCTGTTCAGGGGCAATGTCTGAGGCTGTATGTGGCTTTTCCTACATTTTTTATCATGGTTGCACCAAGGACAAAAAATGAGTTGCTTTATCTTCCTTAACCCTTCTCACATGGCTCCTGCAGTTCCTCCCAGCAGCAGCTACTGCTCACAACAGGCAAAGGAAAAAGCCATTTTTTTTATTCAGAATTCATCCTTGCTTTTACCCAAACACAGGGAAGTTCGCAATACCACGGACAAAGCTATATCAGGACTTCCTGACAGAGCCAAAGATATTCATTCCTCAGCCGTAAATGTAAATAAAAGCTGGACAATCACAAATGAGCTTTTCCCCTGCTGGAAAGTAAATGCAGAAATTTCTTCATGGTTCTCCTCTCTGAACCTCATGAAAAGTTCCACACTTCACTGAAAACATGCACAGCCTGCAGCAGATGTAACTGAAAACTGCCAGAGAGTTTTCAGCATTTTTAAATAAAAAAGAAGCATTAAAGCTCAAAAAAGCACTTTTATTTCCTATTAGATTCCCTCACCAAAACTTTGTAGTTAATAAGGCAGCTTCTTCTGCACAAAGGGGAGGGAAAGGGAATTTTGCTGGTTGTCAAAAGACAGCACAAGGGTTCTCCCAGCCAGGCTTTTAAAAATCAAATACCTGGATTGTGTTTCTTCCAGAGCAGTCCAGGTATTGAGAAGTAAATCCTAAATTTACAGAATAAATCCTAAATTACAGAACAACTTGAAAAGATGCAGCACAAAGGGTAACTGAAAGATGCAGTCGTCCAAAAGAGAAATAAGTTTTGGTGCAGGAACATGTGAAAATGGTAATAATTTTGACAAATTGTTGTAATTCTGCAGCAAAGGCATTCTTCAGAACCCAATCTTTCTTCAGAAAGTTTTTTGTTGTTTGAAATACATGGACAATGTAACTTTTTCTTTGGATGATCACAAAATCAAATATTGACTAGTGGTTTCGATTCAAGGCACAGAAAAGAAGAAAGATTTTTTATCTAATTGGTGTTTCTATCTAGAGCAATATTTCAATCAGAGCTTTGATTCCCAGCTAAATAAACGTGAAAGCTACAAGCACATAGATTGTTATTTTTGACCTAAACCCAGAAACAATAAAGAGGAGCCCAAAGTTAAGTCTTGTCAATTTTCAGTAACACTTTATTTTATTATTCTCATTAAATGCATTTGCCTACTTTGATATTTTGGAGAGAGGAATCCATGAATCCATGTTAATATGAACTAACTCAATTTCTCACAATTTTTGAATACTGTTTCCTGCAATGTAATTATTGATTTTAGCATTCATATGTGTCCTGTTGTTTTCCTAATTAAATGTGATACGTATCCAGATTATATCTTACAATCAATAATGAATCATAAATCATAGTTACAGACAGTATTTCACAATTCTCTTTAAATTACTCTATTTTTAAAAGTCATACAATAGGTCATCCTTTTTTCCTAGAAAGTCAGATTGTCACACCTAGGAAATTGAGAACATACCTTAAGAATATATGCTGGAACCCAGATCTCAAGAATATTTGTTAAAAATACATGTTTAAGAATATGTGTAAAAATTACACATATTAGGAATATATGTTAAATTAACGTATAAAAATTAACATTTTTAGTGCTTCTATCTGTGTATACAAACAAAATACTCTTTTTACACTGAGACATCTGCAGCTTGCATGGACATATATTTTTTTTCACCATTTTGTAGAAATATTGTAACATTAGCAGGGTTTTTTTCCAAAAGCACTGATGGCCAAATGGGACATAATTTACTTCTGAATTACATATCTCCTGTTCATGGTATTTTTTTGCATGCCAGAATGCTTAGAGGTGGGCTCTCCAGTTGACTTTTTTTTAATAATCGTCATTACACTTGAAAGAAATCCTAAATACAACGCCAGGAAAAAGGAGAAGAAAATATAGGGGTGATGCAAATAAAGTAACCATGGTCTGAAAATCTGCAGAAATCTTAAGAAAACATTTGTGGCTGACCAAACACAAAATCACAGAAGAGAAATGAGAATGCTTAAATGTGTACATTAAAAGTATAGGACATTAATTATGTGTGTCCACGTGGATAATGATGGTATGGCCATAGTGATTTCCATATTTCAGTTGCTCAGGATCAGAAACAGAGCAAAACATTGCCAGTGCTTGATGAGATACAAATATTCTTACACATTCTTAAAATAAATTTTCCAATAACCACCTCCTAATTTTTCTTTTTCCTTTTTCCTTGTGTATATTGGACAAGGATGAGCAAAACGTTGGCAGCTAAAGGAGTGAAGACCTAAAATGTGACACAAGTGATACATTTGTTCCTGCCACCCTGTAATTGAAAAACATACTGAAATAATTTGGGGATTTAAACAGAAAAAGTACACGAAAAATCAGTATGCAAAAATACACCCACAGACCACGTAGTTCTACAGCTGGAGATATATATATACACACATATAGATATGTATATATATACACATATATATATGCATGTATGTATGTGTTTGTATATATATGTATATGTATATGTATATGTATATATATGTGTATATATATATATAAATGTGTGTATATATATATATGTAGGTATTTCTAGAATGAACTTTACAGAATTTCTGGATATATGTGAAAAAAAAACAAATCTTGCATGGCGAGCAGGATTTGGTATTTAAAAAAACTCCAAAACCCACATGTTCTTAAAAAGCCTGAGAAGTCCAAGCTTTAATTCAAAATGTGTGCTGTGATGTAATGGAATCATTAAGGAAACCAGCCCTGGAGTCACCTAATTTCTTACCTCAGCATTTTTATTAATGAGTATCAAGATTCTTCTTCTGGGAGTTGAAAGTGTGTATTACTCACAGATTATTTTGAATGAGAAGCAATCAATTAAAAAATCCCTTTAAAAATCCCAAAACTATTTTCCAAAAGAAATTTACAGGTACAAATGTTTAGGACAAAATATTTGATTAAGAAAACCTAAAAAAAAAAACAAAACAAAAAAAACACCAACAAAAAGAAACAAACTGCAACCACCCACAAAAATCCTGGTATAGCCTATGTTATTCTCTGCTGTTCAAGCACAAAGAACATTCAAGTGTAAGGGGAATGATGTATGCCAAATTTTATGTCTGCAAAATTATTTCTGAAAATATTTTTTCTTATTTTCCCCCTATAATGCCCTTATCTCATACCAGAGAAAGCTAATTTCTAAAGGTTACTTAATCCATTTTTATTACCTCTCATGTTTTCCTGTATAAAAATCATAATTTCTGGTTTCAATAGTTTTCTACTGATTTTACAATCATAACTATTAAATATTGCAGTAATTCTCTGAATGCTTTAAGATGTAGAGACATACACATGGAATTTAGAAGGCTAAAATCCCAGAGATTATTTAAGGGATAGAATCCCGTCTCATTCTTAAGTAACACACTCTTAACCACATTTTGAACATGAGTACAGTTAAAAAGAAGTTGTGAGCCTCTGAAATAACCGGTTTTCATTCTGTATTTTTAATACAGCACACTGCAATATTCTGCAATGGGATATTTTTCTCCCAGCTCCAAGAGGACTGAAAAAATTAAGGATTTTGGTAAGGAACCATCCAGCTTGGGACTGTGCCATTTCATTTTCCTACTTGTTGTGTATACCCTGCAAAAAACCTGATATCCATTATGGTACAAGAATTATTTTGCTATTTTAAAAATCAAGGGAAGGTGATATTTCATTGCAATCATGGGCATTTACAAAGTTAATTGAAACTGCAAATGTTTAGAAAATAAATACATAAGCTAAGTGTTCATAAGGAAAATCAAATAAATAAATCAACATCTATTCAGGTCAAAAACCTCAAAGTCTTATCTTACTTACATCTTTCTCCTTATCTATCCTCACAGCAGGAGGGCATGTCCTAAAATCTTAAATAATGACAATCAAAACAGGATAATTATTATTAATAATTCTTTACTAATAATGACTATTTGTTAAGAGTGTTATTATTTTGAAAGCTTTTAAACAACTCCAAGACATTGACAATTCTGGGAAGTGTGGGCATTACATTGTTGTTACATTCTCACAGGTTGTGTGCTATTATTCCAAAAGGTCTGAAAGGATTAAATAATCCACAACTGCAGTTTGATTTTGATTTTTGGTTTGGTGTGTTTTGTTCATTTTTAATATGACACAGTGAGTTTTAAACTCCGGAAATTTGACCAGCTAAAAATTCTGGTTTTCTAATTGAATAATTACTGAATTACTGAATAATATCTTAATAACTGAAATTCAGTTTATGGCTAGGAACTTGATTTGTTAGGGGAACATAAATATGCTCAAAAATAAAGTGTCAGTGAACACCTGCTTTGTCACTTGGACATCAGGTAACCCCCTCATCTCATGAATGAAGACACTCTCTGAGGTTTTTAATTTCATGCTGGCCCCGAAGCCAACCCGAATTTGATAGAGATGCACATTTCTTGGTGCTTTGGCTGTGTTCAACAAGTTCTTTTTTCTCCCTGGCTTCCCATCAGAGTTGCAGGAGCCCATCTGGCACTGCCTGACAGCTTTGAGCTGTCTCTGTCATGAAAAGGTCTGGTTGCTCTTACAATGCTCTTAATTAATTTTAAAAAATGAAATATTTGACAGCAGCCACTCAACAATGGCAACTTCATGTTAATTAATAAAATACCTATTCAATTTCAGACTATGAGACAAGAAACCTCAACTCCTGGACCCCACTTTGCAGTTTTCAGACAAAAGTCACACAACACAAGAGAACTGCTTGAGAGCTGCTGTGCTTTTATTTTTTCTTTCTGAAAGAGCATTCAGTTTCCCTCAATGCTGACTTCTTAAGGTAAAAGAAGCCTCCAAATTTTTTTCTAAGTAATTCAGGCCTGAATTGGCCTGATGTCTAGTCAAAGGTTGGACTTCGTGACCTTAGAGGTCTTTTCCAAACTAAATGTTTCTGTGATGATGATGATGAGGACGATGAAAATAATATAATATAATATAATATAATATAATATAATATAATATAATATAATATAATATAATATAATATAATATAATATAATATAATATAATATAAACATTGATGATGATGATGATGATGATGATGATGATGATGATGATGATGATGATGATGATGATGATGTTGTAATGAAGACATTTACTGTTAAACTTGGGAATAGAATGTAATCTCTCTGCAGGTACCATGCCTACAATACACAGGAGGAAGAAAAACCTCTTTTCTGCTTGCCTGCCCACCTTTATCAGTGCTACCACCCAGAGAAGGTTTCAGAAGATGTGCTGGCTGCCACTCTCACACTCTTCTTTCTGCAACACCTCTGCTCTCTCTGATAGCTGACAGCACCAGAGGCTGTGGGACATTTCAGGCCACCAGCAAGAAAATTCTCAACAAACCTCAATAACTGGGATTTACCAGGAACTGACTGCATAAACTATTAGAAATTCACGTTCAGCATCAGTCCTGAAATCTTGTCAAGATGCAAAAGACACCAGCTGCTAAACCATGAGGTTTAACCTTCGTGCCAGAGTCCCTGCATCAGTTCCAGCGCATCTGAGATGCTCTGGGGAAGGGGAAAGCGGTGCAGCCGAGGAAAGTGGAGGGCAGGTTTCTCTTGGCAGGGCTGCCCAGGGGAGGGTTTGGCCTCAGAATGCCTGAGGGATGCAGGAGAACATTCTGGAGCCTCCAGTGGGAGGTTTTGGTGACTTGCCAAGCCCTGAGCACCCTCAGCAGTGCCCCTGTGCTGACTCAGCCCTGAGTCAGAGGGCAGAGATGCCTCTCTGAGTCACCAACACCAACAACAAATGTTTTCCTTTGAGTTCCCCAAATAGGATGTGCCCTGTGTGTGTGTGTGTATGTGTGTGTGTGTGTTTGCCCATTTTTCCCCTGGGAAATCTGATATCAGACCTTAGCTGGAATGGCACACCTATTTAGAGATGGGTTTTTCCTCAGGTAACCTTGCTGAGTAGAGAATTCCCTCTGGAGAAGCAGCTGGGTTGAGATCTTTCTCTTACACAGAGGAAATGTGTGTGTGTGTGAGTCTATTCAGGGCTGGTTTATTCTCAGCTAAAAGTTTAGAACGAAAAATTGCTTTTCTACAGGAAAGAAAAAAAAAAAAGAATCTGTACTGAGCCCCAGAGGAAAGATGGTGAGAATATGGTTCTTTTGATATTGCCATCCATCTGGAGTAATACTTGTGAGATCTCATTTATCAGACTGTGAGACTCATTTATCAGAGTGTTTCCACAACACTCAAAATATATGATAGAGGTAACCACAATTTTTCTGTCTGTGCTTACAAACAATTGCATTTCCTCACATTTGAGAGACAATTATTACCTCTCCAAAATCACAGCCTTGCAGATTGTCCATAAATTTAACCTGGCAGTTTTCAAAGATTTATGTGTGCAGAAAACTTGAGTTGTGCGCACACACAGACGCACATTCACAATCCAAAATTACACACATACAAACACACACACACACACACACACACATATATATATATATATATATATATATATATATAAACGAATAAAGCAGTGAACATAATTGCAAATTTAGTGTTCCTCAAATAAATGATAACACATAGCACTAAAGGAGGATAAAGACATAAATACAAAATGAGTATAAAGGTGAGAGAGAGTGTTTATACTTACACATACATGAGTACAAAGCTCAAAGGAAGAGCAAAGAGCCAAATAATATCACTGGCATGTAATTCAAAATATCTAAACTCATTCATTTAGTTATGCCAAAGCAAGAATTAGTAGTATGTGGAGTTGTAATTGGAAAGGACTAATTCATGGGAGGTAATAACATTTTATAAATAACTTGAAATAAACTTATAAACTTTGCATTATATAACTTTAGGTTGTACAGGTGATGTGGTCAGGAAAAAAACCCTTCCTAATCTGAAGACTGAAAGAATGTGAGAGTTATTAATTGTAAGAATGTAAAAAAATGAAGCCCCATGGATGTGTGAAAGACAAAAGCAAGGACTCAGTCCTTCTGCAGGTCTTTAGAACATTGGGCAAAATTCAACATTTATGAAGAAACCCTTGGAACTACCCAAATCTGACTCAGTTTTCACACTGACAACTGCAAGTTCTTGGCCCAAGGGTGTTCTGAATCATCCCCAGACACTGTTTTTTTTCATCCCCATAAATAAACAAGCCAAACAACAGCAAGTAAAACCTGGTGAGTAGGAGCAGTAACTGGTGATGCCGCTCACATGACAGAGCAGAAAAGACCCCAACAATTGGCACCCCAGTTTGCTCTGTTCAGCAGAGCACCACCCTGAGCTGCTGGATGAGATTTTGGCTCCATTACAGCCGCAGGGCAGTGTCACAGACTGTGTCCTCCTCCTCTGTGCTCCAGCCTGGAAGTCTGAGAGTTCCTGCCATTCCCAGGATTGAGCCTGCGGGACCTGGAGACAAACTGCAAATGAAATATTTCCAGTGCACAGGGGGGAAATCCAGGGGCAGGAAAGGTTTGCAAGAGGCTGGGGAGGGAAGGGCACAAACCCTGTTCATGGAGAAACCTGGTGGGAAAGCAGAGGGGTGTGATAGTGTTCACAGGGGTCTGAGGATGAGGGAAGAGATGAGGATCTGACTCCACGTTTCAGAAGGCTGATTTATTATTTTATGATATATATTACATTAAAACTATACTAACAGAATAGAAGAAAAGGTTTTATCAGAAGGCTAGCTAAGAATAGAATAGGAAAGAATGATGACAAAGGTTTGTGGCTCGGGCCACATATCCCTAAATGAATGAATGAGACAGTTCTGGAGTCAGAGCAGCTCCAGCTCCTTGTGGATGGAGAGGGGAGAAGGAATCCCACAAATAAATCACCGTCCCTGAGCTCGGGTTTGGAGCCCATCCCAGATGTGATTCAGAAAATGTGAGAGTCTTCTGCAAGGTTGCTTAATTTCTAGATGCTTCAGGGCCCTAGAGCAGTAAAACACAGCAGGTAGAGGGGTAGAAAAGCTGTAAAGAGATGTTTTAAAAGAATATCAGAGTTGTATATAGCACTCAGTAGATGTTGCAGTAATTATTCACTATTGCAACACGGTGGTTTCTTTGGATTAGAACAAATTGACATATTTTTAACATTCACCTGTTAATTTTATTTAAGGCAGAGTGTCACGGTGTTCACAGGGATCTTAGGATGAGGGAAGAGACAAGGATCTGACTCCACGTTTCAGAAGACTTGATTTATTATTTTATGATATATATTACATTAAAACGAAACTAAAATAATAGAAGAAAGGATTTCTTCAGAAGGCTAGCTAAGAATAGAAAAAGAAGGAATGATAAAGTTTTGTGGCTTGGGCTCTCTGTCCAAGCCAGCTGACTGTGATTGGCCATTAATTAGAAACAACCACATGAGACCAATCCCAGATCCACCTGTTGCATTCCACAGCAGCAGATAACCACTGTTTACATTTTGTTCCTGAGGCCTCTCAGCTTCTCAGGAGGAAAAATCCCAAGGAAAGGATTTTTTATAAAAGATGTTTGCGACAGCAGAGCACATGCAGAAGGCAAGAGCTGCACCAAATATTTAAGTTTTCCCATCCAAATAAGGGTTTGAAGCCTTTAAAAATTCTTAGCCATGCGTGGTGCACAGCCTTGGCTTGAGCAAGGTGTGCTTCCTTGCTAATTCATCACATGAAAATGCTGTGGCAAACTCAGACTGATATGGAACCCTTTGGGACTGTAAGGACTTGGATTCAGTGAGTATTCTTGTGCCCAGGTTGTTTGACAGGCAAAACTATAAACAAACCCCAAAACAAAACAAATAAAACCCAAAAAACCCCACAAAAAAATTAGTGCCCTTGCACCACCAAAGTAACAGTTTAAAGAGGGACTACCATTACTGTGTCTTAAAGAGAGAATGGGACAAAACTGGGTGAATTTTTACTTGTTCATTGCTTTCACTTGCACAAATGTGGTATGAATTTAATATCAGAATGTGATTTTTATCACTAGACTCAGGATGTTGCCTTCAAGTTGCCTTAAAAGAGTATTTGTAAATGGAAAAATGACTAGAGTGTGATGGTGATGATGACAATAATGATAACGAAAAAAATATAATAATAATAAAATAGTAGTAGTAGTAGTAGTAATAATAATAATAATAATAATAATAATAATAATAGTAATTATCTTCCTAGTCTATAAAAGTACTGAACTACTTCATTAATGATGAATATCAAAAAATATAATTGTTTCAGGCTGGATTCTGCTGCACCCTGAACTATTACATTCTATTTTAGTGAAATTTTTAATATTTAGTAATATTTTGCATTTTGTGGCTTAAAATATCCAACAACATCACAGTTCACCATACTCCACAGGGTCTGTGGATAAATAGACCACCATTTTTACCATCTCATAATAATTCTTAAAGAAAAAAGTCAACACTGTAAATTACCACACAAGGGGAACAAAAAACAAAAGGAGAAAATTTCTGCAGGAATGCGAAGCTACAAGTGTTTTATAAATAAAGAGTGACACAGTTTCCCTTTTATACTGCTTTAGAAACTCAAGTCTTCACCGCACAAATTCAAGCCCCCCTTCCAAGAGTTCTGCTTATCAATGTGCATCTCACACACTCCTGCATTCCTTGCCCTCTTCTGAAGACCTTTCCAGATCTCCACCATTTGGGTGGTTTGAAAATTTCTCTTAAAATTCCAGTCCAAACTCATAGAGGATCAATTTGCAGCTCTCTGATGTGCTGCCAGTGTTAGTCTAAGATAATTTTCCCCCCCTCTTGATGTGTGGCCAGCTTGAACATATGTATAAAAATCTGCTGCTCTGCCTTTTTTTTTAGCACATTGAACCAAGCCACAGTTTGTAATTTGTTCTCCAATGCAGAGGCTGCACTTTTATCAACATCTGAGTAACCCCACCTGATATTCACTGCAGTTCAAGATCAGAATCTTCCTCAAAGGGCACAAGAACTGAAAATAAGCAGATCAGAACAGCAAATTTATTGACACATGGCACAGATCTCTCTCTCCATTTTATATCAAACTACAAGATCCCATTTATAAATAATTACTTGGATGTCTTTGCTCTCTTTACACTATTCAAGGTAGACTTCAGACAGAGGTTTTGTCTATTTTTTTATTTTATCATCATTCTGTCTTGAATTGGGAATACTTACCAACTCCTGACTTTAACAATTGATAAAAATAAAAATATTTGTAAACCAAGAGTCCCTTTCATCAGTTTCATTTGACAAGAATCAGCTCCCTCTTATCTCTGAAAATGAAAGATTCTTTGTCTTTGGTCAGCAAATCCACCAGCAATTCTGCCATCTTGGATCTGTCCCATAATGACAAGGAAAAAATAAAAACCAATCAACTAAATCTTTACCTTTGCAAGATATTTGGGTGCTCTAACAACGGGGAGGAAAGACAGGGGAGAGAAGAAGTGAGGGACAGACATTTCTGAAAATTAGCCTGCGATTTAAATTCTGGAATTAAATTACATTTAAATTTAATTATATTTAATTTAATTTTGCAGAGCAGCACCTTATGTACTCTGCAAATTTTTCAGTCCATCACGAGCTGCCTTTTGTGGTCAAATTGGTGGTGAAGCCCAAAGTCCCACCATCAGCATGTGTTCCAGGCACGTGTGGGTCTCATCCTGCCTGGGTCACAGTCCTGGGGTTTCTGCAGGGTTTGAGCACAGGCAGAAAGGCAAGGTCTGGGAAATGTGAAATGGGCACCAGTGGGCAGCAGGAAAAAGGAAATTTCAATAATTGAGGTGGATTACTCTGAGGCTGCCCTTAACTTCATCTCCATTCCCCTCAATTCAACCCTGGGCTTGCTCTGCTTCTCTTTAACACTGCTTTAGATGGAGATTAAAGCCCAATTGTTTGCAGTTTTCAGGTTAATTTTTAATTTAAAAAATATTTTAGCAAGTTGTCAATACTCAATCCCATTCCATAAAATTTGCTATCAGAAGATTTCACGAATATTCAGAGAAAACTGAACAGGAGCCACAGTCCACTGGATTGACACCTGGTAGTGAGGAATAATCCTGTTTTCTAGAACAATTGTGCCAATGTATCCTGATTTTTATTTTTTTTTTTCCAAATAAATATGATTTCTCTCTCTTCTTAAGAGGAAGCAGGGCTTTAGTTCAACTTTTGTCTTCCAGCAGAAATTATTACAAAAATAAATGTTTCGCCTTAATGTTGCTTATAAATTGCCTCCAAGGGTCAGTCTGCTCTTTAGACCAGGTTTTGCACAAGGGAACTATTGGAATGAAGACGCATGAACCTGATAGGAAAGACATAAAACTAATTCTGCTGAGATTTCCCCCCTTGAGCATCACTTCAATTCTCCTCTGAGAGTTCTGTGGAGACATCTGTGCTGGTAGGTGTCTGAACAAATAATATTCCTTTAAATTGGGATGTGCAGAATAGGTGCAAATGCTGTTAGACTTATACTGAAATATAGAACAAAGGGAAATTATTAATTAATTTGTGTGTTTTCCCTCTAGGAAATAAATTAGTTACACCTAGTGAATATAAGAAGAGCCTGCAACAAGATTAGGTGTGACGGGTTAGGGCAATATTTTGTTCTAAAGAACAGGCTGAAAAGTGAATGCAGGTGAACAGAAACCACAGCAAGGGGGCAGGGTTAAAATCAAATATTTGTATTTCCACTGAAATTTAGGGATTGTGAAATAAAGCTGATGGCCACCTCCTTGAGGATGCTCTGTTTTTGGACCAGAATCAGATTGGCAAATGCTGTCTGGGAGCTACAAACCCCAGCACTGGAGTCCTCCACAGGACAGATTGTAAACTAACAGGACATGGATTTTCCAATGAGTAAAATAGCTTCAGATCAGCTGAACCCCATGGATTGTGCAGCTCATGGTCAAGAAAAGTAAATATACATTTTTTTTTAATCACAGAGAAGAAAAGCTGATGGCACACAAAAAGGCTGATGCTGTGAAATCTACAGTACCTCCTGCTACATAGCACCATTCATCATGCTGCAACTCTTCTGACAGGGGGAGGAGAAAATACAAATGAATTAAGCAATTGGAGACAAATACAAATTCAGAACCAAAGACAAGGCTGGCCCTTTTCATTCCTGCTTCACAATGCCCTTATCCACTCCACAGCATCTTCAAAACACCAACAAATTTAGGAAAGGAAAAACACAAGGACTCATACAACTGGATTGAAACTTGGATCCAAACTTGTGTAATTCACTCAGAGATGAAAACAATCCACCCTTACCAGCTGTGTCCATTTTATTTTATTTTTCAGGGCAATAATTCTCTCTGTACTGAGCATCAAGTGAGAAATTTTCTGTCTGTGCAGATACAGATAATTTCCCCCTCAAGCTCTTCCATCAGAGTGTCCTGGCAAAGTTTGGTTTTACCTCCACAGCAGGTGGGGGAGTGCAGAAAAGCATCAGGGCTGTGCAGTTATTGGAAACCACCACCCACAGGTGACAGGTTAATCCATTCACTTTGGCATTGAATCCTAAATTCTGTCAATATCAGTGGTTCAGTGACAGTGGAGCATTATCCATGCAGCTCTGTTAGCATGAGGGCACATCATTCCTTTCAGACAGGAATTGGATGCATTTTTGTATAGCCAGCAATGCTGAATTTTGGCTTTTCTCCTTCATGTGGAAAAGTAATGATGACTGAACATTAGTGCTACAACTTTACAGGCCTTCACGGGTAATTTCTGTGGGTACAACGGCCCCTAAATTCTCTATTACCTTTCAAAGAGAGAAAATGAATTGTTAATGATTTTTATCCTTCCTTCATGTTTTTTTAATGCATTTTTAATACTTTTTTTTCCTCTTCCAATCTGCAGCCTGCAGCACTCAGGATCACTGTGTGCTGTGGGGCAGAGATTCCATTTATTCTGCCAGTGCCCAAATCTGAGTTTTGCTTTTTTGCCGTTGCACAACGCTCCAGCCCCTGTACCTGACGCAGCTGCGCCTTCGCTGAGGAAGGAAAGGGTTGCAATCCCTTTCCAGCTCCACTTCAGCAACTCCAGGAGACTCCTCTGTGAGACCTGAGCTGCCTGTGCACACCTGGCTCCCTGCCCAAGCCATGTCCCAGGATTTTCGCCCCAAAATGTTTTGGTTTTCTTCTCCTTTCTGCTCTAGGTGGCTTTGAGCGATTGTGCTCGCATCCTCCCATTCTCACATCTTTGTGTCCTCCAGCCTGATGGATCTGCTTGGGTGCTCCCTCTTCCCTTCCACCAGAATTTTGTCAAGGCTGGATGAGTGAAATAAGCAAAATTATCTTTTTTTTTTTTTTTTTTTTTTTTTTTCTCTGCAAATTAAGGGAGAAAACATTAAACACCATAGGATTCCTTATGGGCAGTCTGACTGCTCCAAAACCTCATCTCACATGGTCTAAAAAGCTGCTCTGAGAAGGGAGAAAAAGTCTGCAGAGAGCAAGGGTGGGTACTCAGATCACAAAAATAAAAATCATATTCATCTCCATTAATCAAGCATTCACTGTGAAACCTCCCTGAAAGACAGAATTTTTTGTTCACTGTTCTATTTTAAAAATGCATACTTTGTGATTTGCATGTATTCTTCTTGGTGTTGGTTTTGCTTTTTGGGTTTCTTTTCGTTTTGTTGGGGTTTTTATTTTTTTTTTTTATGTTTTGTTTTGGTTTTTTGTTTGTTTTTTTGTTTTGTTTTGTTTTGTTTTTCCTTGTGAAGACAAATTAAACACAATTATGGCATCTTTATGTCTTGTGTTTGATATCTTCCATGCTCAAATTAATTTCATCATCTACTTTCAATGTAGATGAAAGTATCACCTCTGCTATTTCTTTTTGAAATAGAGAAGGTGATATTCAGCAAACTTCTGAATTTTGGTAATGAGACACGGGTATTCTCTGCTTATGTGCTCTGAAATACAGCAGGAATTGAGTTGTGGCTTTCAAATCTGCTCTTCAGCCATTCAAAATACCATTTCCATTTATGCAGACCCTCTTCTACCCTGCTGCTTGCATTTTTTAAACAAGTGCTGCCCCAATTATCTTGTTGGCAGCTATTTTCTCTTGAGCAATGTATAGATTTAATAAGAAGAGCGTGCCTTCAAATTCCCATTTCAGAAATTCATCTCAGTTACTTCTGATGGGAGGGGACACATCACAATTCCTTAGAAAATTGCTCAGCTTTTTCTGTAAAAGACATAAATGTTTATTTTACACCCATTATTTTACACTCATTTCAGAAGAATGAGGAAAGACCACAGTATTTAACAACCTTGTGAAACACTGAATGAAGCCACATTATGCTCATTAAAATACCTGCCTGTCCCAAAACTTTTGGTTTTTTGTGACCAAACAGTGCCAGAGCTCCCATCTGAAAATCAGTGAATGGGGAGAGAGGAACATCAGTGCCAATGAATAGCAGGGAACTTAATTAAAAACTTCCCCCTCTGATGGAAAAATTAGAGTTTAACTAAACATAAATCCTCAAGGGAAGCTCCCTCCAATTTAAATTAGTGGTGAAAAAATAGTCCTGGCCTTTTTTCAGCCCCAAAGGAAAAGTTTCAATTGTTTTGAGCTTGTTGATCTTCCTTTTCAGTTTCTAACCTTGGCAATTTACAAGACATAATTTTTGCCAAAATGTTAATACTTTGAAACAAAGATGTTTCCTGTGGAAAAGCCTCCTTTTTGGGATTGTTCCACTTGTACCTGTTCTTTCTGTCTTTGCCTTCCCCTCTGCCTCAGAATTTTTAGTTGCTGGATTCTTGTCTGTGTGTGAGGCACTTCAAAGGCATGAAATCACAGAGAAAGAGAATTATCTAAAACAGCAGGACTTTTTCTTGAAATGCTACAAGTACTGAAAATATCTCCAGTATCTCAGATATTCAGTGTTGGTGCCATTCAATTTCCTTTTGAAATTAAGATTTTTTTGGTGTGGAATGTCCTGAACTAAACCCCCTTAGCACTGAGTCTGGAGTGAATGGTAAATAGGTTTAGAAACTTCCCAATCCATGGATCTGGTAGATGGAAAAGGAAAAAAAAAACCCCAAAAAACAGGAACAAAACCAAACACAAAAATCACAGCAGCAGTCTAAATGCAACACAGAAGCTAAAATTAGGATTAAATTTAATTATTCGTTTTAAATAAAGGGCAAAGTCCTTCTGAGAACAAATCCTCTCTCCCAGGAGCTCTGCAGTAGCTCTGTATCTTTCACAGATTATTTTTATTAAATCAACTTGCTTAAAGCCTCAGTTATATTGCAAGGAGACAGAAGTAAGAGTGAGTTGCATCCTCTTAGTTAGAGGGCACAGGTGTTTTCCATTTGGGATAATCACCCTTTCCAGTGAATTAGTACCTTGAATATTGGGATGAACAGCCAAGAACAAAACACAAACAAGGAAATCTCAAACATGACCCATGGCAGCATCCGTAATTAAGCAATCAACCTAATTTTGATCCATAAAGTCCTTTTGCTTTGTGCTAATTGGGGTTTCTGCTCTCCCCTGTGGAATCAAGCAGCAAGGGAAAAGGTGCATTGAGCTGGTTGTAGCCAGCCCCAAATTCCCCTCTATTTTCCTCTCCAAGTTTCAGATTAGCAAAATTCCACTTGGATGTGTTTCTCAGCAAAACTTCATAAATAAACTAAAACCACTAGACAGGAAAACTGAAATAACTACTCCAGCTATTTTCAGGTACATCTGCAATGTCAAAAGTACAGGTGATTTTCACAGATTCAATCCCTGATTTTGCATGTTGTTGCTCTAATTTTTATTTCAATAATTTTGGGGGTGTTTTTTGAGTACCTGATAAAGTAGACTTGAGGTTATGTCTTAAACATGCAGCTATGAAATACTAGGAGCTTTTACAACAATTTCTAAACATGAAAAATGAAGAAAACAGAGTAATGCTTGTTAGTATTGATTGGGGAAAATATTTTGTTCCTTGCAGTTATTTTCACTTATGGCGGTTTTCTTTTGGCTGATTCAGGCTGAAGACATTTATCCAGTGGCTATCCAAAATTATCTCTGGAGTTATTTCTCTTTAGAATTAACTGTGGGGTTTGGTGATGTTATTTTCTTGGTAATTTCACCACTGGAAATTATTCTTCCTCAAAGACATGCTAGAGGAAAAGTCAGATTTATTAACTATGGATTATATGAAGAATAATTCTCAAGAAAATTTGTCAGCCTTAAACTCTGGCCAGAAAAACTTGATGTCTTCTTGCATTAAGCAGAAAATTTGATAGCAAGAAGAGAAGTTGAGCTGTTCCAAGTTTACCTGGCTCATGATTGAAGAGGGCTCAGGTAACGGTAGTAGAAATTCCATGAGTAATTTCTCTGGGAAGAGGATGCTGCCCCAATGAAATGACTGTGAGAAAACTCAAGCTCACCTCTCAGAGGCTGAGATATTGGGATGAATAATGGTGTCAGGAAATGAGCCTTATTTAGCAAGTCCAAAAAGAGAAAGGAAGGAAGGTGTCTTTTTTGTTTGTTTGTTTTGTTTTGTTCTAGTTTTTTGAGGGAGAGAGAACAATTCTGTGGATGGAGACACAGCTATTTCCAGCTCAGGAACACAACTGCTGTGGATATTTTGACATCAAAGCCTGATGACCTCCTGTCCCCTTGAGGATCTTAATCTTGCACACCAAACTGGTCAAAGAAGAAAAACATGATTCTTCAGTTATCCACCTAAAGAAAGGGATGATAAAAAAATGTGCAAGGCATGAACATTTCTCTTTTTTTTGTGGAACATCTTGTGGGTCTTGTCTTTTGTTTTTTGTTGGATATGTTGCCTCAGAAATTGAAGAAATGCTGTCAATTGTACCTTTCCCTATTGAATAAAATCTATTTAAATCCAAAGGATTATGCACATGTTATGTTATATTGCATGAAGGTTGTTTATATAGTGCTTATTTTATATAGTAGAAATATTTCAGATGAAGAGAAAGATTAGTGAATAGGACCTTTATTTATTTTATTGAGTACTGCTGGAAAAGTAAAGTTGCTGTAACTTTTGTCTTTATGCTTTTCTCAGTGGGTCTGCCACTCAGAAAAGGTATCTGTGCTCAGTTGCAATGCAAAAAGAGTCAGGTAGTAAGCAATATTTCCAGAGAGAGAAAAGTACAAATGAGTGGCATGTGCTCTTGCAGTGAGATTTAGGTCGAGGTGGATGTCAGGAAATCTCCTTTGTGACCCTGAATTACACAAACCTGCTCCTGCCAAAGACTACCAGGCACCTCAGATATCAGCTCCTCAACACCACCCCTGGCCACAGTTTGGCCAAAACCTACAACTTTTCAAGAATCCATTTTGAAGACCAAAATGCCTTTGAGACATAAATAATCGATGCGGGAAAGGCAGAATTAGAAATAAAACATAGCCATGGAAATTCAGGAGTGTTTAACCAAAACCTGTTTCTGTTGCTGTCGTAACACAATTGTTTTGCTTTCTTGCAAATTTTGAGTGTCTTCAGTGAAACTCATAAGCCTGGTGCTGATGATAAATCACCTAAGAATGCACAGCTGCACCAAGAGTAAAAAAGGTCCCAAAATAAATACACTGTTTATTTTTGTAGCTGATACTTGTTCCTAAGCTCTTTCAAAAAAAAAAAAAAAAAAAAAAAAAAGAAATCACTCAACTTGCCCAGCCAGCAGAATTTACCAGATTCTGCAGTAATTACAAGGAAGAGAGAAAAGGAAGCTGCCTTTTTTTCCTCAAGGTAAAGACAACAGGACATTCTCTGAGCACTTTGGCTTCAACATGATAAACTCAAATCTTTATCAGCCCATAACACATTTTGTCACAAGAGAAAAAAAAAGTGATTGAGTTGGACCTGTTAAATGATCTCCATTATTTCATAATTATATGGCTAATTCTTGAAACATTTCTGTGGGCATACATGAATTTCAGAAAGGTCCTGACCAAGATTTCTCTTTAACCCAGGCCACCACATCAATTAGGGAGGAATTCTCTATGTAGGACTGGACTTTCAATTGTTCATTTTCACTGCTACCAGAAATTTTGGCCAAATTGGTTTGTTGCTCTCCTGGTGGCAAAATGTGAGCCTTTCCTGAAGAATGGGGTGTCTTAATTTAGAGCCAGTTCTGGAAGATGGTTTTTGAAGTTCTAGGAAATAGAACATGATTATGTAGCTAATTTTGCTCCTCTGAGCTCCTTTTCCCATGCAAATAAGTTCCATATTGCTATAAAATATGTTAAAATGACACATAATACATTTATTATTTTTAATGAAACCTGTATTTTCTCCTCTGTAAAGATAAAGGCAAGAAACTATGCTGAATTTTGGAACAGAGCACACATTTGGAAATGGCCATTTATCCAGGTAGCTTTGTAGATAATTTAGATGAACTGCAGTTTAATTATGTCTTATGTGTGTCTTGCATGACCCCTGAACGGAAACAATCCTGGTTTGATCAAGCATCTGCTCCCAAAACCCTTGACCTTGCTCCCTGGAATAGGAATTAGCTCTGAAAGTAGCATAAATTAGTATTTAATCCTAAAATAATATTTAATTTGCACCTGTAAGGAAGCTTTAATTAGTGTGATTATACTGAGTGGAGTGATATAACTCACTTCAGTTGCTGATGCTGTTAGATTCAGCCTGGAAATTCGGTTCTGGAAGGGCTGAGTTGTGAGGTGGTGGAGCAGAGGGAAGCGTGGAAGGAAAGGTAGAAAAGGACAAGGTGCTGCCTCACGAATATAATTGAGAATATTATAATTTTATCTGACCCAAAGAAACAATTTTTCCCCCTTTCTGAGCAAGGATGGCATCCTTGCTACACTGACTGCTGAGGCCTTCCCAAAGAGCAACCCTGAAAGGTCAGATTTTCATTAAATGAGGCCTATCTAGTTATTAAAGTGAGATAATGCAGCACACACAGCTGTTTAGCTCTCTAAATCACAGCATTTTGTTCCTCACTCTCTCTGTTTCTGCAAAACTGGAGCTGCCCCAAAAGCAGCTCGGCCTGGCCACTCATCCGCATTCGTGCTGTGGGCATTTGCAATTTCTGCAGGGAATCGTCTCCAATTTAGGGTGTCCTGTTAGCTCTGTGATGCCAGGGTAGACACTGGAGAGGGGGAAGACCTTTTTTTAGGCAGGATTAACCTGCTGGGAATGCATCTTGGCACACAGGTTGGTGAAGAGAGATGAGGCCTACCCACAAAATCTCACCTGTACACACCCACACGTGCTCTCCTCAAACCCAACCTCCCTGTTTGCCTTGGGCTGTCCCTCCTCTGACTTCAGGGGTTCCCAGCAGTGGGTAGAGTATTTTCAGAAACAGAAATGAAAGGGTACTCTGTGACCATGTTCATAGGGGTCCCAGGATGAGGGGAGAGACGAGGATCTGACTCCATGTTTCAGAAGGCTGATTTATTATTTTATGATATGTATTACATTAAAACTATAGTAAAAGAATAGTAGAAAGGATTTCATCACAAGGCCAGCTCAGAATAGAAAAAGAAAGAATAATAACAAAGGTACATGAGCCCAATCACAGATGCACCTGTTGCATTCCACAGCAGCAGATAATAATTGTTTACATTTTGTTCCTGAGGCCTCCCAGCTTCTCAGGAGGAAAAAATCCCAAGGAAAGGATTTTTCATAAAAGATGTGTGCGACACTACTCCTCTCAGGAAGGTGCTTCATCTCTATCAGTTCTGGGGGGACCTCTTTCTATATTTATAACTCTTTTTATATATTATGCTTGAGCTCGTGTGAAGAATCCCTGAAAGGGTTCAGGCAGGGAAATTGTGGGAGTTTTCTCAATGTCCTGGGGTTCCTGGATAGGGCTGCTGTCCCTGTGTGACATGAGCACACTCTGCCACCAGCTGAACAGGAGGAATCCAAAGGGAAAAGGCTCCAGCTGAACAGTTTGCAACTCTGCCCTTCAAACTGAAAAGAAACCACCTCCAGCTTTTCTGCAAATCCATCTCTCAGGAAGAAGCTTATGACAAACCCACAAATCCTCCCATTTGTCTGAGAGCCCTGAGAGGAGCCAAGAGCTTTCACAAAGCTGTGGTGGAACAGGTCCCATCATGACACAGATCTGTACATTTCCAGATCATCCCGTGCTTGTGCTGGAGCGGAATCAGACATTAAGGACTCAGTCAGCAAGTTTACTTGGACTCCATGGGAGACTTGTCTTGACAAGACAAGCTGTTTTTAGAGAAAGGACAATGCCTTCCATCCCTGGGTAGGTTTCTTTTTTCTTTTGTTAACTCCTCCTCTCTGGGTATTCTTAGTAACAGCATTTAAATCATCAGAGAGTGTCATCACACAGAGCCAGGGGCAGATCACACACAGGTTTAAATTGGATTAATGTCACTGAACTCGGAGTTTCTCCAAATGGCACTGGCTGAAACAGTGCTTGAGGAGCCAATGATGGGTTTTGCTGCAGAATAAAAAGCAATACCTTTGTCTTCCTTTGTCTTCTCTCCTGCTCTTCCCTTGAAAATGACAGGAGGTGTCTTCTGGCTTTTATTGAAATCAGCAATGTGCTTTTATTACAGGTGGTGAAGGATTTTATAAGTATAATTCCTGTGTTTTGTATACAGCCTCTGAAAGCTATCCACCATCTCCATCTCCAGCTGGTAACATTAATTAATGAGAGTGTTAAAATCTATTGATCATTGGGTCCTTTATGGCATTATAAAAACCATAACCCCATTTTAGAAAAAATTACACATCTCAGCCCAAAGTTTCCCTGATCCCCTGGCAGTGAGAGCAGGGAGTGATGTGCCTGTGTCCGTATGGTGTGGACCAACCCCAAATCCCTGTGAGATGCAGGAGCCTCCATATCCCATATTTTCCAGGCACAGTGCACTTCTTACCTGGTGAAATTGTGGTTTTAATGTGAGCAGAGATCAGTGTGCCATAGTGACAGACCTTTCTGTATGTCTGTCCATCTGTCTGTCTGTCTGTCTGTCTGGCAGCAGCTGGGCAGGCACATCTTAAGACCAGGCTCTGGTCCACATCATAATGGGAAAAGGCAAAAATTCCTCACATTTTGTATCAAGTCTGAGCCATTATTTTTGCTCTGAGAATGCCCTCAATAAAAGCCATGCGGAGAATGTTTGAAAGATTGCTTTCTATTTAAATTACTTTCAGTTTAAAGCAAAAATGTTGAAGTTGGTATTATTTTATAATTCCAAAGAGGGAGGGTTACAGAACTAAAGTTTGCTGGAGGTACTGCCTTTGAAACAGGAGATTTTTTCTTCTGATGGGAGCACGGATTGGCAGCAGCACTGTTCATGTAGCAGGAGTTATTGAACAAACAAAGCCTGCTGTCTTTTTTTAGTAACAATCTCAAGAGTAGATCTAAACAATCAGTTCAAAACAAATGGCCCTACATTTATAAAATTAGAAGTTACTTTCTTTTTAAAATATGGGGCTTTTTCTTCTCTCTCTTTCTATAGGTTGAGAGCACATTCCACCTCAATACACCCCTTAAAAAGTCTCAATTTTTATGGAAATTTCTTAATGCTCAAAGGATGTAAAGATTTAACACAAATACTTCACAATTTTTGTTTGCACAGTCAGCTTTTTGGAACAGCACATCTGTTCCTGTGTATTTTATCCCACTCTAGCAGGATGGAGGCAGGGGTGCGATGGGGCCTCCTGAATATTACAGCAACGTTATCAAATATCTATCTATCTATATATATAGATATATAAATAGTTAAATTAAAGTTAAAATTTGTTATTTTTAAAATAGTAAAATAATGACCATATATATAGTCATTATTTTACTATTTTAATAATAAATAATTAATCATTAAAGTAGTAAAATTAAAACCAATTAATTATTAATGTATTCATTATTAATTTATACTGATATTAATGTAATATTAATATATGTAAATTTAGAGTAATAATATATAGTATACTGAAATAATAAATAATTATATAAATAATAAATAGATAAATAATTAATAATATAAATATATAACAAATTTAATAATGGTGAGTTTCTATTATTGTTTTATTATTTTAATATATTTATTATCATGATTATTATTACTATTGTAATCAATATTATATTAATATTATTCTATTATTACTATTATTATTACTATTACTATTACTATTACTATTACTATTACTATTACTATTACTATTACTATTACTATTGCTATGATGCAGAATAATGTACAAGGAAGTAAGCATGTCCTGCAAAGACTTTTGATATTCAAAGGAAGACATCCAGGGTACCAGACAGAACCACTCATCCTGTGGCAGGCACTGCTTAAGGATGGAGTTTCTGCTTCTCCATTTTGCGTGTTGGTCCAGCCTAACTTAAACACAGCATTTTTGGGAATTTCAGAGCAAAATGCAATTACATCTTCTTGATGTTCACTTTTAAATTTTTGAGAGAAATGAGAGGGTTTCCTTCCAGAGTGTTCATGGTGCTGTCTCATCAGCACGTTTTCCTTGCTTTCTGACCTGGAGGTATTATGAAATGCTACTTGGCCTGCTTTGTGGGTGTTTATTTATAGATACCTGCCTTATGATTTATTTTTCCATCAAATTAGAGTTGCTGGTAACAGTGTCAGTTGCCATCCTGACACCTTTTTAATTTCCTCTGTGCTTTCATGAGGTGAGGCCTCTGAATCTGCAGTGAAATTGGGCTGCCCTGGTGGTTCTCCACTTTGGTGGCACAATTTTTCACTTGTGCTGTCCAAAACTTATAGATTTCTTTGTGTGAGGAGAGAACTGCACTTCATGTTCTCAGATTTAATTTGTAGACCAAAATTTCTGGTGATCCTATGATCACTGTGGACACAAAGCAAAAGTCTTTTCCCTTCTGGTATATTCAGGCTGTGTGCTCCAAAGGCTCAAAATATGAACCCAAATTAGGTTTGAATGAGGCTCTCAGGTCTCTGAGAAGGCTTGAGTCTTCTATAAATAAATAACAAATCAAATAAATGTGTGCCTGTGTTATTCAGGAGCTACAAGAGTGCTCAGGCTCACAGCAAATGAAGGAAGAGACACTTGGAGTTTGTGGCACCCACACAACTCCTGAAGGAGAAAAAGAAAATAAATTTTATTCTTGTTTAGGTTTATGAGTTCTTTGTGGACCTGTAAGCCCAGTCTCCTTTTTTGTTGGTTCACCATTTACTGCTGTGGTGGAAATGCATTCAGCTTTTCATTCCTGCCTATTCCTAGATAGCATTAAATCACACATTTTGTAGTGGTAGATTTTTCCACAGTTTCATTGTTACTAGAGCAGGCTCCGGGAAAAAAAGTTGGCATACCTTGCTGAAGTGGAAAGCTGAACATTTTAAAAATTACTTTCTTCCTCTCTTTATCACAAATGCCTTGTTAAAATGAGCAAGTAGAAAAAGAACTATTGTGGAAATTCTTTTTAAAAAAAGATATCCCCTTCTTTGCCACTGAAAGGCAAGAGTTTATCTGATAGGATCATATCTATCAGAGGCATGCTCTGATGGAGAAAAAAGAGCAATTGCAAAAAGGAAAAAAATTTATTTCTCCATTCTTTTTTAAAAGAGGAAAATATCCCCCTTCCTGACCACCTGATTAGAGCGTCTTGCAGATATTCAGTGAAAGAATGAAAATCTCCTTTGGCTCTTTTATAGGAAAAGGAAGAAAATAATGTTTAGCAGTCTCTTTAGGGCGCAACAAATTTCATTATCTGTTCTGCCCATCAATCTAGAGGAGGATTTCCCTGCTTCCTGCATAGTTTGGAAAAATTTCCAAGACCTCCCTTTGTTAATTTGTGCTACAGGAGCAGAGATCTTCCAAATGCCAGCCCACAAATAAAAGCCTCCTTATCAAGAATATGAAAGGCAAGTGACAGGGCAGAATTTTGCTTAAACTTAGAAAAAACCCACTTTGTCCTTTGTCATGATGGATTAACATATACATGTGCATCTAAATGAAAGATGTGCTGTGGGAGAAGACATCTGAGAAGTCTGTTAAAAAGCTTTCTCATTTGTCACATCTCAAGTTTCATGTATTTTTTTTGCTTGATAGCAGGCATCTCTTACCTTTCATGTTTTATTTTCCTCTTTGTCCACTGCTTATTAATTGTTTTGAGCTGTGACAGCAGAATCCCACCAGTGAATATCTGTCATGAGTTCTGTCTCAGAAATAAACACTCTTTTACAATCCCAACTTCTCCGACAATAGGCCAATGTTTGATTTGTTCTCAAAAGTATCAGGATGTGGAAATGCCTTTTGAAAAGCCTCCTTGTCTCCCAGGGGTGCAGACACACCTGAGAATGATGTAAGGAAAAGCAAAATCGTGGAGAGAATGAGTGGGAAAACAAAGAAAATGGGACACAAAACCAGAGAAAACTCCCTTGTCTCAAAAACTGTCAAATTCTCTTTGCAAATGGCTTTGCATTGGAAACCTGGGTTTAAAAAGCAAAAAGAAAATGCATTTTGTATTTGCATTGAGGAAATTAAATGGCTTTTTGGAAAAGATTTCTTGCCTGAAATGCCTTCTCTGCCTCCTGCCAGACTCAAAAAATTGTGAAGCTTGCAGCAACAGCACTTTGATGTGTCCTGGTCCTTCTAATGTTCCTTCTGAGTTGCTGTGAAGGGAATCTGGAAGAATCCTTTAGTTTGGTTGGGAAAACTGCTGCTCCTAAACCCAGAGATTCCCAGTTGTAAAAATGTATTTGAAAATGCTGTTGGTAAACATCTGGTGAATAAAAAAAGCCTTTGCTGTGCATTTATTTTGTCTTCTGAAACAAATGTCATCCTTTGCTATGGAGCTTCTTCCAACCCACAGTCTGCAAAGCACAGCACAAAAAGTTTTGACTTGGGGCAGGAGAAGGGATTTGGTCAATTTTGATAAATATATAATAAACGAAGTATTGTGGTGAAAAATCACTCAGTGGAAACCGGTTTGTTCCTCCTTAATCGCACTGTGGAGGTCTTGCTGAACATTTTTGTGGCCAGCAGCATTGCCAAATTTATGGACTCCATGCTTTACATATTTTTGTTATTAAAACTATAACCCTGGACATTTCCCACTGTTGCACGTGGTGAGTAGGATAAGCCAGGGCCAGGTTGCACAGGACCATGTCCAGCCGTATTTTGAATATTTCTGAGGTTGGAACTTCCACAAACTCTCTTGGTCCTGTAGCTGACAAACCTACAGGAGCTTGGAAATATTTCTGGGATCTTTGGCAAGGAGCAGGTAGTGGTGACAACGCCAACCCAGTGTCTTCTTCAGGGTTTCTTGCATCAATAAGGGCCAAGCTGTCAGTGGCCTGACTCAGCACATGTCAAAAATGACATTTTTCCTTGCATAATCTGGATTTCATCCACGCTGCTGAATGCAGAAAGTGCATACATTAAAATTCTGCATGTAAGTTAGAACTTCCAGATTTCCAACCCTTAAAGCCAGCTACCCTCTCCTTCAACACAATCACTGAATCAGCCTTTGGAGCTGTGTATTTCCTTCTGTAGAAAAAAAAAACCCAAAGGGTACACATTCAAGTGTTGAAAGAAAAGATGAATAATGAGAGAAATGTTTCAAGAATGCAGAATTTTTCAACAAGTTCTTAAGCACTGCTGAGTTATTAGCACCTCCTGGAGAATTTGGGATTTCTTCTACAGTCCTTGTCTCCCTGGCAACGAAAGTTTAGTGTAACAGCACTGTTAAAATATGATGTATTTTGTTTCCTCCGTGCCTTAACGAGAGACATTAACTAGAAAGAATCATGCTAAAATGGTGACTTCACTGCAAATAATTTCAAAACCATTTCTTTTGAATCTCTAGACTCACCCAGCTTGCAATAAATTTTACAAGAAATTTCATATTGCTAAAAAAAAGGGATAATTATGTGTATGTATGAAACCTAACAAAAGAGGAGTAGGGGATATAAAATTCTTACAAAATAATACATTTTGGAGTTGATATCTGTCTTCTAGAAAAGGAAACCAAAGCAAAACATGAACCACATTTGAATGAAACAGCAGAGCTGTAGTTAAGAGGTTCTGGGTTAGGATTTCCAATTATAACTTTTACAGCAACACTGAAATCAGTCTGCTTTGCTGACTTCCACTTGCTGGCCATCTGTTGTTTTGCCTGTTAAAAATGCCTTTCTGGAATTTTATCAGAATTTCTTTTACATGCAGGCACTGGAAAAGCCAATAACCTTCCCAGTATTTGCAGAGCACCATGCACAAAAAAGGTGCAGATGTGACTGGACATTAGGTAAAATTAATTTGGAAGCATTAAGTGTAATAATATTTATTAATTATTTTATTAGTTTATTATTGCTATGTAATAATACTGTATAACAATATTGTAAAACTCTCTGGATAATTGTGGAGTTATAGCAGTTTTGGGGTTTTTTTTTGGTACACAGAATTAACTGAGCATGAAATCAGAACAAGCTATCCACACATTAATCTGGTTCTTTAAAAATTATGTTGTTATTATATATATGTTGTCACCATGTTAACCTCCTTCTTTGTTAAACAGATCTGTTTTGGAAGAGCAAATGTCAACCCTGTCCAAAAATTCAAATCCCAGGAGTTTTGTTTGATTCCTAAAGTATCATTAATGACAACAAGCAAGAATAGAATCTGTCTGTAGCCATCACATTTGAAATTCTCCGCTTAACTTCCTCTTCCGTATCACCCCATGGCAGGCAAAATAAAATATTATGTAAAATAGGTGTAAAATATTGAGTATTCTCATGTGTTTGGTGTCCCCATCCAGCCCCACAGACACTAAGGAATTAGCCAGAGATGGATATTGACATTTCCAGACATGTTTTACAAACAAATCACACCCAGAGCTCTGACAAACTTCAGTCTGGAGATTTATACTCAGAGATTCCTCACAGTCCCACTGGAGGCTGCATGAGGTATCTCAAACCTTGCTTCTTTCCCATTTCAGCAGCTTTTCAACTTAATACTCAGATGTTCTAGGCCACTCAAGTTTCCTTACAAAAAGGCTACAAAATGTGATGTCAGAGCTGCAAACTAACTGGGGAGATGGGCAGCTAAAGGTTTAGTCTAGAATCTGGTCTCACAAGTGATTTGTGAATTAATTTTGTGAATTAATGGTGCCTACCTTGCCTTCTGCCACCAGCGTGGCCTCTGCATGCAGCCCTGCTAAGTGAGAATTGATTTCTCTAGCACAAAACAACAGAGAGGCTGCAGAACTCTCAAAATCTGGTTATTTTCTATTCACACACTCCTCAAGAGTTACTAGACTACTCCCCCCCAGCCTCTGATGGACACAAAGCTTCCTACAACTCCTGCAAGGCCTGTCTGTGCTGTACTGTGGAATAAGGGGATGGGTGAAGATCACTTTTGCAGAATATATCTTCCTTGAACTGTTATGATTAAGAAATAAATTTTGTGTTAGTAAGCACAGAGTGAAGAAATGAGCAGGAGCTTGGGGATGGAAAGGAGTCTGGTAAGTTCTGGAGGCAGAACTTAGCTTTTTCTGCCATAAAAGCAGTAAATCTGTCCCCCAGGATGTCCTCAGCTGAAAAAAAAAAAAAGGAGATGATGGATGCTGTGAGGTACATGACAGACATAAGATGCATTCAGTGACTCCAGCTTCTTTTCCTGTCAAGCTAGAGGACATCAAATGAATGTACAAAATCCATGTACTTTAGCCTCCAAAAGAGGGAAAGGGTGCTCAACACCACCCAGTTAATCTGTGGAACCTCTTGCTCCAGTGCACTTGCAGCGACAGCAGGTTCAAAAGGAGAGTCCTTAAATTGATAGGAGAAAAACCTTTTAAGATTTTTAAATCTTTTAAAATCTTTTAAGATCTATGTTGAATATAGATGAACAGCCTCTGGCACAGGGGCATCCCTGAACCCCAATTTCACAGCCCAGATTTTTGGGATGTCCATCCTTTGGGATGCACCATGCTCCTTGTGTTCTGTGCTCCTCTCTTGGCACCTGCTGCTGACCACTGCAAACCAGGAGGGTTCCTGGCTCAGCCTCATGACCCATTTCAGTCCTGATGGAACCTTTCTTTTGAAACCACAGCACTTGGACCAGGTTGGAAATCCTTCAGTCCCTGTGGAGAAAATCTGTCAGCATCCTAGGATCATGAACAATAGCACTTGCTGCCTAATTGCTGTGAATGGCCTGGCTGTTTTGCTGCCAAAAACTTGTCAAGGTGAATTATTATGTATGAGGAATATAATCTTGTCCTGCTTTTGTCTGGGATAGGGCAAGATGCTGTGAGATTTTGAAACTAATCTAAGTGTAGATCTAGTGTAGATGAACACAGCCAAATTAATCTCAAAGGATGGATATAGCTGAAGATTATTTTTATCAGCAAATAATAATATTTTATGCCATATCCTAAGAGGGAAAAAAACAAACCCATCGTTGCACAATCTTTATTTTCCAACCAACCTGGCCAAGTAATTTTCTTATCTATAGCCTTGCATTTACTAGCTTGATTGATTGTTCATATTCTTTGCCTCAATAAATACATTTTAAGAAATGTATAAAACATGTTACAATATCCAGGTTTTGATAAGGTCCAACATGTTGCTATGGAAATGCAGAAGGTCAGCTGAAAAATATTTGGGTTTCTTTATTTGAGGATAATTTTTTTTTCTCTGTCTTCATTCATACTCCATTCGGGGAAATTTATATTTCTTACTTGAATGGATCAGGCCTTGAGAAAAGTTTTGTTAGTCCCTGATAATTCTGAATCAGCTTTCCTTAAAAAATCTTAGCCGGGTTAGTAATTCATTCTCAGTGTAACACTTCATTTTCTGTGTAGAAATTCTGTGCAGATCACATGGATGTCTCTGCACTTTCTCAGATCCAGCACAGTTTTCAGTCACAAATTACTTGAGGACTGAGGAAAACCTTTCCTACCTTTATTAACTTTTACGGGAAGGGAAATTCCAAATGCTTCCAGATTTGAAACTTCACAAGATTTAAAAAGAAATCCACCTAAATCTTGTCACCACCACTCTAAAAGTTGCCAACTGCAGAAATGACGAAAATACTCGCAGAATTTCAAAAGTCAAAGAGGCACATTCTGTGAAGCCAGGAGCTTCACAGCTCAAGGTAAAAACACAGGATTGCCCCATGGCAAGCACTGCAGAAAAGAGAATCCCTCAGTGAGCCCAGAAGAATGAAAAATAGAGATATAAACAATAGCTGCTATCTGGCATTGCACTGCTATGCTAATGGAGCACCATGTTTCCACTCAGGGAGAAACCAGAAATATTTAGGTCAGCTCTACAGGAGCAGGACTTCCATCAGCCTTACCCCAAGGATAAATGATGGAAATAACAAAAAACCAAGCTCACAGGTCAGCAACAGCTGCACCTGGCTGCTGCTGAAGGGAAAGAAGCCTTTGAGATAAGACCTGCTATGAAACTCCGTGATTTAGGAAAAAACTGTTTCCACGTTTGGAGTTTGGAGGTTTGAGGCTCAGCCCAGATGTTACAGCTGAGGGAGAGGAGCAGAAATGCATCAGCCTTGCTGTGAGAATTTCTCTCAGGTGCACAGCCAGAGTGGGGCATCCTCCTCCTGTGCCCTTTCCATTCCTTTCTCTTCCCATCCCATTTCTCTTCCATTTATTTTTTCCATTTGCTTTCCACCTCTCTCTTCCCAGTCTCACAGTACCCAGAGTGCTCAGCCATGTGGGAATCAATGTGATGCATCCCTGTTCATTTGAATTTTTTCAAGTGGGTTTTTTACAATTTAGATTTTTTTTTGTCTTTTTTCTTTTATTGTTGTTGTTATTTCTTTGCTTTTGTTTGTTCATTTTGTTTTGCTTTCTTCTGTTTTGTTTTTTCTTTTCTGTTTTTTGAGTCACTGAAATCACTCTGAAGTTAGCTGGGTTCCAGTTACAATAGCAGTGAGCAACACCTTTGAAAAGAGTTGTGGACAAACTTCCTGTACTTTTACTGCATTTATTCTAGCAGTAAAATGCATTTATTCCAACTAATCTATTCTAGCTAATTTTATTTATTCTAGCTAATCTATTCTACTGTATTTATTCTAGATGAAACTAGAACCTAAAAACTAGAAACTAAAAACTAAATTCTAGCTAGAACTTACTCTAGCTGAAACTCACTGCACTCACCACCTTGCATCCCTCTTCTGTTTGTGGAAAGGGAGTTTCTAATCCACCTGTTTTCACCTGGAAACAAAAAAAATTATAAAATATCATCATCAGGTTTTGGGTTTCACAGCCCATCCTGTTCTCCTCTGCTTATGTTTGCTATGTGTGAGTAGAATTTGAAAATTCCACTTAAAATTCAAACAACAAGGAAAAAGAAAAATCCAGAACTGAGTGTCTTTCAAGTGGAAAAATGGAAATGTTTTGAATCATGGCAAAAAAAAAAAAAAATTTCTATCACTTTAAATGCTTAACTATTTTAGTACTTCTAAATCATCCATACATTGATGTATGGAATGGAGTGATTTGATTTTAAAACGAATTTAAAAATTAGAAAGAATAAGAATAACTTACATCCAGAAGGTGCCAAGAAGTAAATTTATCATGTGGAATTTGCAGCTATGGCCTGAAGCGAAGTTTTAGCAAAACTGTTTTCCCATAATTTTATTTGAATAATATTTGTACATTTATTCAGTTTTTAGAGCTGCTGTGTTTGGTTAAGTTTTAATTGATCATACCCACTCCAATAGCAACTCACACTTATTTTCTACTGAAAACTAGAGTAGGTCAAAAGTTTATGTTAATATATTGTCTTGTCCAATTTTTTTTTAATGAAGAAATATCGAACTTTTAAAACAAATTCAATTTTCACCTTATCCTACTAAACTTCGGCAAAATAAATATCTATTCCCTATTAAGAGTCAATTTTCAAGGGACAAATATTCAACATGATTAAAGAGGAGAAACTTCCATACTGCTACTTTTCTATTTTTCACAAGCTTTCAGAAATGGAATTAGATATAAATTGTCAGCTCATAAAGAATGTTTATTTGCCTTTCGTCAACTGCAGAAACTTTTCAATAAACTGTTTCAATAATCAATAGCTGATGGATATTTTAGTGCATTTTATATTCTACTTTCAGTTGTATTCTGCACTCCTATAGGTAAGAGTGTATGCTCTCATTATTATCTCTGCATACACATAAAAAATATTTTATTTTTATTGGATTGCAGTTTTGCATAAATATTTATCTTTATTCCTCCAAGGTAATGAAAAAATTGATCTTCTGAGGTTTTCTGCAGACTGTCCAAGCTATTTATTAAGTTCGCACCCACTCATGTTGTGGTTAGGCCCCATCAGTTTATGAAAAGCTTTAAAAGATTGATAAACTTAACACCTAATAGACCTATTAGATGTTTAAATGAAATACATTCCAGAAGAACCTTCTAAGTTGCATTTTGGGGGAAAAAATTGTGCTTGGTGTATTTCTACTGCTTATTTACTTTCTAATTTACCATTATCTTGAAATGAAGATTCCTGTTAGTCTGAAAAAAAAAAAAGAAAAAAGAAAAAAGAAAAAGAAAAAGAAAAAGAAAAAAAAGAAGAAAAAACAACCTTTAATTGTCATGCCATCGGAATTATGTAGCAGAAAAGAAATTTGGAAACCCAGCATGAAGCCACATTTGACCCAAATCCAGCGAGTACAAGGGAGCAAGGCACACAAGGGAGTGAACAATCCTCCTCTTATAGACCTTTATTATACTCTAAGAGGTTCCAACACAGAAATTCTGGATATAGAGAGCATCTGACAGGTTTTACTCCCACTGAGGTCAAAGAAAAGTGTTGCAATAATTTTAGTGAGCTTTTTAGTAATGCTTATCTCCCAGAGCATTGTGATTTCATGGCAAAAATCCATGGAAAAGGGGAAGATGGCTTTTGAAAGTACGAGCAAGAAGCCAGAATTAACACTGGTGCTTTTACTTTTGTTTCCAAAAGCAGCTCCACCTTCATAATGATTAGGGATAAGAGAAATTGGTGATATTGATTATTGGCCAATTGATCTGCTCTGCTTTGGACCCAGCAAAATGAAACATCTATAAATCCAGTGTGGATCTCTTCTGCTCTCAGTTGCTGTCAAAAAAGTTCTTCTAATAATCAGATTTAATTGATTTTTTGTTTGTTTCCTGTATAAACTTTAGTGTTTGTTTAGATCCTGAGGTTCAGAAAAAATAAAGGAAAAAAATAAAACAAGGTGGTTACATGTGGATATGTCTTCAACACTTAGCAATGCTTTATTCTTGGTAATATGATAGTCCAAACCATGGATTTTTCCTTCTGAGAAAGATAAAAAGCCTTTCTTGAATAAAAATAGTAATCTTCATTAAATATATTTTTAATGTATTGTTTTTAGAAAACTCAACCAGTTGGTATAATTAACTAATTGTTCAAATATCTAAAAATCATATATTTTTAGAAGAGCCTACAAATTTCTAGAGAATTTTTTCCTTCTTCTTTCATGTTAATAATGGCTTGTAAAGATGTGCAAGGTAAAATTCCTTATCTGTTGAAATAATCCAAAGGCTGCAGAAGCTAAACATGCTTCAGTTGGTATTTCTACTTCTCAATATCAACAATTTTAGAAGGGAGCTGAAAAAGCATGGTGAAATCTGTTTTTCATTTCGCCAAGTTGAATATTTACACAGCAACATCATAGTTTATAACTTTTACCTGAACAGGACACAGTGTTTGTCCACTTTTTGCTACAACTACTAAATTTTTTTGAGAAGGATTTTTTCTTCCTTTTCCACTTTTGTCATGTTTCCATTTTCTTATTCCCAAGAGAATGTGATCTATTAATAATAAAAAAAAATCTTTTAACTTATCCTATTTTTTCCACTTAAATCATGGCTTATTTCCAGAAGAGACATTAGGAACTGATTTAAAATAAATAATTCTCTAAATCATGTCTATTTTTCTCTGCTGTGGTCTCCTGAATATCAGATGCATCCTGACAATCTGAAAAATGTCCATCTTTTTCTTTCATGCATTGCCCATCCTCTATCAGTTACTTTTTATTCTCCTTGATGCAACCATGACACTTTTATAAAGATTTTTATTCCCTGATCTGTGCTTCAGACTTGGGTCTTCTGGAGTATTTAAATAATATCTCACCCTGGAAATATCTTAGTGCCCCTCTGCTTCTTACTCTGTTGAAGATGGTTAAGAGATCCAACACTGAGACCTGGAAATTTTGTGAAATCAAAGTGAATTCTTTCAGAAAGAAAAAAAGAAGAAGAAAAAGAAGAAGAAGAAGAAAAAGAAAAAAAGAAAAAGAAAAAGAAAAAGAAAAAGAAAAAGAAAAAGAAAAAGAAAAAGAAAAAGAAAAAGAAAAAGAAAAAGAAAAAGAAAAAGAAAAAGAAAAAGAAAAAGAAAAAGAAAAAGAAAAAGAAAAAGAAAAAGAAAAAGAAAAAGAAAAAGAAATTTTTTTGATCTTCTCTGCATAGCATCAGTGTTTAGGAGGCCCCACTAAATTGATAAATTCTCCAGTAGGCTACAGAGGTATCACTAGAATCCTTGAAGCCAAAATAATTAAATAACTAGGATTACAAAGAAAATTATAATATTATAATTGTCATTATAGTTGGTGTAAACATCTGGATCTGACAATACCAAATAAAACCACACAGTTACCCTGGGTGCAAATGTCAGGCAGCTGAGGTGACTGAAACTGAGACAAGAACAGCAGCAGCCAGGGATCCACACCTTTCACAAACATCAGGGGCATGCCATATGGGTAAAAATAACAATTTCACCATGTCCAAAAAACCTTGAGGCCATCAGGAAAAATTATCTATGTAAACAGATTTGGGTGAATGCAAATCTTTCACTTCAGTGCCTTTGAAATTTATTTTTTTTTCCCACCAGAGGCCCTTCCTAATTAAACTGTAACATTAAGCTTGTTACTTAAAACAGTTTTAATAGGAAAAAGGGTTGTTAAAGGCCTTCTGAAGAAATGAAATTATTGTATATTTTATTATTTTAATATATTGAAGAGTTTGGCCAAGAAGTGTGGGTCAGCCTTGGGTGAATGGGAAGACATTTCCAGGCTCAGCTGCAGGGAACAACAACAAAAAAAAACTGGGGAAAAAATTCCTCTTTTAGCATCATAAATATTTCTCAATTTTTGCTTCAAGAACTTGCCTCTCTCTTGACTCCTCTGTGAAAATACACAATTCCTGCTCTGAGGCAGTGTCTTTCCAGACTGAGGGTGAAAAATAGAGGACAAGGCATGGAAATGTGTGAGTGTTCCAAAGGCAGCAGATTAACAGCTCTGATTTCTGGACTGGGTCTTAAAAGCAGAGCAACAAAGGAGGGGAAAAAAAGTGTTTCTCAGTAGTGTAATCAGAAAAACAAACAAGGAGTATGCAAAAGAGCTGTTTTAGCATGCTAAAAAATTATTTAACTCCTTTATTCAGGCTTCAGAAAAAATTAAAACTTTACAATTAAGAAAACACATGATATCCAATTAAAGGAATAATTTTTCCAAATGCCCAGATTAACTCCTTCAATCAAACTTGGAATCACACCTTTGAAAGTGTTTTTGTGGCATGGGGATGGATGATGTCTCCAACAAATATAAAATTACAAGCATATCATTTTCTTATTGATGATGAAAAAAAAAGATGAAATTTCTAACAAAAATGAGGGACGTTTGTGGAAAAAAAAAAATCTGATGAGTTCTAGCAGCCCAGAGACCCCACATATTGCAGAGAACTAAAGTGTAATATGAGAATTAAAATTAACATAATAAAAACACCAAAAAACGCGTATTCCTTTCTAATCCAGTCCAATCAAGTTCAGTGAAGCCAACATCAGAAAAGTTAAGTCTGAGCTTAACATAATTTAATACGTAATATATTAAAATACAGTATAAACCACGTTGTATTAAAATATATATATACAATATATTAAAATAATATATATATATAATTAAATATAAATATTATAAAACATATAATAATATAATATAATATAATATAATATAATATAATATAATATAATATAATATAATATAATATAATATAATATAATGTAATGTAATGTAATATAATATAATATAATATAATTAGAATATTATATCATATTATATTGTTAAAATTATATACTAAGGTGTTATATAATTAATATATTTTTAAAATAGTGTATATATAAAATATGTATAATAATAAAATATATATACAATATAGTAAAATACAGTATAGTAAAATACAGTAATATACATTTAGATATTTCAAAATCTATACTACTATATATTAATGTTTTAATATTAATATGCACTATTATATAGTATATATATGATAAATATATAGTTATATATTAATACTATAAATATATTAATATTTAAATATTATATATTTAAAACTTAGCAGCAGGGATCAAAGCAGCAGGGGACTGAGGAGCCCCTGTGGTGGCAGTGAGCAACCTCGGGCTCTGCTCACTGCTGGTGGCATTTTCTATTGAACCATCTCCGAGGACTTCTCCTGTGCTCTGTGTTTCTAAGGGTTTTCCCTCTTGGGTTTTCTTGCTTCTCTCCTGCACCTTTATTTCTCCAAATTTTCCTACCCTGTCAGCAGCAGCCCCTGTCCAGAACTGGCTATAAAATATGAGCAAAGCCACTAACAGAACCAGAGGACACAGCCTTAAGCTGTGCCAAGGGAAATAAAGGTTGGATGTCAGGAAAAATTGTTTAACAGAAAGGGTGATAAAGTTCTGGAATGGCTGCCCAGGGAGGTGGTGCAGTCACCATCCCTGGATTGGTATAAAAAAAGCCTGGATGTGGCACTGGGTGCCAGGGTTGAGTTGAGGTGTTGGGGCTGGGTTGGACTTGATGATCTTGAAGGTCTCTTCCAACCTGGTCATTCTGTGTGATATAAAACAAAATAGTTAATTATATTAATATAATGTGTTACATAAATATGTCACATATTGTGTATTATGTCACAAATAATATATAATAGAAAATTTCAATATATAAAACATTTAATGCATACTGAAATTCAACAAGAAGCCTAAACCCACCTTCCAAAGCTCACACTTACATTTTATCTATTGTATAAAATTATTTATACATTTGTCAAATATACATATTGCATAACATTTTTATAGATTTGTATAATATATATAAACTATTTTTTACAATATAATTGCATAGTGATATTAAAGCTACAACTCCTCCAGAGAAGGGTTGAGGCATGAACATCTCACTGCAATGTAGGAGCTGAAAGGTTTGATCTGGTGAAACCTCGTGTTCCTCACGAGATGCCAGCTCCAAAACCACCCCTGCAGAAAGGGGAGCAACAAATATGAATGAGCCCCAGGGATCTGCTAAAAACCTGGGATCTGAGAAGGAACACAAACCAAGCAGCCACCAAACCCAGCCTTTTATTGGTGGTACCACTAGATGGTATCCATTCTCTAACTTTCCTCATTTTTTTTTTTTTTTTAATTTTTCCCTGTCAGATGCTTTTTCAACCTGCACTGGCACAAAAATGTTTATACTGAGTAAACTTAAACAAGCACTTAGGGAGTGCAAGCAAGTGAGTAATTTATTAATTTTTAGTAATAAATTTGGGGTTTTTTTGCTTTTGTTAGACTTCATCCTCATGACAATTCACACGAGAGGGGTTGGATGAGAACATCCACCACCTCTATTTCACCTGTTTGCAGCAGAGATCACCAGCCAGGAAGAAAAATATTGTTTTTTAAGTCAGCCAATGGATTGATTGTGAAGTTATCACCCAGCTGGCAATCACACTGCCTGTCTTGTGCTTTTTTGGCTCATCTAGCAACAGGTGGAATCTGCTTATTTTTACATTCTTTAAGGGGAGATGCTGTTTGAAATCAGCTGCAAATTGCATTAATGTGCTCAGCTCCTGCAGCTTTAATGGTTTTACTTGGAAAGCAGCTCTTTAAAGCCCCTCAGCACAAGCAGCACCAGGAGAAAATGTGTTTCCCAGAGATCACACAAGTCTGTTTCCACTCTCAGAACTGCATCACACAAGAGCACTCACCCACAAAATGACAGTGCACATTTTCTGCAAAATGCAGCTTCAGTAGCTCTTTTATCTTCTTGTAGCTGTATTTTTGAGCTCTCTCTTCCCCATGCCCAGGAGTGATTTTTTTTAGTCCTGTGCTTTGCTTTTTCTTAATTAATGGGAAACCCTGCAGCCAGACAATGATTTGCTTCAGAAATTTGTGTTTCTCATAACAGACACAATGGAAGGGGTTAATCTGTCAGGTATCCTGGTAATAAAATAAAGGTTTATTGCATCTTCACTGCATTTTCAGTTCTGCCACTCTCATCTGAGCTTTAGCAAGGAAAAAGGGAAAGCAACTTTGGCAGAAAAAATTGGTGCAGCCTTGCTACAGCCTCCTAAACCTGAGGACTGTGCACTCAACCATGCTTCAATCTGCTTCTCATTTTTTTTATTTTGTTTTCTTTCAAATACAGTTGCTCAGTGGAAGCATTTTTTAAATTCCTGAGAGCCAGTGTCACAGCCTACACAGTATTTCTCCTGATCTCACTTGCTTACCCAACTGACTATTTCTGCCTGAATAATCAGCTTTTCCCAGTGGATCTTCCCAAGTGGATTTGGAAATCCAATTTTGAAGGAAAGATAACTTCCAGTGTTCTAGCATAGCCAGGTGTACGTGAGGTGTACAAACAGGCACAGATTTTTTTTTTTTATCATCTGCTGATGGGAGAGAAAATGAGTATTAAAACCATTCATTCATTGTATCAAAAAGATGCTGTCAATTAAAAGGAGATTTTGCAAATAACTTGTAGTGGAAGAGGTTTTTTTCATGAAGAATACTATAAACTATCAAAAATACAATTTTTCTGTGAGGTGTCCAGGACACGTGGATTCATTATTAACCATCTGAAATCATCCTTTGGACTTCTTTGCAGGACATACACACCTCATCTCATCCTGGGACCTGCAGGAGGAAAAAATAAGCAAAAATTAAACTGAAATTAATCAATATAAGGTAACTTCTTCTAAGCAGTTCTGACAAAGTATTTTTTTCTCTGTGCTTGCAACCCTCAGCTTACTTCTCACTGTCTAACATGCAGGCTGCAGCTAGACCTTTTCCTGCAGCTGTATTGCATATGGAATATTTTTTCTTGGACTTTTTTTTTTTTTCCCCTGACACCTAAGAAGTACAACTACTTACTTTGGGAGGTAATATTTGTCACACTTATTTTTCCCTCCAGCTGCTGAGCTTCATAAAATTGTAAGAACTCTGCATCTGCAAGAGTTTCTTCTCTTTCTGTCAAGTTGGCCTGAAATTGGCTGGTAGGTCAATAAGGGTGTAAAGTGACACACAGCAAGACAGACAGACATGTGCAGCACGTTGCAATTTTTCCACTGGTTTTGGGATAAAATGCTGAGGCCGGGCTGCCACTAGAGAGAAAACTACAAGTAAACCCCATTTTTTAAAATTTGGGCGTTAACCGAGACCCCAACAGGACTGCATAGCTGGGGTGACTTGGAGCTGGCAGCTGGGCAGGTGAAAACATTTTTTTGGCATGTGGGGCCAGGCTTTGGTGAAAATGGAGCCCAGATGGTGCAGAGTCAGAAATAATAAACTGCAGTTGATGCAAGGCAAGGAACAGTCCTGCCAATTTTTTTTTTTTTTTTCTTACAGGAAGAGAGGAACGAGAAGGAAGTTAGAAATTCCTTTTCTCCTGGATGGGACAGCTATGCCTACATCTCTGTGTTAAGCCACAGCTGGTCTCCTTCTGTTTCTCTAAGCTCTGATTACCAGCACAGCTCAGCTTCTGCAAAAATCATATTCATCTGGACAGGTGAGGATTTTAAGCTCTAATTCAATTTATTCAATGCCAGTCAGTCCAGAACCTAACTAAGCAATGTCTTGAATACCCATGGAATTAAGAGGATTTAGGAAAAGATGATATACAAGATTCTGCAAATTTAGATTGATTTTGGAGACCATTAAAAAAAATTAAATTAGAGAACGAGAACTCTTCATTACTCAAAGTAGGGTTTGGGGTAAGCTGTACTTCAAAGTAACCAAGTGATTTCCTGCATCTGTGGGAGCTAAATTCATTCATTTGTCATTAATCTGACCTGTGGATTGCAAGATTCCATAAAGCAAATTCACATCAAACCCAGCAGAAAGAGCAAAACCATGATATCTGCCACTGCTCAGAATCCTCTCTTAGCTCTTTTCCACAGTAATCTATGGCTAAAGAAAATGGAATTATACACAGGAAAAAGGAACTATGTAAAAAATATTTTCTGATTTTTTAGTCCATAAGTACTTTGTGTGAAGATTCAACGATGTGCTCCAGAATTGAAGGTTTCAGTGCCTTTTATGTATTTCTGAATTTTTTTTGTTCCAAGCCAAAAGATCAAACTGCCCAGAGGAAGTCCTTGGCCATTTACCACTTGCATTTCTTGAGGATAAATAACGCTGATGGGTGATCCAGGGCTTCCAAATGGAAACAATTCATATGTTGTTCTTTGTAAGGGAGCTGAGTGAATGCCAGAAACAAATAATCTGTATTTATTTGATGTGTTACTCCTCCTGAATAACCTGACACAGCTTAGAAAAAAAATAAAATAAAATAATAACATGGACCACACAGGCTTTAAAAAGTCAGTCTGTACTCTTCCTCCCTCTGAGCAAAAGTGGGATATCTCTCCTCAGCAGGCTTCAGCCCTGTGCCAAAATGTTTTACTTGGCCATATTTGCCCTAAACATCTTGTGGCTGTCACCTGTGAGTCTTACTGAGAATATTCTCCCAGTGCTCACTTAGGCTGTTCATGATTTTTGGGATGGAATGTCCAATCTGACCACGGCTAGAATTAGAGGGAAAACAGCCTGGAAAAGGTAAAAATTTGAAAAGCTGCTAATGCCAGAGCAATCCATGAATTCCAATAAATTCCAAACTCCAGTTGTGATGTGTGACACAGCCTACATGAAAACCTGGAAGAGATCTGATTTGTGTAGTCCAATAAAAAAGAAGATTAAGAGGTGATTTTGACCGGTTTTGCCAAAAAGGACATTACTTCTATTCCTGTTCTGCTTTGTTCAGAAACTGGTCAAGGCCTGATTTTATCTGACTTTACAACCCACACAACTGTATGTAAGTCAGGTCTGCATTCTGTCACACACATTTGTGTACCTGTTCACTCAAGTTTTCCTGAAGCTTCAACATCTTGGTTTTTTAGACACTTTTGGCACCATTAGATTTTAATTTTGTGTCAGGAAACATAAAGCTTACTGGACTGCTTCATGACCTGAGTGGTAATGTAATATACCGGTACCAAAAAGAACTTAGGTTTTGTGTTTGATATGCCCTGGGCCATGGTGGCTTGCCTTGGACATGTGACATAATCCCCCTTTCTTAATTATCCTTTCATTTCCATATTTAGGTGTTTGTGAACATTGCAAATACGCTCTTCTTAGCAGCTGTGACAGCTTAAAATAGAAGAAGAACCCAACAGAAACCCACAACAAAACAAGTCCACAAAATCTGCAAAAGGGGTGCTATCTTTCACTTGCCAGATTCCATCACTTGAGGCAAATAAATGAATTTTCAGGCACAGAAATCTTGCACCTCCCATGTGTAAACAATTCAAATTATACCATTTGCCAGCACTGAAAGAGATCTAGACAGGAATTCTCACACAAAATCCCTCTTGAATAATTTTTTCCTTAACACCAAAAAATGGTTGGGAAAATAATTTTGTGTGGAAACAGGGGACTTGACAGAAAGGACCAGACCCTCAATGGGCATTACCCTCACCCTTAACTTTTATTACCCATAATTAGGTCCAATATATTTACTCAGAGCTGTTCCATCAGGCCTTCCTGCACTGCTGGATGCACGTGGATGTGTTCACACAACACTGTCCCAGTCTCTCCAAGGGAATATCCCAAATTAACTACATGGACTTGTTCTAACAAGCCCTTTAAAAACTCCAGGAAAGGTTTTCCTGAAGAGGCACCACACAGTATTTCATCCAGGAACATTTTTATTCTCCTAGAGGTGCTTTTTTTTTTTTTTTTTTTTTTTTTTTTTTTGCAAAGTTTTTAATTTTTAGACTCTTGGCATTGTTGGAATTATATCTTTATATCTTTAAATGTCATACTTACAAGCTTGACTTTCATGGAGACAAGAGAACTTCTCTGTGGATTAGATTTTCCATTTAAAGAACGACCACACTACAAGAGAGGCCTAAAAACTGAAGTAAACACCTTTTATTATTGTTACAATGAAAGAACAGAGGTTGTAAAGTACTGTGTGCTGAAGAACAGAAGGGATGCATAGAAGGAAGAAGACAGCAAAAAGGAAAACAAAAGTTACTTTTTTTTTTTTTTTTTTTATATCTACTATATCAGTTCCTGAGTTTTTGGTGGGTATCCAACCTAGCCTGTATCCCAAGGAGCTGTAGTGCCTCAGCATCATAGAGTCATGAAATTTTGTAATTTCTCCCTGTGGAGAGCTCACCCTTAATTTTTCCTGATGGGATTTGCCCTGCAGCAAGAGGTGTACTCATTCTGAAGGAATGAATTTCCCTCACTGCAACCCAAGAAGAACCTGAATCCATTCATTTATGCTTTCCCTGCTAGATTTCACGAATCCCACTTGCAGTACTCTCTAAATGCAATTCTGTGTGGGTGAATTTTTACCCTTCATTAAGATGAATTTACACCACAAGGATAAATGAAGCTCTGGGGGAGCACCATAATTTCACACCCACTTTGTTGTAGCACCACTTATAAATATGACATTTAAGATGGTGCCTCCCTGGACAGCTGGGCTGATCAGGATGGCCTGTGCAGAACCTGAGAAAAAGGGCTCAAAATGCTCAGTGCTTGCATCTATGTCCATAAAAGGGTGTCTGACAACTCTTTAATCTCATTTTTGCCGTCACACCAGATATTTATTTTCATCTGGCACCACTCTTGGCTGTCACTGCAGCAATTGTGGCAGACTTCTGCTGCAAATTTAGGTCTGGTCAACCCACGTCCCAACCCTCCCTGGAATTCCCATGTCCTTAAAACTCTAAATAAAACCCTCTACTGCTACATTTCTTCTTGGCTTTCTCTCCAACCTTACTTTCTTCTTCACGACTTCAGGGGCCCACTGCTCTTTTTCAAAACCCAACCATCAAAGAGAAAACTCCAATACACAAAATTTACAATTTTTTTTTTTTTTTCCTGGGGATTTTCAGTACTTTGGCTCTTGTTTCTGGAGTTCTTCTTTTTGTTCTCCTTTCAAACACTGACCCCTCAGCAGCAGGAGTGGAGGTTCCTGCTCTTATCTTGGTGCTGCGCTACTCCCTTTCTCTGCTCTGGGTGCTTCAAACAGCTCAGCTCCATCCCACCCTCCACAAAAATAAGCACTGCCACAAGAACAAACACAGAGGCCACGGTGAGGTCTGTGCTCTGCTCCCAGCCCTTTGGATGCCATTTTATTGCTGTAGCTCCTTCAGAAGGAGGGATGGAATTGAGAGCAGGATCTCAGCCTGAATCCAGCCCTCTCTTACAGAGCTAGGAGATGATTCCCTTGAGATTTTGGCTGTTTCTTCAGTCTTCCCTTCCTATTCAGTGGTGTGCATTCTAGGGAATGTAGCTAGCCTTGGAGGCAGCCAAGAGGGAATTATTTTTGTGTGTGTTTTTCCATCCAAGCTAACCTGGTTCAAAACACCCTGCCCGGATCAGTGCTTCACATGCACACCCTAAATGTCCTCAGGACGGGCTGAGCACTTACCACTGCTCCATAAAACAAAGTTTTTTTTCACTGAAAAAAGAATATTTTCCAAGTGGTTTCTTTTTCTTCCTCACCAGTGGGACCTGTACCATCTTCCCAGTGCGCATCCTTCCCTTTGTGTCTGCACTGCAAAATGAAGCCAGAATACATTGTCAGCTGCTCTCCAGTAAAGAGAGCTTTTTTTTTTTATTTGGGTTTGGGTTTTTTTATCGCTTTGTTTGTGATTTTTTTGTTTCTTTTGGGTTTTTGTTTTTTTTAGTGTTTATTTTTTGTTTTGGTTTGGTTTGGTTTTTTTGTTTTTGCTTTTTATGTGAAATGCATTCCTCTTTTACCTAAACCAGTTGACCATTAAGTAGTGACAAAAACTTCCAAGATATGCCTCCATTCTTTTTTGATTTTTAATTCACCACAGGTATGAGCTCCTCCAGAGACTCAGAGTATTCTGTCACCTGTCTGGAAGACATGGATGTGGGAATTAAGGCCAGCTCCAGAGCCTGGTGGAGATGAGACTCCACACACATGCATATTTTAGTGGAATCCGAAACTTTTGGGCTTGAATTTGGGTAGACAGAGCCTGGCCCACCCACAGATAACTATTCATCTTGTCTCCAGCAGAATGAAAACTCTTTTTTGCAAGAAAAATAGGTGAAAATGTGAAATGAAATATGGGGTGAAGGAATTCTCTGGAGACCCCAGGCAACATAGGAGCTTGTATGTGCTTTTATCCACTTTCTTTGACACCTCACTCACAGTGCCTTGTTGCTCTGGCCCCACACTGCTTTTCCTGATGTTTTCTCTTTTCATTTAGAATTATTATTTTCATTTCATGTATGGTTTGTGCCATGAGTAGAAGTATGGGGGACAAAAGGGGCAATATATTTGTCAGGAGTAAGTCTGGCAAGAACTTACTGGTCTTGAACCATCCATGCACTCCTGCTGCTGTTAGGATGCATGGAGGCAGTCAGCTCTAGGACACAGCAGGTGATGCTCTGGCTCCTGAGAGAAATAAAGAGAATTAATACGGAGCTGCACATCATTTTTCTACTGTGGGCATTTCTCAAGGCACAGGGGTGAATTTAGAGGCAGTCTAGAGGCACTGGTTAAAGCTCACATGAGAACCCAGTGAGCTCTGGTGTTTGCTTTACACCCTGAAGGGCAGCCCCAGCATAAAATGCTTTATTTTTCACTCCCAAAATTCACAACATTCAAGGTTTAACAGGGTGCATTGGTGGAACCCAGATCAACAGCATAGGAAGGTAGGAGACAGCAACAATTCCAGCTCTGCTCAGAAGGGAAGACACAGTTCTGTTAAAGGAAGAGAGGTCAGAGTTTGCTTCCTAAGAATGCACAAAATAAAGAGGTGTGGGACCAGTGTGAGTTACCCTGAAAAGCACTCTGTCAAATCTCCACACTGAATAATTTTTCTTTTTTCAAAAAGAGGAATTTAACTGATTTTCAAAACAATCTAAGATCTTACACTCATTTCCAGTTCCCTCACTTCCAAATAAATCAATGATTGTCTGAGACTCTAAATCAGCACAGAAAAGGAGCAAGAAGATCAAGATTTCCTTTTTCCGATATCCAGAGCAGGATATATCCCTATATCCCATCAACTACAGCTCAGCTTAGAAAGCTCTGGAAAACTCAGTCTTGCACAAAACATAAAACAGAGCCTCAAGTGTTATTTCTTACAATGGTAAAATTCAGTTTCTAGGCTTTTATTTTTGCCTCCCCCTTTCTTTTCTTTTTGGATTTGCTTATTTCCATAGCATTCCACTGCTTCAGAAATAGTCATAAATTGTCATGGCCCAAAACCATGCCTGGGGCTGATTCCAGCCACAGAACATGAAAGCCCACTTCTCCAAGTGCTGTGATTTCTCAGGAATGCTGGCCTTGTACTGGTCAATAATGGCTGTAGGGAAAAAAAACAAAACAAATAAACAAACATCCCCGCCCCCACCAAAAAAAATTTTAAAAAGAAAGACAAATTATAATGCAGATGGACCCAAGCCTGGAAAAGCTAAATCTTTCATTCTTTGAGACAAACAAATTATTTCCTTCCATGATGTTGACTTGTGTTGATTGCAACAGCCACCCAGACCATCCTCAAATATATTTGAACAAATTATACTTGGTAATGATGAAGCAGTTGAAAAAAGAAAAAAAAAAACAAACAAAAAAAGTGATAGAATTTACTCCCCTGGGATACAGTGCTAATTATTTTTGCTCATATGGATCTCATAGAAATATATTTAAAGACAGACTGTTAAAAAGACAGTGTGGATAAAAGACATGATTATATCTAAAAAGGCAAAATATAGAACGAAGGAAACATGAGTGCATTGGCTAGTGAGAGAAGATCATCTATCACAGGGCTCACAGCTCAGCCAAGATATTTGTGCCAGCTATTCTGCTGCTTTATAATTAACAAAGGAAGAAATAGATTGAGGGTTTGGCTCGGAGTTGTTATCTTTCATATGTTAACAATTTCAGGGATTATCTTTTTTTCCTTCTGCTCTTTAGGGGATGGGGAGGGAAGGGGTGCTAGAGCATGGAGAAGGCAGAAATGTTCTCTGGACCAGCTCAGACCCCTGGAATCTGTCCCAGCAATATCAGTTTGGATCAGGGGGTGGCTTTTCAAAAAGCACAGCCTTCACAGAACTTGGCAAGAACAAAACGCATCCAGCAGGGAACTTCTGGAGCATTTTGCCATTGATGCCTTAAACCCATCACAGTGAAATGCCAAATAATGAATGGCAAGGTGCTCGTGGCCACTCAGATTGGCTCGTGGCATTTGGGAACATCTCATGGGCAAGAGCACAACTTTGCATCCTCACATTCACTGAAAGAATTTCCCCCTAAATTATGTTTTTTTAAAATTTTATTTTGTGAGCACTAAAGTACATCTAAGTCCTCAGAGGCCAGGAGCATGCTGGTTTTTAAGCACAAATCACTTAAATGATTTTAAAATGGCCAGTTGATAGTTAATGATTTCCCAAGGAGGAGCCTATATTTTCTGTAATTTCAGATCTCTAGGCAAGGCAAAATTGTCATAAAGTTTGTTAGGAAATTTGGTCTAGGAAATACAGGTCTCTGCATCAAGTAAATGTCCAGCTTGCTCAAGTATAACACCCCAAAAAAGCACCTAGCCAACAGAATATAAGGAATAATAATATACACTGAATGTTATCATCATCTTAAGAAACAACCATTTAAGTTAAGTAACTATTTACAAAGAAAAACAAAGAAAAAACAGGATTAGCTTGTGGACAGCTAACACAGATATTCTCTTTCATACATAAACTGAGGATAATTTTTTCACTGATCTAAGTCATCTGTTCTTTAAAACAATGAGATTATTCAAGATCTAATTCTCCCTTTACCTGCATAAAATAGGATAGTCTCAAAATTCAAACCCTGTGCATCTCCCTGATCCCTTCTGCCTCACAGCCTCGAGGATTTGTTGCCACAATGCCACCTGCACACCAAGAGAAAGAATTTCAGAGTTTTCAGTGAAAAAGGAAAATCTTAATGAGTTTTGTACAGAAAAATATTTGGACTCTGATGCCAGCAGAGACATGGAGCTGCAGACAAACAAGCCCTGCTTTCTTGGGCTGATTAACCCATACATAGAAATGGCAAAAAACCAATATTCTGTATAAAACTGACAGTCCATTCTTTGCTGCACATTGCATGGCATTCAGAAACACCCATAATATTATTCATGGAGACAAAACCCCACAGTTTTGGGAGAAAAAGCCCCAGGCCCACAGTAGGTGGAATATATATTTTTGAACAAACAGTCTGATGCTTAAGGGGTTTGAACTTTTGACACCAGTCAAAGTAAGTTTGCTATTATTTTCACTTACTATTATGTCCTGAGACTGATCTGCTTATTTAAGTCCATACTGTAAGAGAGGACAGAACTTGTATTATTAGGTTTCCAAGCTGTAGTCTTCTGATTTCACCAGTTGTTGGGTGTTTTCCTTTGTGATTTATTTTTGTTTCTTTGGTTTTTGTTTTATTTTGTATTTATTTCTTTGTGGGTTTTCTCGGTGAGTTTTTTTTTGTTGTTGCTGTTTTTTTGGTGTGGGGTGAGATTTCTTTGGTGGGGTGGGGAAGGGAGCTAGTCATCACCTTTTCTCAAATTATCAGCAACTTCATTAACACTATTTTAAAATGTCATAGAATGTTTATTTGCCTAGGTTGAAAGAGATTTTTTTTCCTTACTGGGTGATGGAAACATCTGCCCAGTTCTCAAAATCCAATATTTTCCTTTCCTTTTCCTTTTCCTTTTCCTTTTCCTTTTCCTTTTCCTTTTCCTTTTTCCTTTTCCTTTTCCTTTTCCTTTTCCTTTTCCTTTTCCTTTTCCTTTTCCTTTTCCTTTTCCTTTTCCTTTTCCTTTTCCTTTTCCTCCTCCTCCTCCTCCTCCTCCTCCTCCTCCTTCTCCTTCTATTTTCCTTTTCCCTTTACCTTTTACCCTTTTCCTTTTTTTCCTTTTCCTTTTCCTCCTGTAGAGCCAGGGAGAAAAATTGCTTTCACTTGGAATTAGGATAGTTTAAATATTAATAAATATGATAATAAATAAACATTTTGTTTGGATGCAACTATGTTGTTATTCAGCATCAAGTGCAAAAAAGGGTTTTGTGCTACTCCTTTTAAATCATAATGGGTTAATATTTCATCTGGTTCTACTCTGCCTTTCAAGCACACCCAGGAATTTGCTCCCTCATATTTTCAAATTTGAAAAATATTGCAAACATTCCTGAAATAAATTGGGGAATTTTTACATATAGAGCTAATGCGTCAACAACTTTTGTGGCTGTTTTTGCACAGAAAGAAAAAAATAAGAGTCAGAAAGAATTTTTTTCTTTTCTTTTCTTTTCTTTTCTTTTCTTTTCTTTTCTTTTCTTTTCTTTTCTTTTCTTTTCTTTTCTTTTCTTTTCTTTTCTTTTCTTTTCTTTTCTTTTCTTTTCTTTTCTTTTCTTTTCTTTTCTTTTCTTTTCTTTTCTTTTCTTTTCTTTTTTCTTTTCTTTTTTTTTGAGAATATTGACTGCATTTATTTTTCTAGTCCTTTCTGTCCTTCTCTCTGCTGATAAAGTGCACCATCATGCTCACAGTGGGCAATGTTTTCATCTTGTTTGAGTGGACAGAGAAATTAAGATGCCTTGTTCATTTTCTGTGCAAAAGGATGGAGAAATGTGAAAAAATGCTGTGTTAGAAAGAATTCTGAGAGTCCACAAAGACCTTTCATTTAAAATAACATTGAAGGAAAATTGCTAAACTTACACTACCCTCTAGTAAACTCTTGTTAAAAAATGTGGACAATTTTTATTTTAATTTTTCGCCTAGGTTGGTTCCACTGACATTTGTATTGATGTGCATGTATTCAATTTTGTTTCCTATTGTAGTTTATTCCTGGTAAGAAGCCAAAAAAGCCTGTATTGCTTTCTGCCTGCTGTGCATAATCTTCTGTGCTGATGAGTACCTGGGATTTGAGGTCTAATTCAAACATGGCTGTGGTTAAATTTCTGTCCACTATTTAAAGGTTTTGAATACAAGCTTTATTCCAAGTGCTTTAATTAGTCTTTGTACATATTTCCATCAGTTAAATAGCTTCTAAAAATCAGTTATATTAAACAACATTAAAAGAGGAGACAGATACATTAAAAAAAAAGAGGAAAACTACAAAGGTAACAAAATTTGCAAGTTTGCAAAATATAATTCAGAATCTTGCTTTTATTATATGCTAACATTTTATCACATTTACTCCTCTGATTTGCTTTACAAAATTTGGCTTCAGTTAAATTATGGGGTTAGCAGTGGGGGATCTAAGTAAAAAAAAATACAAAACAAAACAAAAAACCAAAGAACAAAATAAAAAAAACCCAAACCCCCCAAAACACACACAAAAAACTACAAAAAAAAAAAAAAAAAAACCCAAACAGGTAAATTGAACACACCATTGCACAGAGCACAAGGAAATCTCTCTAAAATGGATGAGAGCCATAAAATTTTGTGTATCTTGCTTGTGTCTTCTGTTCAAGAGCACATTATGGCTCTGTGTTCTTGGTTTTGATGTATAGATTTAAGTCAGACTGCACTTATGTCAACTGCCCTGATTTATGCTCGTGACATTACTTGGGAGTAGTCTTGCTCGTATCAGAGATTGTTCCAATGATCATTTGAATTATTGCAGGGAGATAAAGATATCCCTGAAGACAATTTCCTTCCAGCTGGGCCTGTGAGGAGCAACCCGCAGGTCTTGGGAATTGTATTTGAGAAATAAAGTAATTCACATGTGCCTCACGCTGATTAAGAGCCTGTCTCTTGGATTTTAAAGGAATTTGGCTTATTTCATTAGCTTGCATAGCATAACAATTACAGACTTATAACAATAGCATTGACAAAAATGCACTTCAACCTTTAAAAAAAAATTTTTAGTATAAAAACTGTGAACAAATCATAGCTGCTCGTGAGAGTAAAAGCATGATCTAGAGTTTAAGGGGGAAATCCACCTTTTTGACTGTAGAGCCAGGAATGATCCCCCTAAAATTCCAAAGCTGTGTCATGAATCCACCCCTCCAAGGCACAAAACTTGCGCTGACACAGCAGCTCTGGGTGGCTTGTCAGGGATAATTTGATGTCCCTCTTGATGGAATGATGGCTTTGATGCCCCTGTTGAAAAAAATAGAAAAAAAATGCAAGAAAAAAAACCCAGCAAAAAGGCCAATCTCCATCAGAGAACCAGAGACTGATCCTCAGAGGCCAGAGAAGGACTTAAATTCATTATTTTACTGCTTTCTGTAGTACCAGAGGAGCTTGAAGGTGGCTGCTTGATACAAACAGAAGGATATTTGGGGAACCTCACAATAGTTTAAAAAAGGTTTCTCCCCAGCTTTGTTCTCTGTCACAGTTGTTATCTCTGGTTCTTTGCCCCTCCCAGGATTATACAAACTTTTAATTAACTAGAAATGATGTCTGCACATGCTGAAAACTTAATATTTCTGCAGAATAACACCAGGTAGGCTGAGCTGCAGTCCGGATTACAACAGGAAGGTGTTCACTGGTTTTTCTGCACCTGGCCAGGTTTAAAAGACAGTTTTCCCTCCATCAGCTTGGTCACTTTAATGGCTCTGTAAAACGAGTGAAATTTTTAACAATCAGAAACATGTCATTCATGTTCCAAAAACAACCTGAGCTTTTGCTTGGGGTAGTGGTGAATAGATATAAAATTTATTCCAAAGCTGTAAATTCAGGTATGTTTCTCTAAAACTTCATCAGCATTATTTGCCACTTTTGCTTCTGGTATTATTTGGCTCCGTGTTCTTTGGACCTTGCTTTTATTTTGGTTGGGAAATGAGGCTTGTGCATAAGATGGTTAAATTAAAAGAGATGAAAACTCATTTTACTTCCCACGATCCCCATTCACTGCCTTGGTGGATATCCAGGTTCCTCTAAATTCATTTATTTCACGCTGTAGCCAGGGCATTCTTTATCTTCCCCTGACAAAGGAAGGCTGACTTACATGTCCAAGGTGCCTTTGTAGCACAAAATAACTGCATTTTCCTTTCCACCTTCTTCAGGGGGTTTCACTAACAGTGGATAAACATGTGCCCTTGCACACCAAAGATGGTTTTAGAGGTTCAGCCTCTGCCTGACCTGCAGAGAGGAGGAACCTATGGCAGTCCTGCCAAGGGATCTCTCCACTCACAATCAACAGCCCATTAAATTTTTCATTCTCAGGTCCCCTGTCGAGACGCCAGTGATGGCTGGGGAAGGAAGGCAGCTATTTCACTTTTATTTTACAGCTATTTTACCTGTGCACTTCTTTTTCCTCCTGCCATCCCTTCATTCCTAGGGATATTTTTGGTTTCTTGCCTTGGGAACAAACACATCATTTCTTTACACATCTCCTTAAGTTTTTCCTCTTCTCTTAAGAAAATTGATTTTCTTTTTAAAAGCATTGTTAAGGTCATGTCAGGCTGCTATCTTGTACTTGTTACTTCACAAAAATACAATCTCTGGGCCACACAAAATAGTCTAAAAGCTTTTTGGGAGCTGGAAAATGGGAACATTCTGAGTGTTTTTTTCCAATACCATTCTACTAATGGCGCTGTTAGGCCTAGAAAATAATATCCATTTCCCTTTGCAAGCAATCTGTGCTTACATAAAAGCCTTCTTCACTGTTTTTTCTCTCTTCTTCTTTGTTGTTTTGTTGGCTTTTGTTGTTTTTGTTTTTTTTTACCCTAGAGGAAAGCTAGAGCTTCTGGGTCCTCCTTGAACTCCTTGAACAATGCAGCAGAGATTTTTTATGATGAGAGTGAATATGAAGGCATCCCAGGTCCATACTAAGCATTTAATTGAGATTTTAATGGCATAAAGTCTCCTTCCTTTTGAGATGATTGTAAAATGTTGGGAAAAAAAGAAAATTAACTCCAACTTTGAGAAAGACGGGGGCGGTAAATCTTTTTTGCTTACACATATGACAAATTCTACAGGAATAGACATCTTCCTCCTCTTTCTCCCTTCAAAGGTGAAACAAACAAACATGAATAAGGATTACCTCACCATCTGACATTTGAAGCTGGACACTGTTTCACAAGAGCAGACATCCCCTGTGCCAGGCTGTGAGCTCAGCTGTGGGGAACAGGAGCGCAGGGATGGCAGCGGTCACTGAGTCGGACAGACACAAACAGCAGCACCAAGATTTGGGCATCTCTGCCCTCACAAACAGCATTTTAATTGGATATCTGTAGCATTGTGTGGTCTATATGGGTTTTATTGTAAAGTTGGTTATTTTTTATAAGTTGATATTATGGTTTGACACTCGGTTCCCCTCATGTTCTCCCTCATAATAGTTTGTTCCTGAGTTGTTTGTCCCTTGTTTTCCCGCCAGTTACCTCTCCATCATTGTAACTACCCCCCCTTTATTTCTAGAATTTTCTATGTCAATCATCCCTTACTTAATATATAATTTGTCTCCCGAGCCTTTTCCCTCCCCTGTGCCATTCTTATTGGTTCAGTTGTGTCCCTCGCTCCGCCCGTGGGCTTCGTTCAATGGTGGCCCTGGGACGAGACTGCAGATATCTGGTGGTCCAGCCATGCTTTATTCTCTCTCTCCTTCACCTGTCTTCCCCTCTCTGAAAATACAGATCACACGGGTGAGGGCGCACCTCGAGCGCTGTGTCCAGCTCTGGGTTTTCAGTTTGGGCAGGAATTTGGGACACTGGAGCGTGTCCAGAAGGGGCTACAAGGCTGGTGAGGGGTTGGGAACGCAAATTCTGTGAGGAAAATCTGAGGGAGCGGGGGGTAGTTAGAGAAAAGGAAATGACCTTATCGCTCTATACAGCTCCTGAAATGTGATTGTGCTCAGGTGGGGTTGGTGTCTTTCTCCAGGCAGCAACTGACACAAGGAGAGTCTTAAGCTACACTGAGGGAAATTTAGGTTGGATATTAGGAACAAGTTGCTTACAGAAAGAGTGATAAAGTTCTGGAATGTTCTGCCCAGGGAGGTGAAGGAGTCACCATCCCTCAATGTGTTTAATAAAGCCTGAATGTGCCTCTTGGTGACAGGGTTTAGTTGAGGTGTTAGGGTTGGGTTGGACTTAATGATCTTCCTGTGACAGTGTTCACAGGGGTTTTAGGATGAGGGAAGAGACAAAGATCTGACTCCATGTTTCAGAAGGCTTGATTTATTATTTTATGATATATATCATATTAAAGCTATACTAAAAGAATAGAAGAAAGGGTTTCATCAGAAGGCTAGCTAAGAATAGAAAAAGAAAGAATGATAACAAAGGTTTGTGTCTTGGACAGAGAGTCCGAGCCAGCTGACTGTGATTGGCCATTAATTAGAAACAACCACATGAGCCCAATCACAGATGCACCTGTTGCATTCCACAGCAGCAGATAACCACTGTTTACATTTTGCTCCTGAGGCCTCCCAGCTTCTCAGGAGGAAAAATCCTAAGGAAAGGATTTTTCAGAAAATAACATGGCGACATCTTCCAACCCAGAGATTCTGTGAATTCTGTGATTCTGTGATTATCACTGATCTGCTGATTCCCTCTGCTGAAGCTGACAGCACACACTCCTTGGATTAAGGGAGCTCAGGATCAGCCTTCCTTCGCTCACCCCTCAGACACCTGAACCCAGCAGAGGTGTTTGGGGTGTTGGTTTTGGCTTGTTTTTATTTTTCTTCTGTGCTCAGCCTACAGTGAGAGACAGCCTTGCAGGTGGGATGGACAAACAGACCTTCAGCAGGAAGAAGGCACATTAAAAAACGTGACTCACTGGCTGCTTGACAGCCTCGGATGGTGGAGGTGAGGGGAAAGAAGGCAAATATGTACACTACCATGTGGATGATAAAAAAGAAACAAATGTCATATATGAGATTCACCCGTTCCATGCAGGCAAGGTGAGGCCAGAATCAATATTGGCATATGTAATAATAAGAGATCCCTCATGGAACTGTGTTAGTTGAGGCCTGGCAATGTCAAAGTGTACATGAACTTGTGAACACACCAGTGTGCAGGAGCCTGGTTTATTGTGACACACTCCTGCATTCTTGGAGAGTATCCTTACAGTGGGGCAACAACATTTTCCCCTTCCTCTCCTGTGGTATTCAGAATTTTCCCTTCACTGTGATTTATTCTATCACAAAATATCCATAAAAGGCCAATGTGGCTTCTGTTGTTGACAGATGGTGACAAAACCGGGAGGAAAGAAAACAGCCCCATCAGCCTCCAGCAGGGCATCAGAGAGAGAACAAGAAGAAAATATATGGAAAATATATTGTGGAACCATTTGAAAGCTCCAGTGGCACTGCGGTCAGTATCTCTAATCACATTTTTACCACATCAACACCAGTCTGAAGTGCAGGCTACCAAAATCTCTTCACAGCTCAGGTGAAATCTACCTTGTGCTGCAGGGACGTGGGCTGGCTGAGAAGAGAATGGGAAACAGCTTCAAAAAGGCATTTATGAAGTACTTAGCCCTTCACATGAAGAGAAGAAATTGGGTTATTTTTGTAGGAGAGGATGCAAAGCTCACTGTAGCAATTCTTTCTCTCACAGGAGTTTAGGTCTGAGTAACCCCACAAACTTTATTTGAATTTTTTTTCCCTTAGAGTGAGCTTTCTTCCACACAATGAGAGCCTTAGATGGGTGTTGCAACTCTTCAAGTCCCTTTCCAGCAGGATTAAGTGTTCTCTTCATACAAAACCCAAACTGGGGCCAAAAAAACAAATGAGAGGAGCACCACCCCTATGAGCTGCTCGTGATGCAGCATTTCTACTCGTCCTGCTGTGATCTCAGAAATCCCTTTCTTTCAGATGCACCAGGTCCCTCCATGGTAATCTTTCTTTCAGCAGATGGATGCCACACCAGCTTCATCCACTGACCTTGTCAAGGGGTGAGGAAAGCATCTCTGAAGCTAAATACTCATAGCTGGTCTTGAGTTCAGCCAACGGGCAAAGATTTGGCTGTAGATTGGCCATTGTTTTAAATTTCCTGTGGCCAGCTATTTGGCTGTAGTTGGGGGGGGGGGGAAAGCCACTCTCTAGAATTTTCCACGTTCCTGTTCTACAAAGCCTTTCCAAGAGCCTGGCCTAAAGCCTGGTGGAACCCACAGGATTTTCCTGGGCAGAGGACAGATCACCCTGAGTTCAGGCAGATTTCTGGGTGAGTTTTAGGGTCACTCTGCTCACCACAGGCCTGTGCAGAGGGCTGAAGGACAAGACAAGCCTGAGGGGCAGTTCCTGACCAGCAGGAACGCCTGATGCAAGTTGTGGCGATGTTCTGGGAGAAGAAGTTCTGCTGCTGCGGCACTCACCCACACATCACACTCTGTCAGCCTGCTGAACTGGCCCCTTCACTCCTGCTCGGCTCTGGGTGTTGCAATTGTGTCTGTCATTTGTTCTTTCAGCTAATTAGCATTGGTTAACTTCATGCTTAATGACCTTTCCCAAGCTGTTGCAACCAGTAGTAGAAAACTCATCAAACCCAGCTGTCATTTTTACCACACACAGATTTATACACACGCACTACTGTGCCTTCATGCAATAAAGCTTTCTGTTGCTCTTTGAATTAATTAATCCCTTTGTTTTTATTGTATTATCATGCAGATAGAAACTACCATGTTATCTTCCCCCTGATTTAATTCAACCCATGTTTAAAACATGAAACTAAGGGCAGATTAATCCATCCTGGCAATGGAAAACCAAGTCTGGCTTCCTTTCCTCTCTTGAAAATGGAGCAATGGTTTCAAGTAACAAGGATGTAATCTTTTAGAGGCAGAAATTTTTCCATCAAAATATTTCATTTTTGAAACCAAAATATATTAAGGAAAAAGACAGTCATTTCAATAAAGCCTTCTGTAAATGTGTCTCTTGTTAAGGTGCGTGGAAACAGCTTTTCTTCAACAACACAATTATTTTTTCTGTTCTTTTATGTTTAATTTTACAAGTATATATTTATCTTGACTTTTACAGTGCAACATTATGAAAACTGTCCAGCAATTAAATAAAATTAATTAACGAATTTAAGCAAAATAAAGTTATCTGATGAGATTTCAGAAAAAAAAATTTAAACCCTTAATCCAGATGCAGTTGCTCTGATTCTTCATTTGAAGAAATGGGCATAATTAAAAAAAAAAAAGCCCCTAGACCAAAAGCTGCTTCCTAGATATCCATTATTCTTGTTTTCAAGCAGGACATATTGAACAGTTTTAGACTCACTTTTTAGACTCAGCACTTTTATCTTCTATAAAACAACGAAAGGATTTTTATAGTACAGGGTTGCAAAATAGATTTTGTTTGTGAACTCTGAATAATTCTACAAATTGAGGGAGTCATAGTCTTCTGAATACACTTGTATTGTGTGGAGGGATTATGGTAGAAATGTCCCAAAACTTCAAACAAATATTCGTGCCAGGCCTCAGAGGTCTAGGAAAATAGATTTTATTATATACACCACCAAATATTTAATCAGTAAGGCAGTATAAACACATATCTTATTTTCTCAGATTTGCACTGCAGCCTTGGGCCTCTCTTTAGAAAAGTGCAAACAGAAACCCTGTTTGCTACTGTTCCTTATCACAATGTCATCATTCATGGGAGAAACCACTCAGAGCAACTGCGGAAAACACAAGAGACATCCTCCTCCCAGCCACATGGCATGGCCTGATTTCCCCTCTGCCACGGAATTATCCACCTGCTGACCCCTGTTTTCACAAAAATCCAGTTTCAGGGAGAGTTGAATCAGGGGAATCTGGCAAAACCCCCCCCTTAGTCTCCTCTGTGACCATCCCAGTGAAGAAAAAGCAAGAATTTCCCAAATCTCAAGACCTCGGGAACACAAAGCTTCACCAGGGACACCAAAATCTGCAAAAAAGTCCCAGTAGATGTTTCCAAGAAGCACAGCTCTGCTTGGAGGGTGGAAGGGCTGCTGGAAACGGTGATCCTGTCCCAGGCTGAGCTTCTGCCTCCCCTGAGTGCCCCATGCCCCTACACAGCATCATCCCCTGCATGTACAGCCTTGGCCATCTCCTAACCACAGGCAGGCCCAAAGCTCAAAGGATAAAGGAGAATAAACCCTTTTTAAAAAAAAAAAAAAAAAAAGAAAGGGTTTTGAATTTTTTTCAAAAATTGTCCAAAAATTTTAACAAAAATTCTCTTTCTTTCTTTCTTTCTTTCTTTCTTTCTTTCTTTCTTTCTTTCTTTCTTTCTTTCTTTCTTTCTTTCTTTCTTTCTTTCTTTCTTTCTTTCTTTCTTTCTTTCTTTCTTTCTTTCTTTCTTTCTTTCTTTCTTTCTTTCTTTCTTTCTTTCTTTCTTTCTTTCTTTCTTTCTTTCTTTTCTTTCTTTCTTTCTTTCTTTCTTTCTTTCTTTCTTTCTTTCTTTCTTTCTTTCTTTCTTTCTTTCTTTCTTTCTTTCTTTCTTTCTTTCTTTCTTTCTTTCTTTCTTTCTTTCTTTCTTTCTTTCTTTCTTTCTTTCTTTCTTTCTTTCTTTCTTTCTTTCTTTCTTTCTTTCTTTCTTTCTTTCTTTCTTTCTTTCTTTCTTCTTTCTTTCTTTCTTTCTTTCTTTCTTTCTTTCTTTCTTTCTTTCTTTCTTTCTTTCTTTCTTTCTTTTTCTTTTTCTCTCTCTCTTTCTCTCTTTCATCTTTCTTTCTCAAAGGGGCAAAGTTTTCAGCTGAGATTTAAGTAGTTACTTCTCTTCCAGGGCATGACACACATGAGAAAGTTAAAGAAGCAACACCCAGTGGGGTTTCTGTGTCACCATTTCTGTTTCATGTGAAAACCTGATCCTATTTCTGCATGCTGGGTGCACCAGGACACCTTTCCCCTTCCATGAACTGAAAACAAATCTGTCGCACAGACAGCTGCTGCAAAAAACACACCGGCTGCTTGTGCCTGCTTACAGAGACATCAGCTTCAAGCTTGAACCTTACAAATTCTTTATCACTGCTGCTGCAAACTCTTCATGTGTTTTTTTAGCATCATGGCCATTTAAAAAGCAGTGACATTTATACTTGTGGGCTGTGTATTGGGTTTATGAATGGAAATAGGGTAATAAACAGAATTAGGTTTGTTAACAAAGGAACTACAGTGCTTAGAAACATTACTTTTCCTTAAAATATTAGGAAAAATATTTAAAATAATTTATAAAATTATATAAATTATTATATTTTTAAAAGTTATTAAAATATTTAGATCATGGGTTTTGTTGTTTGTTTTTTTTTTTTTTTTTTTTAATATTGGTTTAAACATTAGGCTACTGTTATATCCTGGTAAGGAAAAAAGAGCTAACAATGAAAGAATAAACACACTGAAACTTTAAACTGCTCTTGATTGTAAGCCAAAGAGAGCCCTTGTGAGGCAAACTGCTCCATCTCTGCAGGGAAAACTTTCAGGAGGTGGAAAATTGGAGCTGCTCACTGGGACCTGGTGTGTGCAGCAGGGTGATGCTCACCTGTGCTGGCTGTGGATCCCAGCAGGTGGATGCGCACAGCCACAGCACCTTCCAGCAGGCAGCTGGCACCTCCAGTAAAGATTCTGTGGCACTGCGCAAAATGCAGAGATGACCACAAGAATGCGCAGCATGTGCTGAGCTGACATCTGATTTAAGTCTCAGAGGGAAAGGGAAGCTCCACGGAGCCTGCTGAGGACAGGCAGGTGTCAGGATCCATCCTAGTGAACGGATGTTGTGATGGTTCGTAGGGGTGATCTCAGGGTGCAAAAGAACTAACACGGCACAGGGGGTTTGCAGTAATAATCTAAACAAATGCACCTTTATTGAATGACCACAGCAAAACGCGATTCAGTGATTAAGGGAGAGAAAAAGTTAGAGAAAGAGAGAGAAAAGATAGAGAGGGATATAGCTACCAATGCAGAGACGAAGTCCTTTGGACCAGTCCAGCTGAGGGTCCGCCTGTTGCGCTGGGGAGATCTCCAAGGCTCTAGCTAACTCAGAGGTTTTTATTACTGAAAATTGTGAGGGGGGGGAAACAGATACAATAGGGGACAGATGTGACAGGTAGTCCATGCTCTCAGCAGTAAATGAGAGCCATTGTGTTCTTGGTTCAGTGGTCACAACCTGCAGGCAAACATCTCGCTTTGGTCAGCTTGCCTCCCCCACACACCTCCCTCAGGCTGGGGGTTTCAGTCCCAGTCCTTGATGGAGAGGGTCCTTACATCTCAGTCTGTCTGTCACGGTGGTTATAAAACAGGCCAGGGTCTTCTGTGGGAGACCACCTGAGACTCAGGAGAAGTCCAACCAGGCCGAGAGGTGGGACAGCTTCCAGAGCTGCTATTGTTGCAAACGGGGCACGGTGCCCCCTTCTTAGCACACTGCAAACACCTGTAGAAATAATAACTTAACACTGAGCTCGCAGGTCTCAGGGCCTTTGGCGTGTGACTTTCTCCTTCAGAGCCAGAGATTCTAGATGGGGGGGTTCTTCTCTTCAGTGGTCCCCCAATGACAATCGTGAGGCAAATGAGACAAAATTCAGACAGACTCTCACAGCGGGACACAAAACAGCTTTTGGCTCCTCTGTGACTCGGGAAAACCCAGGACACCCTCTGAGAACCGTGGAAAGGTCACTTCTAAAAATGGATTTCCCCATTCCGCCTCTCACTTTTCTTTGCTGGGCAGCAGCCTTTCCTCTAAAATCAGGAAAGATTCTTCCTGCACCCCAGGCCCTGTGATGCTGCCACCCTGATCTGCGCCACTGCCAGGAATATCCCCCTGGCAGGCTGCACTCAGCAGATCAGGACTCTGAGGGGAAGGTGATGCACTGACAGCATTTCTACATTGTCCCAAAATGTCCCTAAATTAGCAGCCTGGCTGTGGTTTCCATGCTCAGGCCAGCTCCAGGAACAAGGATGTCATCTTTCAGAGGGAGACATTTTTCCACCAAAGAGCATTTTTCCATCAAAGAGCATTTTTCCACAGAGCTGGGCTAGGGCAGGAGCTGCTCTGTGAATCTGAACAGCATCTGCAAGGAAAAATGCTAAATGTGTATAAATCAAGATAAATCCAGAGGCATGCCTGGGCCTCTTCCAATTGCCCATTCACTTGTTCTGCACAGGATCTCTGTGATCCCTGGAAAACACACTAAGGTATGCATTTTGGGACTGGAGTTCCTGCCCTGTGAATGTTTGAGTATAAATCTCATGTAATTGAGAAGCTGGCTACATTTTTTTGCTTAATCCCGCGCTAGTTTCTTTAGTTTCAGTAAGCAAAAGGAAGAAACAACCAAATATGGATTAATTTGACCACTGCTCCTCCAGTTTCCCCCTTTTCTCACCAAACCCACAGTTTTCAGGGCTGCTCTCTGGCACACTCAAGCTCAAGGCATCCCAGGGCAATTTGTGCTGCAGCAATTCCAAGCCAAGGAATTTCATCTGCAAGGAACTGAGGCAGGCAGTGGCCCAAGAAGGCGGGATTGAAACCAGGACCAAAAATGTGCTTTTGACAGAGCCCTCTTTGGAAACTTAGGCTGTAACAGGAGCTGTGGGTGTGCTCCAGGCTCTTCCCCTGCTCCCTTCTCACACGGGTTTTTGCTGCAGAGCTGCACATGTCTGCTCAGGGCAGGTGAAAATGGGGCTCATTTTCATCATGGGATGGGTACAGAGAGAGCAGAATGGCATTGGGGTGTCACTTTGATGCCTTGTGGCCTAGAACAGAGGCTGGATGGAGTTAAAGATTAAAGCAGGGATTTATTAAAAGGATTTCCTCAATGGATACACCTTGGGAACAAAAGAGCCCAGCCAGGGCTGCACCCAAGATGAACCAAAATGGTCACAAAATGCACGACAGGTCAGGAGATCTCTCACTTTGTGACCGTGTTCACAGGGGTCTGAGGTTGAGGGAAGAGATGAGGATCTGACTCCATGTTTCAGAAGGCTGATTTATTATTTTATGGTATATATTCTATTAAAACTATACTAAAAGAATGGAAGAAAGGATTTCATCAGAAGGCTAGCTAAGAATAGAATAGCAAAGAATGATAACAAAGGCTTCTGTCTCGGACAGGGAGTCTGAGCCAGCTGACTGTGATTGGCCATTAATTAAAAACAATCAACATGGGCCAATCACAGATGCACCTGTTGCATTCCACAGCAGCAGATAACCATTGTTTACATTTTGTTCCTGAGGCCTCCCAGCTTCTCAGGAGAAAAAATCCTAAGGCAAGGATTTTTTCATAAAAGCTATCTGACACACTCACTTATGTAAGTTTTGCTCCATTTGCATCTTGGAGTTAATTGTCCCATTCCAGCTTCAGCCCATGCAGTCCCATCCTGCTTGTTTTTCCCTCTTCATTCCACTGCTGTTGATGCTCTTGGGGCTGAGATTTGGGTCATTTGTCCTTGGTGCCCAGCTGGAGAAGGAATTGTTTTGTCTCCCTGCTCTGTGCAGAGAGCTCACCATCCCTAATATGAAGACCTGAACTACACATTAAAGCAGCACAGAATCTGAAAAATAAAAAAGGCAAAACCTGAGGCATCAGCTGAAACCTCCACTCAAGCCTGGGTGCTGATCTCCTGTTCAACTCCCAGGTGACAGTGCCCTCAGCCCTATTCCTTTATTGGCCTTTTCAGCCCTCCTTTTGTCATTATCTGCGATGGTTTTTGGCTCTGCTGTTGTAGAATTCTATATTCAGACTTGCCTGGCCAGCAGAATAGGGGCTGAATTAAAAAACTGAGCTGACTCTTAATATCTAGATATGCTTGTGCTTTGATAAAAGAGAAGCTGCAAGAATTACCCTTATCAATCAGTGATAAAGGTAAATTTGTCCCCTTATAGAGAACTTGAACAAAACATTCCCAGACACCTCTCACCATCAAAGATACCACACCTGGAAGAAATTGACCTACAAATTAAGGCTGAGGAGTAAATCACACCAAATATGGGGAGCCTTGCAATCCAAGAGACTGTGCATTATTTTTCTCAAAGAAAAGAAGTTTTTGAAGAAGTTTGTAACTTGAAGAAAGCTACAAACTCTTTCCTCTCTTGTAAGCACACGATAAAAGAAGTATGATCACAGTACACGGATTTTTTGCTGTATCTGAGGTATTGGTTGCTTTTTTTCCCCGCAGAAAGTCATCAGATCATGGCAATGGGTCTGTTTTGCTTAACAGGCTCACAGTATGGCACACTTTCATGCCTCCAGCTTCACTTTTAGTAAAAGAAAGGAAAGAGATTTATATGTACCACCTACAGGTAGGCTGTGGGTTTTTGTCAGCACCACCAGAATAATTTCAGACCATGATCACCAAGACTATTGCACCATTTTAGACAGACCCTCCAAACCCACAAAAATTGGTAGAAGATCAGATTGCAAATTCCACAGTGTTTCACCAGCTGAAGATCTCATGCAAATTCTATCTATTTGTTTTTCTAAGATAGGTTACAGCTTGAAATAACCTTGCCAAGACTGCCAAGTGATGGAATCTAAATATTTTGACCATGATGATCGAACTACTTACATATCCTCACTTTCTAATAGTTTCTTGAATTTCATTATCTTCAATATATGCTGCAGGGAGCAATACTGTATTGCTAATGGAAGTTACATGAGGAACAATTTCTTTAGGACACTCTTTGTCTCATATTTCTAATATTCCAAATGGAAATTGTTTTAATCTGTTGGAGGCTCCATCCTGTGCTTTGTAGTAGCAAAACTTGTGTTATTTTTGGTGGGGCCAACAATCAAACAAACAAAATTCTTCCTGATTTGATAACTTACTTGTAAATCTTTGGGGGAAAAAGAGAAAGGGGGAAAAAGAGAAATGAAGAGAGAAAGAAAAATGTTTATGAAGTAACTACTGAAAGCCTCCATATGGGAGCAATGATGTTGCAAAAAACATTGTTTTACCTAATCAATCACTCTTGTTAAACACAACAGAAATGCTGGCTCAGTGTAATTGAAAACTCACAGTTTCTTAGCTCATCTCTGCATATATTCCTACTATCCAGTAGATTTTCTAGTTAGCCCTTCCAGATTTCTGGATTTGTGGTGATGCATGCACCAGAATGAGAGAGAAACCATTATTCAGTGCCTGCTCTACCTGATCAGTGCAGGGTTGGAAATAGATTTATTGGAAGCACAGTTTTTCCAATACTCCTAAAGGTTTATACCTTCCATATTTAATTTTTACAGGCAGGAGTTTTCAATTTTCATGGCTTAATTCACTTGTAAATCAGGTAAATATTCTGGCCATTTTGACCAATGCAATCGTGCAGCTACAGCCTCATTTGAGTCAGCTCAATATTTACCCAAAAATGAACATTTTTCCCTATCAATGAACATTTCCTCATGGGTAATACTCATCTCAAGTTGTGAATTAGCTTACTTTTTCCAAGCCAGAAGTGTAATTATAGCTGCAGAATTCAGAGTGGTTCTTCATTCATCTTGTATAGGCAGGTGGAGGGAGAATTTGGTCAAAGCTTGCAATTACTGGCTAATTATTATTTCTGTTCAGTTTGGATGGTTGTTGTTGTTGTTGTTGTTGCTGTTGTTTCTTATTTTTTGGTGTTTCTTTTGAGAGAGCTTTTGGTTCTTGGGTTTTTTCTTTGTTTTGTTTTGGGTTTTTTTGTGGTTGTTGGGCTTTTTTTAATTTTTTTTTTGTTTGTTTGTTTTTTAAAATTTAATCTTCTCATTACATAGAATATTGTTATGGCATCCAGAGACAATATTAACAGTTAGCTGCTCAACTTCAAGCTTCAAAAGACTGTGAGCTGATTTGAAATGTCTACTGATAAGGAAATGACATTTGCCAACCACCAGTCACTACCGCTGATAATTTAATATTTTTGGGAAAATTGTCTGGTTATCTGGGTATTTTACTAAAGAGCTGGATGTAAAAATTATGTCTGACTTAGCCCAAATTCTAGCTATCAATGAGCTACAGCAAAATTTCTGCTCATTTTCCTTTGGAGGCTCAGATGGAAAAAATAAACTGGTTTTGGAAAGTAGCTGCTTGGGGATTTTGTTTGTGACCTTGTGTGTTTGTGTGTGGGGTGAATGTATGGTTTTTTCTTTGTGTTTTTTAAATTTCTTCTTACAAATGTACAAGCAAATAGGATTAATGCGCCAGTATCTGCTGGAGGAAAGCAGGCTTACCATCTCACAGCAGAATAATAATACTCAATTATGACAATATGTAGAGTTGATTTCAAGGTGTTTATCCCATTATTTTCCCCTTGGTTTTTTTTTTTTTCCTTTTCTACACTGATTTTCTTATTTGCATTTTTCTCCTGAAAACTCAGATAGAAGTGTATTCAGAAAACCAAGGCAAAGAATATTTATGTCAGACAAAAGAAACAGCAAAATAATGCTTTGCTTTCTCTTCCTGCATATCACATATCAAAAAGAAAATGCCATAAGTAGAAAATCACAAACTGGAATGCAGAGACCCATTTTCATGCTGGCTCATTTTGGAGGCTCCTTTGCAATGACCAAAGCTCAGATTATTTTTGTTTATATATGCCTTCTCCTCTGTAAACACCCATTTTACTGCTCTTTGCAATGACAGATTGGATCAAATAATGAGTACCTAATAGCAGCTGGATAGATTTACATAAAATGTCATATACATGCACAGAAAATGAGGCAGTTCCCTGTTGCACAGTATTATTGGATGTGTTTTTTAAAAAATCAGAATAATTTCAATGAAAAACTTCTGACTTTCATCTTGACTATTCTTGCATAATTTTATAGTCTATATATGTTAAAATTTTAAAGAAGATACCATATATCAAAAGTATTTGTATCATAATTTCAACTGAAGTTTGAAATAGTATAAAATTTTGTAAAAATAATTTTAATTCTTTACCAAGGTCCGTCCTTCCTTCCTTCCTTCCTTCCTTCCTTCCTTCCTTCCTTCCTTCCTTCCTTCCTTCCTTCCTTCCTTCCTTCCTTCCTTCCTTCCTTCCTTCCTTCCTTCCTTCCTTCCTTCCTTCCTTCCTTCCTTCCTTCCTTCCTTCCTTCCTTCCTTCCTTCCTTCCTTCCTTCCTTCCTTCCTTCCTTCCTTCCTTCCTTCCTTCCTTCCTTCCTTCCTTCCTTCCTTCCTTCCTTCCTTCCTTCCTTCCTTCCTTCCTTCCTTCCTTCCTTCCTTCCTTCCTTCCTTCCTTCCTTCCTTCCTTCCTTCCTTCCTTCCTTCCTTCCTTCCTTCCTTCCTTCCTTCCTTCCTTCCTTCCTTCCTTCCTTCCTTCCTTCCTTCCTTCCTTCCTTCCTTCCTTCCTTCCTTCCTTCCTTCCTTCCTTCCTTCCTTCCTTCCTTCCTTCCTTCCTTCCTTCCTTCCTTCCTTCCTTCCTTCCTTCCTTCCTTCCTTCCTTCCTTCCTTCCTTCCTTCCTTCCTTCCTTCCTTCCTCCCATTAAAATCCTTATAAATGAGGATTTATAAGCCTCAATTCTCCACAGATTGATTCTCCATTGGCAGGTTTCTATCAATTTTTTGATATTACTTCTAGGATTAAGCACAGCAAATTTTACAGCTCTGTTCCCACAGAGATATGAACCTGATTTGGAACACCCCACTCGCTCTACCTGTTCTTGTGTTTTCCCCATGCTGAACAACAGCTTCAACAACTCATTTTCTCAACACTGCTTGAAATCCTTTCAGCCTCCCGGCTGCTGAACCAAACCAGGAAAATGAATGTGGAATGGGAAAGTTGCATTTTGAAGGAGGCAGCAGAAGGAAATGTCCCTGACCGTGGCAGGGGGATTTGGTCATTCAGGTCCCTGCAGTCCAAGCCATTGCGTAATTCCATGGAAAAGGGGAGCAAACTGGTAAAAGAAAGATAAATCACGACCCTCTAAAACTGAAAACACAAATGCCACACACTCACATGTTTCAATAACTGAATGATATTTTTTTAGGAATAAAATTTGTTAGTGATTTCTATGCCTGGCTGGTAAAAAGAGAAAAGACTTTTTTTTTTTTAACCCAACTTGAATTTATTTCCAGGTCATGAACTCTAAAAATTTCATCAGCAGGCACTACAAACTGGGATTTCCTGAAGGAAGAAGGAACACACAACATTTCCTCATAGCTGCAATTTGTTTCACTTAGTGCACAGCTAAACTTTACTGGAAATGTGAGTCACCATCTATCCCTTAAAAGTATCTTGTTCTTTAGGGGAGGTGTTATTTGATTTAGTGTTTCTTTATCCATGAGGAATTTTTATTATTGTCAGGAGAGTGGGAATAAATATTTCCCATAGGAGTTGAAATGCACCTGGAAATTGCCAAGTAATGGGGATGATTCAGGATTCTGAACTAACAGATGTTAACAGTGGAGAAAAGCTAAGAATGCGTGTTGAGCACTCAACCTGCCACTTGACACAGAGGAAGATCATCTTGATTCATATTTTCCTGTAGGGAATTTCTAAAATTCTCCATCATGTAATGGAGAACTCTTTTAATTCAGTTACTTCTTGATGTACAATTTTCCTGCAAAACTGTTAATGAAAAGCACAATTGTGAAGCTTCATGTACAATGACATCTGTAAACTAGAAATATTGACATTTCAGAATGACAACTGGGGAAAAAAAGCTGAAGCTGTCCTTCCATATCTATCAACACTTATGAAACATCAATTTAATACCATTTTATTATATTTTAACTAGTTGTTTTACCAGTGGTTAAGCAGGTGTGGCCCAGAACAAAGTGAAACACACAAAGTCGTTGGACTCAGCAAGCAGTGATTTTGTGTTAACAATCATGAGATTAACAGCAAGAGAATCAGAGGTGGAGCTTTTTGAAAGCTTGTCAGATTTTTGTTTCACATAAGCAAAACAACGTGTGGGTGGCAAAGAAAAAAAAAAAAAAACCCATCCCTTGCTACGGGCGAACTTGAGAAATTCACCTTGGGAGTTAAAGATCAGGTTTGTTTTTTGTTGTTTTTTTTTTTTTTGTCATATCTGTAGTATTGTGATTGACTAAACAAGAGCAAGAGGCAGATAATCTGTTTGTGGATAGAGGATGCACTCGTGGCTTAAATCAACAAGGAAATCCCAAGCTGGCTGACACTGACTGCCTACAAGCTCCTCAGCTTTTCCAAAGCTCAGCTCCCCAAGTTCTGTCACAACACTGGCAAGGTCAAGGCATCTTTGGTGTGTTCATGACATCACTAATGCTTTTTAATTAAGCAGAAGTAATCCTGCCCTTAGACTGCACTTGATTTCAATTAATTTTTGCAATTCGCAAAGGGAGTCCTGGAAGTGTTTGCTAATGCTGTGTTTCCTCAATGGAAATAATGATGGTTTCCCAAACTGTTAACAGGGGGTTGACACAGCTAATTATAAACCTAAACAGATTTCTCTAAAGCCAGTGGCTTAACATTCGTTTGAAGCTTGAGGTAAGGGTCTGTAGTGATTTTTATTTCTTCTGAAATTAATGACCCAACTTTAAATCATTTTCTCAACAGCTTTGCTAGAGATTTGATATCTTTAGTTCAGTCATAGATGCTGCTGGTTTTTTGAAGTCCCTACACTTCAGTAATTCACTGGAACTCAACATTAGTGGGTCTTAACCTTGGCAAGAATTATTCTTGAGACACCCTAATAATAAGCCAAATGATTTTATAAAGAGACAATAAGCTGGTGGTTATGGTACACTTCAGCAAGACAGTGTTAAAAAGACAGACATTGTGCCAAACATCCCTTAAAAAAAGCATGTGTCCCCAAAACCCCAAACCACCTGCAGAGTGGCAGCTGCTCCATGCAGAGCTGAGACTTGGGACTTCACCAGTATTAAATATTTAATTAAATGGGGAGGCATCTACCAGTGCACTCACAGCAGCAGTTCAGTTTCTCCCATTTAACCCTGTATCCCTGTTTCCTTGGGTGCAACACAGGTACCAGGAAAAAGCAAACCCGTCTGGGTCTGGTTTGTAGGCAGCAGAACCAGCTTATTTAAATCAGAGCCACCACAGTGCCCATCAGCAGCCCTGCAGAACAACAGCCCTGAATTACCTTACACGTGGCGCTTCTGTGTAGGATTTGCCCAGGCTGTTCCCTGTTCAATACAGCAGAATGCTAATCAACACGTTTAATTAATTAGCATTTATACACAGGGCCTGAAGCCTTAATTAACATTCCTCCCTGATTAAACTCTGCTGCCGAGGATTCCAAGTCTCAGGTGAAACTGAGTGTCGGAAGTTTTCGTGCTTGATCTTCCACCCCCTTGTCTCCCAGGACTTCAAAGTGAGCACAAGCTCAATTTCTCAAATCCAGTGGAGCTTTGCCATGCCCTTTCCTTCCCCTGGCAGTGTCTCCTGCAGCAAAAATCACACACTGGGAAGTTCTGCTTGTTTCCCAGTCCCTTGGTGTCACCAGGCCATGAGTTTGATAAAAGACTCAAGGTGCCGCACCATTACTGTTCAATGATAAAAATGTCATTGGGTTTACATCTGTTCTATTTCACAAAAAAGATAAGGAAATAAAGCTTCACACCAACTTGTGCAAACAATATTAATTGTAAATTTTTTCTATCCTGGCTGTAAAAGTGATTTTCCTTGTCTTTAGATTGCCATTACTGTGTCATACAGTTTGTATGTCCTGTTGTATTTTTGTAACCCCTCTCCCAAATGGAGAGAGGTTACAAAAGCTCTCTCTCTCAACCCCTGAGAAGATAACCAGCTATAAATCCAGCTACATCTCTATTTCTAACAGGCTGTTTCTTCAAAATCAACATGGTTTTACACTGCCAAAAATGAAAAATTAAATAAAAATTAAAGAAACCTTCTAAATTATGACAGAAAATCATGTCGTATGCAGTACACCTCATCTTGCTAAAACCTGGACATTTTTTTTAAAAAAGAAGGTTAGATTTAATCCTGCCCAGCCACCTCATGTAATAAAAATTGTGTCAAAGTATTGGATGAACTGGAAAATTACCAGGCTGAGGTGACTTGTAATGACCAAAGAGGTCTTCACTCCTTTGTTATCAAACTTCTTTCTTTCTAAAAGAGCATGAATGCTTGATAACTCACCTCAAGCTCTAAAGCCCAAGTAATTAATTAATTTTGTTGTGTAATCACCTCCTCCAAGGGGACCAGCTTAGGGTAAAATTCAACATATATTGGGTCCCTTACATCAAACTATGAGAGATGCTGAAGTAACAGAAACATTCAGAGTTTTCTCACTTTTGTGAGGCCATATTCAACAGAAAAGTCTAATTTCAAGCTGAAATTAGATTTCCCAAGCTGAAAAGATTTCCAGTACTGGAGTTTTTTTTTTCTACAAAATAAAAACAATAACATATCTATATCATTTAGATAAAGTGTGTGTTGATAAATATGATTGGGTACTCAACAGAGAATTAGTTACAGATATGCAAAGGGTTTTGTGCGAAGGTTTTTGTATGTTGCCTTAGTAAATGATATATCATATAAAGGAAACTAATTTGGTGTAGATACTAACTTCTGCTGATTTACAACTTGCAAATATTGAGATTTTGATTCTACTCTTTGAAACTGTAAAAGAAAAAGGTTTCAAGGTCTTGTAAATTTGCATAAGGTGCGGAGACAAATTTCCTTCTCAACTTCTTTGCTTATCTCTATCTCCAAGTGAATTGTCATTCACCTTTTAGCTCAACTGTGTTCTACATGTGTTTCTTTTTCATCTTTTTATAGGTCTTTACAGGTATCCAAGCTTAATAAATTTCATCAGAGCTTGCAATGGCAGCTCTGTATCAAAAGGAAAACAAGTGTATACCTTTAGCAATTAGTAGATTGCATCAGAGAGAGGGAAAGTAGCAACTCATTGCAAAAGCTGGCTGAAAAACAAGACCATACCTCCCACTTGATATGGTATCAGTGAAAATTAGAATTGGAAAATAACTTCATAAAGGGTGTATTTTCTCAGAAAGTGTGTGTGTGTGTGGGGGGGGTGTGTTTTTTTTGCTTAGTTTTTTTTTTGTTGTTGTTGTTGTTTATTTGGTTTTTGTTTTTTTCTTGTTTGTTTTGGTTTTTGTTTTTGGTGTTTTTTTCTTTGTGTTGGTTTTGTTGGGATTTTTAGTTTGTTTTCTTTTTTTCGTGTTTCTTTTTTTTGGAAGAAGAAGGATAAAAATCGCCAGAACTTCTAGGAAAGACAGGAGACTGAGCATGTTTTGTACACTACTTTAAATCTTCCCGAGGGATAAAAATAGCCTTCAAGCAAGCACTCTCCTCCACCCTTGGGTGGATCATGGGGAGCACTTTCCATTGCTCACCTCCTGATTATGCTCTAACATTAAAAAAAATATTGTTTGGGAAAAAAATATGGCAAAAGTGAGAGGATGTAAAGTGGTTTCCCGAGGCAGGAGGGACAATGTGTGAAACAGATGGATGGTTCCTCATCACCAGGAAATTCTGTTCTGTGGTCTGAGTTTGGCAAAGGGTTGTGGTGTGAGGAGCAGATGGAGGCATCCATCCATCCTGTTTTTTTTTATCTGTGGCCTGCCACAGAGCCAGGAGCTACTACTGCCACTCATAGTGACCTAAGATGTTTGACATTTGATATGAAAAATAATCCTAGGCTAAGAAGAGTCAAATAGGCTTTCCCCAGCTGGTTTGGGCTGGTTAACCTCTTGTTTTTGAGAGGGCTCTGCAGCTCTGCCTGCTCTGCTTGGATAATCCCCACCTATCAAGCTCTCATGACTGATTCTTCAGTACAGTTAGAGCTATTTGTCACAATTATCCACCAGTTTCCAGGGCAGAATGGAGTGAATCACCTCTTACAGTAAATATTTCTTTAAGAGGCTCGGGGTGCAAACTGGGACCTGTTTGACACGTTCAGGTTAAGCCTCTGTGTTGATGAGGTTGATAGATGAGCCCTCAAAGAAGGGCACAGATCCCTGCCCCTCCTTCAGGAGCCCTGCCTACGTGATTGATAATTGAGTCAGTGTTATGCTAAAAACGTTGCCTTAGCTACCGACCTTGGCTCAGGGAGCTCATCCATCACTGGCCAGGAGCATTTTGCTATCTATCTATGGGTGTTTGAATGCAAAACACTCCTGCTTCGTTGCCCTGGTTAGTTCTGACTGCAGCCAAGGGCAGGCAGTATCTCTTATTGTCAGAAATTGATTTATGCTTGCCTGACAGAGAGTCACATCTGGGTTAGGGAAGAGCTGGAAAAATTCCTAATGAGAAAGCACCTAAAAAGCAGTGTCAGGAGCAGGACCAGGAGTTAAAGCAGGCGACTGAAACCAACAGGAGAATTCTCCAGCCACTTGTGGATGAGAAAAAACTTGAAAGAAAGCAAAATATGGTCAGGCTCCACCCATGGCAGCGTTAAGGTCACAGCACACCTTGATCTAGAGGGTGGCACCCCTGTCCATGGTGTGGGGACTGGAAATGGATGATCTCCATGGTCCCTTCCAACTCAAGGTGTCCTGTGATTCCATGCTAAGACCACACATTCTTTGTCCTTCTTTGGGGGATGATGCCTCAGTGCACAGCTGCCAAACATCTGGTAGCCTTATGCTGTGCCAAAGTCACCATGGGCAAGGTGGATACCCCAGAGTTTGGGAAAAAACCAAATTCTGATCCTCTGTTCTGTACCTTCCCTGCTGAGGCTGGTGGCTAAAGGCTACACGTTTTCTATGGAATGATCATTTGGCTAAGGGATTTATTTTAAATTTTTTTTATTTCTGAAGCATTTATCTGTCCTGCTGTCCTACTCTTTGGCAAGTGCCTTGGTTTGACAGGAGCAGGCACTGATGAGATGCTGAAACACATCTACAAATGCCTTCTTAGGTGAGTAAATATTTCTTTTGGACACTGTGTTGCAGCAATAGGATGGGTCCCATCTGTGACACCATCATTGCCTGTTCATGGGCAAGTTTTTATGAGTTTAATCCAAGTAATCCAAGCCTTTGACAGGGACTCAGTCTTTTCAAATTCACATAATGTGTGAAAACAAGGAAAGCTATGTGCCAGACCAACCAACCCAGAGTTCTCTGGAAGTCCCCAGGTTGCAGCCCTGAAAAGTTAATTTCCTTTTTGCCCCTTAAGTCTCTTTTTCATGTTGCAACACGACTTGCATGCATATTCCCTCTGTTTTACCCTTTTATTTCTCTGTTCCATTGCCACGCATCTCAGATATTCCCCAGTTTATTACCAGGAAACCAGCAGGTGTTTGACAGATGGCAATTTGCCTGGTATTAATTGCTGGGAAACTGCTCACTCAGAGATCTTATCCCTTCATATCCTACTCCTTATACTAATTGGCATTCTCGATAGGCGATAAGGGGAGAATAATAATTAGATACGGGAAGAGCATTTTTGACTAATGCAATCTGCACAGCAAATACCTGAGCAGCAGCAATCTCAACTGCTCGGGAGCTGGCAGGAGTCTCTGCACAGGGGTTGGGGCACTGTGGCCGTGTTCACAAGGGTTTTTGGACTGGGGAAGAGACGAGGATCTGACTCCATGTTTCAGAAGGCTGATTTATTATTTTATGATATATATTACACTAAAACTATACTAAAAAGAAGAAACGGTTTCATCAGAAGGCTAGCTAAGAATAGAATACAAAAGAATGATAACAAAGTTTGTGGCTCAGACAGAGAGTCCGAGCCAGCTGACTGTGATTGGCCATTAATTACAAACAACCACATGAGCCCAATCACAGATGCACCTGTTGCATTCCACAGCAGCAGATAACCACTGTTTACATTTTGTTCCTGAGGCCTCCCAGCTTCTCAGGAGGAAAAATCCCAAGGAAAGAATTTTTCATAAAAGTTGTCTGCGACAGGGCATCACACCTTGAGAGAGGCAGAGTGCTGGGGAATTGCTGCCTCTCTTCCCACAGCTTGGGTATCCATGAGAGGATATCCATCACAGTGGAAGGTGTTAACTATCCCATTCTCCAGCACCTTTGGGGAGACGGAAGCTTCCAAAGGCCTTGAAGCAAATCAATCAGTCAAAATTAGTTTTGACACCCTTTAACTGTGGTCTCTTACCGTTCTCAGGTATCTTTCATTCAACAGGCACAATTTAATAATTCCCATCCACAAGACTAAGTTATTACTTTAACACTTTTTGCAGTAAGAGCATAAATTTTGTGAACTACAGTACTAATTATTCTCACAATTCAAGCATTTACTTATAACCCAGCTAGCATGTCCAGTATTGGAATGAATCAAATAAAGTTTACTGATGAAAATGGTAATTCCCCTTCTCCCCTGTACAATTCTCAGGCTAAGGTCAGAATACAAAAACAGTCTTGATCTTTCTATCTGAAGTATTCCTCCCTGAAGGAGATGTTTTATTCAGGCAGTGCTTGAAACCAGTGACATAAGCGTTGTCTTATTCTTAATTCAGTGTTATTCTTTGTACATTTCTTGGATCATTTGGGTTTTTCCAAACTATCACTACTCAGTCCCCATTGGAAAGTCAGTGCAAATCCCTGGAGGCAGGTGGCTTTCAGCAGCATGAGATCACAGCTCCCAGCACTTTTCCCTGGAGAGGAGCAGCCCCTGGCATGCCCTGGGTGCTGTTTTGCTGCCAGCCCCTGGAACCTTCTCTGGGCTGTGCCTGGCAATGCCCAGTGGCATTTCCAGCAGCAGCGACCAATTTCACAATGCCTGGCGTGTCACAGGCATCTTTTATGGAAAATCCTTTCCTTGGGATTTTTCCTCCTGAGAAGCTGGGAGGCCTCAGGAACAAAATGCAAACAATGGTTATCTGCTGCTGTGGAATGCAACAGGTGCATCTGTGATTGGGCTTATGTGGCTGTTTCTAATTAATGGCCAATCACAGTTAGCTGGCTCGGACTCTCTGGTCAGTCACAAGATTTTATTATCATTCCATTCCTTTCATTTCAAGCCTTCTGGTGAAATCCTTTCTTTTATTCTTTTAGTATAGTTTTAATGTAGTATATATCATAAAATAATAAATCAATCCTTCTGAAACATGGAGTCAGATCCTCGTCTCTTCCCTCATCCTCAGACCCCTGTGAACACTGTCACACCTGGTGCACATCTGCTCACAGGAGTCACCACAGGAGAGCCCAGCAGAAAAGGAACAGATGGGGCTGTTCAAGAAAAGGAATGTTTCCCAGCAAGAGCCATCAGAAATATTTATTTTATGAGCAAAGATTAATATTTTTAATTTTTCTATGGAGGAAAAAAACAAAAGAAAAGCGAACAGAGAAATATTGTTGTGCTGGGTTAACTGTTTCAGATTTGTCTGTTGTGATGAATGTGTGATGAATAAATACCTGGAACCAAGCTGGCCTGACAAGGGAAGGTTCCTGAGTGCTGACCATTGGGGATTTGATGAAAATGGGAGCAGAATGTATTTAAAGGTAATAACAATGTGAAAGTGGAATAGCAGCCTTCTGGGCCTGCAGGCTGAGAGATCGCCCTCAGGTTTGCTCATTCACACTTTCATAGCCCTTTTTGTATATTCACACCCCTTTTATTTTTATTTCTGTCCCTCATTCTCTGAGCAGTATTGCTGACAGCAGCATCCAAAATCCCAGTTGTGTGGGGGTTTCAGTAAAACACCAGCACACATCCAGAAATCCTCTCCCAAGGGGGCTGGGAGCATGCCTCAGCTCATTTGAAAACAGAAATTCATGGTGTTACACACAAGTTGCATCAAAGCAGGCTAGATACCAAATATCAGGACACGTTTATAAACAAATTACAGAGGAACCAAAAAAAAAAAAAAAAAAAGAAAAAGAAAGAAAAGAAAGAGAAAAATAAGAAAGGAAAAAAAATAAAGAAAAAGATATCTGAATGAAATACATGACCATTTGAAAGCAAATGAAAGGACAAAGTTCTAGCAATTGATCTCCAGAGAAACCATTTAGGGATGATAACAACCCTTCACCTTCTTTCTTTAGCTGTTTTATTTCCCTTCCCCTCTTTGCAGCCTTGAATCTGATGTGAGGAGCTGGTCTGAATTCTGTAGTCATAGGCTCACTGCCAAAACAAGCAAGCAGTATGTTCACAAGATGTTATAATCAGCTGCAACAAGCAACCAATTTTTCTTGCAGCAATTGGACCTAACAGAGGGAGAGGATATGACTTACTTTGTTCCTCCTTATTTGTTTTTTAGCATTCTTTTATTCCTCCTTTGTTTTTCTTCCATGAAAATATATTCCATGCATTGCTAAAAGCTGAATATTCCTTTTAGTTTTCCCCAAAATTGATTTATATATAAGGACAGTTTAGTAAAAAATACCTATACTTCTTGAGACCACGTGCTACAGAAAAGCCTGCTTGGATCTGAACTGTGAAAAGTTCTTTATGAGATGAAGACTTTTTTACTTGATAAATCCCAACTTTGGGTCATATTTCATGTAGTAGCCTCTGGAGGACTCATTCAGCCTCAAAGGTGATGACAGAAGTCACGTGGCTACTACTAAAAAACTAAAGAAAATGAAAACAAAACCCAAGTTTGAAGGGAATTTAATAGTCCATCAGATAATGAGGTCCTACATCTGTGTGTGGTCCTGTGCCATGGAAGAGCCCGAAGTTTGACCCCTGTTATCTTAAAGGATTTCAAATGAAAACAGGCAGGAGAGAAATTCACAGTGAAGCAGACAGACATGGAGATTTGCAGCTTCTTTCAGGGGAAGTAAATCTGCTTAATTTCTTGTGAGACCACCTCCATTTGGTCTCAGAATTTTTTACCTCATTCTTGCATATGAATATTCTTGCATACCCAGAACTCAACCTTACTTCTTCTGTGGAGATACATCTAAACTGGAGAGGAACCACTGTTAGAAAAAATCAGAGCTGCATCCCCTCAGTGATATTGAGGGTTCTGCTGCATTTGAAGCTTCTGATCTGAGTGTTCTTCCACTTTTTTTTTTTTTTTTGAGGGTCCCTTAATGCCATCCTTCACAACAGCTTCGTCTTGCCTGCTCCACATGAGCCTTCTATCCAAATATTTGTGCTTGGCCTTTCTGAATTCCCTTTTTCCATGAAAAAAGAAGGCCACAGGAAAAGAGAAAAGCTTTTTATCCAGGTTTCTGCTGCTCAGGACGTGGCCCTGGTGCCAGGATGTGAGTGGCACAGCTTGCTCTCCCAACAAACTCAAGAAAAATCAGGTTTTTCCACCTTCCTGCTCATTCTTTATTGAATTCACTTGTTTGCTTGGACAAGAAAGAGTCATTGATCTCTTCTGTGTGCAATAGTATGAGGACTTGGTTTTATTCCAGACCTCAAGCCACAGAAAAATCCAAGCACTGAGAGTGCCCAAGACCTTACAGAGTGAAGATTTATATATAACCCTATATTTACTATTTCAGACACACAGAGCTCCAGAGTTGGTTTCTCCTCCAGCTCAGATCAGTCTTTAACTTGAACAGAGTTTTCAAAGAGCCTGGCTCCTGGCCTAATGCTAGTCCAGGGGAAATGAGATGATCACAGTGGTAATAATTTGTATGTTGGGCTTTAAGTCAGATGTGGTTGTTCTATTCTCAGTTTATCTCTCCATATGGACTTTCAAAGAGGAGAAGGCAGTGTGGTAACAATTTGCTTGAAAAGGCCTCTGATTTCTTAGTCAGAAGTTTTAAGGGGATTGTTCAGCTTTCATTTAAATGTTAAAAAAAAAATATTAAAAATTGCCAAGCAGTGTAATATTAATCACCTCTGACTGGATGTTGTATTGGTGGTGTAGCCAGGCACATGCTTGTGTTGCAAAGTCCAGTTTTCTTTCAATTCCCTTTTGGTTGCATAAGTCAGGGCCAGTCCTCGCTGTGGCTGTGCTGGCAGCTGCAGGCTTTTCAGGGAAATTCCCCATTCTGTGTGACCTGGGCATTGTGACATGGAAACACTTTTGCCAGGTGAATATTCACACAACCCTCATCCATCCTGTGCCCAGTGCTGAGCCCAGCTCAGAGGGAGGATGAGCTGGGATGTGGGATGGGGCTGGGACAGTGGAAGGAGATCCAGATTTATTCCAAATTCTGCAGGGAGGAGTTTATTTGCTTTAAAAGGAGAAGAAAGGACCTGGTACTGCATGGCTGTGATTTGTCACACTCAATTCTTTGTAGTGATGATGTGGTTCAAGTGCAGCGGGCTGTACTTTTGTTGGCTTTTCCAACACAAGGAGTTGCTGTGTTGCACCACTTTAGCCTCTGAATCACAGAATATTCTGGGTTGGGAGTTGAAAGTGGCCCCAGATGGATCATCAGGTCCAATTCTGAAGTGAGTGGCCCACAGCATGCTGTGACCAGCTCAGGCAACATGAAAGAACTTGAAAGAGAAACCAAGAGGAACTGATCAATCCAGACACAGCAATTCACTCACTTACACCACAGTTTTGATTTTCAGCCATGGAAACACATGGAACTGACAGAATTGACCAAAATTCCTTTTAGTTTTCCTGATCAAGAAATTTAATAAAATGGTAATTCTGATTTATTTTCTTCTCCCCAAAATTTACTTAGTTTCCACATCTTCTGTATTCACTTTCCACATGCACATAACAATCAGCTTTACACTCACAAGCAGGCCTGGAATTTTTTGCAAGGCCTAAGACTGCATGAAGTTTAACAATATTTTAAAAAAAGATCCAAATCACATACTTTTTTGCCTTTTTGTGGATAATCATTGTTTCTAAAATGATTATCTATTCTAGAACTATTTCTATTTCACCCTCAGTCCTAGAAACTATTTCATATCTGGAAGTCATTTCCTCACTTTGTAATTATGTTTCCAGATGAATTCTTGAGACTCTATTAAAATTCATAACTTTTTTTTTTTTAATTTGGATTTCCCTAATAATAAAACTCAGGAAGCAGTTTTTAAATATATTCAGCATCCAACTTTTTCTTTCTCACATGGATTTTATATGGAACAGAAATTGCTGCTCCACAAAGATCTCTGCTGACTGCTGTGGTTATTTGCTACCATATTGATGAGATAAAAATACAAGCACATTAAGGCAGCATAAAAATGATTCTGAAAGAGTTTAGTGATGACTTTTCCCCATGTTGTGGTTTCATTGACATCTGCACAATTCACTGAACAGCTGCACTGGGGTCCTCTCAATGAGAGGGGTTTTTTTCCCCACTTTAGTGAAGCTGAAGGTACAGACCCAAAAATCACATTTCCTGTGAAGGAACACCTGAAATGGCTTTGGGAATCCCTCCCTTTAGCACCAGGAGCACAGCTCTGACCCAACAAGTACCAGCAGTCAGAGAGGCTCATTAGGGAAGGCAATTTATGCAAAACATGTTTTCACTTTCCATCCCTGAAACAAAATCACATCCATGGGTTTAGTACTTTAAAGTACTGAAAAATAGCAGTGGCTTTATTTTTGCTTTTTGGTGGATGGCATAATGTTCTGATTAAGTCAGGGAAGAACCTATATATTAAATGCAAATGCAGAGAATATGAAGGAGAGTGGATCAAACCCATGCTGCTTTTAAAGCTCATTTATGGATGCATAAAAACATATATGTTTTATGCATATACTTCATAAAAATCTCCTTCCTCCTCTCTTTGGCTTAGTTTTCCATACCTTTGTCTCCAAGTCTTTGAAGTTTTGTCCAGATTAAAGCAAATATGAGATTAAACAGACCTGGTGCTACAAGAACCTTGGATGCTGGATTGTTTCATTAAAAAATATAATCATTAGGAGGTTCAACCCTTGAGCAAATCACTGATCTATTGCAATAGAAATTCATTTCAGCTAATCTAGCTCTTCTCTGAGCTTTGCTGGTTTTTTGTCTTTTCCAGTGGAATAAAAAAAAAAGAAATGGAGGAATATATTTTCTTCTGCATATCAACTGAGGGAGAAGATGATTGCACCTGTCTCTAAGCTCCATGGATAGCTCCTTTATCTGATTGAATCCTATAGTTTAAAGAAATTGACTACCAGCCCCTTGAATGGTCTGTCTTCCAAAACTTTTTATTCTCTTATAGAAGTTACTAAACGTGACAGAACAATATAACATAGAAGAAGTGAGACTGGTGCTGATAATTTACAGGCAGTAAAGACTCTGAACCAAAACCCAGTAACAAAAAGATTTTCTACCCCCACTACCTGATATTCTCTGACAAAATCCTACCAAGAAAGCAGCTGCCAATCTCTTTAACACAACCTCAGATTTATTTCAGTATTTTGGCTGAATAATTTCAGCCAAATTTTGCACCTTGCACCTAATTTATTTTATGTTTGTCACTGGTGACATGTAAGAAAATGATCATGTGGGGATGAGTGGATAAAATTACTACCCATTTTCATTCCATTTACAAAGCTCAGTGGAAGTTGTCAAAGGTGTTAATTTTGGAGGAACCCTGGGGATTCTTTTAGGGTTTTGCAGAAACATCTGCACCTTTGCACTAGCAGCAGGACAAGCTTCATGTGACAGCAAACCAACCGCTGCCAAATTCTGTGAAGGAGTGCAAGTGCTTCAAGGTTTCATTTTTCATTAGTGGGTACTCATTAAAATATCAAGGTTGCTTTAAAATTAAAGAGGAGCTCAAAAAATGTAGCAAATTGCTTTCAACTGTGGACTGAACTGTGAACCTCTCCTTTAGACTGAGTAGATCAGGAGCCTTCCTCAGTCTGGAGACACCAGTGACTTAGAATGTTGCTTTGATCCCAAAACACAGGAAACAGAGGTGGGAGGAAGTGTTTTGCTCTTGTACTTCTTGTTTCCTAACCTGCCCAGGACTAGGAAGTACGGGAAGAGGTGTAGTGATAACAGATGCTTTCTGCAAAAGCTGCTCCCTCCTTTCAGGAGTTTTCCCCTCCCTCCATCTCTTGACTCTTTACGCACCTGGCAAGTTATTCCATCTCTCCACAGGCCCATTAGGCTCTGTAATACCTGAAATTCATCACACTTGGCCAGCTCACAGAGTTATCTGATGAAACAAACTCTACGTGCTGAAATGCAGGGAGAGGAGGCTTCCAGTGTGAGGCTGAGCAATATAAGATCATGAAAAAAGGAGAACACATTTGTTGGCAAGGATCAGGTGGCTGTGACATAGGAAAGGAATGAAGCATTGTAGCTGTCCAGTTTTGTGCTGTTTACCATAATGATAGTCTCTGGACAGACACTTAGCTTTATTGAAAGCTCTGGCATGATTTTTCAAGTGACCACAATCTGAATAATGTCTTCTCTTATTGCTGCAATGACATGCAGAATTCACAGCTAATGCCTGTGATTTGTTATCATATGGGTGGATCTGGAGGTTTCTGAGGCTTCTCCTATCTACAATTCATTTTTCCCATTGCAACAATCTCAATCCTCCCAAACACAAACAGTTTTGCACATAATTAATTTCAAGCCCTGGAGTTTACAGGCATCTCACTGTGCACGAAGTGAAGCACAAATGTAATTGTGGGGCTGGACCTGGGCCACTGATTTTTTTGCCTAAAAAATCCCTGACTTGCTGCAGAGGAGCCCAGAGTGTGACCACTTTGGCCAAAGCACAAATATTTTGGCTGGGAATGTGGGTGGATGTCCCCCAGGCTGCTCCTGCTCCCCTCTGCCCTGCAGCCTGGATTGGGAAATTCCATGTATGATCTGCTAGGAAAGGGTGAGGGGGAATTAGTGTTCGTGGTATCACTCCTGAATATCTGGAGAGCAAAGCCCAGCCCTGATGGAAAAGGGGCAGGACTGGGGGAGAGCAAAACACAAGGAGATCATGGTAGCAGGACCAAGGGCAAAACCAATAAATTCTTAACAACTTATTTTATTTAGTTAGTCATACTCTTGATTTTGGCCAAAAATCTCCAAAACAAACACAACCCCACCCCAAAAAAACCCACCTAGAAATTAAATTTCTTTGTCTGGGGGAATGATTGTGATGCTGCTGCTTCTTAAAACAGAGGGGAAACAGCAGTGAAATCCCCCATTTTGTTAAAACACTGGGCTCAGCCTGAAAACTAAAGTGAAACCATCTCTCAGAACTCTGTTTAAGCGTGATTTCTCTTCTAGGCCTGCTAGTTACAACTGTTTGCACTCCAGTTATTTACCTCGTGTCACTAATCAGATAATCACAATATTTCATAAGGACAAGAAACGAGTCTTAGACCCCACCTAATCCAGACAGGTGATGTCAGAGGATGTGGTAATCTCAGGCCATCAGCCACCATCCATCTGATTATTCAATTACCCAAGCCTACTACTTTGTCAGCTGGGTTTGTGCAACACAGATCAAAACCTACTTGGAAAACAGAATCCGCACCTGACTCAGGGCTGGAGTGTGGAAAATTTGGGATGTGGAAGGTGGATGGAGGATAAATGCGGGAGAGGGTGGAAGGGTTGTTTGTGCTTGTGTTTGGGCTCCAGGAAAGCTTTTAGATGTTTTTCTCTGTCAGGTAAGTCAGGCAGGGATTTCTGCCAAGGGTGCCACCACTCTGAAAGGCAAAGTGGCCACGGTGCTGTCTCATACTCAGCAATGGCAAAAATCCCACCAGGAGAAATTCCACTTAACCCACTCCTCCTCTTATTGCTATTTCTTAAAAGGCAGGCAGTTTACACGTCCGGGGAAGTCCACATTGCATCTGCTTAAATTTAGCTTTCTCCCCACCCTTTTTTTTTTAGCTAAGGACAGCAATGGTGTTATTTTATGTGCTTTTACAGGAAAATCTACATTGTAGAGCACAAGTATGAAGCTGATCCTGGATCTTCCTGCTGAGCAGCCATATCATATAAGAGCCAAAGAAGTTGACTGCAAATGAGAAAATAGTGTGAACACTTCAGCTGGGATTTTTAAGTGAGGTAGAGAAAGTGCAGGAGAAAATGCAGGGATCAGATTGATGACTGTTTTTGAGCACAAAATTATTTGAAGAATAAGGAATACTACTACTACTACTACTACTACTACTACTACTACTACTACTACTAATTTGCTTAAATTGAGTGATTTGCATCACCATAGTAGTGGACAGAAGGAATAGCACTAGCAATGTCATTTTCTGTCTTATGTCTCTAATTGACCTGCTTTTCATTGCTGCAGAGGGGACCTGAGCAACAGGGACTCCTAAATATTCTCAAGTTTGGGGCAGTCCTCCCAAAGTTAATGGAAATAGAAATTGTGCATCAGTTTTAATGCTCCAGACCTCTGTTCTCCCTGCACTGCACAGCTCTGAGAAATTTGCAAAAAGGCACTGAAAGCAATGATTTCCCAATGTGCTCAGCATTTCAGCCTGGGAGTTGCACATCCCCTGCCCATTATCAAAGCTTTAGCTCTGGGGCTTGCTTTGCATGGAAACTCTCAAATGAAGGAAACCTGAACCACTATCCAGCAATAAATCAGGTTAGGTTTATCCATTTTAGATGATTAATAGCCAAACAAAGATTTCCAGTGCAGCCAAAACTGTAATGATTGCAGTTTTACACTCACTGATAAAGCTGACTTGAATCTTCCAGCACAGGAATATTTCTTAGCACTTCTCCACAGGAAACATGACAAAACCCCCAAACATTCCACCTAATTTCCAGCAGACACAGAAAAAGGGCCAAGTTTTTCCCAACACTGGGAAGCTGTAAAGATGAAGGTGTAAAAATGAAGCTGTAAAGAAATGATTGGTGCCACTGAAAGCTGCCAGTGCAAGGATGGGATCAGTCATCTCCCCTTCCCAATTTGTGCCCTGTGTGTTGGGAATCCATCCCTCTCCTCCCCCTGCTGGACCAGGGAATGGTTCCAGACCACTCACAGATCCAAGGCTGCCCTGGTACCAGCATGTCACCTCATCCTGGAACATTTTTAAACTTGCTAGCATGCTGCTTTTCCTGGAAACCTTGGGAATGTGTCCCAAGAGATTTTGTGAGTGCAGGAGGATGGAAAATGTTTGAGGCCTGTTTGAGAAATCCACCAACAAGGTATCCTGATGAGAGCATCTACTGCTCTGATGCAGGAGGAGATTCTTAATACATGAAATCTAGCAGATTTTGACCTGTTTATGTTGAAATTATTTCATTGTCTTGAAACTGACTTCATAAGTGCCTTATGAAACACAGTAGATAGCTCTTGCCTCAGCCACAAAAAATGCATGTAGGCTCAGCTGAGATAACAGTACATATTTTCAGATGCTAATTCATGTTTCAGACAGTTCAGACCTGGGCTTTCTGTCAGTCATTACCTCTGCAGCTGCACCTTTCAAAATTGTAAAGCTTGGTAGAAATAGAAAAGGAAAAAAAAAAAAGGAGAAATATGGCAACAGCATCTGGATTTTATTTGCTCAGACTAGTATTATTTCTTCCCCTTTGGTCAGCGTTTTACTCTTCTAAACAGGTGAAATTCATAGAAGAAACTAGATCCATGTCCAGATTATTAAGACATGCTGTAAACTGTAATTAATTGTTTTTTAAATAATAAATAGTTGCATGAAAATGGATACTGAAAAAAATTCCAATGATAAATTGATGTTTGATTTTTTCTCTCCCTAACCTAACAAATATTTTGTGTATTTTTGTGGCATTTCCATTCAAGCTGCCTTTGGAAAAAAAAAAAGAAAAATGGTGGGGGAAGGCTACAGAAGAATACTTCTGCTAAACAAGGTGCTACTAAAACAGTAATAATAGTAATAACAGCAATAATAGTAATGCATTCCACAGTTATGATTGCTGTGCCTGCATTGTTAAGTCCTGACATTTTCAGAAAGGAGGAGGAATGCAAATGAAATTTCTGGTGGGGCAGAGGGTGATTCTGGCACTGAAAGCATCTGGACTAACCTGAAATCTGAGGACGAGTTGTTTAAAAACAGAAAAGGAACTGAAGGTTATAGCTCAGCTTCAGAGCTGTTGACTTCTCACGAAGAGCCCTCAAAAACAGACTCAGAAATGAGCTGCAAACGGCACAATTACAATTTCTGCTGTTTTCAGAGGGGTGTGGAGCACCTAAAACATGGTCCTGGGACCCCTGTAGATCTCAGAAGGAACCTCTGGATGTGGCAATCTCAGGCGAGCATCCCCAACGCCACAGTCCCGTCAGGTGGGTTTTGAATGAGAATCCCCATGGATTCCCTCCCACGTCCAGCTGGGTTTTCAGGTATTTCTGCACTCGTGTGGAATTTTCTGTGTTTCTCTGTTTCTGTGTTTCACAATTTTTTGTGTCCACTGCCTGTTGTCCTTCCCTGGACACCACTGAGAAGTATCTGGCTCTGCTTTGCACACTCCCACCACCGACTTTCACACATGATTACACTTTCAGTTCGCATTTCATCCCCTACCAAGACACAAATTCCCTCTTTGCTGCTCCTTCAGCAAGCCCCCATCAAAGGAGCAATATCTGAGTGCACTCAGCGGAGGAGCACTTGCAGGAACAGATGGTTTTTATCGCCCTGCTCCTGGCAGGCTTTCACAGTGGGGGTTTTATCTCGTGCACATGCTGGAATACCCCTGTGGATTGGTTTGTGTGGGCACAGCCAGCTGCCAATTCAAACAGTGTGCAGCAGAAATGCAGAGGTCTTTATCCCAGGAATGATGAGGAACGTCCCGTGGCAGCCTGTGCCTGGCTTCGTTCCACCAAGATGTTTCCACTCACAGAGTTAACTGGAAATTAAAAAGTCATGTAATCATATTGTGAGAACAAAGATGATCCAGGTGCTTCAAAGTGCACTTCTGGCAGAGGATATGGTTCTAATAAGGAAAATTTGGTTTCGTCCAATCACTTATTATTTTTTTAAATTCACCTTGTCTTTCTTCTCCACAAAAAAAGAAGAAGAAAATGTAGTTAAAAATTTTTTCCTCTCTCCTTTTTTGTCTCACTAATTTTTGTTTGTTGGTTTGTTGAGTTTTTTCCTTCTGTTTGTTTGGTTTGTTTTCTCCTGATAGGTCTTTCACATAGAAAACCCAATTCAGATATAAGAAAAATTGAGTCTATGGAGAAGAACAGTGAACAGCTCAGCTCCAAGAGGTGACTCCTTTATTTTTCCCAGAGGAAGAATCAGCTATATCTAAGAATATAGTTAATTCCCTAGACTGATCCTCAAAAAAGAGAAAATTAGTTTAATAGAGTGGTACAGCAGCAAGTCTCTGACTAATCTCTGCTAAACAATAACTCTCAAAAAACTGAACACTTCCCACTCTGATTTTCTCCTTCACTTTAATTTGCTGTGAATTGTATTTGCCCTCTTCACATTTTGTATTCCTTTTGCCTGTTGAAGGCCAAGAACAGCAGCACTAACTGTTTTTCTCTTCAGCTTGGATGCCCAAACTCTTGGGCATCACAAAGATGCTCTGAGCTTGTTATGAAATAAACAAGCAAAAATATCTGGGTTTAAACCATCAGCATCCAAAATTTCAGCTTCACAAACCACTCCTACCCAGAAGGATGCTCAATGAATAACACTCATAATTCCAGACAATTATCAATTCAAGGCACCAACTGTGGCCTTGTTCATGGGTACCAATGGCCCTCTGCAGGTCACAAATCTGTAAATATGTTATGTTATGTTATGTTATGTTATGTTATGTTATGTTATGTTATGTTAAATATACTTATATATGATATATAATATGTATCATATAGTATAATGTATAATATAATATATAATACCTCATATATAATAGGATATATATAATATATAATATGTGATATAGTATATATAATATTATATATACTATAGAATATATACTATATACTATAAAAATATATACTATACACTATATACTATATACTATATGATATATACTATGTGATATATAATACCTCATATAGAATATAGAATACCTCATATATCATATATCATATATATAATGTATATGTTTTTATAACTATATATATATGTGTATATATATGTGTGTGTATGTATGTGTGTGTATATATATATGTATATATATATGTATATATATAAAAATTGGAAGGACCTCAAGCTTTAATTGCTGCTTCTGTTTTTGTATCCACATTGTGCAAAACACATCCAACACATGGCATTTGCAGCTTGCGGCCAAACTGGGTTCAGTTTAGAACTAGCACATATTTGTTAGGAACTGAACTGCTTTTAACACAGTTGCACAATAGATTGGGGTTGTTTTTCGTTTGTTAGTTAATGGGTTTATTGAAAACATATTTCCATAGTTAAAAAATAAAAGCCCAAACCAAAAAAAAAAAAAACCCAAAAAAACCCCAAGAAAACCCCCAAAACCAAAAAACAAACCCAAGAGATCATGAGTTTATCTGAGCTCTTGCAGAAGATATGATTATGAAAATCACATCTTTCACAAACAAATTTTAAAAAAATCATGGGGTTTTAATCTTTTTCAGTAAGGTATTTGCAGTTATACAGAACAAAATGGGATATATCACAGCTAAACAGAGATCTCTTTGTAAAGCAAAGTGTCCCAATATGCTCATTCTATGCTGATAGTCTAATAAATAAAAATAATAGTCATTATTATAGTTCAGATAGTGGTGTACATGTTCCTAGTTCAGGCTTAAGAACATATGTCTTCCAATAAAAATTAACGAATCTGTTGCTTTAACGTGTCCCTTTTTACCCCCTTTTTCTCCAATGATTAAAATTTTGCATCCTATTTTTAAAAAAGCATAAATGTATGAGATTTTTCTGAAGCATTAATTTCTGGCTTTTCTGAATGTTCAGAGCAGTTAATACATCTGAAGGAAGGATCAATTAGAGCAGGAGTAAATGATTTCTGATTGTTTGCCTTGCCCTAATGACAATTTTTGGATGTCAGGATTTGCACCAAAGATGTCAGTGAAGGGGAAAACCCCTGTTTTGGGTGCATTAATTACACAGGGCAAAGAAACATGAGCTCACTGCTTCTTCATAAGCAAAGCAAGAAATTAATGAAAAATTCTTCAGAATTATCCAAAGCACTGACAGAAACACAGGGCAATTTGTGAATGGCTTCAGAGACCAAAAGGTTCTAGCAGGGATTAGAACATTCTAGAAAACACTCAAAATTGAGCAGGATTTCAGCTTTCAAGCAAAAAAAAAAAATATTGACAAAATAGCAGAATGACTGACATCAAAACAGTTAATGATATCTGGACACTGTATTTAAAAAAGCATTAGAAATTGTCTAAAATTGGGCATTTAGCTTATTTCTGTTTTAAAACAAGCCTTTTTCCTTTGTAGGTGACACTTATATAGAATTAATAGTAGAGAAAATGAAAAAAAAATACTTTAAGCATATGTAAAAGCTAGGTGTGGGTAAAAGACAATTAAAAAAAAGTCAGTCAATGTCTTTACAAGTGAGACAGCATAAAATTAAGTAGCATTAATCCAGTTACTTGAGACATTCAAAGTTTGTAATTAAATAGGAAAAAAAAGTTTATTCCTTACTAGAGCTTGACTTGGCCCTGGCATGGGAGCAGCCAGAAAGTCAGAAATAAACCCAGATGAAACACCGGCACTCTTGAGCACTCATCAAGTGCTATAGTTTCCCACAGGTCTTTCAAAGGAGTTGAAGTGATTTTTTTGACCACGTCTTTCCTTCCTGTCTACCATTTTGCAGTGCCCCCCTCCCTCACAAATGCATTTCTCTTTTACTTTGGCTAAGAAAAGCATTTTTGGACCTTGAAATGAAATTATTTTGTGCCTCTGAGGTGGAAAGGACCCAGCCACCCCACCATCAGCATCTGAAATCCCCACAGCACTGTGGACTCTAATAGGTAACATTAATATTAATGATCTTACACAGAAGAGCAAATAGCAATAGCAGAATTGCAAATAGTTTGGGGCATTTTTTTTCCACAACAAGGTGGAAAACATATACTTTAAAGGAATTTTTTGGTGGTTTTATGTTTGAGAAAATAAAGAGAGCTTTGACCAATGTCTGTGTCTCTGCAGAGAGCAGAGAATGTGGTTGTATGACAGACAGTAGAACATTAAGTCTGCTTTTACCCTTCAAAATCAAGTCTTTCCAAGCTTTCCTATTATGTTTTTCTTATTAGTTTTATTGTTTTAATAGAAAAATTGAAGGGAATAATAAAAGTGACTTCCCTATGATGTTTAATATTTGTTCTACTACTTTAAAATTCAGTTGATGAGGCGCTACTGAAACTTGCCCAGTCACTTGGCTTGGGTCTCAGATGCATTAAATTTAATTTTAAGATTTTTGTCTACCACCGAGGGTTTTTTTTCACAGCCAGGCATACTTTGGGTTTAGTATCTTAATAAACAAGATGCATTTCAAATTAGTCTCATCATTTTTTTACAGTGCGGGAGCGGGGAGGACTTGTTTGAGTTTGATGTAATGTTTTGAGTCAACACAAAACATTTTTTGTTGTTTTGCCAAAAAAAAATCATATTCAGCTGTGAGTCAAGGCAAGCCAGAACCTCCCAACTATTTTATTCTGGCTGTTACACTGAAAAAAATTCATTAATCACTCAGAGGTATGTTGCTATACCACAGGATGAGTGGCCATTTGTTTTTCTGATTTTTGGGTAGAGTGAGAGAGTGCATTGCTCCTCCATGTAATTTTCTCTCATTTTTGCTTGTTTGTTTGTTGTTTTTTGTTTATTTAAGCACACTGTTATTGACACCTGCCCAAACCAGACGTGTCAGGATCACAGGACAGTGCCAAAAGAGTTTTTCTGCATCCTGCTCTTCATTCCTAATTCAAACTAAATTACCAAAGGAATTGCAGTTTAAAGTATTTGCAGTTGTAGTTCAGGGCTCCTGCTTTTCTGTGCTTGACACTCAAATGTTTAACCTCAATTCTCGACCACTCCTAAGAATTTCCAAAGTTTTACAGTGTTGCAGAAATCACACTTAAAAACCTCACAGGTTTTTTTTCCAAAATTCATTTTCTGGCCTCAGAGCAGCACTGATCATTTCTACTGTTGTGAAGTGATTTTAACTCCATAGTTGTGGGATTTTATGCCTGCTTTTCACAGGTGCAACTGATGACACTGAATGTGCAGTAGTGGAAAATCACATTGGATAAATTCTGCATTGTCTCCATAAAAATGAAGGCAGAAAACTAAGTAATGAACCCTAATTTTTGGGTTAGCAAACCTGAAGAGCTGAGCCACATCCTGATTTCTGGTATGACAATGTGAAGTAAAAAAGATCACACAGCCTTAAAAACAATATCGTGACATTTGTAGCAGATCAAATTCACAATTCTTTGTGGTGAACTTAGCACCCAGGGGAAAATTCAGACTTAATTCACCAACTCCCCACAGCTTCAAACACCGCTGGAATCAAACTGAATGTCCTACCTCAATTAGAAATGGAGAGCAATGTTTTTAATGAGTCACCATGCAATTTGTTAAACTACTGTGACATTGTTAACCTTTACATTCATTTAGATTGTACCAATTTTCTTGAAAAATTTTCTTTGCCTTTTCTGACCTGATTTCGTGGTCTGGAGTCTGATGGAAGAATAAGACATCCAAAAAATCAGAAATCAAACAAATCCTGAGGAAAACGTTACCTTTTCCATCCGTAAGACACAACTAAGAGCTGCTATAATATTTCCCCAGTGAGGACAGCCTGGTGTGGTCAGCTGAGAGATAAGTTCTAAAGAGTTTATAATTTATAATTATAATCAGGAGTTTATAATTGTCACAGCTTGCTTTCTTTTTTGACTAACCTAGAGATTGAATGTTGTAGCTGATTAAGAAGTGAAATGCAAAGAATTAAGAGCTGGATGGATGTTATATTCTCCGCAATTACTGAGTGAACAAAAACTGAAAGAAAACTTAATTAAGGCCAGAAATTTAGATTAGGTAAAAACAGCTAAGGCAGCACACATTCACCGTTCCTTTGGATGATCATACAATTACCTTTCTGTGGATTTTGGGCTGGTTTTTGTGTGTTTGTTTGTCTGGTTTTTGTTTGTTTGTCTATTTTTGTTTTGTTTGCATTTGGTTTTTCTTTGTTTGGGGGTTTTATTATTGGTTTGGGATTTTTGCTTGGTTGGTTGGTCGGTTCACTGCCTTGTTGTTTTGTGATCAGCTTTTGACTTTCCAGAAAACACCTCCACATGCATGTGTGCTTTCCACTCCACTCCGTGATTTTTTTGGACAACTATTTCCTTGTACTTTTCCTGATCCTTCTGCTTGCATTTATCATTCCTTCCTACTTCCCAAGCTTTACTTTCCTGCAGGATGGTTGCTTTGTTGTCTGATTAAACATTTCTGGGCCTCTTAGGACACAGGGATGGCTTTCCAGTGGGATGGATCTGCAGGGACTCTCACTTTAGGGGCCTGCAAACACCACTTGCTTTCCCTGAAGAGTGGAAAAAAAGCCCAAGAGACACAGCTGAAGCCCTTTAGATGTCAAGCATTGTTCCTTGCCTCTTTTTAGCTTTTCACATTATTGTTTCCCAGCACCACTTCCCTCCAGCATCCACACATGTTGCACTGGGTTTTGCTCAGGCCAGCAAGAAATTTAAAACTCTGGCTTTGAGACACAGACACAACTTGAACTCCTGTCACTTTCAGATGTTGCTGTGCCTTTTCCCTTTTTGGGAAAATCAGATTAATTACCATCTCTTACATGATCCTATCTCTTGTTAGATGCTGTTCACCTCCCCATGTTCATGTGCTTGTTTTCCTCACAGCTGTGAGTATCTAATGTCCCCTGTCCCCATCCCTGCCTGCAGTTTGGTCCTCCTCTGTTGCAATAATGTAAAAAAATCTTAAAGAAAGGCTTCATAAAAATCAAGCCTGCTCTCCTGGAATCAGTGGCTAGCCTTGTCAAAACCAGCATTTTGCAGGTTCCCATGTGAAAGCAATTCTGTTGTCAGCTGTTATTTAACATAAATTTAACATAACAATCTATTCCTGGGTAAAAAAATAAACAACTTACACCTGTATAAACTGATTTTATACTGTTAAGATAGAAGAATGAAAATTGTCTCTCACAAACAACTTCCCTGCATGTATGCACTGAGAGTTTGAGTGACTAATCAATACAGAATAACAATTTGTTACTAACCAATAAAAGTAATTTGCAAGAAAACTACTAACCAACTGGAGTCCCACACAAGGTCTGTAAAATTGTATAAAAATCAGTCATGTAAATAAAGAAGGGGTTTTTCTACCATGAAGAAAATGGAGTCTGTGTGATTTATTCCCATGCTCCTCCACTCAAACCACCAGGATCTCTGCCCCCTTTCCTCTTTTTTGGCAAAGGTTGGTGGGTGAAAGGACACATCTGTGACTGGGATCCTTCCAGGAAAACCCCTGCAGCAGAAGGAGATGCTGCCTCCTAAAGCTTTCCTCATCTCTTCCTTCCTGTGCCATAGAGAGAAAAGTGGAGGGATGTGAAAGCTTCCAGCTCCATCTCCAGCATCAGGATATGAAAAAAAACCTCAGGCTTGGCAACTCTTTGCAATGCGTTTTTTGCCAGGTGAGGCTGAAATCCTTGAGACTTCAGCTTTACTTGTTGCCACCACATGGTTTCTAGTTTTGGGGAAAAAAAACCCTTTCCTGTGGAGTTCCTGAGAGGTGGCAAGGTTATTTCTGCCATTCCTCCACATTTTGCCCAAGGGAAGCAAAATGATATTCACCATCTTGCTTTAGCTGTTGCAAAGAAGACAAGATCATCCTGGTGTGTATTTTGCCATTTTGTAGCTCACACGAAATTCTTCAAATGTACTTTTCCCTTCTAAAGATATGCCATGGTGTCCACACATCAGACAGACGTGGTGATATGAGGTTCTCCCATCATCACCAGTCTCTAGACCCCAGGAGGGGCCCAGGAAGAGAAGATTTTATCATCATACCCTTCCAATTCCACAAACAGAAGGCTTCACTTGATGCTGTTTTAAACCTGTCTCTTTTCCAGAGCAATCGTTTTTGAGCAAAATAAAACCAAACCCAAAAGACAGCCCGGGGAAAAAAAAAAAAAAAAAAAAAAAAAAAAAAAAAAAAAAAAAAAAAAAAGAAGAAAAAAAGAAAAAGAAGAAGAAGAAACATTATCTCACTTAGTTTTGAGTCAGACTCTCCAGAGTCCTCAGGGAGCAGAAGAGCAAACAAGACTATGTTCAGAATGTTCCTGCTCATGAGCTGAGCTCAAACAAATGCACCAGAGCAAATAAAAACACACTCGAAATGAATCCAAAAGCAAACCTATCCCCTGAAGGCGAAGACACTGACTGGGGCTACAACGGAGCCAGAAAAAAGCAGAAGGTGCTCTGGGATGGAGGCACGCACACTGTGACATGGAGACCAGAAGAGCTTTGACCCTCACCCCTGTATTAATGTGGAAAACTGTAAGAAAAAAACCCAGAATTTGCTGACTCCCTTGCAAATTCTGGGGCTGACTCAAAAATGTCTTTCTTTGTGCAGAGAAAGCTAACCAGGCATGCTATCTGTCTGGGAAATTCAGTATTTCACACAATGGACTTGCAGTCAGCTTGTTCAGCTCTCATCCATCTCTTCTAGGTTGTGTTGGAAGGGGATGTGAAATGGCAGTGGAAGTTCCAGAGAGGATGAAAGAGCTGTTTTTGACTTGCACTAACTGAGGATATTTCATAGCCTAACAGGAAGGAAGAAGGTGTGGGATATGATGCTCACAGTTCAGTCTCCAGAGCATAGCAGTTTCAGTAAATCTTTAAGTAGCTTCCCTTCTACCACTTAATCCGCTTTCATTTAATTTTATGAAATATCAGTGAGTGATAATTAATTTTAAGAGGTGTTTTGCTCTCCTCAGGATCATGGCATGCATGCAAATGCAGAAAATGGACTGCAACAGCTCTCCTGAGCACGGCATGGTTTGTTATGGAAAAACAATTAACAAGAAGCAATGAAATCCGATTTCCTTAATCTGTGCTGTGATGAAAGCTCCCCTGATGTGTACTTGTCTTTCTGGAAGCACTCAGGGCTGCCACTAATCCTTTGCATTCTTTGGAGAATGCTCATTGATTTAACTACCATCAAATGTAATTATATTGTCCGCAGGTATGTTTGTCATGCACTTACACTGACGTACCTTTGAGGCCATTGAGTAATTTCTCCACAACATAGGAGGGTAAGAAGGGAGCATTTAAATCTGTGTTTCTGCAGCCTCCTAGATGCCTCTGACCTCACCTTTCTGCTGCACAGGTTTTGTACTCGCATGGAGGCAGGTCAAAACAAACCACTCTTCTGACACCTTGTAGGCCTTGCATCTAAATTTAAAAATAAGCACAACTGCACTACAGGGCTGAGGATTTGAAAAGTTAATCTTAATTCTGCTTAATTAGACCAAAACTAGGTGTTGGCAATGTGTACCTGCCATCTAGTTTGGTCATGGGTATTAGAATAGAATGAATTAAAGTATAACTGAATGGTTTTGTTAGGAAGCAACCTTAAAGATCCTCCTTTGCCATGGGCAGGTACACCTTGCAATAGACCAGGCTGGTCAGGGGGGCCCCATCCAAACTGGCCTGGAACACTTCCAGGGATGGGGCATCCCAAACTTCTCTAGGCGATCTGTTCCAGCGCCTCACTGCCCTCAAATTAAAGGAACTCTTCCTAACACCTAATCCAAACCTTCTCTCTTTTGGTGTAAAACCATTTTTGCCACATCCTGACACTATCTGCTTGGTAAAATGTCCATCTCCCTCCTCTTTATAAGCCCCTTTCAGGTACTGGGAAGCTGCAGTGAGGTCTCCCCAAAGCTTTCTCTTCTCCAGGTTGAATCCCAACAGTCTCAGCCTGTTTTCATGGAAGAGAGGCTCCAGGTCTTTGGCTCATGTCCACCTTTATATCCACCAGAAAAACCCCCAAATCCTTCTCAATTAATTATTCTCCCTACCCCATATCTGGGATTGCCCTGACCCAGGTGAAGCACTTTGCACTTGGACTTGAGTTCCCATTCACGGCTTCTACCTTGCAATAAATAAATCTTGAGAGCCCCCTCAATGAGTCAAAATGATAAAAATAAGTCCTTTTCTTTCTAAATTAAGTGCCAAAGATGCCTGGATTTCAAAGAGGCTGTAATCCTAACACTCTTTGGAAGGGAATTTAAGAAAGATCTGCCCTTAGCAGACTGGAAAATCCTTCTTCAGCAGCTAGCCCCATAACAACCTCTCCAGAGGTGGTAGTGCAATTACCTCACTGTCAGCAACTCAGGAACAGATGGAACAGATAAGAGGAGAGTCCAATCCCACTCTCTCCATGGTTTGTCCTGGTGCAAGGAAATGAGAGCCTATTGCTACTATTGTTTACCTGACCACATAAATAATGCTGCTGGATTTCTTTGGGGATATTTTGCACTTGCAAAGGACAGCTCTGCCCCTCTGAGGGCGGATAAAATATATATATGTGTGTAAAATACACATTGCAGGCAGATAATCTCTTAATCTCTCCACTTAGACGTTATGCACAGCGGACAATTGCAATATTGAAGCCAAATTGCCCTGCACTGATCATCCCAGGAGGAGCTGTGTGTCCTTTTTCTTTCACCCTACTGCCTGCAAAGCATTTTTCCTGTGCTTTTTAGGGTGAATCAAACATGCTGTTCAACCACTGGCACATCCAGCAGGGAAACCCTTCTGGACCAGTGGTCATGTGAAGATATCTCTTCTGCACAGTGCCTTGGACCAAGGACGGCTACCTGGGGCAAAATATTTTTAGAAATCCAGCCAAACTTTTTTACACATCACAGCAGGCTCCTCGTAAGTGTTGCAGCTCTGGAGCCTGTTTTTGCATTCTTTTCTAAAAACAGAGCAGGTGCTGCCTGTAAGATGAGGGTCCTCCATTTTGAAATGGAAATAATTTAAATCTGAGCTTTCATGGCTCTTCCAAAAGCTCCTTGGGAGGTCAGGATGGTGTGTATTTTCAAGGCAACTGAGGTGTGTTTACTAGTTTATGGCATGATGTACCTGTTGTGCAGGTAAATAAATGATTTTAATAACTGGCCCAGCTACTTCCCTGTACATTAAAGGAAGATGTAAAACTTATTTTTTTAATGAGGTCCATCATCATGTAAAGGCAGCTATGACCTTATTTCCATGTGAACATAACAGTCTGCTTTTTAGCATATGCTGATCCTAAGGTGTTTGCTCTGACATAAACATGTCCTTCCCACACTGAAATGTCATTTCAGTCTCACAGTAGGGTCAAAAGAAAGCAAAAATTATCTGTAAACCCAGAAATGCTGAATTGTCGTTGTGTACTAAGCCATCTTCTTTATCAGCACAGTAGAAACTAATGGAAAAATGGCACAAATTTTTCTGATATTTCACTCCTTCCAACAGCAGCTTTTACTTTGCAGTTATTGACCTGCCAGCTGTCACCAGCACAAATTATTTAAGTTTTTCAAAATGCCATTTGGATTTCACATCCATCCCTCCCCCACCGAGCCTTTTCAAAAATGCTCTTAAGTAAAGCAATATTTTGCCAAAATGGGAACCATATGATTTTCTCTGCAATGCAACCAGTAAAAATTGCAGGGATGGTGCATGTGGTCAGCAAAACAGCAAACAAGAAGGAGGAGGGATGTGTACACATGAAAAAACAAGGAAACTGCAGAAAAGAGAAGTGATAAGGACTGTGCTGGTGTACTTGTCTGACCTTTGCCAAGAAGAACCAGGAGGATGCAGGCACAATTCAAGCATGCAGCCTGGGAAGGCCCTCTGAAATTCCTGGCCATGCAGTTTTCTGGTGCCTTCATAATTATGTTGTGGAACAGACTCTGCTGGGACATCACAGCAAGTCACAACATCTTTGAGCAACCCGTAATTTGCAACATTATAATGGTAATGCAGCTGCATGATGAAAAAGCTTTGTGTACCCACTGGTAAGAACTGATTCATTGCTGAAGTCAGACATTTTCATTGAAGTTTAGATCAGGAATACAATGTGTGGGTAACTGCTCCAGTCAACAGGAGTAAGAGGTGAAACTGTTGCTGCTGCAGAGAAATTTGATTGCTGAGTTACTGCCCAAAGCCTTTCATTCAGCAAATAAACAGCCAAATTATTTGCTCTTTAGTGTTAAGCTGTTTCTGTTACAACAAATTACCTGTCCTCACAGAGCTGAAAAAATTAAGGTAGGGAGCAAGTCATCAGATGGGCCTAAATCTGCAAAATGGCCTAACTGCTAGGAAGGTGCCTGTTTGCACCTAAGCTTTACATAGATGGACAGAAAGATAATTCAAAGGTCTCTGTTTCCAGAGATGCAGTCTAACTGCATACTCTGCCCCTACTGCAGCTCCTGTGAGGCACTCCACTAATATTATCAACCCTGAAGGCTTCAGCCAAAATTTTACAGCATTGGGATTTTCACAAAGGTGTGCACAAAAATTAAATTCACACAGAAAAAAAAAAAAAGCCAACACCCACAACGCATAACACCACATGATGTTTAAAATTCTTTCAGGGGCCCCCAGCATGCAAAAAGAAACACATCTCTAAGATCTGATCTGTACCTCATTCAGCTCCCATGTTGCCTGGGGAAGCAGTGAGAATTATGAACCTTAATGTTTCATTAGAAGATTAGCAGCAGCATCAACTGGCTGCACTGGAGAGCAAATGAAAGCTGAGATATTCCACGATGCTGAGATAAGAGCACGACTCTCCTGCCTGCCACGAGCAGTTGTGCTCTCCACAGCCTCTTCCACTAGGAGGGAGGGAATTTTTACAGCGTGAACCCAGGCCCTGATCAATGTCTGACACTAATGTTGCCTTGGGACTTTAGCTTCTGTATTGTTCATACAGTTGTAATCCTGCAATTCTTTAGTGTATAACTCTAAATTCATTATAGAGTGTTGGATACTGCTGTCCCATTTTGGGCAGACACAAAAATTCCTCTCCAGGCCTGGGAATCAGGGACACCTCACTGCCTCAGGCCTGAGAGACGGAAACAAAAGTGAGTTGGGGAGAGAAACTTGGGATAAATGCCTTCATTAGCTGAAGCTGTAGCTGGAAGATTAACCCCTAGTATGCAAATGGACCAAAATTATAAAAGTGTTTGTCCATTTTGGGTGTAGGCCCTGAGAGGGCTTCATCTGCCCAAAATGAACCTGTAGGCCCTTCAATAAACACAACCACTTTTTATTCCCTTAATTTTGTCTGTTTTTAGGTAGCCCCAACAAGGCACCACTGACACCCATCTGGGGCACCCTGGAGGCCCCTCAGGTGCCTGAATTCTCATTTTCTGCCATGCTGGTGGGCAGGGGAGGAGAAGAGGAGCTGTCCCAGGAGAGGAGGAGATCCCAAAGGATGCGAAGCTGCGGCTGGATGAGCTGCAGGCTGAGGAGCCAAGGCTGTCCTGCAGGAGTCCTTCCAGCTGACACCAGATAAAGCAGCCCTGTAGCTATTCTGATTTTCACAGGGGAGGTGGCTCTGAGCCAGGTGTTGGGTCTGAGGAGGCCTGAACCCAGCAAGTGGAGTGTCAAGCCTGTAATGGTAAAGAGGAACGCAAAGCAAAGGTGCTCATCCAAGTTTAACTCAGAATATTGGGCTGTAAAATGTATAGCACTTAGCTAAAAGAGAATACCTGAGGGATGATAAATCTTTTCCCTTGAATTGCAGCATGTTGGCATGGACAGCAAAATGCTGTTGTGGAAGAGTTATTTCATTGCATGACAATTTAAATGAATGTTGTGGAAGCACTTACACATGTTTCTTTGGATGTTACCATTCCCTCTGCTTTGATAAGATGCAGGCAAAATAGCTTTCATAACTTTAAAAATCCCTTTTCACTCGTATTTTATATAAGCCCTGTAAAATTGAGAGTACAATATGTTTCCTCACTGCAATCAATCTCTCTTATACATGTCTGTGGATAGAAATACACAGAAACACCTGGTTTGCTATTCTGGGATCTCACATTTAGGCTGATATCTTGCCACCATTTTCCACTACATTAATATCCTTTTTTTAAACACACACACATGTATATGTATGTTAGTATAAATATACTTAAATATATAAAATTGCCTGAAATTTCAATATTAGTTTGGAATAAAATTGAAATACAAAAGCTACTCTTTTTTGGTTATCTATAACAGGGTTTGCTACAAGAAACAATAAGCATCATTAAATATTTTTAGGAGTAAACCATTACTAGAATTAGTACATGCATTTGTTTTGGGCTTCTAGGAACTCATTTAGTATCTTATTTACTAATAAAACTGTGAACTTTATAAATTGCATTGATGAATGGCAAAATGCGGCTGAGGAATGAGCTGAGAGCCTCTCTCCTTCTGGCTGGGTTGATTTGAAATTTATCTCAAAGAATTTAACCACACTATAAATAGAACTAGTCAAACTTCTTCTGAATAGCTCCCCTGATGCGAGACAGCTTTTTTTTTTTTTTTTTTTTCTTGAGAAAAGATTTTCATAAATATATTTACATTTTTAAAAATGAAGATAGGGAGTGATTTGGTTAGGAAAACGTATGTTGGAAGGAAAAAATGAAAACATTCTTGCTTTCATCTCCATTCTTCATGCTGAGGAGATGATCCTCTCCCACCTAATTCTAATCACAATGTGAAGCACAGTTAGAGCCTCCAGGCTTCAGCTCATTCCAAAGCCAACAAGAACCCTAAAAAAATTAGATATACCAACAGGACCTCTCCACCTTGTTCTCCTCTTTTGTCAGGCCACACAACTAGAAACAAAAAATGTATTATTTTAGTATTATTTTTCTCTTTTAACCTAAAATTCAGCTGGTATTTTGCACACAGAAGTTTAATCTGTGATGAACATTTTCTTCTGAGGGAAAGAAATCTTTGTGGGGTGCAGCCAAATCCAGTTCTTCAGCATTGCTGGTGTATGATTTCCCATGAAGCTGGTAGGAAACCCTTTCTCTGCTTCTCAGATATACAGTATGCACTTTTAGCAACCCATTTTTCAGCTTTTGGACTCCCAGGAAGACACAAAAAAATTATCAGTTGGTATTACAGAACCGATTTTTCTTTTTCATTTTCCTCATAAGAAAAGATGACATGGTCAATATTATTAATTAATGCATTATTTCACACTGCTTAGAAATTTGTCTTCCCTCTAACAATGAGCTCAAGATCACAAATTCATGTAGGCACCAGGATTTTGTATAATCCAGAAAATTAGAGTAAAATGAAAAAAAACCACCCAAACCAAACCAAAAGAAAACAAAAACCAGCCTCAGAGAACTGAGCATAAAAAGCCATCTGTAAATTTAAAGATTAAAGATTATGACTTATGACTAATTGAGCTTTGAAAGCCAGATTTTTCAGGTAAAGAAAAAATAACTTTATTATAAAATTCTTCTGCAATTAGGCATAAATAAGCAAATAAATGGTAATCTTGAGAAGGCCAAAACTCCAGAATACTCAGCAGGTCATTGTTCATAATTTTTCTCTTGTTGCCATCAACATTCTGCTGGAGAAACAGATGTTAAAGACATCATAACTTGCCAAGTACTGCTTGTTTGAGAGAAGCAAAATGTCCTCATCTATGCTTGATTTTATTTGGAGGTACAAGCCCTCCCTGAGAACTGGCAAACTGAATCATGCCTGCAAAACCCATACATGTCAGACCTCAAGAAAAGTACAGTGAGAGAGTTTCCTTAACCTTTGAGACTTGGTGGCATTTGGAAGTGAAATCCCAAACCCAGTTCTGAGCTAAGCTAAGGTGTTGACTGAATGCAGTGTGGAAGGTAAATGCATCCTTGAAACCCATAATTTGTATGGTAATTTAGCCTTTTGTTTTCTCCTGTGAGAAGGACACTCAAGTCACCCTCCAATTTAACAAATACATTGCTAATTTTGAATGTTTTTCAAAGATGGGGTGAGTTTGGTGCCTGATCTGCAAGAAATTAATTCCAGGACTTTTCCATCCTTCCCCTGGTCAACTGGTCATCTGGTATTTCTGCTTCCATACCATAGCAAGAATTTCACAAAAAGGAGGTCAAAATCCTTCCTAGTGGAAGAGGTGCCTGTAAGAAAGTGTGAAAAGGTGGCCTGAACATAATGGGATCTCTGGAGCTTGATGGGATGTACAGTTCAGTCAACTAGAGAAAAATTGAAGGATGGGGCAACCCAGGCACAAATCCCATGAGTCACTCCAATGTAAAACTTCCAAGAATCAATTTGCTTGTCTGTCAAGATAATTCATCCCTAGAATGAAGTGTTATAAAAATTATACCTTATTTTTAAAAATTATATTAAGGAAAAAGCTCTTTTTTTAAAGTTTGGGTTGAGGTTTTTTTTTAATTAATTTTCCTCTGCTCAAAGAGCATTAAAAAATAGTGCTCCATAAAGATTTTCCTTTCTAGTTCAGTGTCCAAACTAAAAAAAGAGCAGAAAACCAAAGATCAGCTTGATCCAAATTTAAAAAAAAAAAAAAATCCTTTCTTGAACTGAATACTTGCCAAAAAACATTCTTTACCTAATAAACATTTTGTTAAATTCCAGGAAATAAAAAATTACATTTGGCAAATCTAGCCTCACTTTCTTAGAAGTTAAAAGCCTCACTTCATTTTCTGTAACAAAATCTTCCTGTAAACCTGAAAAGTTTTATCATGGAATTATCAAAGGAAGCATTTTGATCTTCCTGATGAACCTTCCTCCCACATCAATCATCTCATCCCACATCATCCTCTCCATCACCTTCACTCACAAACTCTTCCCTCTGTTTCATCCATAATAACATAAATGTTATTACTGGAAAATTATAGTTTTGAAGCATAAGAAAGAAGGTATGGGAATGAAAGACAGAAAAAGCAATTAATAACAGAAATATTTACATAGTTTACAATATTTTATGAACCCACCCAGTGATATTTTGCACTGCCCATGAATGCTAGCTACTTAATAGAAAATGAACATTATCATGATTCTCCAAAGTCTCTTGAAGTCAACCTAAACACTCCAAATTACTTCACTAGGCACTGGATCAGGCTCTCTGGCATCTGGAGTTGGAAAGATTCATTGCTCTCTTTGCCAGCTCTGACAAAAGTTATTTGCATCAAATGTTGTACATCCAAGTGAACAGCAAATAACTGATCAGGAAAAAAAAAGAAAAAAAAAGGAAAGGATAGGTTTTAATTTAAATTGTATTGCTTAGGTCGTCTCCACAGATTTATATCATTCTTGATTTTGCCAAGTTGGCATTTATAGTTGTTCAAATAGTGAGTGCATCCACTCACTGTTTGAGAGTTCCGAAAGAATTAGAAACAGATTGGGTTTTTTTTAAATATTTAGAAATTTGCAAATCCAAAGACGTCACCAGCTACCCCAACCCTCTGTAGTTTTTCTCTCTTTATTTCCTGTAACACTGTCATGATGACAAACATGAGTCTGCCACAATCTCTGCGAAAGCTCAGAACAAGATCATGGGACTGAACCACAGCAGAGGAAACAGTTTGGTGTTACCTGATCTCCAGTGCATCATTAGCAGTTCTCTCACGATTTGAAGTATGAAAATAACTATTTTCTGTTTATATTAAACACCCTGAGCCCTGTGAGGAACAAGGTAGCAGGCATCTGCCTTCATTTCAGGACAACAAACAGTTTTTTGCAGAGCGAAAAGATCTCAGTGCCCTTTGGGGGTGAAGCCAAAATTTGGACTTCACCCACATCCACAGGCATGGGAAACTGCCCCACTTGTGATCACACCAAGGCTGCAAATCCTGCCCATCAAAGTCAAAAACACTCTGAGAAGTGTCACTGCACCAATTCAACACACTTTTTTAATTCCCAGCATCTCACAGGGCTGTTCTAAACAGCCAAGAGGGGGATGTGGACGTTTCAAGCAAAGATTCAGAACTTTTAAAAGAAACCAAACAAGCCACCGAAGCAAGCACAAGGTTTTACTGGCTGGGATTCACTGGGACACCTGTACAGCTTTGATCAGAGCTATTTATGGGTTTATATTGGTTTCATGTTTGGCAAAAAATTTGGCTGTGGCAGGACTGAAGCCCTGCATGACCACAGATCATGAATTTTAGCATTAGTCACAAAACAGAGCAGTGTGCTGTAAAGCATTATCAAGTTGATTTGGTTTAAGGTTTTCTGTGGGGAAGGAGGGTCTTGATCTTTCTGAAAATTTGTGATCAATTTATCCTGGAAGTTTTTCAGCTTAAATATTCTCACTTTCAATCCCCCTGATTTAGCATCTGTGTTTGAAAACACTCGAAGACCCAGGCTTTGTCCACAAGCATGTGATGTTCCTGGTGAAGAGCATCAATGGAACAGTTCATATTACGTGCCATCATGCAAGACTTGCAGGATGGCCAGGGTATCAGACCTAGCCAGCACGGATTTAGGAGGGGTAGATCATGTCTAACTAACCTGATCACTTTTTATGATCAGGTAACCCGGCTAGTGGATGCAGGGAAGGCTGTAGATGTTGTTTTTCTGGATTTCAGAAAGGCCTTCGACACTGTTTCCCATAGCATACTCCTACACAAGCTAGCTGGCCGTGGTCTGGATAGGAATACCCTTTGCTGGGTTCAGAACTGGCTGGATGGCCGGGCCCAAAGAGTGCTGGTGAATGGTGTCACATCTAGCTGGCGACCAGTCACAAGTGGTGTCCCTCAGGGTTCTGTGTTGGGACCAGTTTTGTTCAATATTTTTATTGACGATATGGATGAGGGCTTAGAGTCTTTTATTAGTAGTTTCGCTGATAATACCAAATTGGGTATGAGTGTAGATCAACTAGAGGGGTGTAGGGCTCTCCAGAGAGACTTGGAACGGCTGGACAAATGGACAGAATCAAATGGGATGAACTTCAATAAGTCCAAGTGCCGAGTATTGCACTTCGGCCATAATAATCCCCTGTACCGATACAAGCTGGGGATGGAGTGGCTGGATAGTGCTCAGGTGGAAAGGGACCTGGGGGTGCTGGTTGACAGTCGATTGAATATGAGCCAGCAGTGTGCCCAGGTAGCCAAGAGGGCCAATGCCATCCTGGCCAGTATCAGGAATGGAGTGGCCAGCAGGAGCAGAGAGGTCATTCTTCCCCTGTACTCGGCACTGGTGAGGCCTCACCTGGAGTATTGTGTCCAGTTCTGGGCCCCTCACTTTAAGAGGGACGTTGAGTTACTTGAGCGTGTCCAGAGGAGAGCAACGAAACTAATAAGGGGCTTGGAACACAAGCCATATGAAGAGCGACTGAGGGAGCTGGGGTTGTTCAGCCTGGAGAAAAGGAGACTAAGGGGCGACCTCATCACTCTCTACAACTTCCTGAAGGGTGGCTGTAGTGAGCTGGGGGTCAGCCTCTTTCTCCGGGCGACAACGGATAGAACAAGAGGACACAGTCTCAAGCTGCGTCAAGTGAGATGTAAGTTAGAAGTAAGAAGGAAATACTTCACAGAAAGAGTGGTCAGAAACTGGAATCATTTACCCAGTGAGGTGGTAGAGGCATCATCCCTTGAAGAATTTAAAAAAAGACTGGATGTGGCACTTGCTGCCATGATCTAGCTGAACAGTTAGAACATCGGCTGGACTAGATGATCTTATAGGTCTCTTCCAGTCTTGAAAATTCTGTGATTCTGTGATTCTGTGATCAGACATCATGGGGACTTCTTTCTGCTGTTGCACACACCTCAGATAAAGAAAAAGAGAGAAAGTTTTCAAAACACTTACTAGCAGCAGCCCCATTTCCTTCACTGCATTCTTTTAGAAAAGGGAGTCTCACATTTGTTCAGAACAGCACTATAAGGTGTTCTGAACAATGTTTTGGGGATGTCTAGGTGCTGCCCTGAGGCAGAGGGAGAAGGATCACACCTGGAAGGCTGCAGAGCTGTCTCCTTGCTGTCCTGAGCCCTGTGTTTATGGCTTTGCTGATTGTCAGCTCAGTGAAAGTTGCTCCCAAAGGCTGGGTGAGCCCTGCTCCAAGGTCACTGAGGTTCCCTGATGTGATGGGAAGTCCCTGAAGGTGGACACCAGGGGCAGAGCTGCTGGCTGACCCACAGCACAAACACTGGGTCAGTTCCTCCCACACAAGAGAGCTCCTCTGCAGTTTTCCCCAGCTTTGTGCACCTCGTGTACTCCCAAAACACATCCCCTCAGGGCTGCAGATGCTCCTTCCCTCTCCCAAGGCCTGTATTCAATGAATGTTTGCTTATCCTTCACACCTTCAAGGATTAAATGTGCTCCAAGGCACTTGAGCCCTTACCCGCCTTCTGCAGAGCATCCTCAGAGTGGCTTATGGAGCCAGTCTAACTCAGCTTCCTCACCATCATCTCCCTCCCACCTCCTGGTGAAATTCCAGGAGCACCTGAGCTGGAAGTGGGAGCTGGGATGGTCTGAGTGAGCAGCGTGGGCTTGGGTTCCTACCAGAAGGTGGAGCAGCACCAGCACCCAAAAGCAGAAATCACAGCCAAGTTATGTCCGTGCTGCAGCCAGAGGGAAAGTGGGAAAGCTGCTGCCTCCCTGGCTCTCAAACTTCCCTGGCTGTGACAGAAGAAGGGCTGAGACCCAAAGATTGAACTGAGTGGAGCTGGAGCCCTCTCCTGCTGTACTGTGAGAGCTGGCTTTGCATCTTTGGTGGAAAAACGCCAGTTTTCCCTCTCCACTGCGTGCTGCCCAGGAGTTTCCCAGGAGGGAACCCCTACAATCATGTCAGCACCTGCTGGGACAGGAAAAATGCTCTTAATCACAGGCTCCAGGGGCTGACACTAAGTCACCCAAAGAAACAGAAGGAGGGAGCATGTCAGAAAACCAGTGTGCACTGGGAGAGAAAAACAGACTTGAACAGGATTAGGGGCAGGTTTAGCAGCAGGGTTGGTGAATCACTGTATGCTCTCCATGCCAGAGCATGTTTGAACATTAGATGAATTTTGCTAGTAGTGCACACACCAGTTGCTGTTTGGTGCAGGGGAGTGGGAAAGTGGCATTTTCACAGCACCAACGAAAATACAGACAACCAGGGAAATGATCCTGCATCCTTTTCTCATGCAAGAAACCTCTGTGCTGTCCCAAAGGCTGCCCTGAACTGGCACCTGGAGAAGCACCATGGTGCTGAGTTAGTGGAAAACCATCTCAGGGTTATTGTGTCCTGCTGTCATGGCACAAGGGAAAGATTTCCCACTCAGAGATGGGAAAGAAAGAGCTGAAGAGAAAGTTCACTCAGAACTGGATGCTCAGACTGGATCCATATACCACTTTTCTATGTTTTTTTTCTCTTCAGGTCTGTAAGCTATGAGGGAAGGAAGGCAGAGCAAGAGGGGAGGAGAGGTCAAAGAAGATCCCAGCAATGGTGAGTCACCAAGGCCTGACACTTATTTAGCAAGGAGCATGCATGTAATTACTGCAGAGGCAATAGCTGCTGTCAAACAGTGTGAGACAGCGTGCTTTTCATCGAGCTCAGCAGGGTGAGCAGTAAAAGCTCAGCTGGGGAATGTGGTTATACACTGACCTGCTCCCATCCTGCTTCTTTGTGCTGCAGAGGGGGAGAAACACAGCCTGGCACCTGCAGGATGGTTGGGATGTGTGCGTGTCTTTCTGCTCATCTGCCTCCCCAAATCCTGACAGGCTCTCAAGGCAAGCCTCAAAAACAAAGAAAAGAAAAACCAAACCAAAACAAAGCAAAGGCTGCTCGTAATCCCGTCCAATTTAATAACTGGGAATTAAGCTACTTTTCTTTTCCTTTGACCTGACTTGCTCAGAATCCAGTTGTTCCTGTCCTGAAAGCAGATGCCATCAGCCAGTGCCAGCACTGTTTCCTGATGAGTCTGCTGCTCTTTCTCCCAGGGCTGGCAGGCTGGTGCTGTTGGGAGCCACATGGTAACAGGAACACCACTGAAACAAACAGCTTTTGGGCCCCACAGGTGTACAAGCCTCACACGTGTACAAATCCATGAGAAATAGAAACACCGTGTTCTGTCAGCACTGGCTAACACTGTTGCCTAGAGCCTGGTTTTCAAATAAACAGAGCGTTTGTTTTTGTAGCTGGAAGTGTAAAGTGAGCCACAAAAGGATCAGGCCTAAGACTCCCTTTCTTGCTGGGTCACAAAAAAAATCTGTGCTCTTTGTGAGCTTGGCAGCAGATGCTGACATGGTGACTGTGAAATACAGAGATCAAAGAAGATGGCACAAACACACGACCTCCTCAAGAGAAAACAGGAGAAAAACCTCCTACCTCCCTTCTGCTTCGCTCACATCTGTCTGCAGGACCAAATGGGCTTCCAGCCCCTGAGAATGCCTGTGTCAGCATCCTTCTCTAAATTATGAGCAACATCACCCCTCCAGTCAATGCCAAGACCTGTCAGCTTCAGAAATAAAACTGCTCTGTGAAAGAGCTTGCTGTTTTATTACTTCTTTGCCTGCTGTGACAAAATTTCCCTGCCTATTTACACAGTTTCTCATAAGCAGGTTGTCGAGGTGATGTGCTGCCCCTCACTAATTCCTCTGCTCTCTGGACTTTTCACATTCTGGACCTCAAGACATGTTTCAAATATTAATCAGTGAGAGTGTCACTCTCTGAAGAGCTAGGCAGTAAGGAAAATGATGTTTGAGAGGGAATACTTGGATGCAAACAAAATGGATACCGCACAAGTACACTTAGTTATCCTCAATTCTGTCCTATATCCACAGCAATAAGAAACAATTAATCAAAAAATTGTCTTTTTGGTCCTTGTGTGTTCAGGTACCTCAAAGAAGTATCTCCTGAGGCTCCTCCGAGGTTAACTAAGCCTAGGTGAACTACATTAACTTGCCTTTAGCAATTCTTTTCAAGCTGAAGTAGCTCCAGATGTTCCAGCTAAGCGCAGCATTTATTTAGAGTGTGATCCAAGGGCTGATGCTTTCAAAATGCTCTTAGGTTTGTATTAGTACCCTATAAAGAACAAAACCCAATCATCAGCTTCTTAGAAATCCATGCTATAGTGTAGGATATATATGCTGACTGCATGCAGACATTCAAATTTTTAGCAAGCTCCAAAGAGATCTCCAGGATGCTCTTGCCTTGCCAAGAGCCTCACCCAGCCATTTCTGCATGAGGCATAAAAACTTCTAAGTGAGCTATACTGTATCTTATTTTAAAAGATACTGATCTTGATTTAAAGATTGGAGAATTCCCCGTGCCTCTAAGGTAAGTTATTCTAATAGGCAATTATGCTTTCCAAAAAGGAAAAAAAAAATCTAAGGAAAAAAGAAATCCAGTGATAAAACACATACAAAACCAAACCAAACTGAACAAAAAAAAAAAAAAAAAGAAAAAGAAAAAAATCCCTTTATTACTTTTCTAAATCTGTCTAGTTTCAGCTTCCAAGTGTTGCATTGCATACTGCCATTTATTGGTCTAAGGGTATTTTGTGTCAGAAATCTCTTCCCCATGTAGGTACTTGCATGATATTATTATGCCAGCTCTTCATATTTCTGGATGAAGGAACTGGATTTAGCCCCTAAAGTTTCTCACTGTAATTCAGATTTTTTTCCCAGCCTCAAATAGTTCTTGAAACTCTTTCCTGCACCCACTCAGATTTTCCAAAATCCACTGGGCTGTAGGATTAGGAGCAGTGCTCTGGTGCAACTCTTGTTTTACAGTCCTAATCCCACTTCCCCATGCCTATGGATGCGAGGACCATATTTTCTGTCTTGATTACAGCATCACTCTGGGAACACTTGTTCACAGGGGTTACCCACCCTACCTCAGCTCTGTCAGGAGTCAATCAGTTCCAGGTTCCAGCAGTCCCTGTTAAAATTCCACACATCACTTTCCCATTTAACTTTTTTGGCTGTGTTGGATTTGGCTGTGTGGAAAGATTCTCTGATTGTGAGAGTCTGTCAGCCCAAAGAAGTCACATGGATCTCCACAGGCTAATTCTCTCACCAGCAGCTCTTGACACCTGCAGGTTGATGAAGGAGTTATTTTGCTTTTAATTTGTTGTTATTGTTTTTATCTAACAACATTAATCAGCAACATCTGTTTTCTGTTAAATGTGCATTTCCTTGCCATACTCATTATTAGCACTTGTAAACAAGGAACAGACCAGCAGGCAAGTTCAAGGAAAAGTTATATATATAATATAAACCTTCTAGCCATTTTTTCTTTTTCCTTTTTCCTTTTTTTTTTTTTTTTTGTGGGTTTTTTTGCTGTTTTTCTTTAATTTCTTTGTTTGTTTTTCCCTTTTTTTGTTTAGTTTCCTCCATGAATTATTTGGTGGTCCTTGTTTAAAAATATAACAATATTTTACTAAATATTGCCATGTGCTTTGTCTCTGGGGAGTACAAAATAGTAGTAACAAATAAACTGATTTGGATAAGATATAAGAAAGAGGGATTGATGTTTATTTTCTTATCACAACAGGGCTGAGTACCAAATTGAGTATGTTTGTGAGCATGTGAAAGTATGATTGAAAAACAATTATAATCTTGCTTATCAGTTCTAATGCCAGATGTTTGAAACCTCTAAACCTCTTTTTAGCCAGTCTTTGAGCTTTATATCTAGATTTAATGGCAATGAGAGTTCTAGCACACGCTATCATTGCTTTTCCTCATATTGCTGATTTCAGAGTTAAGATTGAAGTCAACCCCAATAGAGCTCCAACGAGACACTGCAACCCCTCTGCCATCCAGAACTAGCTCTACAAAAAGTTACAGTAGAACATTTTAATTCACAAAACTCAGCACTGCTTGTCATGCAATGGCACTGACCTTCACAGGGACATCAGCTACAATGGTTTCAGAACTTTGATCCTCAAGATCTCCCCTGACTTCTAGAATTTAATTCTCACCCAGATGGAAACAGCAGAAGATATTTGAAGCCCCAGATTTAAGGCCTCTGAGGATGTGGATACTCAATATCCTTGAGGTGAAAACAGAGCAAAACGGGGTAATTTTGTTTTTTGCACTTATGTTCTGGTTTTAATGCTTAAATTTCCACAGAGTTGTTTAATAGAAAATTGCTTCTCCAGCTTCAAAGTGGAAGAGCTGGTGAAGACACGTGCTCACTCATGAGCAGCTTTCCTGCTTTGTAGTGCCCAGAATTTTCCATGCCAGAACTCCTGTGTGTAGTAGCGTGTTTTGTTGACTTGATCTGTTTCTCCGCCATTTCTGTAAGATGGTTCTGTCCTCCCAGTTTTCCCCACCTCAGTTGTGCCTATCATGCGGTTGCTATGATTTTTTCCTATGTCATATAACTTCCCCTCCCTCTATTCCCTAATATGTATAGTTGTTTCCCCTCCCTGGGCCCAGTCAATCACTCAGTACCCCTCCTAATGTTCCAGATTGTTCTCCTCTGTTGGAGACGTGATTGGCTGAGGTCCCGGGGCCCTTCCTACACTTTGTAACCATTGGTTTCTTTGCAAAACCTGTCATGTTGAACTCCTCCCTCAACCTTCCCTGATTGGTTTGCTGTAAACCCCTCCCTTGGTTTCCACCTCCCTCTATAATCTCTGTTCTCCCACTGTTCTCTGGCGCTTCCCGCTTGTCCTTCCCAGTTGGTCACTCCCTCTTGTTCGCCAAGGCATTAAACCGGTTTGGACCCCAGGAAGAGTCCGGCTCTCCTTGCTTCGTCTTGTTCCGCAGCTCCCTCCGAGACCTCGTCCCCGCAGGCACAGCCCAAGGCCTCTGACGCCGAGGGGTGCCTGAAGCAGTCAGTCCTGGCGCCCTGCCACCGGGGCTGACTCCCCCCGCCGCAGTGGGCTGTTGGCCGCCCCCTCGCTAACCGGACTTGAGGCCTCAGGCCACGGACTGCTGCACCTGTGCAAAAGGGAAAGAGAGAAATTTCTCGAGGAAGAGCGAGAAATATGTGTTACAGTGAACTGAAACTGCAGCATCTGCTCTCACCAGGCTCCCAAAATAATGTTCTCCTGGCAGAGGCCCTAGGAGAGTGGACAGCATAACAGAAATTTGGAGGAACGGTGCTGGGTCAGTGCAAACATCAGTGTGGCAACAAGGAGAGCTGATCACAGCCCCTCCCCTTCACCAAAATATTTTGGGTGTTGAGTCTCAGTAACTTTTCTGCCCATTTTCAATATTGAAACAATTCTTCTGGAGCTAGGAAAGGCTTGTTGGGTTGCTGGCTTGGAAATCAGAGCAGTTATGAACCCTGTGGAGCTTTATCTGCAAGATGACCACATATGGAAAATGACCAGATGCTGACCAACACTGATCTTTCTTCATGGAGCCATTTTTTGAAGTGGTTGAACGTATCAAAATAGGAAGAAACTTTTAGACCTTCTGCACAAAACCCTAAGAAATAAATTACTTGGCTTCCTTGGAAACACTTATCTCAGCGGAATTTGGAAGAAAACTAGGGAGATGACCTTGTTCTAGCTACACATGCAAAAACACCTCTTCTGCAAATATGTTTCATAAAATTAAATCGTGGCATATCTTTAGCAGTTTCTTTTTGCGTTGATTAAAGAAGAAATTTTAATTTCGGGCATGTGGAATTTTGAAACATTCCAGACCATCAAGACTTCAATCTCAATGAATACACGTAATGTCTCTGGCACCATTTGCAATAGATGACATAAAGCAGGTATTTTAAAATAGTCATCTTGATGTGAAAATTAAAAGTGGGATATAAAATTTGAAACCCTACTGAGGAAGGATTTGGAAGCCAAGCTAATCTCTGTTCTAATATTTATAAAATTGGAAGCAATAAATTCTATCTTCCGTCTTCTTCTAGTAGTGTGATTAAAGCAAGGGAAAAAACCTCCCATGAAATAATAACTTCAAGGCTGTTTTTCAAGGTTTACTCAGTCTTTCAGAAGTAAAAAGCTTTGCAATACACAAAGAATTTTTCTGGGGCCACCTCTGGAACACCAGACAATCAGAATGGTTCTTCCCTCCTATACAGTTTTCTGTAAGGTACAAAGCAAAATAAGTAGGATTGACGGAGATGTTGTAAACCTTGTACATTTTATGACGCTATGTGTTTTTTTCTTACATATTTTGAGTGAAATAAGAATACTGTACTAAGACTAAGCATATATTCACACTTATCCAACATGCTTCATGGATGCAGTTGAATTATGGCTAATTCCATTAGGACTGCAGTCACTGCTCACACATCCCTTTTGTTTCAGCAATTTCTCTTAATGACTCTTCTTTGTCACAAAAAAGTGAGGCCCCACGACCTAATTTGATTCTTGGAACAGCAGATGGCCGTCCCATCCTGATAATTCAAAACATCATGCTGTCAAAATACATTTCCTTTCCTTCAGAACTCCTGAGAGGTTCTTTAGTGGCCCTCAAGGTGGAAAATAAATGAGTTAAGACCAGATTGTGTGCAGGTATCTCAGTTTGGAGGTTACCTGTGCATGATGCTAATGAACATGGTGAATGTTGAGGGATCATTGGCAATCTCCAATGGAACACAAAAAGCCTGGCACCACCCAATTAATCCAGAAATACCCTGCTTTCCTGCTATTATTTATTATCAAGGAATGTTTGTCTTTAACTTAGGTGGGTGGGAAGGCAGCCCTTTGATTTGCTCCTGTAAAATAATCCTCCTCCTAGTGCACGTTTTGGTGGAGCTAGATTGTGATGAAGTCTTGGATAAAAGTATTGGCCACATTTTTAAAATTTCATTTGAAGACATGGCTTCAGCCAGAAATCTGACATAAAGCAAGAGGATGGGTCTTGTATGAAGATTAGGGTACCTGAGGGAAGATGGGATAACTTGTGTTTGAGGAAGAGATGTTTGAGCAGGTGATCCTTGAGATAAAATGGTTTCAAGCATCATCTACTCCCCCTGACAGAGAATTTGACCATTGTGCTGTGGCCTGTGCCAGACCACAGAAGCCAAGAGAGTCCAAAGGTAGATGCAACCCAAAGTTTCCCAGGGAACAGAATATCAGCAGGATTTCTTTTCCAAGGTGAACTGATGTTGCAGATAACCAGTGTGGCTGAATTGCAAAGCACAAAGGAGAGAAACCAGCATAGTTTCTTGCAGCTGTCCATCCAAATGGCTCTCAAAACCATGATTTTAATCCAACATCTATCCATAACTTTACAGTCCCATAAATCAGTCACCAAGCCTCGTTAATAGCAGTGAGAATATGGCAGGTATTTATGCAAGCTGCACTAAAAATTAGTATTTTCCCAATGCTGCAGCTGACACCATAGACACAGCTACACAAACTTTTCACCAAGAAAAATTTTTTCCTTAAAAATATTTTGAAGGTGTGAACAGTCTTTCTAAAGTTTAAAGATGTCAAATAACCATGCAAATATAATGGAACCAAAAGTATTTGGGGGGAGGGGTAGGAAATGGTTTCAGAATTTTGATCTATTTTTTTCAATTTAAATGTTATTTGTATTGGGTTTTTTCTTACATTACATACACACATAATTTCTTAGATTAAATACACACATAATTTTTGTGTTCATAAATAAACAGATGGTTTAATTAATATTTAAATATGTCTGTGTGTATATATACAACTACATGTATACATATACACATCACACATGCATACCTCCATTAAATCATAACATGAATTATTTTATGGGAAAAATACTTTAATTGTTTTATCCTGATTTTAGAATCATTGAAAGCATTCTGGTGCTTTTTATTTTTTAAAATAAAAGCATAAAACTTCAAATTGCAGTGAAAGTCTGGCGAGGAATGCACAAGCAATTAAACTTGATCTTGCTTATATTGCAGCTCTCATGACAGAGACAGGATTAAGCAGTTATCATTTATATACATCATTTGCAGCCAATAAACCTTAGGAATATTTATTGTTTCACATAGCAATATCTCCGTGCTGTCTCACAGCCAGCATGTCACCATTTTGCTTTTACTAGAGGTTTTTCCTCAAAGTCTACAAACAGCTGAAGTCCTTTAACCCCAAAACACACAGACAGTGTTTAGTTTCAGCTGAAGGAAACACGAAGGAAGGAAGTCGTAGGGCTTGGGTGGTAACATTTCCCTGATCCACCCAAATACCCAAACAGCCACACCTTGTGCAAGAAATGGGAATGCCTCCATAATTATTAGGAATACTTAGCTCCAAGGACTTCCCTTCAGCTGAGGCACTGCAGGGACCAACCTCACTGTATTTTGAAAAGGATTAAACAGGAGAAAAAGAAGCATAGAACAGAAAAAAATTATGAAATTAGACCTCACTTTATCTGAGTAACATTACTTTTCCATAAGAAAACTAAAACATATAAGATCCTGTTTTCTGGATTATCTTGTGTCATTTGACAACAAGTATTCTATTAAACTCTCACATCTTCCAAAATAGGGTAGACCCCTTGGAAGATGCTGATTGGCTTCAGATAACTCTATAAACATATCTGCAAATTCTTTGGAAGCTGTTGGCAGATTTAAACTATACAGATAACATTCTTCCAGGGCACAACCCCTGGTACTGCTCAGCCTTTGGTTGGAGCCAACTCAGGCTCTTAAACTTTATATTTTTGAGGTTTTTGGTCCATGCTGCCTTCCAAAGTCTTTTGACCACCTCACTCAGGAACTCATAATTCCTTACTTTTTTCTTTCCCATCAAAAAAAGAGCCAAAGGACTGGAAGCAGAACATACAAATCTCATCTCAAAATAGTCTGGAGGGTCTAAGTGAGAATTTGCTTAGATGAAAGGCCCACAACAATAAATTGAAGCTCAAAAAAAAAAAAGAAAAGCTGTGACAAATAATTGAGTAATATACACAAGTGCCTGGAAGAAATCAACAGAAATCATTGTAGATAATCATTGTCAAACAGAAATCATTGAGAATAATCAGATTTCTTTTGATTATTAAATAATGGCATTGGTGCATTGGGGAGAAATAAGAGTTATGAAGTGTCTTGTACCCAAAGAATGTTACTGACATAGTTTCATGTGATTATTTTTTATGTTCTCCAGGACTGGAACATGAATGGTGGAATGAGGTGAAACTTGGGAAGAAACTTGGGAAGCTTGGGAAGAACATCTGGATATCCATTAGGCACAGTTCTTTTTCAGAATGATTGGAAGCATGAGAAAACATTCTTCAGGTGGCCATCTTCTCCTTGACCCTGTCCAGTGTCTTCAGAAACAATGAGGGTGGAAGAGTATGAAGTTTATAAAATCTGAAGGTGACAAAACAGGAATGAAATGAAGCAACCTTGAAAAACAGCAGGGACAATGTTCTGAAATGGTCCAGTGAGTGCAAATGTGATATTCTTCCCTCAGAGAGGGGAAAATGGGGAGCAAACTGGCACAGCAGCAGCTCTTCAGCTACACACCAAGGCTGGCTGGTTTGAAAACCTGGATACAAACCAGAATTGTCAGACCTGTAGGTAAAATAAAGGCACTGAGAGGTTTGAATGCAACTTGATTCCACAAGAGCTGGAAAGTAACATACCCTCTGTTTTACCCAGCACATACCTAACCAGTATGTTTTTCAAAAAAAATGTGTACACTAAGTGTTAAAAATGCAGAAGAGGGCAATGGAATGGGAGAAAAATTCAAAAATTACAACCAGAAAAATAAACCAATAGGGGAAAGATTCAAAAGCTGGCATGGTTTAGCCTGAAAATATAAGTCAAAAGAGGGAGTTATGAGAAAGCATACATGAGGATCCTCTTTCAGGAAAAAAGGAGAATGCACCTCATAGATAATGTATGCAGTCTCCATCCCCTGAGGTCTTCAAAACCAGATTAAACAAATAACTTTCTGAAATGACACAGTTATGGACGATTTGACTTTGACGTAGCGGTTGGACTACTATACATCTAGAATTGCTTTCCAGACCTATTTTTTCAATGACTATATGAAGTATTTGAGCACTATCCAAGAGAAATAATGGATTGTTTACAAAGTCATCTTTATTCTGTAAAAGCTGATGAAACTCTATAACTGGAAGAATTAATGTACTCATAATGATTTTTGTGTGAAACCAGTGAAGGGAAAGTATGCACTTCAAATTTGTATGCCTTGTTGTGCTTCAACATTGAGCCTTTCACTAAATAGTTTTCTAGAAGGATACAAGTTGTCTTGGAAGAAATTTATGTAGAATTTACTGACTCTAAATCTAATCCAAGTTTTTCTTCATTGCCTGCACTTATCCACATGTTTTTACTCCATCCCTCTAATGTAATTTCAGACTCAAGGTTATACCAATCCCCTAAAGCTATTAATCAGTTCCCAACTGCACTTAATCCATTCCAAACAAAAACATAGCTATGTACCTACAATAATTTTCAGAGCCCTACCCCTTCCCTTATACTCAAAAGATTTTAACAAAGGGATTAATGGAGACTTTTGAGTCAAACGTCATCTCAAGCATGAAAAAAGCTACAGGGAAATCTGTGCAAAACTGTCCCAAATCTATAGATTCCAAATCTATACTTCTTTTCATGCTATTAACAAAAATTAAATAATCTTCCAGCTGTAACATAGCTACGATATATGGGTGCAAATGAAAACTTAAAGACAGCATCTATTAATAAATTTATAACAAGGAAGTAAATGTGACGTCAAGTAACAGAATGACTGCTAGATATCAAAATTTCTTTAGAAACCAGTTTCTACTTAATAAGTTCAAAACTTTAGATCCCTTTTAATGGGTTCAGGTGTCACTTTGAGTCGTGTGAAATGTAAGTCAGTAATTTTTATGTGGATCTGAGCAAACAGAAGAAAATGTTGAAAGCTCTACATGTCAAAAAATCAATACATGAACTGGAATACTGGAAAAAATAATGAAGTCCAGTGCAAAGGGTCATCCCATATACTTTGGATGGCTGAATGTATTTTACTTCAGTAGAAAAATGAAAAGCAACCTGAAAAACTGCAAAAATAAGAGGCCAAGTGACAAATGAATATAATCTTGCAGTATCAGAAATAAGGGAAGTTGCAAAATAATACTCGTCTGGATTTCTTTAGAAGCAGAATTCTCTATGTGTGCCTAACACAGAGCAAAGATCTTATTTTCCATATCTTTGCCATATCTAGAATTGAAACCTGTAAGAAGGCAACTTGCTAGACACCACAATACAAATTTGAAATTAATGAATGATAACTTACAATAACTGTTAATGGAAATAAACCAAAATAAAAATGCGTCCTAAACACTGATATTCCTCCAAAAGGGCAGATTCTACCTCAGCTGAAGCCCATTCTTATTTTCTTACACAATTTCTTGAAAAAGATCCATAAAATGAAGCATAATATCTTGCAAAATTACTTTTGCCAGTCACATCTGTGGCTAACTTCACACTGTTCTTAATCCTTCATGATGTATTTACAGATGGAAACAAAAGAATACCTCCTTTGGACAAAACCATTACAAGAATGACAAGTATAATGTGAATGTTTCTGAGTACTTTTACAGGAAAATGAATTTCAATTTGCAAGGTTGAAAGAGGGCATGAAAATGTGTAAACCCTCTGCCATCCTTTAATTCTGTCATATTTTATCAGAAATAGTAGATAGACAGGCAGGCGGACAGGCAGAGAGACATTTTGCACTTGGTTTTGAAAAGAGTGATCACACCATCACCCCATGACACAATTTCCACCTTTCTCAGGTAGAGATTTCTCCATTTTTGCTTGGAAAGTTGCTGCCATGCCAGGGATATGACAGCACAACAACACAACAGTGTCACCCGGTCACAGACAGCCACACCTAGCAGGGTTTTAGTCTGGCCACCACCACCAAGTGTGACAATGACAATCTGTTTAAAACAGGACTCATAATCTTCCCAGGATCTCCTCTTTGGGGACGGATTTTTGGTTAACACCAAAAGTTGCACTGTCAATTATTTTATTTCACGTGTTCCAGCTTGATTAAATCTAATATGAGAGTTTCTTACTGACTTTATCCAAAATCCCATTTGGTTATTCACAAACATTTTGTGGAACATCATCATCTGGTGCATGTTCAGAGCGTTCAAAGCAGCAGAGCTTTTGTTAGCAGAAGTTCCTTGTTTTGCACTCAAAGCTTTGGAATTAGCTGAAGGATTCATAGGATTGAAGCTGAACATCTGCTCTCTGTCAGTCACACATCTGAGAGGGGGAACTGCTATAAATTAATCTATCCAGAATTGTCTGTAATTTATGATTCCTCAATTCTCCAACCATTTCAAAAGACAGCATGCAACTAATTTATGATTTCTTTCATTTTCTTTGTCCTTCTCACTAACAATATTCATTCTTCTTCCAACTGCAATCCATAATCTGGTTTGTGGGAGACCTGTCCTTGCTCGCTAGGGCCAGGCAGGTTCCTGGTGGTCTGGTGGAACATGCAGGAAAGTGACCTAGTCAGAGCTCAAACCCCACTTCAGCTGAACACTTATTTTTCTCATTTGCAAATCATTCCTCCAAAGCATTTAAACTCTTTTCAGATGCTTCCTCTCCTCTGTCACCAGAAGGTAGGGTTGGTGTGGACACAAACACACTTGAGGGGTGTTTCTACCTGAGCTCAGACAGGTGAAACCAGAACAGCACAAAGGCACAGGTTTGAGAAGTTGGCCCTTATACCATACTGTTTCAAATGTTTGCTGCTACTTTATCTGAAATAATTTCACATCTTGGCCTTAGCCCTATGTTCTTGAAGCTGCAGCATGCTATCTCATCTATTCCACAAAAAGCACTTGTGACTAGAGAGCTTTTCAGTGCTTTCAGACCACATTCCCAAATGTGTGCTATAACCTAATAACCTGAAACTGATGCCCAGCTAAGTGATTTCTTGAAGCCTTGTCTACAAAGATGTCCCTTAAAATGCATACGTGACTGCTACCACCATCAGAAATTCCTAAAGAGTGACAGAATATCAGAGTCATGGAGTTTGCTGCCAAAGCTTTCAGAGTTTTTCATATCCATACAGAAGTGTATGTGCAGAAGTAAAGATATTCATGCATGAATGTATACAGGAGTGACTAACTGGGAACGTGGAGTTTGTGGCAGACTTGGAGACAGGACTGGTCTCCTGTAGCTCTGATTGGTCCTGTAAATCAAACCATAGAGGTGGGTTTATTCCCTAACTCTGAACAGGAGGATTTAGTGACAGTGTGAAAGTTGACTTTATACTCACACAGCACCTTTCACTCTAAAGCAGGTTCTTTAATCTTGATTAAACCTCCCCACCCACGGCAGGACAAATATAACTCAGGAATTGTCCCTTGCAATGTTTCTGCTGATAGCAGGGGTGGCTCATGTCCCACTGTGGAGAAGATTGATGCCTTATTCCTGGATAAAAACTCAGAAAAGGGAGAAGTGGTTCAAGTGGTTGCTTTAAACATGAACAAGAGCCTGGTCTCTGGTCTCCTCAATCTTCCCACAGGCTGGGCCAAATTTTCCTTTTTCTCTTTATTTGATGACTTAATTCCCAAGGTGAATTTTCCAGCCCTTCAACTCCATCAATACCTTGGACTTACACTGGTGCAAGGAGGAGCAGCATATGTGTCTCTCTCCACCCAGACCCACCCTCCTACTGCAGTGGAAAAATGGATTTACATTCAAATCTTTGTCCACTTGTTGATATTGACTAAGGAAAAGGGAGTGAGCTGTCTCCTCTTCCAAGCAGCTGTAAGCCTTAATTGGGGTCAGCAAGCAATAATTCACATATTTTACCTGTTTAAATTGCAAAAATAATTCAGCCACTCCATCCAATAGCAAGGAGGGGCAAGGGAGAGGGAATGTCTACTAAACAAATCACAATGTAGTGCAAGGAGGATTTTTTGGAGACCTGTTTGGAAGGAGTGCTAATAACCACACATTCAAAAATGTGTTGACATCACTCACAGCAAATGGGCAGTGTCCCAAGGTTTACCCCAGGGACAGCAGCTTGTTCCAATCAAGAGCAGAACAGCAGTGCAGAAAACAATGAAAAACATTCCCTCCTGTGGGATACAGATCCAAGCTGGCTTATGAGCCATAACCACTGTGCAGGAATATTTGCTGTGATAATGCAGGGAGGGCATTTTGTGCAGGGAACAAAATGCTGTGGTGAGTGGGTCTAAAGAGGTTTATCTCACTCCCAGCTCTCTGTTTCACAAGCAGGATGACCCCAGGCCTGCTGCATGTGCTGTACAAATATCCTGCACACACATTTTTTGCATAGGGGTTTCTTTTTATTTCCCCTGTATTTTTTACAATATGTGCCGTGATGGAGCAATTTGATTTGGAGACACTGCTGTGCAAAATGCATGCTGCAGGGTAAACACTCACTCAGGTCCTGGAAAGACACTTCAAGTTCATCTCCTGGGTGAACTTTCTCTGTGTATCACATTTCAGTGTATCACATGAAATAATAATCCATTTTTACCTGGAAAATGAATGGTGTTGATAACCTCAGGCATTAAAAATGGATGTGTAAATGGCTAGGAGCCCTTAAAGTTCATCAGAAGATATAGAAGGACAATGTGTTTAAAAAACACCACAATTGGAGGGTATGGTGTAAAGCTTGAAACAAAAATTACATTTTGAGGTGTAATGAGGGGATGGGGAGAGGAAGACATGCTTATTGGCTGCTAAGGTGCCAAAACTGCATAAATAATGCAACATGGAGAAATTCTTTTGTGGAAATTCAAAGAAATTCAAAGTCATCAGATTGTTTTCCAGTTCTAAACATCCCACTGAAGAAAATTCCCTTTCTATTTTTATTTTTCTGCCTCTTCTACACAGAGGGTTGTAGCAAGCAATAGTGAGAATATTGATTCTAATTCCTTTTTTTTACAATTCTAATTTTTTGGGGGGGAGGGAAGGTTTGGGAAGGTTTGGGAAGGGAAGGGGAGGGAAGGGAAGGGAAAGAGGAAAAGAAACAGCTGAAGACATTGCAACAGAAGAAGAAATTTCATCTGGATACCCCGCTCTTCTTCCCTCAATTCTTTGTGTTGTACATGGACTTTTTAGTCCACTGAAGATGGTGGTCCAGCATGTAATGGTTATAAATATTTATCAATATCTGTGTTGTTGTCTTTGCTAATTAATAATGACATTATCTTGAACAATGTGCTCATCCTTACCACCAAAATAAATCCTCACCATGAGGCTTGTCCTTACCCCTTGGCTATTTAGGTACATAATTTTGAGGTTATCAAAGATATTTCTGTGGAAACAGTGAAGGTGGAACCCCTCCACAGCAGTAGAGATGTAAACCAAAGTCACTGGAATGAGCAGTAGCAGAAGGAGATGAATTAAGTTGCCAATTCTCTGCCAGCAGCTTGGAGAGGGAGAATTCCCTTTGGAGAGCAACCAGTCCAGGGTTTGTGAGACACAGGAATGGAAAATCCTGAGGCACAAATGTTTGAGGGCTGACAGGTGACTAGGCAGGGGTGTAATTATTATTTTCCCTGCTTTTCTGCCATCCCCCCAGCAGACTGTACCTTCTGTTGGCAAAAAAACCAGTGTGTGTTTTCCTGCTTTTTGATTAAACCAGGGAGGCAGACTACTGTGTGCGAGAGGAAAAAAAAAAAAACCAAAAACCAAAACAAAACAAAAACAACAAACACACGAAAAAAACAAAGAAATAAAAAGCACAAAAATCCAAAACATTCCTCACTTCATCAGGGAGAAGCAAGCACATCCCTGAGTGCTTGCCAGGAGCTGAGTGTGACAGCGCAGCCGCTTCTCAGCACATCTGTGTCCTAGGCAGGGATTTTCCACAGGGGACAGAAACACCCAGAAAAGAGGTCCAGGTCAGGGCTGAACCAGCGAGGAAGACAAGCCAGAGGAGAGGAACTTGTTCTGGTTTCTCCAGTTGTATAGTAAAAGCCACAGGATTGTGGTCCCATTGGTAAATGTGCGAGCGATACTGGGTGTGGACCAGCACCAATGTTTTACTTAGCTTGAGAGGGATTTCCCTGCCTTCTAGAAATAGCAGTGGCCCTTTTATTGCAAAACAATAAAACACAGCTCAGCGTGTGCTGAGACCACAGGTTGAGTCAGTCGGATGCCAGTGAGGAAACTCACCCTGAAATGAAATGTGGCCATCCACGCTTCCCTCAGCTGCATCACCGAGGGGCTAAACTGGTCTCAGAACAGACAAAAACCTTTGAGAGGTATCTCAAACAAAAAAATAAAGCAAAGACATCCAAAATCTCCCAAAGGAAGCACTGAAATGCAGCTACTTCTGAAAAAAAGGCATGCATTTTTAATTGAAAGGGAAATAAAAAAGAGAAATAGATGTAACAAAACGCTTTTGACATTTAGAAACATTGATTTGAAATAAAACATCTTGTTTTACATTATTCAGCCAAAACATTTAGTTTCTCAGATCAAGATGGAAAGAAGAAGGAAAAAGCTCTACAATCCTTAAACTAATATTTTTGCTCCAGGTAAATGTGATCTTTTTCTTCAAGCGTGATTTTGCCAAAAATACAAATTGGGTCATTCATGAGTCTCCTGTAAGGGGTTCAGTACAGACTTGGAAAAATCTGAAGCTCTTTGTTACAGTGTTCATGCCACCTCACCTAGATTGTGGTGACCATTCACAAAAAAATTTTCCTAGAATAACCATTTTCTTCAAGTCCTGTTGTCTCCACCTCATTTTTTAAATTACAGCTTTTCCTATGCCAGGCTCCTCAAAGTGCTATTTGAATGCGTTAGTAGGCAAAAAAGAATTTAATTTCATAAAGGAAAGTTAGGGCAAATCCACCTAATTTGGAGGTACTAGGGTGAAATATTCCCATATTTTTCCATGCAGCCTACAAATTGAAAACTGCAGGTTTTCATCCTGAAAACCATTGGTCTCCTCTCTCTTTCAAAGCTGTGAGGTAAAGAAGGCAGGAGCTTATTCAGCTTCATATTATAGTAAAAAATGTGTTTGAACCAGTTTTGTCTGCTAAAATAAATGTAAAAGTACTCTATTAGCAGAGTATTATGCTTTTTACTAGAGACATTGTGGCCAAGCAACGTAGCCATAACATCATGTAAATCACTACACATTAACTTGACAGATATTTGTTTCTTGTACGTGTTTCTTATGCAGCCTTACAGGGAGCAATGAGTATTTTATTTAAATCAGTTCCTGGCCTGCACCTGTCTAGCATCTTAATAAACCTAAAACTGTATTTTGCTTGCCCAGTAGATTAGGGATTTAGTGTAGATTTTATTCTTCAGGAGAAATATGTCTATTTCTTCTAATTTTTACACTGTAGTATATGGAACACAATACACATGCAAACAGAAAGGAAAAAATGAGCTTAATTAAGCTTAATGATACAGGTGATTGTGAAATTAAACTAGGACCTACTAAATTAACTAAAACTATGCTGCCTTGGTTTTCCCTTACAGTGTTTTACAAGATGGAATATTACCTGTTCACACAACCACTGTCCTTCAGGGCTGATCATAGGAAGATAGCTATTTGAATTAGCTGAACTTTGGATGTGTGGCAGAGACATGGGAGGTTGACTGTGGGGTTTTTTTCTGTACAAAGAGATATGTAATTTTCTGGGAATATTGGATGGCTGACGATCAAATTTACTGGTGGCTAAAAAGGTGACATAGAATTTCACCTTGCTAATTTTGCAGAACACTCATTTTCACTGAAAATGGCGTAGTTTAATAATTGGCTTACACTCAGACTTTGCTGAGCCATGACATGAAGAACAAAATAAAAAGTGAAATGAAACAATTATAATTAAGATCAGGAGAGACTGGGAAATTTTGGGAAATTATAATCAATTTCATTTCATGCAGACCTTCACCTGAACCATTCCTTCTTGAAGAATGAGTCTGCTGGAAGTAATATGCACTGGCTGTGGAGTTTGCATTTAATCTCCACTCATCAGAATATCGAATTGTGTGAAATAAGTGCAGGGACATTGTCGAGGAGAGTTTTACCATATCTTCATTCAGGTCATCAAATTGTCCTGGGTTCTACAGAGAGGCTGTTGGGGACTCTGTCCTCCTGCTGTGACAACCTGCACCCTCACCCTGCTTAAGCTGCATCATGCCTGACATGAGGAGCCCAGAGCAGCTGCTGCCCAGAGGAATAGGGACAGTTTTAGCAGGGGATTGCTAGAAATTAACATTGCTCTGCAACCAGAGGAGCCAATTATCTCCAAATCAGGGCAAACACTGCAGAAGCATTTGCATGACTTGTGCTGATTAAATCTGACAAGCCTATCTACATTAGTGCAGTTTAATCTGTGATAGTGTTTGCATTTCAAAGGGAAAGATGGGCTGGAAGGAGAAGGAAGGAACTGATTCAGCACAGCACTCAAGCAGCTGCAATTACACTGATCACAAACATTGGGTTAAGCTTGTACCAAGTATTTTGCTGATGGGAGTAGAAGACTCACAAATAGCCTTTTATTGTAGAGAAGAGGTTTCCACTTGCATCTCCTGGATCAGATGAGTAAGGAAAATGTGTGCTGATGTCGTCTCATGTACTTCAGCAGGCAACAATTGCCATATGGCAATTGTACCAACGATCTGACTAGAGAGCAGTTTATAACTGCTGAAAACCCACCCATAACTTAAACAAAGTATTTGGCTGTCAAAATTTCTACTATGAGAAACATACAAAAGAAAAAAAAGTGAAAGATGGCAGGCAGAGAAAGATCCAAGCAGATAGCCACGTGGCAGGATGCCAAAGCCCACAATTCCATCTACATCTTAGCAACATGTGGAGAGATTCCTGTACTGAAACACTTTGCAGGCATTGCAGTGAAAAGTGAGACACAGAAGCCAGTGATTTTGGTAGGCAGTAAGGTACTAAATTTGGGAACTGCTTCTGAAAGAGCATAGAAAAGCACTGTCTCTTTGGAGCTCTGCGAGCTTGATTTCCATCTTTTAGTTCTCCATTTACAGTGGGAAAAGTCTTCCTTCCTTTCCTCACGAGGAATTTTTGATATGAAGAATTCTCCTGCATATGACACTTGTTGTCTTGATTGATATGGGAAAATAGAACTTCAGCTTATGATCACTAAAGTCCTTGGAGTAATTTCCCCCAATATTTTAATGATTGCCTACAGCTTGTAAATGCTTTTCTTAGACAAATCAGCACAAGAGCTTCACAAGCTGGGAGATCTCATCTTAAATCCCACTTCACAAATTAACAGTCATTGTAATTACCACTAAAATCATGAGCACTGGACTACCTGTGAATAAAGGCCACAAACTGCACCCCTGCCAGCTTCCCTGCAGCCTGTGGTGCTAAGAAAACAGAGAAGGCAGAGTCAAAACCACAAAGGAGTCATATAACAACTAGTATTATTGAATTTTAATTATTTCACTGAGTTTTATAGCTGGTTCTGGCATCAGTGGGAGATATCTGTAGCGATATCTTCTATCTTTTCAAGGCAAAACAGCTTATGTGTGAGTATAGTGGGTATTTAGCCACTTTAATTTCAGTGAAATAAAGCAAAACTGGAGTTGGGGCCACTAATAAAGAAATCAGTTAAATAAACACTATGAAATGTGAACAGATGTATGAAATAAGTAGTCATGTTTTCCTTTATTAATTAGTAACTGAATATTAAAATACATAATGGAATTGAAAAAAAAAAAAAGATAAATAGATAAAAGGGACCCCCACCTTTTTTTTTTAACATGTAAAAGGTAAATTCAAGATTTGGAATAGCAGAATCAGCATCAGAGGCACAATGACTAATTAAAGAATTGGTTCATCATCTGTAGGAATGCACAAATTAGGATTCTCATCTTTGCAGTCATTAACATGCATTATCTACCAAGAGAGATCTCACAATCAGGTTGGGACTCTGGCTTCAGTTAGATTGACTCACCAGGCACCAAATGACTGGTGGTGCTTGCTGAAGTAAATGGCTTTCCACAAATTTATGTGATGAAAGGATAACGTATTTATGGCCAAAATCCATGTGGTCCATTAAGGGCCTGAGTCATAATTAGTTCAAAAGGACAAGAGAGCTTCAGAGTGCCTTACTGTGCCATTTTATCATCTCCAGGTCTGCAATTCCTTCACTGCCTTTAACAGTACTGAGAATACACTGCTGACCTCGTTACCCTGGGTTTATAAAAGCTGGATCATAAACAGAGAGATGGGAATATTACAACAGCTTCATTGTAGTCACTGTAATAAATTGAACCTGTCTAGATAGGTACAGGAAAAATTAGTACCTGAACTCATTTCAGAGAGTTCAACATTTCATATTTGACCCCAGAAATCTCATCTCCATTAAAAATAACAACCTGCTAGAAATTGGTGTGTTAATAAGACATATCCCATGCACACATTTACCTATAACCATATGTATGTGTCAGACCAAGGATTGCAGCGTGGTTAATCTTATTTATACAGAATTGAGTATTAGGGACCAAAAGTAGCTTTCTTCATTTGCAGGGAGGCAAAACTTGACCAGTCTTCTGGCAAACTAGGAAATGCTGACTTGCTGGAGTGAGAACTGGAATTGCACCCTGACAGCCAGCCACCACCAAACCTTTCCTTATGCAGTGACACATTTCACAGCCATTCTGAGGCAGTGGTCCCCTACCTCTGTGACATCTTCATCACCTCAGTTTCAAAGCAGAAGCAAGACCAGGGAAGCCCAGCTTACCCATTTCAGTGCTGATTTCTCTCTGTGCAGCACCTATCACTCCACTGCACTGTAACTTGCCTCCAGCTGGCATTGAAGTGCAGCAACAGGAGCACACATAAGCATCAGTTCTTTGCTGAACTGGGCTTGAGCCAAGACCAAACTCTCATAAATGAGAATTTTTCTGTCCAGTTCCTCCTGCCAGCACCAAGACAGCCCCGCTTCAATTTGTTACAATATATTTGGCCGCTTTCATTCCCCTGGTGCCTCCAGTAGAGACAGAAATAGGAAATAACTGATTAGAAAGCACCATGGAGAAGAGCCCTTTTTTACTCTGGGATACAATAATCTACAGGATCATTGCTTCTATTGGAGAGTTTCTGAGACTTTCATTGGGACCACACACCTCATTCCCTTCAAACAAACTGCTGGCATGAAACAAAGGGTGGCACTGACCTCAGTGCTGTGACATTATTTAAGTGAAAAGAAACATTCAACCCTACAGAGAGGAGTCAAGGAAGCACCAGCTGTTGAAAGAACAAAGGATAAAAGGTTAGTGAAGATGTTGTCCTTTAAATGTTAAAAACTTCTAGCACTGCAAACCTCCACAAATGGGCTGCAAAGCTTGCCTCGGTGTCCTGAGCAGTGTTTCTTGCCTTGATGTAAAATTTGACATCTATGGGCCAAGCTGAGAAAACAAGCCGTGTCTTTCCTGGTCATTTTCTCAGTGAAAAGGAAAGACGCAGAAATGTTGTGCTGGGGTGGCTGCTCCCTCAAATTCGAGCATGCTGAGGTCACCTGTTGGTGTTGCAGCAAGAGGTTGTCACCTGCACAATGGTGATCTGGTCCTACAGAGGTTCCACCACCTGGTCCTGGTGCCCTCACATCAGCTGATTCACTGAACAAAAGTGTCTCTAAGGCCAAAGTAAAGAGAGTTCAATGCAGTCAAACACAGGAAGAAAGGAGAGAAAAAAAAAGATAATCACAAGGTGAGAGACAAGAGGAGAAAGAAATAAAGTAGTTTGCACATTTATGTCTCAAATCTTTAGTTTACAGTGATGTCACATAAAAACAGAAGGAAAGCGAAAAGTTTTGCACCTTTTTGAAAACTGGTGGTCACATGGAGTAGTCTTCCTCAGTATGACAGGTAATGTACAATCTGAGATATTCACCCACTGTGTATGGTAGATTTTGGAAACAACTAGACGTGAATTTTAAAGAGAAAAATGTGTGTGTATCCAGGACTTGTGGAGCACAGAGAGGCTCTTCAGCCCTGTGTCTGTGTCCCTGACATCTGTCTGAGAGAAAGTTCAAGCTGTTTTGGAAGAGATTCTCCATTAAAATGGCATTTCCAGGTGTGTGGAAATCAGGAGGGAGTCTGTTACCTTGCCTGACATTGTTATGCAATTAACTGCGTTAAATCATCAAGGTTTGAAAGGCCTCCTTTTAGAAACAAACTCTATTTCCCTCATGAGTACATAAATCTCCTTTTATTTATTTATTTGTCCCAGATGTTTCTTTTGGGAGACTTTCCTCCTCTTATATTTTGTTATTCTCCAGGAAAACCAGAATCTGAGAGCCCCTACCTACCAAGGCAGCCAAGCAGATGGAGGTCATGGAGTCACACCCAGGCACGGCAGAAAAAACTGGTTTTCGCTGCAGCAGAGCTCTCCTGGCTCCTTCCCCATCCTTGCAGAGCTGGGGCTGCAGAAAAATCACCATAATCACCCCTCATCCATCCATCCATCCATCCATCCATCCATCCATCCATCCATCCATCCATCCATCCATCCATCCATCCCTGCTATTCTTCCTCTGCCTCTCCTCCTCCTCCAAGCCCTGCACCCCTGGCTCAGGCAGGCAGCACTCAAGGCCTGAGTTTCAGGCCTGTTTCTCTAGCTCCTTGTTAACCTCTGTGTTTAAAAAAAAAAAAATTCCTTTGTGAAACCTCTAGGAAATGCTTGGCATTCACTGAGTCCCTTGCACTCGGTGTTTTTCAGTTCCTCAGGAGACTAGTGACGCTGCTATGACTTTTCTGCAAGCTGGAAGAAAATGCTCATCACTATTCCCAGAAGGTAAAAAAAAAAAAACAACCCAAAAAAACCCAACAAACCCATTTCTTAGTAGCTTTGGAAGGTTTTAAGAAATCATTTTCCAGAAAGCTCAACTGATTAACAGTGGTACAAAGCTGGAAACAACAGCCCAAGCTGTCCCAGGGCCCACTTTGGGCCTGTGAAGGCCTCTGGGTAGCAGGTGGGCACCTGCAGTGATTTCTTGTTTATTTATGTATTTTTTTTGTAATTATTTGTATATTCAACCTCCTCAGCCCCTATCCTGAGATGGGAAGGGATTAGTCTTGTTCATCTTTGCCATCTCACAGGGCTCAATTTTGTGATCACCTTATGAAGGTGGTATCCTGTCACCACTTTCTTTCCACAGGCCATGTTCTCCCTATCCTGCCTTCCACCCCTAAAAGGAAATAAAAATAAAATCCTTTTATTTTTGCCTTACTGCAGTAAAATGGCCCTGCAAGCACCTGAAAGCCCCTTCACCCTGGTGCAAAAGAGCTCTCAGCAAAATGCAGAAAGTGGCTGGATGAAGCCATTAGCCAAGGAGCACAGTGAGCAGGAATCAATAGGTCTGTGTCTCAATCGTGATGAGCACAATTTGCCCCAAAGGAACCATAGAACTTCCTTCTCATTGTTAGTGTTTTTTAGATGGGTTTTGGTTCTTGGGGGCAAGTGGGTTTTTTGTTTTGTTTTGTTTTTTTTGTTTTATTTTTTGAGGGCTTTTTTTTGTAATTTTGTTTCTTTTTGGGGGGGTTGGGGTTTTTTGTCTTTTTTGGGGGGGTTTTAGGTTTTTTCTTTGTCTTTTTTGTTTGTTTGTTTGTTCAGGGTTTTTTAAATTAATTTTTGGGGGTTTTTAGTTGGTTGATTTTTTGAGGTTTTTTGAGGGGGTTTTCTGTTTAAAATTATTTGGGTAGGAGTTGATTTTTTTTCTTGGCTTTTTAAAATTTATTTGGTCTTTTTTTTGTTTCTATGAGGTTTTTTTGTTTTGGTTTTGTTTTGTTCTGGGGTTTTTAAGGATTTTTTTTTTTTTGCTGTGGTTTTTTTTTTTGTGGGGGTGTTTGATTTTGTGTTTTTTGGGGGGCATTTGGTTTTGAGTTCTTGGGGGGGTGGGTATTTTTGTTTGTTTGTGGGGGTTGTGGGTTTTTTTACATTGTTTTTTGGGTTTTTTTGTTTGTTTTGTTGTTGTTGTTGTGGTTTTGATTTTTTTTTTTTTCACCTGCAGGACTAACTCTCCATGGCACTGTGATTCGCTGACAGCACAGTGGTGCCCTGTGCCTCTGCACCTGCCTGCTGTTGTGAAAGCCAGGCTGTGAAGGCAGTAACTGGAACAGCATGGGCCCTGGGGGCAGTTTCAAAGCAGAAACTTGTTGCAGCAAATGTAGGGACATGACCAAATTACTGCCTGGTTTTATTCTTTTGTTTGTTGCTCTCTGGAAAATCATTCTCCGAGGACAAAGCTGACGTGTCGAACAGCGTGGGAGGGTGTGAAAATTCAAAGTCTGGTTCAAAAAGTCTCCCTGTGACACTGGGAAATGTAATGCTGGGTCCATAATATGCAGCACTGCCTTCATTTCTGAAGTTAACAGAAACTCTTTGCCAGAGGCTGAAAATTCACATCTCCTGAACATTTGGGGAAGGATTTGCAGAGCTAAACCTTGAGGAGAGCACGCATAAAATTTGATAACTTGCTGTTTATTACTTCTGGTCAGCATTCAAAGAGACAATAACAAATAGTTTCAGAACAAAACAGTGAATGCCTGTAAAAATATAAATATTATAAACACAGTAAATAAATATTTAGAATGCTGCAAGCAATTCCAGGACACAAAGAAGCAGTAAAGCTCTGGGGTTGCTGAAGTCCCTCATCAGACTGCTCTATCAGTTGCTCTGAACTTCAAATAGGCCTGAAAATAATCATCTTCATGTTCTGCCAGATGCAAATAAACTGTCCTCTGATTTCTGGTCAGCACCCAAAACACTAAGTCTCAGATTATTTCCCTTCTCCACCCTTCTTTCTTTCTTTTTGTTTAAATATTTTTTCAAAGGCAAGTGAAGGAAGAAAGGAGTGTCATTGGTGAGAGCAGCTTGATGCTCTGCTGTAATTTACACATTTATCTCTTTGCCCTCCATCCCAGCTCTGAAGGATGAGGCTTTGCAGGTTACATCCCTTTAACAACAACAATAATAATAATAATAATAATAATAATAATAATAATAATAATAATAATAATAATAATAATAATAATAATAATATCAGCACCACCTTCTACCTGCCAGGAACCACTTCCCTTTTCTACTAGAGGATGCTCACAGCCATTTGGACAAGTTACTGAAGGAAGAAGAAACACATGGGGAACGAAAGCGGATGGTGAAGCTCCTGAGCAGCAAAAAGGCAGTGGATGGGGGGCATTCAGGGTGTGCATCCACCACTGGCCATTGTGAGATGCAGAATACCAGGTGTAAGGGTCTTTTTTCCCCTTCCAGTACAACCAACTTACACAGCACTGACCGGGAGAGCTGCTCAGCCTTCAACCTCTGCCTCCTCCCACTTGGTTCTTCTGCTGGCTCAGCTGTTAGGAGGGAAGGATGAATGCAGTTTTTTAACAACTGGCTTCACACTGAATCCCTTTCACATTTCCATGTCTCATTTCTGGATTTTTTTCTAGTCTTGTTCCTCCATTCTGGATTCCTCCATTTCTGTATTTTTTTCTAGTCGTGTTCCTCCATTCTTTCCATAAAAAAATCAATATGAATTCCGCAAGAAAAGCCATCATGAGTCTCATCCCCAGCCACTGAGAAAGCCATCACCAATTTAGTATTTTGGGGATGTTCTAACAAGTGGCCTCAGAGCATTGATGTCTGACCAAGTGGAGTGTCCCCTGTCACTTCAGACAGCCCCAGAGGGTTCAGTCCAGGCTATGAGTTTGCTCAAGTTGGCCCAAATATTTTCTGGAAGGCAGCTGCTTTGCTGACTTTAGAGAGGGATTGAGGGCAAAGAGAGAGAAGGAGTAACAAAACAGGATGGTTTACTCCATATCTCTGATAGTGATCACCAGGATATCTTCTTTTGGCACTGCAGTCACTTTTCATGAAGTCTCTTGAAAAAAAGCTGTTGCAGGAGGATGAAATTCCTTTTGATTAGTCTTGTGCAGAGGCAATTGGTGAAGATCAGGAGGTAGAAACAAACCAGAAGGGCAGAGCACCTTCAGAAGTGATCACCCAATCCTCTGGCTTTTGATGGGTATCACACTCCCTCTGGAAGGTGGTTGTGGAGCATAATGGAACAGGGAATTGAAATTACAATACCCTGAATAAAAGGATGTTGCATTAGCGACTTGATTTCAACTAGCCTGTCAGTGACCCCAGCTTTGGTTTGAAACAGAAATCTTTGGTGGTTTTAGGAGCAAAATCTGATCCATTGGAAGCTTGGACAGTTTGCTGATTCCTTTCCTAATCTCTTCCAGGCAGAGAATGACCATATTGTCACAGGGCTGTTTATCACACACGCTGGTTATCCAACAAAACCAATTGATGATGAAGGAGACTTTCAGCACCATGAGTAAATGGAAGGGGTTGGGTTTCCCTGGGAGAAAAAATGTCTTTTTCCCTCACAGGTTTTTCATGGAGTGGTTTTAATGAGCACCAAAACCAGCACAATAAATAAGAAACTTGCCAATAGATGAGACTCAGTTTAATTTTTTATTTTCTACAGATCTTTAGCTGTGGCTGCGCCTCTCAAGGCACATCTATGGAACAGAAACCCTTTATAATCTCCTGGGTAGGAAAGGAGCATAATCCAACCATCCCACTTGCATCTGAAATCCCAGACATGCTGAGGAGTGTGGGATGAAACCTTTCCTCTGACTTATGGTGGCCAGGGTTGCTGATCTCTGCGGCTAAAGGCGGAGAGTTCAGAGGCAAAAGAGGTGTGGGCTCTCTGCCTACCACAGGCTCTCATTTTCCACCTGACAGGATAAACTGAGAACCTTTCTGTTCCTCAGTTTCTACACTTGTCCCTGTAGTTCAGCAACACCAGTGTCATTACCACAAAACCTTTGAGATCCCTGGATAAAAGCTTCCATCAAAGGAAGTTATTATGGTATTAAACTGTAACTGCACTGTTGAAATTATTAATAATAACAACAATAATAATAATAATATTTATCTCTTGCAAAAGAGGTTTACTTTAGAGAAGCATTTTTTGATCTGCTAGATGCAATTACTAAACAAGATCCTACATGCCCTAATTCCCCCAAACTTGCCTTCCTCCTGCAATTATGCAATCCAGTTTCAGGCATAATTCCCCTTAAGGGGAGAATGGAGCAGAGGGAGTCCAACCACTGCATGGAGTAAGAACAGAATTAGCTTTAGAAATCCTGTTGACAACAACAGGACCACAGTGTCCCATGTTTGCTTGTCATCAACCCATCTGGGCACAAGCGGAGAACTTCAGCCCAGAGGTCAGGAAAAGTCATATATGAAGTCAACATGGAAGTAGCCACGGGGCCAGATTGTCCTCATGTATTCTTGCCTTATTTCCCTGATGAAACAGGATATTGTAGCTCCCTCAGCTTTCCACTGCTCATCAGTTCAGAGGTTCTTGCTTTCTTTTCTCCCAGCCACAGCCTGTGCTGCAGGACTGAGCTGTAAGTTCTGTTTGGGGCAGTCTCCAGAAGAAGCACTGCTGGGCATCAGTCCCATCCTGGAACCTGTTTGGAATAAGGAAACCCAAACAAAACAGGTTTGATGATGACTGCAGCACTTTCCTACACAGAAAATCTTGTTCAGATAAACAGGGATGAGGAATGTTCTAATCACTGGTTAACATTATTTATGAGGGCTTCACAATCCACCATGCTCACACCAATGCCCCTGGCAAAAGTTTGTGCCATGAGCCCAGAGCCCCTGAGAATCTTTTGTTCTTTGGTTATTTGCAAACAAAAGGCAACCTGGATTTACTGTCTGCTCTTTGTCTCTTGCTCAAGACACAGGGACTTGGTTAGTCTTTTTCTTTGCAAAAAAAAAAAAAAAAAAAAAAAAAAAAAAAAAAAAAAAAAGGCGGCAAAACACAGAGATCTAGCTTCAGGACACTGAGTGTGTTCTTCATCAGTATGAGGGTGGGTCTTCCATAAGTAAGCAATGACGAGAACATCTAACACAGTTGTGTAAAAATCTCCAGTCTGTACTGTGTGGGTCCCCTCAAGGGCATCTGTCTAGAGCAAGAAATGCCAAATGTGGTGTCCCTGAGGTTACAGCTCACCCCTTTGGCCTCAGAGACGGCAGCTACAGAGTGAGTCACAGAATTATAAAAATAGTTAATATTGGAGAAGTCCTCTAAGATCATTGAGTGCACTAACCCAGTGCTGCCATGCTCATTGTTAAACCATGTCCCCAGGTGCCATGTGCACATATTTTCTGAATGCTTCCAAGAATAGTGACTCCAGCACTGCCCTGAGCAGCCTGTTGTAATGTCTGACCACCCTTTCAATAAAGCCATCTCCCCTAATATCTAATCTAAATCTGTGCTGGTGCAATTTGAGGCTGTTTCCTCTCATTCTGTCACTTGTTACCTCAAAGACAGCACCCCAACCTTGCTGCCCACTCTTGTTAGGAGCTGTGCAGAGCCACAAGGTCCCCCCTGAGCCTCCTTTTCTCCAGGCTGAGCCCCTCCCAGCTCCCTCAGCCTCTCCTGGGGCTCCAGACCCTTCCCCAGGTCAGGTAAGTGGTACAACAAATGAGTATTTTCCAATTTAACATGTTCATCCCATGTTTGAAGAGGAAGCAAAGGTGGGAAATCTTTTGCCTGTAGTGTCACAGACTGGAGAAGACTGTGACTGCAAGGGCAGAATTTAGAGAGGAAGCCCAAGGCACCATGGCACGAGAAAGAAGAAAATGCAAATTGGGTTATTGATCCAGTTTCTCTCTGACAGATAAGTCAGAGGTGAAGTGAGATGTATTATTTTAAGAGACCAATTAACACCCAAAAAAGCATGTTGGAATTGCAATCTGCAGTGTGTTGTGCCAGGTCACGCTTACCTGTGAAATGAAATCAATTACAAGACCAAAATTCTTTCATGTGCAAAGGTATGCTTTTTGCAGAAGATCCAGAATAGAGGCTGGGACACTTTAAAGCCAGCATGGTATAATCTCTGTTTTATTTGGAAAAGATAAGAAGAAGAAAGAAGAAGAAAGAAGAAGAAAGAAGATGAAAGAAGAAGAAAGAAGATGAAAGAAGAAGAAAGAAGAAGATAGAAGAAGAAAGAAGAAGAAAGAAGAAGAAAGAAGAAGGAGAAGGAGGAGAAGGAGAAGGAGGAGGAGGAGAAGGAGGAGGAGAAGGAGAAGAAGAAGAAGAAGAAGAAGAAGAAGAAGAAGAAGAAGAAGAAGAAGAAGAAGAAGAAGAAGAAGAAGAAGAAGAAGAAGAAGAAAGGAAAAGAAAGAATATATTTCTTTCTTTCATTTTTTCCTTCCCTGATTTGAAAGCAGGGAGATGGATAAACATAACAGCTGATCAAATCTCTAAGAGCAACACTTGCCAAACCATAGATGATTTTGTGATTTCATTACTATTGGTTTATTTTCCCTTCCCTCAGAGGCAGAGCAGTCACAATGATATATTTTTACTCTCTAGGATAAATATCCACATTTTAATATTAGATACAGGCAGGTCCCAAACCTTGCTCTTGCAGCTCTTGCACAGTAACTCTCACCGCATGCTCCCTGGAAAAACAGGACTGCCTCACTCCGAGAGCAGCAATCAGGAGCTCGTGCCAAGGAGATGGGAGTTGGCATTTCTTAGAGAGCTCTACAACACACTTGAGGAAAGGAGGTTTACCCTAGAAATGAATTTCATTTACACTGGCTCGAGAGAGAAAGGCAACGCCAGGGAGATACACTCATGGCAGCTTTTCCGCCTAAAAATTCCTTTCACAGACTGAACATAAAACAAGAATAAAGTGCACGCACGAGTAACACGATACGCAAGAGAAGAAGGGGAGGAAAAAACGCAGCAGTTACAGCAATCAGAACAAAACACCAGGCTGGGTTCACTGAGGATGGAGCCAGCATTGTCCCTGCAGGCAGCAGGCCCTCCTCGTGCCCTCACCCGCTTGCTCCCACCCCAGGTTGCCCCACGCTGGCCACCAGCCAAGCCAGCAAAAAACAATGACACGAAGGTTTTGTTTTCAGAAGAAACAGCTCCGTGTTTTGGCTAGCCATGTGAGCACACAAACAGCTGGAATGGCGTCCTTTGGCAGTGGTGCAAATTTAAACTGTGCATGGAATCGCACAGGCTCCCAGAGAGGAGCTCTGGGAAGGATTAGCAGAGACTCTGCAGAGCCTTGTGTTGTGAGGGGGATGATTTGGTCACTGGTGGCCGGGCTGCCAAAGCAGATGCTGTTTCCACGCTGAGGGAAGGAATCCCTGTGGGTTTTACACATGGACAGTTTCCATCATGTGTCTGTAGCACGGGAAGGGGGATGGCCTTCCTGACACTCCTGTGGAGGTACGAGTGTGCTTTCCCATCACTCTCCACATTCAGTGGGAAAGACATCAGATTACAAGATGAGTTAGTGGAGAGTGAGTCAGGGAGCAGGGCACAGAGCTCCTTCAAGGACAGCACACTGAATGTTTGCTCGGGGGGTCTGGGGCACACAGAATATGTGCTACCACATCTTCTGCTCATTTAAGTCCTCTGGATTTTTTTTTTCAGGTCCATCAGAAACTGCTTTGAAACCTTAATCCAAGCTGTAGCCCACCTCAGCACATACCAAACCCCATTCCCTCTGCAGGTTTAGCACTCACCAGCTCTACTCCAGTACCAAGCTTGACACCCAGCAGGGTAGGAACTGCCTTTCCCTTTTCTGGGCATCATCCTGAATTGCTGAGGTCAGTTCACCTCTCCCCATCCAGGATCCAATAATGGGCCCTGCCAACACTCAGCTCATCCCAGTCTCTGAATGCCATTCTGGGTGGAAGTAAGACAGGAAATCTGAAATCATACCTCACTCATCCATTTGGGAGTTGGGATATTATGAAAACTGATTTGTAATGAAAAGTAATTTTGCTTTGCTTTTGTCACCCCAGAACTTCCTGTCTGGCCGTGTCTGTGTGTTAATGTGTTGTACATCAAGATTTATGTTGCACCCTTTGCCCTGTGATCTCCCACATCTGATCTCCCTGATCTCCCACAAAGCAGTGAGGAAGCTGAAGATAATGGATGAAGGAATGAAAACAGTGTCCTTGGATGGTTAAAACCAAGGCAACTCTTCTCCTACCTACATCCTGTCTGAATAATGTGAATCCACTGCAATCAGTGGCAGATTACTGCTATCATTTGGTGTCTGCAGAGTCAGGTTTTTTCTCTTGTACTGCTTTTGGTTGTTCTCTTAGTCATTCTTCTAAAAGATTTTGCCCAGCAGCTGAAAACACAAGGAAAAAGGACAAATTTTCACTGGAATTCTGTGCTCAGTTCACTTTGTTGCCTTTTGAAAACATTTATAATCCTTCTTGTTTTTCCTCATCTTATCTCTCCTCTAGATTTTTACTAGCAAGTCTCTATGGGATTATTCTCAGTGGGACTGGTTTTCATTGAAAAAACAACGGAAATCAGTATAGATCCATTAATAGTAAAACTGAGAGGATTTCCTACAGCACAACACTACTATGAAGTCTTTGTGACTTTTTTCATTTCTTTGAATTCTGCTCTAAGAGAATGCTTGAAGCTGTGACACAGAAGTAGGCAGAGCAAATTGAGAGAGAAAGGATTAAGAAGCCTGAGGAAAAAAAATTAATGTTTAGGTGTAGCTGCTTCTTTGTAATAATGATGTTTGTGATTTTAGGATGCCAAAATTTTAATGGATTTTTTGCTGATTTACAACCAATTAGAAACTGATGCTCAAAATGAATTAAGGGAGAGCAGAAACTGGTGGATTTGTAACAGTGGAGATACAAGGATCCCTAATGGAGACAGCATTATTCACACTGCTGTCACAGCTGTTCTCAGCTTCCACCTGAAGGTCTTCAGAGTCTGGTGGAGATTTGTGGAGTTGAGTGTTGAGTGTCAGTGAGGAAACAGTGCTGAAAGTCTTGCTAAAGTCAGGATAAACAGTGATCACTGCTTTCCCTGCTCCCATCAAGCCAGCCATCTCACCCTGCAAGGCAATCTTCAGGCATCATTTCCCTTTTGTAAATCCATGGATTGATAGTGACTGCTCTCAACCAACCTTTTCTCCTTGATGAGTTTGGGATGAGTCTTCCATGATTGTTGCCTGACCAGCTTGTATTTCTCCAGATCCTCCTTCTTGCCCCTCTTGCAAACAAGAGGGATGATTTTTTTCTTCCATTCTCCATGAACCTAGCCCATTTTCCAAGGCTTTGTGAAGATAACTGAGAATGATCTCACATTTACATCGGCCAGCTCCCTCAGCACCCCTGGGTGTGCCCCTCCAGGATGTGAGATGCATGTACTGGGATATCAGAGTATACATATTAGATTCAGATTTTAGTACCTTTTTCATTTTTTTTTTTCTGATACATGCAATTCTTAAGCTTGACTGTGTTTGCAGAAGGTGCTGTAATACTCGACTAAGTGAAAACAGAACTGCTTTAATGACACTGACCTTTCAAGATACTGAGTCACCATGACTCTCATGTCAGCCTCAGATATATCCCTTCCAAGTAACTTCCCTGGAAGGATGGTGTCAGATGAGGAAAGAGAAATGGGGTAAAAGCCATCGGGAAAAAAAATTTGCTATTGTGTAAATACAGAGGTGTTTGGATAAATGAGGTGTGTGGGTACCAAGGCAGAAAAAGAAAGAGAAAATGAAGAGAAGAGAAGAGAAGAGAAGAGAAGAGAAGAGAAGAGAAGAGAAGAGAAGAGAAGAGAAGAGAAGAGAAGAGAAGAGAAGAGAAGAGAAGAGAAGAGAAGAGAAGAGAAGAGAAGAGAAGAGAAGAGAAGAGAAGAGAAGAGAAGAGAAGAGAAGAGAAGAGAAGAGAGAAAGAAGAAAGAAAGAAAGAAAGAAAGAAAGAAAGAAAGAAAGAAAGAAAGAAAGAAAGAAAGAAAGAAAGAAAGAAAGAAAGAAAGAAAGAAAGAAAGAAAGAAAGAAAGAAAGAAAGAAAGAAAGAAAGAAAGAAAGAAAGAAAGAAAGAAAGAAAGAAAGAAAGAAAGAAAGAAAGAAAGAAAGAAAGAAAGAAAGAAAGAAAGAAAGAAAGAAAGAAAGAAAGAAAGAGAGAGAAAGAAAAGAGGAAAAGAGAGAAAGAAACGTAAAAGACGAAAGGAGCCCTGCATGGGGCTTACAGGGAAAATATGAATTTCTAGTTCTTCCTTGGCATTTTCTTTTTATAATCTCTCTCTCTGATAACAGAGTCCCACAGGTTTTGATGGATCTGCTGCTATCACATTGAGCTCTGAGACTTTTGGGGTGTCCCAGGGAGGCAGGGGCTGGGATTTCAAAGGAAAGGGTAGCCACACGTTCCAGCTGGGCTGCAGCCAGGATTTCAAAATCAAACCGAGCAGCACAAAGAATAATTCTTAAAAATGAGGAAATGTGGGTGCCTCTTTGGGGGCTTCAAGAAAAGTTGAGCTCTTTTGACGCAAATCCAGTATGCAATTACAAAACACCTCACAGAATCACCTGTCTGCTTAATCCCTTTAGGTTCCTCAGAAGAGAGAGAGGGAAGTATTTTAAATTATGCCCTTCAGTTTGCAAGTCATTGGCTTTGTACACTCCTGGGGAGGAGTACAAGGGTTTGTTTCTTGCTATGGCAAAGAGTTAGGTGAAGTTTCAGGTGGCTGCTAACAGATTTCACGAGTTTTTCTGTGGTTACCAACCTCACTCAGGTCTGTCCCACATCATCCTGCATTGAAAGCATCCCTAACTAGCTGCACTGTGGGTGTTTCTCTCAAATTAACCTGGTCCCAGTAGGTCAAAGCGTATACGTCCAAATGCTGCTGTGACCACGATTTTCCTAAGCTAGCCACAGTTTTATGGGTATTAAACTTTTATCAGGACATATTTTATAACTAAAATAGCCCAGCACTAGAAGGAAGTTGGAAACAAAGATCCACCCAGCTGGGAGCAGTCTGATTGCTTCCTAAAATAAAGTCCAAAGCAAGAATAAGAGAATTTCCTCAGTTTTTCTCAGACAGAAGATTTCCAAATCACTATTCCAGCACTCACTGGGTCAGTAACAGTACATGTACAATTGTAACAGCAGTTTCTCAGGATCCACGCTAATAAAAAGGATTATTTTATCAGACGTATTCTGAATTTTCCGAGTTTGTTAAGCCCTCCGACATCCTACAGAGGAAAAATTAATGCAAGTTTTATTTTGTGAAAGTGGAAACTTATTCGAAGTGCTAACCCAAAGGACAGCTAAGAGCCTGAAATACATGTAAAGTCTAAGTAGAGCAGGACAGCTTGGAAAAGGATAAATGCAGGGTAGAAGTGATAGACACGTATAAAGTAATGAAGCTGTGAGGGTAAGGGTTTCATCTGCAGCACAGTGGAGGAGCTGTGGGACACACAGTGATTCCAGGCAGCCCACAAAGTGTGTAAGGCAGCAATTTAAAAATAAAGACTGAAACAGAAAAAGAAGTGTGCTTTCAACTGTAAATGTGGAATCCATCGCCACGCAGTGCAGAGGAGGCTGAAAGGATAAAAGGCTTCCAAAAAGCATTTTGCAAGGGCATAGATGTTAGTACCAGAGTTGGTCTGGAGGTTTCTAGATCTGTTAAACCTCCAGACCTGGAAGATTACTGCATGCAGCAGGGAAGGGACCGCGTAGTGTGTTCAAAAATAAAAAATTTAAAAAAAAAGAATAAGTGCTGTAAGAGACAGACCTTCTGTCTGATCCAGCCAAGCAAGCCTGGGAAAGGCAGCCGACACCAAACAGAAATAAGCATTGGCAGCAGCAAGTTTCTCTTCTATAATTCATATTTCCTCAGCATGGCAGTCCCCAGGCCTGGAGGTGCAGTAATTCTGTCAGAACCACCACGACCAGCACGAAAGCTGCATTCCTTCTGTTCTGTGTTGGCCCCCACTTCATGCCAGGCTGAAAAGGTCTGTCCTGGGCTGTGGAGAAGGGGGGAATTTGGCCCTGTGTGTTTTATTGTTTCCTCTGAGGTCTGACACGGACAAATAACTGGCGTGGAGAGAAACAACCCCGATGTGTCCGTGCCAGGTTTAAATGTCGGGATTGCTCTCAGGGGGCTGATCCAAAACTCAGCAAAGTCAACAGCAAAAAAACTCCTCCATGGAGCTTCAAACTCCTTTCAATGGGGCTGCTGATGGGTTTGTGCTAGACAGGAGGTCCCAGAAGACGTGTCCCTGGGACAGACAGACGGACGGACAGGGGAGCATGAGATGATTACTAAGAGCGTTTCAGTTTCCCCGTTAAGCAATGGTTTAATAAAAGCAGTTTTCACAAATATTTCACAATAACCAGTGGATGTTACACTGGTGGTTACACATTCAAAACAGCTCTGCAGGCATCAGCAGATGAAACTATTTGGCCGAGTGAATGGAGCTACAAACCAAAACAAACAGAGCCTGGCTTCAAGTGGCAGCAACAATCTTGACATTAATTTGTGCTTTTTCACAATAAAATAACACCAGGCAACCCCAGAAAATCCATGTGAAGGCACCTGCCAGCTTCATCAGCAAATACCCTTCCAGACTCTGATTGCAGGGCAGGGCTTTCCCTGTGGGACTGTGCAGTCTGAGCGTGATAACCCAGTGGCTTCCTGCTTGTGTCCATTTATTGGGGTGATGCAGGGTTATTGTCCCCTGTTTGAACCCACAGACTTCAAGCCTTAAGAGATATTTGGGGCACTCCTTGCTTTTCAGAGGTAGCAGGTGAAGGAGCCTGTGTCAGAGGCACCCTGGAGGAGTGCAGGGGTGCTTGAGACCTGACCCAGCTGAAGAGATGGACCCTGGCATGCAGCACTTGTCAAGACAGCAGGGAATAAGCACAAACCCCCATCCTCACTGCTAGTCCTGATTTCCTGGCTTTGCATGTCTTTAGCATCACAAAATGGTGAGAAAAAGTTTGGGGCTGGGGGCTGCAGGCCCTTCCTTCTTAGATGTCACATCTGGAGGTGTCCAGACCTCAAGCATCTACTCTCCCAACTGTTCACTCTCAAAAAAAACCAACATTAAATAAATTTCATCTCTCCCAGACAAATGATGTTTGAGGGGTTTTTTGGTTGGGTTTTGGGGGTTTTTTGATTTGTCTTTTTTTTTCCTAAAGCCCAAGACTCATTAAATTCCCCAATAAATTTGCTGTCAGGGTAGCAAGAGGATTTGTTACCAGCATGAGTTTCTTCTTCTTTTTTTCTTTATTTCCTTTTTTTTTTCCCCTTCCCTTCTTTTATTTCATTTTTATAAAGTATTCATATTTATTTCCATGCCCTGGGGGTAAGCTCAAGCCACTTGGCTGTTCAAGATAGCCACGGTCAAACTGAACAGTGTCGCAACTGTGATGGGGGAAAAGAGGCATCTATTTGCAGTGCTGGGGATGTAAACTTGGAAATACGCTTTTTATTTTTATTTTTAACCTGGAATGGAGCTAAGTACGGCTGCAGACATTTCTCCATTTAGACTGCGGGTCTTTCCAATAATTATGGCTGAAACCCAAGTCCTACTGACGTAAATGGGATTCTGTCCACTGGCTTCAAGAGGAGCTAGAGCAGGCCTAGCCTTGAGGAACACAGCCAAGACAAGGGAAAGCCTTCTGCTTTCCCCCCCAAGGAAAAACACTCTGAGCTTACAGGATCTTAAGAAACACTCTGAGCTATTCCTTCTCCTCCCACCTGCTGCTTTGGGATCGTTTTAGGGTGTATCTACATCCCTTTAAATTCTCCCACCTGTAACACCTCCCAGTCCTCAGTGCCTGTTATAAAACCCTCGGCAGCAAGGCTCCTGGAGCTGTGCTAAAATTCTAAAATTGAGCAGGGTGCTGTCTGCCCTTCTGTGGCATCCACGCCACAGCTGCCTTGTCTTTCCTTTCCAGATTTTTACTCTGAAAAGTTTCTGAGGCCAACCAAAAAAAAACAAAAAAACCAAAAAAAAAAAAAAAAAACCCAAAACCAAACCAAACAAAACCAAAACAAACAAACAAAAAACCAGCAAAAACAAAACAAAACAAAAAACCCCAAAAAACCCCCAAAATGGCAACAAAAAATAAAATTAAAAACCCAACAAAAAACACCCAAAAAACCCACTAAAATCCCCCAAAAAACAAAACAAAAAAAACCCCCCAAAATTAAAGGGATCCACAGCTTACCATCTCATTTTCCAGTGTTTAAATTTTTAATTCTTAACAAGTGTTTGCTCTGCTCACAAGTGATAACACTGACAGGCAATTGGTGCCTAAGCTGGCTTCTTTGTTGATGCCAGGTGAGATTTCCTGAGAGCCTCAGCAGGGAGGGAGGGCCTGCATCAGAGGGTGATAGAAGCCATCCACCTTCCTGCCCAGCCCAATTAGCCCTGAGACACAGCACTAATTACCCTGGGGGAGCTGCCACGCCAGGGTCTGTGAGCTGTGAGCATCTCTGTGAGCACAGACCTCGCTGAGACCTCTAACAATGCCAGGAGAGGCAAGCCTTGGCTCTGGGGGCAAAGGGGTTAATGGGGAGGCTGATCTGCAGGCCTGACAGTCCAGAGAAGCTGAGGATTCGGGATGTGAAGGAAATGTAGAAGGGGTGAGGGAGAAGAGGAAGGCGAGAGAGATGAGAGAGCTGAGAACAAAATTGGGTTTTTTTGTAGGAGTCCTGCCCCCTCTGATTTCTGCCTTTTCCCATTGCCACCTCCCAGGTCCCTGCTGCAGGAAATGGGGCATGAGGTGTGAAGATTCCTTCCGGCAAGATTAATTTGAAGGCCTTGGCAGAGCTTTGGGGAGCCACCAAGACTTTCCAGAGATCTGCTGCCTCCAAGCTCCCAGCATCACTTTCCAGACACAGCAATTAACCTGCAATTAACCATCAAAGCAAGCACACTGCTCAGCCCATTGCCAAGGCCATACAGAGGCACATCCTGCTGTCCTGAGGACTCTGCTGGTCTCCAGACTTGCTGAGAAGAGGATTTCTGTAAGGAAAAGCCATTTGCAGAAAGAGACACGGTGGGATTCCAGGTTGCTCTTTTGAAATCCTTTACAGCGTTGATATAAGGCTGGGAAATCTGCAGTCCATGATAAACCCATGCAAGCCTTCTCACATCTGAAAGGTTTAGAGGTAGAATTACCTGCCTGCATCATTCCACCAAAATTCTTGTGAAGGTTAATCCAAAAATGAGGAAAAAAATGCATTGTTATAAGCTTGTTTTTCCTTTCTGCTTTATCCGCCTGAGAAAATCATCACTTCCTGAGAAACAAACACACCAATCTGAAAGCAAGAAGTGAAAAAAAAATTACTTTTTTACCATTTATTTGGCCCATTGACTCTTTCAGCACTGAAGAGCATGGAAGAGCAACTGAGGAGTTGAGCTGCACAGACAGTGAAATGTGAGACATTAAATTCTCTAAGAGGTTGTGGAGGGTTGGGCTCAGGAGGGCCAAGGTTCTAGGAACAATAGAACAATAAAGCCGTGTATTAGTGCTTGTATAAGCTTTCTAAGTTGCAAAAAGTTTATCTAGCAAGATATTAAGAAGGTTAAGCTTATGAGTAGTGCTCTGTGTGTTGTCTCTTATAAAAGGGTAATGTATTCAAAATAAGCAAGCATTGTTTAATCCAAAGCTACATGTGCTTGTGGTGATTGGATAGAATTACTGTCAATGTGCTTTTGCTTTGTGTAATTGGTTAAGAAGGTTATATAGTATGCTGCAACATTAAGTTTTCCGGCCTGCTTCCTGGATTTGTGAGCTGTTAGCATCTTTCCATTATCATAATCCTGTAGTGAGACTGATGCTGAAAAATAAATAATTCTAGACAATCTTCATAGCAGCCCTGTCCTGTTCGCGTCCGTAAATAAATTGCTAGCATCAAAGGTGAAGCTGGAACTGAACCTGGAAAGGGAGAAAGAGCACCAGGACATTCTAGAGCCTCATTAAACACAGCAGGAAGGCCACAGGAGGTGTTTCCCCACTCCAAACAGCACTGGCAGACAGGGGACGGGCACGGGGAGAAGCCTGAGGTACCCAAGAGCTTTTTCACCCCAGCCTCCAAAGGGAGCCTCTCCTCCCAGCCCTCCAGTGACGGAGAGCAGGATGGGCCTGGGGAGCAAAGGCTCTGCCCTGGGAGGGAAGATCCTGCTCAGGGCCAGCTGAGGAGCCTGGAAATGCTCAGCTCCGAGGGACCTGGTGGGATGGAGTCCAGGGTCCCCAGGGAATTGGCTGGGGGAGCTGCCAAGCCACTGTCCCTGGCACTGGAAATGTCCTGGCAGTCAGGAGAGAGCTGAAAAAAGGGAAATATTGCACCTGCCTTCAAAAAGGGTGGGAGGGAAGAGCCTGGGAACACCCAGCTGAATTCCCCTCTGTGCCTGGGGAGCTGATGGGACAGACCCTCTGGAAGCTCTGCTGAGGGTCCTGGAGCTCAGGGAGGTACCATATCCATCACCTGGGAAATCTGCCTTGTCTTTACTGGGATTTACTGGCAGCTCTGTGTGAGGCTGGGCGCAGCTTGGGCCATTTAAGAAGTTTTGGTGACAACCTCTGCAAACACACTGGTAAAAAATGCTCTCCAAAGAAGGCAGCACAGATCAGTGGATGTGCCTCAAAGATAATTCTACTCATGGTGTAGTGTTCAGGAGAGCTGGTTGCAGGCCACAGCAGCAATAGAATACATTCCCACAAAAAAAAAAACCCCAAAACCAACCAACAAACAAACAAACAAAAAAAAAAACCACAAAAACAAACAAGAAAACAAACAACAAAAAACCCCTAAAAAGCAAAAAAAAACAACCAGACAAAAAGAAACAAAAGCCCCCCAAAAAGCAAAAACAAACCCAAACCAACCAACCAACCAACCAAATAAAAAATAACAAAAAAGGAGAAACAAAAATATACCCCAAACAAAAAAACCCTAAACAACCAACCAAACAAACCAAAAAACCCCAAAAAAAATCACATAAAAAAATTTACAATATCAGATTTATTTCTCAAGTGAAAACAATGCAAAATATTTTGCTTACAACAAAGTGGTGTCTTCCAAGAGAGAAATAAGAGCAATCACCTTGCTCAGTCTATATAAGCCATGAACATCTCTGTGGAGAGCCTGGTTCAAGCATGGCTTAAAGAAAGAGGCCATGAAAATATACAGCTGATGGGAAAGTAAAAGGTAGCTGTAAAGCAGCATTTCCCAGGCTTGATTTTGTAAATAACTAGGTTCTCAGGCACCTTTTCTGTAACCAGCAGGATTCTCAGACAGTCTTCTCATAACAGTCCTTGGCTGCTCTGGGAACAGATATGAAGGTTTTGAGAACTTTTCATATCACAGTGAGAACACTAATTTTGGTTTCAATAAACAACCACAGGTATTGTAAACAAAAGGAGGGGTTAGAGTTTTCTCTGTAACCTATCGTGAGCTCGGATCTTACAATATGCATGAAGTTAATTACCACTATAATAAAAGATGACTGATTTGATTAATAAATCGGAGTCGATGCTGATCAGCCACAAGATGGGTCGTCTCCCTTCGCTTTCAACACATCTCCTGGCATTTTTCATCCCTCTGGAGCAGCAGGGTTGAAAGCTGAATTCTACAGGGACTACACCTTGTGTGTCTGACAGAGAGGCTGCAGAAGCTGCAGCCCTCCTTAAAAAGTGGGAAATTTTAAAATAGTCAGGTACACGGCCAAAATTCTTATTCTTATGGCGGTCCACCTTGGGTAAATCCATTAGTCAGACAAGTCTGCTGCAATTTCCCACATATTCTTGCTCTGCTTTGGATTTGCACTTGCTCATCAGGGATTCCAAGAGCAGAATCTGGCCCTGGGTAGCTGTCAGCATAGGCTCATGTGTTCATTTGTTGTTTCATTGTGAACAAACTACTTACAAAGGCCAGGCTGTGTTTTCCATTGTGCCTTAATATACCTGAATTATTGCCACTGCCTCTGCGGGCTGCAAAGTCAGAGCAAAATTTGGATTGAAGTTCCAGAGGTATTTTAGAGTGGGCCTATTCTTTTAGAGAAAGCAATAGTGAGGCTTAAAGTGGGAGAAGTAAACAAATGTATATAAACCCACCATTGCTTCTCCAGCTCAGAGACTGTCCATGGAATCCCAAACATCTGGAGATCATTATCACGCTGGCCTCATTGGAATAATTGTTTAATTATCTTCCTTTTCACTTTCTCTTTCTCTCCTCCCTTCTGTTTTCCTCACTACCCAGTTCCAGGATGCTGAACTCAGTTTGAAAAAAAACCCCTCCAGAACTGAGCTTCATCATGGGGAATTTGGTCTGTAGGAAAATATTTCTATTCAGTCTTAAACAAACATTATCAGTGCTTATATCATCCCATCATCAGCAAGCTTCTTCTCCTTACAGAAAATAAAACTTTAATTTTTTTTTTTCCCATTAGCTGGTCACAAATTTTGAAGCAAGCAAGGCAAGAAAGACACATTTATTTGGCTTATGAATTCTTTATAGAGTGTATGTATATATATATATATATATATATATATAAATATATATATATATACATGTGTGTGTGCATGTGTGTATAAATATATTTTATATATCAATTTTATATATATGAATATAAATATAAGTAGGTTTTATTTATACATAAATTTTATATAAATGTATATAAATATAAATATATTTTTATACTTCCAGGAACTTCCAAACCTAAATCCATGGTAAATCAAAGCTCCTACTTGAACAGAACACCATCCTCGAGTGGAGGATGGAGACCACTCTCAGAAAAGCAGAAACTGGATAATCCTGCCCAGAGTGAAAGGTGGAACAGTCCAAAAGGCCATGTTAACCCCACCAGATCGCCAAACAATATATGTCTCAGAAACACCAAATGGAGCATAACAATTTTTATCTATTTATTCATATAATTGGTTTTCTTTAATTTTTGGCTGAACGTCAAAAAAAAAAAAAAAAAAGAAAATAAAAAAAAGAAGGAAATTAGGAAAAAACCCCTTTTTGCTGCATTATGACAGATGCAACAGCTGTAAGGGCGTGATGACACAGCTTCTGTCTGGAGCAGCAGGCCAGAGCAGAGCGAAAACCTCAGCAATGTAAACAGAGACCTGGTGAAAAGCATATAGTTTCACAGACCCAGCGAAGCCAAGCCTCAAACTGCAGCACTTTCTGGAGCCTTCCTTTCCATCTGTCACCATGGCAGATGGATGGTGTCTGTCTGTCTGTCTGTCTGTCTGTCTGTGCCCTTGGGGCTGTCTGCTGGCTCAGGACCCCCCAGCTGCCGCGCAGAAGGGTCCAAATGTGAACGTGCCTGCGCAGCTCCATGCCCCACCACCACCACCACCAGCAGCTCCTGACAGTCAGGAGAGAAGAAATTTTTAATAAGAGAGATAGTTTCAGAGGCCTGAAACAGGAAAAATGACAGATCTTGGAATTCTCTACATCGTCCTCCAGGCACGCTGGTTTTTCAATACGCAAATTTGCAGACTTTTCAGTCTGCCCAGAGTAAAATGCAGCTGGATGGTTGCTGCTTGCCATAGGTTTTTTTGGGTGGAGATAAAGCATTTTAGGGTTGCCACTCTGAATCAAGCTCCCTCAACACAGGGAGGGTGTTGAGAGCTGGTCCAGGGCCAGGTTTTTGGTGGAGGAACAGCACGCAGCACACAGCTCTGTCCTGGAGAGATCCATTCTCTGTGCTGCTTCCTGGGGACCAACACTGCCTAACCACCCCTCACCCTGCAGGGAGGGCAAATTGCTTATCAGACCAGAGAGGTTTTCCAGTGTCAAGCCTCAGAGCTGCCCTCAAATCTTAAATTTTGGTTGCCTGAAGGGGACCTTCTTATTAACCTTACTTATGTTCAGTTATTATTGTCATACAATGAAATTATGATGTCATTTTATTGTCATGTGATGAAATACATCCTTCAGGAGAGACCAAGACTGAGTTCTTTAAGCAGAGTCTGTGTATAGTAAGGAATTAAAGCTCAGACCCTGAGGAGAAAAATTGTGATATAAACAAGCACAGAAACGTCATCTAGCCACCACAATCTAGTTCATAACAGAAAAGATGAAAACCTGTCCTTTATCTTGTTAAGTTTCACTCCTGGTTACTTTATTTTGGGCCTACTGTATCTGTAAAATTTGCTATCATCATAGTTAGTTATTATTGCTTTAATTCTGGGAAAGAATTTGAAAGAATTTGGACGAATCCCAAGGAAGCAAAATGTTCAAAGGTCTGGCATGGCATCCCTTACAGAGATAAACCAGATTATTCTTCAGCTGACCAAAAAAAGCAGGTGTGGAAAACTATGACTGGTGTGGAAAGGGTGTGCAGAAATGGAGGTTTCCTTTCCAAACAGATGGTTTGGAGATGTTGTGAAATGATATTTGTAGCACCATTGCAAAGAAAAATAGGAAGTGTTTCTTCTGCAATGCCTCAAAGTAAACTGCTGAACTTTTTGCAAATAGGTGGTGTGGATATTCAGGATGAAATTTCTGGGGACTAAAAATTAGGGGGAAAAATGCAGCCCAGATAAATCTGGGTTTAAAAAATCATCAAGGATGAAACAGCACTGCAAGCACAGCTGCTTGTTTAATACAAAAAACATTAGAATTATTAATATTAACAAAAATAAATCAGTGGTAAAGTTGCCTGGCAAGTGATAACCTGCTTCTTTCATTTTCTCCTAGGCTCACAGGCAGGATGTCAGGCTCGACATAGACCCTTGGTTTGCTACATTTGCTGTCAATTTGAGTTTGTTTTTAGGTCTGCAATGAAATCAGACAATAGTCTTGGTGACTGGACCCACAACTTCCATGTGCAACAAGCAACTGTGTGCTACATCTTAAATGTGAAGAAAAAAACCCAGTCAATTTTCAGTCTCCCCAAAATTCAGCAGTTATGCCTTAGCATCCTTGGTGATGTAAATATGAATACCAACATATGAATACTCATGTATGAGTGTATATGAGTATTCATATATGAATATGTGAAGTAGCCCAGAATATTACAGATAGGAACACCTATATTTAACACATTAATAGATGCAGGTTCTGAGGAAATTAAGTTTTGCCCTCGTGGGCGTAGTGCCAACATTGCATACCTGAGCTGTGGCCCTGTGCCTATTCACAGAACAAACTTCATTCAGCAGCACCAAACAATTACTTTTGCATGAAGCATGAGGATTGTTTCAATCTTTGAAAAGAAGCTGCTAAGCTAAAGTGTGTCTGCATCTCAGATTGATATTGAGCACAATTGATAAATGATATATTTGAGAGAATACAGCTCTGCTGATGTGTTAATAAAACTTCAATCCAGCAAGGCACGCATGCATCTGGTGGGTTAAAGAACATGATTGCTGCCTCTTGATCTAGTCATAATTTCTTCCACGCAGACCTGTTGGCCCTTTTCCATTGCTGGGCGTAGCTCTAAGACTCTTGTTACTTTACATCAAAACTCTTTAAAACAAACATTATCTCCCTTTCTGTATCTGTGAAGTATTACCGAGCTCTGTTCCTAACGAGGGGCCTTAGTCACTGTTATCATCTTAGGTAAATAAATAATAATGTTATTAACAATGATGGACCAATAAATTATATGTAATCAAAATAAATGTCTGAGGCCTTGAGATGTGGGTGTTTCCTAAAGTGGTGGAATTCTTGGCTGTGAGGGAATTTCCAGAGAGAGTTCTGATGCATCACTGCCTCGAAATATCTTACTGCTCAAGACTCCTAATTTGGCTTTTGGATGTATGTGCATTTCAGCTGACAGATAAAATATTATGCTTCAGGGTGCTCATTTTATTTTCTGAGTTTGGTTGCTTTTTTGGCTTTTTTTGTTTTTTGTTTTGTTTTGTTTGGGTTTTTTGGCTTTTATTGTTTTTTGTTTTCTTTGTTTTGTTATTTGGGTTTTTTTGGTTTTTTTTTTTGTTTGATTTGGGTTTTTGGTTTTTTTGTCATGGTTTCTTTTGTTTTCAAAACTGCTTTCTTAGTGTCCTTATATTTTCTTTTTCCTTTATTTTCCCTGCTTTCAGGAATTGGGCAACACTGTTTTGCAAGTGACCACTTATTCTGGAAATCTCTCTTATTAAAAATCATTAAACAAACCACACATATTAGCATGTATAAAGTGATGTTTTAAGTCCACTCCACTAAAGGTATCTGGGTAAAATAATTTTCCTTTTCAGAAGTTTGGAAGAATCAATTGCTTTTGGAAATGTCTGGATTTACTTATGCAAAAGTACAGTCTGCAATACTGCACAGCAATTTATATAGCAGGAATCTATTTTAAAAGAAACAAACAAACAACAAACTGCAAGTCTATGTGTATTTGCAAACATGCTTTTCGTGGAAAAAAACTGATATTTTGTCAAGGAAGTAAGGATACCTACTATTTTTTTTTATGAAAACTGGAAGTGCTTCCATCCAAAATGGCACAAAAGCCCAACACTCCCACAGCTCAGTGATGGAAGCAATTCAGAATTTTTATGTTTTTATTTTGGGTGATGTGCTGTGCTCTTCATCTAACTTGCATCCACCTGATGCACCACAGACAATGACTTTTGTGGTGCCCTGAGACCATCAGAAAACTGGGGAAAAAAAGGCATTTAGGTATAGTCTGGATGAAGGGTGAAGAAAAAGAAAAAAACAGAGACTCAGAGACTTGTGATCCTGTAAGAGCTTCCCCTTCCTCCCAGAGTGTGAAATGGGACCCAATGCTAAATGTCACTGGGGCTGTAATTTCTGACACCTTTACTCACTGGAGTTGGAGTTGCTGAGTGCAACTGAGCAAATGAGAAGTAGAATAATACCAAATATTGACAGATTATTGCAGTACCAACCACAGAGAGTCCGTGCAAATTCGTTTTATATTTCTGTCGGTGTGCCTGACTTGTTCAAAGCCTTTGTCCTCCAGTCTTTGCTCTCCTGGTTGTAGCTTTCCCATAGATGTAGAGGGGAGTTTCAGGAAGTTCTGGAAGAATTACTGACTTTGTTAGAGTTGTACCTCATAAAGATCTTTGTGTTTGACAGAGACCAAACTTGCCTTGCGAGGATGCAGTGTGATTTACCCTTCAGTAGCATATAGCACTGATTTCTAGCTGTACATCCATATTCCAAGTGTATTTCTAAGCTGTTTCAAGTCCAGACATGTCAGAGCAGAGATATACCTCTGATCCTGTAGTTTAGGCAAGGAATGTTGCAAATCAGTAAATGATCTACAAATGATTCTTACTGTGATAGGACACTACAATAAATACGTTTGTCAACATATGCTTTTCTTCTCTTAAATTTAAGCTTATACCATAAAATTTCAATTTAAGATATTTTTTTCATATTTTCTGTGGGTACACCAGAAATACTTTATGGCTCAAAACTCTCCCAACCCCTAGCTGGTGCCACATCCTCCCCATGACAAAAGATCTTTTTTCACCAGAAAGATGCTGCAGCATGGGAACAGCTTATCCAGAGAGGCTATAAAATAGCTATTCCAGATATCTTTCCAGACAAAAGAGGGATGTCCTGAGCTAGCAGTGGTGATAGTCTGATTTCCAGAGTGGTTTTGGACCTGAGATACCCAGACTAACCTCTCTTTAGCCATGTAAAGTGCTCATATGAGATGGGGTGGTTGCAGCTTCTGCAGCATTGCCAGTGGTGCAGACCAAATGCCCTGGTGCTGTTTAGATACTGAGAGCGCTGTAAAATCCTTTAAGTGACAGGTTGAGTGGATTAATTTCTCTCTGAGCCCCTCTTGCCAAATTGTGACGGTCAGTACTGATATATCAGATCTATGTCAAAAACTTTGTCAATCACTGTAAAGATCTCCCTGCTCCTCTTCCCTAGCACCCTTTTTCTGCAGCAGGCTTTGAGCTGACTCCCCAAATTTTGATGCAAACTCTGGCAGCCAAATCTTCTCCTGGGCAGCTGTTGCAATATCTCACTTGGAGAGTCCTGAATTTAGTGCTCTCCTTGGCTTTCTTGCTTTTCCCTGCTATTGCCATAACTCTCTTCTCCTAGGTTAATCCCTCCTTTTGGTTTGCATTTGAGATTGTTCCTCTTTTCCCAGAGAATGCTGAAACTTAGGAAGGTTGTTTAATTTTCCACAATCCTTAGGCCCCCAGGCTGAAAACTGAGTGTCCCTCTCCATTCACAGCACACAAGAGGAAGGGTTTGGCAGCTCTTGGCCTCATAATGCAGCAACAACCTGGAAAAATTGCTTTCAAGGGGCAGACCACCTGCCAGAAGAGCAAAACAGAAGTAGCCCAGAATATTAAAACCTTTTGGGACAACACTGACACTTTTATTCTATCTTTGAACAGCTTCTTGTGCAGTCTGCATACATGGTTGGACATGGAGATACCTTCACAAGGCAAACAATAACAGATGCTTTTCCTGATGAAAGCAATTTAGAAACAGTCTGATTCCTCCAGTTTGATTTTAAGACTGGATAATTAAAATTATTTACCTTCTGGCATCAGAAGGTAATTTAAATGCTTTACGCTGTAGTGCCAGCATTGGAAATTAAAATGCCGAACACCTAGCAATAATGAGGCAGTTTAACATCAACAGGACTGTGAATTTTTAAGAGAATCAGGAAAAGGTTTCCCATTCCCAGATACAGCAGAGGAAGCTGCCATGGGGATCAGTGATATAACACCAAGGGAAAAGGGCTGTGCTTGAGAGAGAATTCCCTCATTTCCGCAGGTCCTGCTCTCTGAAGGATATTGGTGCCTATTTTTAGTCTCAAAGTTCCAGTAGAACTTTCAGACAACAAAAATCATTGAAGACCTACTGTTTATACAAAGAGTAACATTAAAAACAAATAAACAAAAAGCCCTTCATACAAAAATTGCAGTGAAAACAGTGATCAATCAAGGGGGTGCAAAGCTACGGAGATGAGAGGATGAGATGAGGTTGAGATTGAGATGAGATTGAGATGAGATGAGATGAGATGAGATGAGATGAGATGAGATGAGATGAGATGAGATGAGATGAGATGAGATGAGATGATGAGATGAGAGGCTAGGTCTCCTGACAAACAACAGAGTAATTTGCAAGTCCTTACCTTTTTTTTTTTTTTCTGTCCTCTACCCAGAAATTGGGTAGAATAAACCAGAATCTCACCCTCCCTGTCAGCCACTCTCAGTGATGGGTATTTTTGGTCTGACAGCACAGAAGGTGACTCTCTTGCTCCATTTAGGGAGCAATCCAGAGCTGAATCCTCCAGCCAGCAAAGCCAAGCTGTCAAAGGCAGCCTGGGCCCCATCTGGATTGATCTGGACACCACTGGACACATCATTGTGGTTTTTGTGGAGGGGAAGGGGGAGTAGAAGGCTTGGTCAGGCTTTCTGTAATTACTTTATTTTGATATGCCTCTTCACTTCCTGTCTTGGAATGAGAAAGAAAGAAAGAAAGAAAACTTGGAAAGAAAACTTATTGAAAAAAAATAAGAAATTTCTCTGAGGTGAGTTGCCACAAGAGAAAGGCTGCTGGTCCTACAGTTATTTCAGGCTTAAATGTTGAGGAGGGAAAGATGCAGTTCTGGTTTTTTCCACATGCAGTTCAGGTTTTCTACCTAATCAGCACAAAATGCAAATGTGTCCAAGAGAACGCTGGAAAAAACAACACTTGAGCATCACTAAATTCAGTGGTGTCAAAGATCAAGAGCTATCAGCCCAACATTCCACAGATGTGAACTAAGAGTTAGAGATTATTCAATTTCTGATTGACCTGCTGGTTCTGTTAAAATGCCTTTGCTCCAAGTAGAAAACCAAGGGACTTGCACTGAGAATCACTGTGATTACATCAGCCTGACAGTGAAATGAAAAGTATCAGCATTTTGGGGACAGAGATCAATTATACAGAGATGAAATTAGGGAAGTCACACTGAGGGCTGATGTCTGTGTCACAGAAAGTGGCACCTGCAGTGCCCTGACCTAACACAGGGCAGCAGCAGCATCTGTTTGACTAAAAAACTCAGCTGGCAATGCGATCTTGACTCATTTTTAACATCAGGCCACCACTGCTGTGACAATGCTGTGTTTAACACTGTCTCTGTGCCTGTCCTCTGTGGTTTTCCTTCCTCCTTAAAGAGGAATTATTAAAAGAATTTTTTCCTCTAATATATATGGGACAGAGCTTGCCTGTGTATGGATGACAAACCTTTGGTTCTCCTGAACAGGACTTTGCTCTGGCCTGTCTGTTACCAAAACAGTGGTTTATTTCTTTATCAAGGTCTGCAAACCTTGATTTCATCTCCTCCCTGTATCCTGTGGTCTGTCAGTAACCCCTGCACCATTTACTCTCCACTCCTCATCCTCAGAGCCTCAAGTTAAGGCTTGGGTGCCCTAAATACAGCCCTTGCTGCTCCCTGGAGAGCAGAGAACCTCCAGCATTGCCTTATCACCCTGAAATCAGTCTGCACAGCAGGCAAAGGGGGGAGAATAAAACAAGTTTTAACCCGCTACAGGACAAAATTAAGAAACTAATACTAGATTTGGAGAATGGATAGGAGACAAAGCCATAACACACTATTTTATCTGCTTGGACCCGTTCCCAGCCTTCTCTTGGCATTCCTTGGGGAAGTGCTGGTGAAACACATTTGCAGTTTGTTAGCACTGGGGACCTGGTTCCTCATGCTGGAGCTGTTCACCTGGGGCAAAACCTCCTCTGCAGACACATCTCCCTCCTCCTGCACCCCACTCAGTAACAAGCAGCTCCCACAGCCCAGATCTCTTGGTTTGCTGTTGATATTTGCTGCCCCGAAATGTGCAGGATGTCTCTACTTCGTCTTGTGCAGCTGAAGAACAAGTCTGGACTCTTCACTTTTCGGTCTTGAGGTTATTTATTAATTCTTATCTATAAAATTTTCTTTCTGCCCAGCTGATATCTGCTCAGCATGGCAGCCACAGGCACTCTTTGTGTTGTCCTTTTTGTACTACAAACTACATATAACATATTTACACTTAATTCCCAATACCCATCACCCATGTTAGACAGTGCACTTCTACTCTAAACCAATCCCAAAGTGCCAACATCACTGCAGAAAATGGAGAAGAAGAAGAAGAAGAAGAAGAAAGGCTGGACACACCCAAGTTCCTCCATCTTGTCCCCATAACCCCCATACCAAACATCCTAAATCTGCATTTTCACCCTGTGATAATTTTATTATTACACTATTTGAACCTCTGTGACTTTCAGGTCCTCATACAAAGCTGGTAACTTGCTCCAGGGGTCAAAATCAAATCCCCAGGTGCTCTGGGCTGCGTGCCAGGGTCTCCAAACCCCCAGAGTCCCCAGCAACATTGGACACCCAGAGGGATGCACTGAGTTGCGACACAGACCCTGCCTTGTTGGATAATTTTGGGCAGCATCTCGGTAAGAGGGGCGCTGAAGGAAATTCTCATGCCGTGTTTTTGCCCGTGGAATGCAGTTTCATGCTGGGTGGCCGGGGCTGCTGCCACCCTGGCAGCCAGCAGATGAGCCAGGCACAGGCTGCAGACAAGTTTCTGTCTGGCAGAGCTGCAGCACAACAGGAGCTGAAACGCATCCCAGTTGGCACATGGCGTTTTCCATAGCCTGTGGCTCTGAAACCGCTCCAGCAGCGACACTGAACCCACTGGTTCTGTGAGGAGCTGTGGTAAGAGCAACCTGACCCTTGGTGCTCTTGAACTGCCTCTCTCTAGTCACTGAACAAAGCAGGTTAATTATGCTGTCTCCCCTTTGCAGTGGGGAAAACACAAATACCTGGTCCTGGAGCATCAATGAGTGAGACCCCGTCTTGTCTCCTGTCACTTCAAGACTGGTTTGAAAGGTTTCACTGGACCTCTGGAGCTATGTGCAGCTGAAAATGTTTATTTTAAACACTGCCTTCCTCTCAAAGGTCCTGATACTCAAAAGGAAATCAATAAATGATGGAGACAAAGCTGTTGGGCAAGAGCAAAAAGCAGCCTCTGGCTCCAGCAATCTCCCTGTGGTCCAGGTGAGCTTGCAATGAGACATTTGGAGACACAAACCATCTCTTGATCTCTCTGCCAGTGTTTCAGTAGCTTTGGTTGTGACCAGGGAAAGGAAGTGACCATCACTTGCTGCTGGGGAGATCCTCAGGGTCCCCTGAGAAGTGGCTGGGCTCCAATGCACGCCAGCAAGTAATCTGCTGCAAATTATCATTGCAAGCATTGTTGTGTGACCAATGAAATAATTTATATCCTCTGTAAGCCTACAATCACCTCTATAAAAAGAGCAACACAGCTCTTGAGAAGGTCTTTTTACAGAGAGATGCTATGTCACTCTTTGGAGACGGGTCCGTATTTTTTAAGTGCTTACAAAAGAAACCTCCAAACTCTACTTCCAGAAGGGTGAGGTGCCTGGGAATCAGCTTTCATGAGAAATAAGTCACATCTGAAAGAAATCCAAAAAATAGCCCACAAAACATGAATAAGCATGACAATTTTTGCCTGATTTTCTTTTGTTTTCCTTTTGTTTTGTCAATTAATGCAAGCTCTCTGGCCAAGACCTGCCCTTCCAAGTTAGTCCACAAAATCCAGTGAAATCATCTACTTTGACTGGTAGGTCTGCAAAGATGTGCTTGTTACCACACCAGCCAGGTTGGGGAAGCACAGGTGTAACTCCCTCCCAGTCTGGGACAGAATGCAGGAAAGAGTGTGGGAATGGCAGGGTGTGCAGCTGGAGAGCAGAGTGAGTACTTTTACAGCCCCTCATCCTTTAAAATGATGTGCTGTTTCTTTGGATTTTTAACTCCTGAGATGCTCCAGCCGAGGCTTTCTGGGGGAAAAAAACCAAAAACAAAAAACCAACCAAACAAAAAAAAAAGCCCAAAAAACCCCACAAAACAAAAGAAAAGAACCCAAACAAACAAACAAACAAACAACTCCAAAAACCAAAAAACCCAAAAAAACCCAAAAAAACAAGAAAAAATCCCCACCAAAAAACCCCAAACAAGCATAAAACACCCCAAAAAAACCAAAGAAACTGAAAACCAACCAAAAAAAAAACACCAAAAACCCCTCAATACCAAAAAAACCAAAAAACCAACAAAAACAACCCACAAAAAAAACCAACACAAAAAAACCCCCAAACCAACAAAAAACCCAAAAAACAACAACAAAAAAACCCCACTAAAAAAACCCCAACACCAAAAAACCCCAAAAAAACCACCAAAAATCCCCCCACCAAATAAAAAACAACTCCAAAAAACCCCAAACAAACAAAAATCTTACAAAAACCCCACAAAAATTTCCACCCCCCGCCCCCAAAAAATAAAAGTAAGACATCTGTGCAAATACATAAGGAAAGATCCACCAGGCAAGTTAGGAAAACAGATTTTTTGGCTTTTTTCCTTACTCTGGACTTGTAGGAGTTCCCAGGTTGGCATTTTTAAGTATCTCAGTGATCACAGTTAATACTAGGGAAGTGAACAGCAGTACCTGGTTGTTGGGATATGAGATATGGGGACCTATTTATGCTGAGGCCTGATCCACCATCTACACTTACTATTTAAACAAAAATATAGATCTTTACTATTTCAGAAAGATGGGTTTGGATGTCAGATGAAATCTTATGCAGCTGCTTTTCCTTGGCTGCACTGAGAGGCAAGACTTTGTGCTTTAAAGGACAGTAGTCCCTCACATGGATGGAGAACTGAAGAGGCTGGCAGCATTTGTCTTGCATCACAAAACCATTTTTGTTGAGGACCACCAAAGTTTTCTGCCTTTCCAGGGTGTTAGAAAGTGGCCATGCAAGGGAAAGCTGCTCCACATCACTGCTGTGATATAAATTCTAACGCCCAGCTCCTTCAAACAGAGAATTTTCCACATTTCAGTAATAAATATTACATTTCTTACCGTTGTTTTGGTCTTTTGAGATGCCTTCATCTAGCTTCTTCCTGTTGCTGGATGACCCTAGTGCCATGAAGCAATCAGTGGAGTTTAGTGAACGATACCTGCTATGAAACAACATTTCTGGCCAGATTTCTTTCTTCTGCATTCCTGTTTCCCTGCCCTGACAACAGGAACTTTGGTAGTTCGTTGGAAATATCTGGAGCCGGACTTGACACATCACTTTACCCCTTCTTATCTCCTTTCAACATAAATGTTGAACATACACAGTTTTTGTGAAGGTGTTTAGACCTTGCTTTTGTATATTTTGAAACAAACCACTTTAAAAATGCATCCACCAGATCCTTGAAAGGCCATCAGATATGAGATGGAAGACATCATACAAGTGATCAGGCTGTTGAAATACTTAAAAGACATGGGAAGAATATAGTAACACCCAATTGCCACTGCAAACTTCACTTTCTCCCTCAGATATCACAGTTTTAGTCCTTTATGAAGAAGAGAACACTAGTGGCCTTAGAGAGAAAAACACATTTTCTTGTAGAGCACCTAGTCTAAAACCAGTCTATGTTTTTACAAGATGCGAGTGTGATCTGAAAGCATGCTTCAGACACAGAATTCTTTTTTAATCCAAGGATCCTGAGTGCAGTTTTGAGCCTGTCACCCTTAGTGCCGAAGATACAAATGTCTTTTCTTGCATCAGCACTCCAATCTGCACCACACTCTTCAGAAAAAGCAAAAGAGAATGAATCCTCCCAGTGCTGCTCACACTGCTTTGGACAGCACATCTTTCTTCCATTCCACTGCTGAGAGACAGGGTTTATTGTGACAGCAACACTGTTTATCTTACCAGGATTATGCTGAAGCAAGTTTAATTGTGTTAGCGTTAAAACATATCAGCGCTGGGAGTGACGCAATGTGTTTAGCATCAATATAGAGGTTGCTATGTTTTGTGCTTTCAGCTGGAACTGGGGCAGCAACCGGACACTGGGACATATGGAACACATTTTGGGTTTTATATTCACATCTCTCAAGGAGGATTTAGAGCACTTGCAAAGATTCTTTATGTGCTGCGCGGCGGGCAGCGACAGTTTGTGTGTAGCTGATCGATGTTCCCTCCTCCTTCTCCTGAATATGAGAGCTTGGGAATTCTTCAGAGGCTTGACAGCTAGTCCTAGCTTATAAACATTGTTCCATATCTGAGTTATAAGACTGGCATGATGTATTCTGCCCCTCATTTGTGACTGTGGATGGGTGTTAAATACACTGGGGTGAAACCGTGTGAAGAATCTGGATTTTATATCTGCCTCCTCAGGACTCCTTGATTAGCTGCAGCCTTCACTGCTGAAGAGCTGCAAGCTCAGGAAGGTAAAACCTCCTTCTCACTCACACTTTTTGCCATACTTAGAAAACCCCAAACCTTTATTGACCCTCCTCACTGACCTGTGCATCCTTTTTGATGAACCAGAAGATACAAAATGTCCAATTCCTAATGATTTGCACCAAGGTGAGCCCTCACTTCCTGTCCAGGCATTTGGAAACCTCCTGCTTTATTAATGCCAGCTTTTTGTATTTTTTTTTTTTTTTGACCTCCAGTCCAATTTCCCTCATTATTTAAGAGAATTACTCTTATTTGCAAATTAATATGTTTACAAACCTGAAGGAGACACTGTGTCTGAGCCACACGTGTGCAGTGGGATATGCCTCCCACACGCTCACAAATTTGAAAAGGTGGGTCCCACTGGTAGTCATGGATCATTTTGAAATTACAGGTCACCAATGTCCTTCAACCTATCTCCTCCCTAGAGGCAAGACAGAAATGAAAGTCTCAAGCAGCCTGAGAGAGAAATGCTGCACTATGGACTTAAATACAAAGAGCAGGACAAATATTGTCCATAATGTCATGGTAGCTTTACGATCCTCTTGCAACAATGACCCTGAACTGCTGAAATTATCCTCCATTCTGCCTCCTTGAATATTAATTTCACTGAAAGGAAAGTTGTGTTTTTTGAACAAGAATAGAAGACACCAGGGTGTGAGAGCAGGGAGAGAGTGAGCACAGCAGCACCACTGAAGCACTGGGTTCAGTCCCTTCAGAGGGCAATGGCTCAGCCCCCTCCTTTGTCATCTCTACACACACACACTGAATGCTTTTCTGGGCTGTACGTCTTACTCTGGTGCTAATTACTTCACTCAGCTTTGGGGAATGTTAATGAAATACTATGGAGCTATAAGAAGTCAGACACATATGTTCTCCTTCTGTTTTGTTTTGGGAGTTTTTGTGCTTTTAACTCAAAGAAGCTGTGAGCATCCAGTTTTCCTTCAAGTGAAGGCTCACACAACCTGGTCTCATCTCCTTCCAGGGATGGGGCATCTACAGCTTCTCTGTTGTGGTGCCTCCTGACCCTCACAATAAAGAATTTCTTTCTATTATGGAGCCTAAATCTACTCTCAGTTGAAAGCCATGACCCCTTGTTCTATCACCTCATGGAAAGCCCCTCACCAGCTCTCTTGTAGGACCACTTAAAGTGCTGTCCTGTAGCTCTTTGGGTCCTCCACATTTCCATTTTTTAAAAAATGGGGGGTTTTCTCCCCCTTTTCCAGTTGGTGAGAGCAGTCTAGCATGGTTCCTCAAATATCATGGATGGTGGCTTAGCCCTTTCACCTGATGGTTTCCTGGGAACCTGTGAACACATCTCACCAGTTCCAATGGACATACAATCATCCTCATGTTCCTTAAGTGCTATCAAACCTGATCTTTTCCCACAGGCTCTTCATTCTGCCAGTTCCTGCCTTTGGGTTCTGAGACTCAGGTGATGTGATTGGAACATTTCCTGGTGAAGACAGGTTAAAAAAGTCATTGAGTACCTCAGGCTTTTCCATGTCCCAGACAACAAGTTCTCCCTTTTTATCTGATGAGGGCCCAAATTTTCCCAAGTCTTCCTTTTTTCACTGATTAAAAAGCTTTCCTTGCTGCCTTTGAAGTCATTGTGCAGCTTTCCTAACCTGATCCCTGGCTTTTCAAACAACTTTTCTGCATCCTTCCTAGATTACCTGTTCTTGTTTCCACCCTCTGCAGACTTCATTTTTGCATTTCAGTTTGTCCAGGAACTCCTTGTTCATCCACACAGGTCTTCTGGGATTTTTGCCTGCCTTCCTTTTCAGTTCAGGCATTGCTCCTGAGCTCAGAGCAGATCCTTGAATATCAACCTGTTTTCTTGGGCTGGTGTTTCCTGCAGAGGAATTTATCCCATGGGACTGTGCCAAACAGATCCCTGAAGAGGCCAAAATCTGCTCTCCTGAAGTCCAGGGCAGTGAGTTTGCTGCAGACCTATTACAGCGACCTGATGAGGTCTTCAGGGTGAGAGAAGTGGATGAGAATCTAAGTTGATAATCAAAAGGCTGGATTTATTGATATATGATATATAATGCATTATTACTATCCTAAAAGGAATAAGGAGAGAAGTTGCAGAGGCTGCTAAGCTAAGAATAGCATAGAAAAGAAAGAATAACAAAGTTCTGTGTCCAGCAGAAAGCAAGGACAAACTCTCCTGTGAGTGGTCAGTAAATCCAAACACTCACAGAAGACCAATCACCACTGCACCTGTTGCATTCCACACCAGCTGATAACAATTGTTTACATTCTTCTTCTGGGGCCTCAGCTTCCCAGAAGATTAACAAATCCCAAAGAAAGGATTTCTGTGGAAAAATGTCGGCGACACAGACCCTCTGCCCTGCCCTAATTTGAATTAGGAATTTGAATTTGGCTGGAATTTGAAGTCCAGCCTTTCACAGAATCACTGAATTTTATTGTGACTGCAGCCAATTCTTCTCTTGAGCTTCACATTTCCCACTGGCCTCCCGCTGATCAAGGCCCAGTACAGCAGCTCTCCTCATTTCCTCTGTGGAAAGGAGGAGAGGAAATTGTGGAAAAGGTAGAGAGGGAAATTGTCATCAGCACTGTCCTGGTTGAGGGCAAATTTGGGAGAGAACCCCCAAAGGGGTTCCTCTAGAAAAGCTGATTCAAGCGGCCTGTCTCCCAACTGGGCCTGGAGAAAACACCTGCTTGGAGAAGAGTGGAAAAAACTGTTTATTAAGCAATAAAACCTGAACAATATTAAACAATAAAACCCCTTGCTGCTCCAAAAGAGAGACAAACTCACAAAGTCCCCTCCTTGGGCTGTGGCTCAGCTCACTCAGTCTGCTGTCAGTCCCAGGGGTGCTGGAAATGCCGCGGCCCAGGCCCGGCCTGGTGGGCCTCAGGTGCGAGCTGCCGGTGCTCTTCTGGTGTTCAGGCCAGAGCAGGTCTGAACAGGGCCAAAGAAAATGGAAAAAAACCCCACGGTCCAGAGAACTTCTTTGCCTCAGCTAGCTAAACTAACTAAAAGCAAAGGAGAGCTCTGTCCCGCTGTCTGTCCATCTGCAGACATCACAGTGCAGGAGCAGGAATGTGCAGGAATAAGTGCAGTTTCTGAAAACAAACTGTTTCTGTGCTTCTCCTCTCCCCCCCCCCCCCCCCCCCCCTTCACTCTTGGAACAAGGCTTAAAGGTGCAAAACTTATTATTCAGCATAAACAGAACAGGGTGATATAGAACAGAACAGACTGGGGATATAAGCATCATATAGTCAAACTAGGACAAGCACATTCCAGGAATTTCCTGGTTCATTTATGTCCTGTTCTCTTGTCTGTCCAACAGACACCAGGGTGATTGGAGCTCCCCATGAACATGAGGCTCCTGATTTTTGTCCAGAGTGGCTTCATCTGCTGGTTGCTGGTGGGGTGGCCTGTGGCAGACCCCACTGCAGCGTCACCTGTCCCTCATCCTCCTTCAATCCTGACCCTGATCAGCTCTGGCTTGGTTTCTCATCCATTCCCAGACCAGTTAGTCACTGGCACAGCCCCTCCTCATCCCTGTCCTTCCTGAAAATCTCTTATCCTTCCTTATCCAACAATCCAGCCCTATGATGCTGATCACAGCCTCTCTAACTCCAGTTTCTGTTCCCTGTGCTGAGTCCGTTGACACAACACAGGGAACAGAAACATTCTGCATTTCAGTTTGGCTCCCCATGAAGGGATTTGCTGTCTGAACTGACTGGAATTCCTTTGTGCTGCTCTTCAGGTGTTCTCCTGCTGTCCTGCAATGCCTCTCCAGTCTCTGGACACACCAAACTGACACAAGTCTGTTTGATTTAGGTTCCACTCTCCCAACAATCTTAATTTAAAGCCATTTTCTCCAGCTTGGCATCTTAATATTTCCCTCTGGCATTTCCCTCCATGCAGGCAAAGCCTCCACTCTCAAGGGTTTTTTTAGGAAACACGTAGCTAAAGTAGGGAAAGAGAGAAATTTAGGATTTAAGGATAACAAACTGTCTTTATGTCCCTTATAGAAGGGGTAGAAAATCAAACATATACTTTAGCACAAGAGCCAGTCAGAATATTTTCCCCAGCAGAAATGTACAGTTTTGGCAGCTGAAGCTTTTAAACTGGAAACATCTTATCAGAAAGCCAGAATATTTCAACAGAGAAATATTACTCATAAATTTCACAATCTATTTACCTCTTCCAATAATCCTCCCTAGCTTAGGCTGCAGGGCCAGGGTATATCATTGTCATTCCTTATATCAATGTCATACCTTTTTTTTTTTTTTTTCAAAGGTAGCCTTTAAAAATAGCTTCACCATTTCTCAAATAGATTCCAAATTACAGTGGAGTGACAAGATGACACGCTTTTCTTGAGTTTTATTTTAGCTGTGAAGTTCCCCTTTGTTTCACATCTCTCCTATTTTTTGTCACATTCAACTGTAGCTGGAGAAAGCCACTGAGAAAAAGCAGAAGCAGCAGACTCACCCCCAAGTCTGAAAAGTGATGGAAGTCATTACTTCTGCTCTAATAAAAATAGTCACATAACTCCTTCTGCTCACAAATCCAGCCTGAAAGGTCAGATATTGTTTTATCCTGCAGAGGAGCTTGCCCATGGACCCCCAAGTTCAGAGTCCCAGCCCTTCCCTCTCTTTTACAGATCCCTTCTCACCACTGAATGGCAAGTTCTGTAAAAGCCACAAAGTTCCAAGCTATATGTGGCATAAGGCAGCTGTTTGTCCCAAAATCTCACTGAGCTGACTACAGCAACACACAAATTACAAGCTTTACCTAGCAGCAGATAACCCACCAAGCAATTTCTGGCTTTGGGCTATGGGAGTCAGTGGGGCTCACTCTTGCAGCTGCCTGCACTTGACTCAGTTCTATTTTTGAGCTCTCTTTTAATTTTGGGGCCCTTGGGTCAGAATTGCCTGGAGTGAGAAAAGGCAAAAGAAAACAGGGGGCACAATTCACTTCACTATAGTGACTTCATCTTTACAGCTAAGCATCCAGCTACATCCTGCCCAAATGTCTCATTTTTGAATTCAAAATTATGCGCATAAAATGCCCTTCCTTAAACACAGAGATGGACTGAACAGGGAGTGTGGGCTACTATATAGTTGCATACCCTTTTTTTTTTTCCTCCTGTATTTTGTATTAAGTTGTATAAGACCCTAAATATCATTGAAATAAGATGACAAAGGCTTCCATATTTTTTTCAAGTTGGACATTGCCTAAGGAACAGAGACCTCACAGTACAAAGTGGAACAGGCTCTAGACCACCATTAACAACCTGGGCTCTGATTGTAGATTCCCATTTACCTTGTTAAAATTTTGACTCACAAGTGAAGGGTGGCTCCACACAGCCCAGCAGAGACTGGGCAGAGATCCCAATTTGTCTGAGGATCATTCCAGTTGAGCTGATCACATCACAGCCTCCAATGCCATGCAGATTGAAAAGGCTGGATCCTGAAGCAGTAATGGCCAAGCTCTTTTTGTTATTATGTATGAGCCAAGAAACTGTCATGGACCCTGATGTTTCCAAATGTTAGACTGGGAAGTCTAGAATAGTCAAATTTCTCCCTTTTACTGTTCTTCAGACATTAATGATGGATAAATTTTGATGGAGACACCTCTTTTAGCTTGCAAGACCAAGCCCCTCTATGTAACTAATTTTCTCTTACACATGAAAAGTTCCAAAGAGACTCAGAAGCCCTCCAGGAATTCCATCACACTTGCTTCTGGCACAAAAGCCTTCCTGACCCACCTGAGGGACTGAAAGCACACCCCAATCTTACATTACTCACCCTCCTCTTTGGTTTTTTGCACCCTGAGTTTCGCAGTGCGCAAAAAGACAAAAAGGCAGCAAAGGGAAAGCATTTCTGTGGCTGAGTGTGGCTTTTGCTCCAAAAATACACCAAGCAGCTGGATGCCACAGGCATGCAAATGAGCAAGGGCTCAGTTTGCGTTTGAGCATTGAGAAATACACTTGATGCAATTTCACCTGTCACTGAGACACAGCTGTCCCCAGGAACGAAGTCCAGCAAGGCAATAATTTGTGTTTTGGAGTGACAAACCCTTCTTGTGTGCAGTACAGCTTGGGGAAAGCCAAGCCAATATGGCAGGTGCTGGCATGGTTACTTCTTTTTTTGGGTGCTGGCTCTTCTACCAGTGTCTTTTAATGCATTGCAGGTGTAGCTCAGGAATTTTTACTGCCCCAATCAGTCACCAAGTGGTGCTGAGATGGGTCCTGACACTCTGCAAGAAGAAACACAAGCCATGGACAAGATGCTTCTCTTCTTTGTCGCTTGGTCACAAGAAAAACAGAAAATTTATGATTTATTATTTAATTTATTTAATTTTAAATTTTATTTAAATTTTATTTATAAAATTTGTTATTTATTATTTATTATTTAATTTTGTATGAACAGGGCCTTGCTTTGCCACTATTTACCCCACCTTACTTCCCACAGATGTTTTTAAGGAAAAGAATGAACTCTTCTTGGTGTGGGGGACTCTCTGGCATTGGGGATTGCTACAGTTTGGGGGTTTTGGTGCCCATTATACTACCCCCTAAGGAAATATATATATATGGCATCCTGCATAAACCCAGCAGAGCTGGAGAGAGACAAGCAGACACCAGAGCAAGTCCTGCAGCAAGAAACTGCACCTGCACCAAATTGAGCAGGGCTGTCAGGCTAAACTGTGTGAGCAAAGTGTGCAGAACCTGAACAAAATGGGGAAATCAAGTTATTTGTCTGTAGTTGCACAGACAAAGCTGCAGTAAAGCCAGATCGCTCTAGTCTGAGTTCATACTTCGATCATTTTCCCACAGGGCCATCCTTCCCCCAGCAAACAGCTTCCACAGAGCTCGCACCATGCACACAAGGATATTTATCACCAGAGAGGATAATAAAACACTCGCAGAAAGGCTGAATTCCAGACTTGATTACAAGGAAAACCAAGAGCTCTCAATACCTCACATTGCGTTATCACACTGCACACTGGACAGCTTTTCCCTAAAAGGAAAGCTTGTGGCCACACAGGGATTTGGTATGGGAAATGGCAGAAACACTGGCTCATTATTTATTTTTTGGCTCTATAGCATTTCTGCATCACTAGATGTAGGGCTTGTCTCACTAGCCCAAAACTAAATGGACACAGGCCCACCAAGCACTGCCCTTAGCCCATTTTAGTGGAGCCTACATCTGGTTAAATCCAAAGGTACAAAGGCTACTACAAGTCCAAGAGAGTAGCAGCAGATGTGCCATAACCTCTCATATTTCCTTAATACAAGGGCAAAGAATCAAGTGAGATCTGAGGTGCAGGTTCCTCAGAAATGCAGCAGGTAGAAGTGAGGGTGTTGGCAGCACATTTTCTTTGTGGAACAAGCTTCTAGTGAAGAAATAGATCTCATCAACCTGGAAACAAGGTCGTGGTTTTGAGGCATATTAGTTGAGTATATCACTACAAGCACAGACATGCAAGGGAAAGTAACAGTTCAGGACAGGTACAAGGTCTCACCCCTGCTGAAGTCAATTAATAAACCCATTATATGGCCAGGCCTGTTTACAGCAGCCAGAAATCCAGTTTCAGAGTTCCAGGCAAATCTCTACAGTGGGAGAAGGAGGGGGAAAAAAAAAAAGAAACAGATCACGAAATGATATGATGCAACTTATTTCCTCTAAATGCTTCAACGTGGAAAGACGTTGAAGAGATTTCCATGAGGTGTTAGTAAATCTCTCAGCAAATAACCAAGGCAGCAGAAACAAAATTAATACATGCCAGGGGCAACCAACAGGTTTTTAATTGGTTTGGTTGGTTTTTTTCTTCCTTTTAATTCCACTCTCTCATTTCACTCTGTGTTAGGCAATTCATTATCTAATTTAAAGCAGGCACTATACCTTAGAGTCTCCTCACTTTGCATGTTTAGACCATCTCCTTCATGTGAGTTTTTTTCTCCCTGCATTGTTTTGGCTGCCAGAGCAGAAATCCTTTGCCTCTGATTTCCAGAAAATCTGGATTCCTCTCTCTGCTTGAAGCCAGTTGAAGCAGCTGCTGCCCTGACTGTAAAATCAACACGGTAGAAGCCCTCAGAATCTAAGATGACTTTGCAAGAAACATCTGAAAATGTTTTAAGCACCATTTTCAAAGAATCAAAGGAAGTCTTTAAGTTCTCAAGTGACTTACCTTGAAATTACATGAAAATTCACCTGTGCATGCTGCAGAATGCCTTCCCCTTCTGGAAACATGTCGATGTTTCCTCTGGATTAAAAAAGCAGCTGCAAACAGAGGGTGAGCTGGAAGGTTGTGTAAATCCAACCCCTCCACCTGCTCTCTCTCTTTTAGAAGTTCCTCCAGCTGTGGCAGAGGTCTGGGGCAGGTATAACTCACCTGGGACCTGGTCCAGGTCTCATGGAGGCAATGAGAGCTTTCCACTGGCTTTTAAAGGCTTTGGATCCAGCCCAGGCTGGGGGAGCTGGAAGGTGCAGGTTAAAATATCCCCCCCCCCTGCATTTCCTTTTACACACACAGTGTAATTCCCTCCCCTGTAGCTGGTTTCAGTAAGAGTTTTGTGGGTTTTTTAGGGTTTTTTGTTTGTTTGTTTGTTTTTTTTTTTCCAATCCAAGCTCTCTTGTATGCAGTTACTGCCCTGAGGCTAGAGCAAGGCTTTGAAAATGTACACCTCTGGGGTTTTGGACTTACTGTTAGGTGCAGTTTGTCTGATTTCTATCTTGGAGCTCTGATTAAATCCCGTGCCATGCTCACAGAGTTAGAAACTCTACTGATTTCAGGGAGGTGAGAGCTCCCTCACCCCAAGCCAAGCTGAAAACCACAGATAATATGAGGTGCTGCTCTCAGGAGATGCCTCTGACTCTAAGCAAGGCCTGAGACTCTTAAACCTCATTTTGCCCCCAGCTCCTGCAAAGCACTCTCTGCTGAGCCCTAACGAGATCCTTCCTTGCACAGGATTTGGCTGTGCTGGTTGGTTTATTGAGGCTTGTGTTTGTAGAGTGTGACAGAACTGGGATAATGATGGTAATTGGGTTTGACGCAGCGTGAGCAGAAAATGTGCAGAAGAAAGGAGTGCCTCAGATGGGTTTCATCTTGAGTTTATCTAGAGACAAACTGCTGTGTGGGATTTCCTCTGCCTGATGGCCAGCAGGACCTGCTGCAAGTTTGTAATCACTCTCCTCACAAAGTGATCTGGATTAAAAGCATGTTTTTTCAGGTGCCTGTAGCTACAGCTTAGAAACCAATACACAAACTAAAAAAAAAAAAAAGAGAGAAAAAAGAAAAAAAAAAAAGAAAAAAAAAAGGAAAGAAAAAAAAAAGAAAAAAGGAAAAAAAGAAAAAGAAAAAAAAAAGAAAAAACAGAAAAAGAAAATCAGAAAAAGAAAAATAGAAAAAGAAAAAACAGAAAAGGAAAAATAGAAAAAGAATAAAAATGAAAAAGAAAAATGGAAAAAAAGATAAAGAAAAAAAAGAAAAATAGTAAAAGAAAAAAGAAAAAGAAAAAAGAAAAAGAAAAAGATAAAGATAAAGAGGGGGGAAAAGACAAAGAAAAAAGAAAAAAGAGAAAAAGTAAAAAAGAAAAAATTAAAAAGGGAGAAAAAGAAAAAAGAAAAATAGAAAAAGAAAAAAAAAGAAAAAAGGAAAAAGGAAAAAAGGGAAAAAAAGAAAAAAGAGAAAGAAAAAAGAAAAAAAAAGAAAAAATTAAAAAGGAAAAACAGTTGTTGTTTTTTTAAATGAGAGGGGGGAGGCATGGGCAGTTTTTCAAGAATGTCTGGGAGATGCCAGGCACCTGAGAGGTCAAGCCTTACCTCCACATCAGAGGGCATTTTCCAGCTTCTTCCCTGGCACCATCTGCAGGACCAGGCTGGAAGTGGCTCTTCCTGCCTCCAGGCAAAACCAGTAACCACGACCTGAGAGAAGAGGAATAAAGCCAGAGAAATGCAGATCACTCATGTTTAGGAGCCTGCCTGATCTTCCAAAGGATGGGTCTGTGGGTAGCTTTACAGGCATACTGCAAACTCTGCTCCATGGCAAAATTCTCATGAATTTTGAAAAATCAGTTTGGGTCCCTCTCTTCTAAACAAATTCTGGTTTAAAACATGAGTTAGCAGCTTTAAAACATAAGATTCTTTTATTCTTATGTTCTCTTTTTTCTTTTTTTTTTCTTCTTTTGTTCCTTTTTTATATGGGTGGAAGGCTCTGTAAAATGATTGAAAAAATTGACTGAAGAAATTAAAACATCTTTAGAGGGTCCTAGACCTCTGTGTCTGCTCTGTGGATTCTGCTCTGCATATTCAGCCTCCTTTTTCCAGGCTGAACTGCTGACATATTACACCGCAAAGCCCTGATGCTGTGAGGTTGCCAGGTGGGATGGTTTTGGTGGCACTGAAACCACTGGCAAATTCAGTTTGCAATTAATGAGCGCTTTCTTAGCCCAAAACATTTTCCTCTTGCTGAGAATAATTCCTCTCTCCCTGCCCCACCCCCCCTCAATCCTCAGGACTTTCTAGAATAAAATGTGACATTCTTGGAAGAGCAAATGTCGGCATTTGGATATTTTTAAGCAAAATTTGGGAAGTTTGATTTAAGCTGTTTTTTTTTTTTTTTTTAACTTGAGCCGCTTTCGGAAGAAAATATGTTGATTTGAAACAGCACGAAACAACAAAAGCAAAACTATTTTGTTGAGCATCACAGAGTATCCAAATTAATCCAAATTACTGCACTGCTTTTTACCCCCATTCCTCCTTCAAATTCTAAATAATCTATGTTCTGGTTCAGCTGGAACTTGATTTTCTCCTTGATAACTTTGTCAGCTCACTAAAGTGAATAAAACCCCTGATATCAGTCACCTTTCCATAACAGATTGGCATGGAGAATTGTCCCCTCCACCCTCCTTCCCACCAGCCCCAGCCAAGCTGTTTGACCCCAGTAGCCCAGAGCGAAAGCAGCAAAAAATTCCAAGACAAATAGAGTAAACATTCAAAAAAGAGCAATTCAGAAAACAGCAAGGTCATAGCAGAGCTATCATATCCCCCCAAAAAAAGAACATGTACATTTGCGTGTGCATCTCCCTCTCTGTAATTTTTATTTTTTCTGTGATTATTTTCTAGTTCAGCTTCCAGAGTGGCCCCTGAGTGTTGAGCAAGGTCAACACATAGCAGAGCTATCATATCCCCCCAAAAAGAACGTGTATATTTGTGTGTGCATCTCTCCCTCTGTAATTTTTACTTTTTCTGTGATTATATTTTAGTTTAGTTCAGCTTCCAGAGTGGCCCCTGAGTATTTCCACCAGATGGGTGTAAGGAGGGTGCAAAATGTGACAACAGACAATCAAGGATGGAAGGCAAAGCACCAGCCCTAGGCAGAGGTCCAGCTCCATCCAAGGTGGGATCACTTAGAAAGGAAAGCAGGAGGAGTTTTGGGAATTGCAGGCAGAAAATGTCATGCAGAGTGTGTGAGTCATGCAGGAAAAATGTGAGGGAAGGCAGGAGGACAGAGCAGAGCCCCCAAAGACCTGCTTGGAAAGGTCAGCTGCATGCAGAGCAGCCCAGTGCCAGCGCCGCCCCAGGAATAACAGGGGAGGATTGCCAGGTTCCACCCCTGGAGTGGAAGGAGGAGAGTGCAGAGAGGCAGGGAGGCAGAGAGGAGCACCAGAAGCAGGGTGCCAAAGCTTTGCAGAGCAGCGAAGCCTCGGTGGAGTTACGTCAGTGCAGAGACCAACCCAGCAGCTAACTGAAGACACGCGGCTCAGAGCAGCAGGCCCTGCCTCAGACACCAAACTGAGCAAGCAGAGAGAGGCAAATCACTCAAATGGGTGAAATCTCATAAATCAGACAGGGTCTGGATCTTTTCTGCCTGAATCCTCAAGAATTTACCTTAAAAATTGCATTTTTTTCTGTCTCTTCTATCCCCAAATCCCTGCGTGCTGAGGTGTGCCAGAGCCACCAGGCTTTGGGGAGAGCTGGGCATGGCACATGTCACAGACATCTTTTATGAAAAATCCTTTCCTTAGGATTTTTCCTCCTGAGAAGCTGGGAGGCCTCAGGAACAAAATGTAAACAGTGGTTATCTGCTGCTGTGGAATGCAACAGGTGCATCTGTGATTGGACTCATGTGGTTGTTTCTAATTAATGGCCACTCACAGTCAGCTGGCTTGGACAGAGAACTGAGCCACAGACTTCTGTTATCATTCTTTGCTATTCTTTTCTTAGCTAGCCTTCTGATCAAACCTTTTCTTCTATTCTTTTAGTAAAGTTTAAATGTAATATGTATCATAAAATAATAAATCAAGCCTTCTGAAACATCGAGTCAGATCCTCATCTCTTCCCTCATCCAAGAACTCCTGTGAACACTGTCACAGGCACAGGGCTGAACTTTTGTGGAGCAGCACAGACACTTCTCACTGCACACCATCTCATTTGTTTACCCCTTTCTGCACACATGGGAATGTGCAAAATACTCTGGTGTACAAGAATGCCTTTTTCCAGCTCAAAGATGTGCCACAGCCCTCCACTTCCAGCTCTGAATCATGCCAAAAGCACCAGGAGGAAAGGGACAAGGATTTTGAGGAAGTAAACTCTTTTAAAGCACATTTTAGCACCTTCACAGAAGCTTTTTCCACTGTTTTTCTGCTTCAAAATTGCATTTCTCTCCTGGTTCCCTGCTCCAGTTTTAAAGCCTGGGTTAGCAAGAACTTCCAAAGCTCAGCATACATCTTCAGGTGGACAGAAGATATTGAAAATAGCTGTTGGTTCTGCAGCTTCAGTGGATTCCCGCTGAACAGGAATTATGAATTATGGATCTTTTGGAGAGAGTTCAGGGGCTGACCATGAGCATGAACAGAGGGATGGAGGAACGACAGAGAGAATTGGTGTTGTTGGAGAGGACAAGGTTCCAGAGACACATCAGAGCATCCTTTCAGTACCTAAAAAGGGCCTACAAAAAAGATGGGCACACATTTTTTAGCAGAGCCTGTTATGATAAAACAGGAATAGTTTTAAACTCCAGGAGGGTCGATTTAGACAAATTATAAGAAAGAAAAGTTTTTTACAAAAAAACTGGGGTGCTGGCAGACATTGCCCAGAGAAGTGCAGAGATGCCCCATCCATGGAAACATTGAAGGTGAGGTTGGCTGGGATTTTAAGGTCCTCTCCAACTCAAACTATTCCATAATTACAAACTCAAACTATTCCAGGATTACAAACTCAAACTATTCCAGAATTACACCAGCCCTTGCTTTCTCTCTCAGGTGAGGGCTCACAGTCCTCCCAGTCTGGCTGAGTAGGGAAATGGTTTCCCACCAACCTAATGGTTTGATAAACCAAATAATTAGTAAATGTAATCTTTTGATCCTAGACATTTTCCTGCTATCTTTCATTTCTTTTCTTTTTTTCCAAATCCTTCACGCAACCCTTGGGGGAAATCTCTCTCTCTACCGAGGATAATAATGGAACAACCGTCTGGTTTTTCCCTCCCTTCTTCTTCCTCAAAAAATGCTCCACTGGGCCCTTAATCCACCCCTTGCTTGACCCCAGTTCTTTGAGAATAGCAGCTCACAAGCTTTGAAATCTTTGTGTACATAAGCTTTTGCTAACTCTTGGACCTTAATGTGTTACTCTGCCACCACTCAATTAATTCCTGCAAAAATTGGCAGCCATGGGGATCAATTAATTCAGTTGTGCTGTGCATTTCCTGTTGCTCTCAGCTGGGAAAGGAAAATATAACTCATGTTCATGACAAATGGAGCCTGGAAGATGATCTTCTGTAGGAATCACTTCTGTGCCAGGTTTTTTTTACAAAGGCTCAGTCTTTTCTCTGTTTGAAACAAGCACATCTTTCTCTGCAGTCGTCTGCTGATGGTTTCACTTGGTTTTGGGGTGGCTGTCAAGGAGCAGATTGCCATGGGGTCATCAGATGAGAGATCTGTGGGTGCTGAAATGATAAAATTCAGACACACTGAGATTATTAACTGGCTGTGTGGTGGACAACTCCGCTCCTCTTTGCCCACAAGCAGCACTTCTAAATATCGTGTTAACTCCAGTGTCACTACAAAGGCTTTTGCTTTCAGAATAGACTAATTGCCAGCTGAAAAGATATTTACAAAATGCCACTCACCATTGCATTCATGTGAATTCTCTGTTTTACAGGCAGTTGAAACAGAGATTTGCAAAATCACTAAAAGGAGGATAAATCAGAACGAACCAGTCACCATTTCACATTAAAAAGGCAGAACAAACAAGTGTCTGGAATTGCCAAGGAGCTGGTTTCAAGCACTCCAGAGACAACTCTCAAACTGCAGGGCCCTTGGTCAAAAATTTTAATGGATTCAAAAAGAAATAGGCAAATTTGTAAGGAGTAAGTTCATCAGTGGGTATCGGCCCTAATAATCTGGCCAGTGACTTTGGAGACTGATGATTTATACCCAACAGAAAATGAGGCATGTTTGGAAAGGATTGTTTTTTAGGATGGTTTCATGGGAGTTTTCACCAAGTTCCTGGTACTGACAGCTTCAGGACACAAATATCCAGTCTGCAAACAGCCTTTGGTCTGACTTAGCATAGCATTTGTTATGTAAAAAAGTCACACCATCTGAAGTATAGCATCAGGATATCACCAGAACATTTTACCCAGCCATGGAATACCTGGGAATAGGCCAAAAATCAAGCAATTGCTCCCCACATAACCCTCTTCAGGCTGATTCATCTGTCCCACTCCTGTACACACTGGGAATTAAGGCACAAAGACCACCTATAAATAGATTTTGTTCCCAGATAGCCATCATATATTAAATTAGTTTATTAGTCGTTGTCTCCTCCTTCTGAGACACTCACCCTGTGTCCCAACTGCTCAGAGTGAAATTGCACCAGTGTATGCAACCTTTATCCTTTGCATATATTAAAACAATTTTATGATACCTCTTTTATTCTGTTAAAATAAAATATTTCATTAAAGCTTCAAGGAAACTTCTGCTTTCCCTTTTTTTCTGTTTGGCTTTTTGGGAGAGAAGGAAAAACTTATTTTCTCTAGGCCATCTTCCTTCCCCTCTCCTCCAAGTTTTTCTGCCATAGAGTTATGATTCATGGCAGCAGAATGCCACTGCTGACAATCTTTTTTCAACTATTATATTTTTTGGACTCCCACTGTCTCAGAACACCAGGGTACATTGTCCCCTTCAGGTTTGGAGTGCATCTGGTGGGCAGACACTGGGTGTTTTGCAGGGACCCTCATTAGGGAGGAGGGATTTGCACTCAGATACTCTCGGAATATTCTGAGTTTGCACTCAAGACATTCAAGCAGTGATGAGTGAGGTGGAGACAAGCTTCAGCCACGCTCAGGTGCCCCATGTCAGGCAGGGCACAGGGCATTGTGCTGCCTTTAATGTGTTTTCATGACAGGCTTGTGTAAATGTCTCTCTGTGTGGGTAAAACAATCACACCTCCAGCTACGCTGGCTCAGGGAACACAAAGCTTTGCGTAAGCCACCTCGTTATACATGTCTCCAGAAAATCCTGTTGGCTTATCCAAACACAGGGAGACACCCAGCCACCCTCTGCAAATGCCTTCTTGTGGCAGAGGTGCTTCCCAGTGATGGCTGGAAGGATGTTAAATAACCACTGCATTACCTGGGTTCATGGTGTCCCGGGGTGTTCTCTTCATTCCTGCTGCTTGCTCATGATTTCTGTGTGAGCTCTGCCTGCCTAGAAGTGCGTGGAAATGCCATCAGCCAAACCTGGGGTGACTCTCACACAATGGGCAGGTGAAAAGAGGCGGAAAAATCTCTCAACAAAGGAAATATTTCTTCAGGTGAGCAGGTAGATTCAACAAACACCTGCAAGTGTGCACGCATCAGATCATCTCAGGTCTCCTTCAAAAGTTTATTTCCTCTGAAGGAAGTTGTGTGAATAGAAATTCTGAAATCCCAATAAATGCCAAATATTTATTTGCTCCTTCTTGCCCCTCCAGGTGATCGTCCCATCACCGATATAAATGCAAAGCCTATTTCAGAAAATGTGCTGCATTTCAGGCTCATCAGCCACCACACTCCCACCAAGGCTGTTCCAGGCCACCCACCCACACTTAGAAGTGGTAAGTAATCTACTTAAACAGAAGTATTCAAGAATTTTCACTCTTGAAAAGAGAAGAAACTGAAGAGCTGCCTACTCCTAGTTTTTTTCTTTTTTTTTTCTCTTTTTTTTTCTCTTTTTTTACCTCTTTTTTCTTTTTTTATTTTTTTTTCTCTTTTTTCTCTTCTTTTTTTTTTTTCCTTTTTCTCTCTCTTTTTTGTCTTTTTTATTTTTCTTTTATTTTTCTTTTTTTTTCTTTTTTTTCTTTTTTTTTTTTTTTTTTTCCCGCAGAATGTAGTTGTTCTTTTTGTGGATAAATTTCTGAAGTTTTTAATCTTTTTTCTTATTACCAGCTCTATGTCTCATGTACAGCTGTACCAACCTCCAAGGCTGAAACAGAGAGTAAGAAATCCAGTGCAGGTTAAATTCTAGGGAAAAGTTACTTTGAACCTGTCTGGAAAGTTTTCAACAGAAAATCTGTCAGTTTAATGCTTGCTTGAACATGAGTCATGCAGTCCTTTGATGCATGTCAATTTCTGTCAGAAAACTGAAATTATTCAAGGAGCAACACAAGTATTTTTCTTTTTCAAGCTTTTTTTCACATCTTCTTGTCTTGATTATCCTGTTTTGTTTTGGAATGCCATAATATGAGGTAAACACTCTTTCAGTTTTGACTAACCAAGGCATTTTGGTAATTTAAAAAACAAGGCATAATTAAGTTTGAAAGTAGGTGCTTTCATAAAGCAGAAAGATTAAAAATTCATATTAAAATTTCCCATGTGATAGAAATAATATTTTCTGTCGTGCTGACAGATACTGTTTTCCCTGTCAATCTTTTCCACCCATTTTAGATGTATTCTGGGACAAGAATTCCACTTTTCATTTTCACATTCACTTTTATTTCCTTCTCATTCCCTTTCCTCCTTGTAGTTACATGTACACGACTGTACAAATAAAATGAGTAAGCGAAGTAAATGAAGGTTCAGATTATCTGACTGGCCTGTGATGCCATTTGCCTTTCTCAGGAAATTTTCTGGGTGTTCAGTGCCCAAAAATCTATTCTTCTGGGTTCAACCAGCTCATCCAGCTTGCTGAAAAATCTTCTTTTTATTGCTGCCCAGTGGGATCACTGCAGTCATCTCCTTCACCTGTTATTTCCTTGTTTTCCACCATTTCCTTCTTTCCTTGCAGAAAGGAGAGGGTTGAGATCCAAAAGAAAAATCCCATGAAAAGAGTACCCGAAGCTTCCCTCCTTACTCATGGCCATGATTTTTGTGAGGGATTTGGATGGATATCCTCACATCCAAGAGACAGTGGAGGACTGCTCAGGACTGAGTGCATTTCCCAGAACCCAAAACCACGCACGGGGCTTGTGAAGAAAATGAAGAAAAAGAGGCAGGGTGAGCCAGAATCCACTCCTTCTCCATGGACTATTTTCTTCCCCATGGACTATTTCCTTCTCCATGGACTATTTCATCACTTCCATGCCAGTGACCTAAAATCTCTCCAATATTTTGCTCTTCAGAGCTCCTCAAACAGGGGATGACACCTGAAGACTGAAACTGTTGGATCAGGAGAATTTTTTTCTTTTTTTTAATCAAGTCCACACGCTCTGAGATCAGGAATGGCAGTGACAGCAACAGGACCAGGCAGAGCCCTAAAGCAAGTGTGATTTAAGTGATTTATGGAGCCCAGGCAGGCACCAGAGGGAAGTCAGAAGTGTGGATTTGTCAGCACCAGCCACTCCCCACGGGTGTCCCTGAGGGCAGAGCAGGTGCTCCTGAGGTGGCACAAAGCCCTCGTACTCAAGGCAAGTTCTCCTGGCTGCTTTTGTGATGACTTTCCATTGCACCAGGCAGAATTTTTGGCCAAAGTTTACATCTCCCCTCCCCAAACTGAGGACTGCAAGCAGTCAGCAGTGCTAACTCTGAGGAAATAACAGCTGAATAACAAATGCATTATTCTCCTGCCTTCACTTGGAAAAAATCAGCCAAAAAGCACGACGTGGGCAAGGATTTTGGAGGGGTTTTTTTTTGCCCTACCTCCAAGCAGCAATGCTTGTTCTGTGTGGAGTCTGGCAGCCCCTTTGAGTGCTGGCTGGCACCCAAAATCAGATCCATTCCGTGCTATCCCATCCTCAAATGAAGCCAAACGAAGGCAGGGCAGGTTTCTTCTGCAAACTCACTCCTCTTTTTTTGCATCAACACGTGCATGACACGCATTTATCCTGGAAGAATGACTCACAGTGGGATTTCCCATGGTGTGGCTGTTCCTGGACACGGGTCTGAGATAATGGGTGCAGACAGCAAGGGCATGGGCGCTGCCAGCTGTCCTGTCCTGGTTTCTGTGGCCTCAGAAATCACATCACACGATGACAATCAGCTCTTTCATCAGCAGGCTGCAGGCTGAAGCCAGATTTTGCCCACAAAGCAGACAGGAAAGGTGGCACATGTCCCTGTCCAGCAGAGGAGATGTGACTTTCACCTTGTCACCACTTCACGGGGGTAACAAGTTAAGTCTGAAAAGCCTGTCACAGAGAGGTGCAGGCACAAATACATATAACTGGAACTTTGAAGGACAACCTGGCCAGAAAAAGTAACTTTTGAATGAATAAGTGTTATCTAAATATCGTCATGCAACCCTAAATATGATAATAAGCCTCATTGAGTAGATGACACCACTCATATGACTATATTCCTCAACTCTCCACCTGGATCATATTATATGTAAGAAAGAGGGTGGGAAAATAAGATTGGGCTATGTATAAGGATGTAGAAATTTTATCCAGTCAGGAGAATGACCCAAAAAGATCAAAAAGTCGACAGGTTACTTCTCTGTCCTTTGTCCCAAGTGAGGGCACCTTCTTGTTAAGCTTCTGGCTATGGTTGCTATTATGACATAATATTATATATATTTTCTTTTTATTAGAGCTCTATCACAACTAGTTAATTTACCAATTTACCAATGAATTTACCCAACTCAGAATCTCTTTCTCCTTCTTCAATAAACAGCATTAGTTGTGAATCTGTGATCACAGAGGTTCTTGCTGAATATGACCACACTTAGAGTTAAAAATTTATTCTCAGAAATTAAGCCCAGCAGCAACCAGTCCTCTGATCTCTGAGGACCAGCTGGAAAGCAAAGGGGTTCATTTTCTGCCAAATTTCTACACCTTTAATGTAGCTGTCTTAGGACCCAGCTGAAAGGAGGGGCACAGTGAGAGCAGCCCCAAATTCTGTCTTACGACACAAACTTCCTTCTCACAGCTCCAAAGAAAAGCTCATGGATCATTAGCCACTCGGTCAGGCACTCACACTTTTTGCCCTAGGCATTATTTTTCCAACTTACCAGGACAAAATATGGCATGCTCAGGACTGGCAGGCACCCCAGTGCCACAGCCTGGATTTTCCTCCCTGTGAAGGACAGTGAGTGGTCAGGATTCCAGCTCCTACAGAGCCTCATTTCCCTCATCCGTGCCGGCATCTGCCACTGCCTTTGACAAAATAAAAGACCCAAATAAAAGACAGACATCTCTTGCTTGCCACCAGGGCTTTTTTGAGCAGAATCCTCAAATTCAAGCAAGGATGTGTGCTCAGTGTGCTGCAAGTTTTGGCAATCTCTTGTTTTTCCCTGGTGGGCTCAGCACTTGTACATCTGTGTCCTGAGCTCAGCTTTGGCAATGTCTGCTCCAAAATGCATTTGTTGAGCTGTGTTTTGCCTGGTACCTTCACTCTTCTGTGCCCAGAGCCCTCAGTGGAACTGCTCCACGTCTCTGGGGCACTGTCACCTGTGTCACTGTCACCTGTGTCACTGCCACCAAACCCCAACCAATCCTTGATGGAATGTGGTTGGGAGTGGGATTTGTAGCAGCTTGCCTCTATCTGGATGCACTGAGAGGGATCCTCTCCAGCTGAGCTGTGTCTAGCAGGTGTGGAGGCAAGGCCTCTCTTTAGCATGTGAGATTTCTGATTCAGGATTCAGGATTTGTGTCCTTTCCTGGAAGCAGAGCAGCTCATCACAGTGTGAAAGCCACCTCACAGGAGCCCACAGCTGAAGTGGAGCCATGTCCCACGATGCTGGGCCAAATGGATTTATTTCAGCATCCTCTCCTGTCACTACTTCTTGCCCCGAAGAGGTCAGCTGTGCCCCAGACTCTGCTTCTCCACTCCACGCAGCTGCCAAGCTTGGAAAACTCTGTTTTGCTCCTTTCTGCAGGATCTTACACAACTTCTTAATTCAGCATCTACAGGAAAGATTTCTTACTTTTCCCTCATCACAAAGCCCCCTAAAACCACTAAAATCATGCCTAAAAACCACTCAGAAATCAGTCAGGGAATACCCCCTGCTCTTGCTCTCTGAAGAGGCACTCAGCTGAGAGCAAAATATCACCTGCTCAGCTGCAGGGGATGGTGACACTCACAAGAGCTCCCCCAAAATACCTGAATTCCAGCAGCTGGAATTCCAGGGAACTGACATTTCATCCAGGGAAGGAAGGTGCCAGGCCGCTGTGGCAAAAAGGAAAACTTGAGGCTTGGAGTAACTCTATGAAACGAGGAGAAAATGGGAGAGCAGGGAAATGTTAGATTCAATTTTTGCACTTTTCAAACTGAGTGGCAGATTTCAGTTCCAGGCTTGCTTGGATCCTGCTGGCTCAAGCCACAAAATAGATAAAATTTAAAGTGCCCTCTGGATCAGATAGCACATATTTTGTAGAGATGATGCTGCACGGTTTGGCCACAGCCAAGGACAGCCAGAGACTGCCTTGTGCAGAGCTTTAACCACAACACAGCCCTGATTTAAACCACTTTCCTGTTCCTTTCAACACCCTGACAAGGCTGGAAATCTATGGCAGTGCATACCCTGTGCAGTGATTTTAATGCAAAAAAATTGTGTACAGATACGACCGAGATGTTTCAAACCGATAAAGACAATAAGTGAGGATAAAAGCAAAAAGAAAAGAAAGTTCAGTCTGAAAGTGCATGTTTGAACTGGGCTGTTTGGACAGTCCTAGCCTGACTTGGAGGGAGCAGGGCAAAGCCCTTCTCACTGCTTATCTGCAGAGCTATTCTTGGCTTCTCCATCTCAGGTTTTAGTTTGAATATCTGCAATTATTTACCTACAGCATGTACCAATTTTTTTTTTCTCCCTCTTGTTGAACAATGACTAATTGCCTCATGTGAAGGCAAATATTTAAGTATGTGTGCAGGAAAGCTTTTCCCTCCCAGACAGATAGCAGCACTGTAAAAAGGCTCATACGTGGGGTTTCATGTGTTTTGCTTAATTTCTAAGCAAATTTCTAAATTTCTAAGCTCTGTGGGGTTTAAAAAGCATCAGAGTTCTCATGTCAAGGTTTTAAAGCACAGCCTGAGGTGGTCTTTTCAATACAAAATGCATGCAAACTTCCCTGTGTGTATACAGTTCATACAAAGCCTCAAAGGAGAAATTGAAATAAGAATAGATTTATGTAAAAAGAAAAACAGGAACTGACTAATCAGCAAAATTTCACAATTTTCCTCAGCACAGAGAAAGCATAAGATATTTGCAACACTTGCTGCTTAAATAGGTTGCTCAAAATTGTAAAAAGTTATGTTTAAATTTTTTTTTTAAAGGGTGAAACTTTCCAAGTTACTTTGCCTTACACTTTAGTCTTTTGACAAACCAGTCACAATACTTTTTCTCAACAAATCCCAGGGTTTTGGGAAGAAAGTCTAAGACAAAAGCTCAGGATTAAATGATTGTTTCATTGTACTTTGTACTGTAAAAATTTAGGCATTTGCTTAATCTTAGATGAATTGTTGGCTATTTGTTGGGAATTCACTAAAATGCAGTTTATGTCTCAGAGTTTTTCTGTATCACAGGCAGTAGCACAAGGTCTCTTTTGAGATCAAATCTTTTATCCATGCAATACAGGTGCAGACAGAAAATTTGTGCACGCCAAATGGTATCCTGAAAAATGCTGTTTTTAAATAATATAAATAAAATCGCAAGGGAAAGAAAAAAAAAGAAAAGTGATCTCACACTTAAATTGGCGTGTGCAAAAGCACATAATGTTCAGATGGAAGTTTATTCAGATAATTTCCGAGCCTGGTCACCTGATTTCTGGGGAAGCAAGGCTTGTACAACGTGCTAAGCTCAACACCACTTTCTCAGTTTTTCCCCAGAGAGGATTCCAAAAAGTTTGCAAACTCATCAGCCTGAAATCTCCTATTTTACCACAGAAAAATTTATATTGGTCATCCAGGCACCGTTCCACCTCTTCCAGATGTTGCCTTTCATTTTCATTTTGGTCTGCATTGTCTGAGATAAGTGACACCAGGATGGCAATGTAAGCCTGCAGAACAGCATGTGCTGCTGTTGGAGGTAAGTGATGCAAAAAAAAAAAAAAAAAAAAAATCAAAACAAAACAGAAAAAAAACACCTTCTTTCAGCTGTGAATTTAATATCCATCAGCACATGGACTTTTTATTTGAAATTAGAAATAAACTTTTTCACTTAACTTAAAGCATCTGGGTCTGCAAGGGAAACAAATGGTTATGGCCTTTTACATGTAGCACAGGACTTGGTTTTTCCAAAATGTACATGAGGTTCTAACAGTCAGGACCTTGATCACATGGCCGAATATTTAGCCCAAAGGTAAATCTGATGTGCTTTCCTTTAAGCACTTTCCAGTGCTGTTCCTACAGAGACCTGAGCCTCAAAGATAAAATAAAAATGTTTAAATAAAAAGGTTTAAATGCTAGCTAGCTTGGAAAGCCTCCTCCTCACCCACTTTTATACCCCCAGGGAATAAAATCCCATGTACAGCATGACTCGCACTTCTGCCACTAATGCTGGAAATTATTGCTGCAATCACAGATATCTGAAATTATTTTTGCAAACGGGACCACAAGCATAGGTTGTTCTGCCCTTGTTGGCTCATTACTGAGGGATCCCACCAAGATAATCCATATCTGCTGAACACAGGGCACAGTGGTCTCTGCAGAGCACCCAGAGCTCCAGGGAACATCTCACTTGCGGCTGCTGTTCCCAGCACGGTGTGGTTTAACCTCAGCAGCACATCCACAGGTCAGGGCCCTCCGTGCAGAAATGTGGGGAAAAGCAGAGCTGAGATAATCTAGTCCCAAGGCAACCCAAACAAATGATAATATATTAAATAAAAGATATATTAAATAAAAGAAGTAAAGATGCTTTTTACTTCTCGCTACAGCTGGTCACAGCCTGACATTCTCAACAAGACCTTATCTCTCATGGAGACCCCAGAATGGTTTATCCAGGTGAATTCCTTGTTCAGTTTTCATGGGCCACCGTGGTGCTGTTCATTCTTTCAACGTGAATTCACCTTGATGCAATTAGAGCCCATCACAGAAAGTGTCTCCTAACACAGCTCAGTCTCTTTGCCAAGTCCAGGTGTAAAATTATTCTTGCAGGAGGTTGTGGTCTTGTTCTTCACTCCCCTTAAAGCTAACAGCAATATTGTTGCTGACTTCAGTAGATATCTGGCCAGAATTTGAAAAAAAACAAGGATTTGGGAGACAAAAACTACTCAGAAAAAACACAGAATTCAAGCTTGCCCAGTCTGAATATAATTTTTACACCATAAAATGGTATAAAATCTCCAACACTGTGCTGTGGTCACATCACAACACTGATGCACAAGACATCAGCTTTTTCAGGAAGTCAGGAAAAGAGCAGGAGCCTGGAGAAAGATTTTCATTGCTCCTCCAGTGCTGACCCTTCTCTTTGCCAGCGCAGGCCACCCCTAATAACATCAGGACCAATAAGATCCAAACCACAGTCTGTGCTCAGCATTAATCTAGAAAAGCAGCCTGAAAAGTCTGGAGGAGGGTTGAGGTGCAAAACTGCTGCCATGGAGCATTCAGGACCCAAAGGATTTGCCTGAAATCAACTGAATCATAAACTGAAATTAAATAATAATAAATAATATATAATAACTGAATAATTAACTGAAATAAACGGAATAATAAACTGAAATAAACTGAAATTTTCCTGAAAATACAGTAGCAGCTGAAGCCCCTGCCAAACACAAATGCATCCTGGCTGTCCCCTCCACCTTTGTCCAGGTAAGATTGCCCTGCTGCTCCCTTCTCCATCCACATTTCTGAAGATTATCTTTACTCCTGAATGATCTATTTACTTTTTTTACTATCTTTCTACTCCATAAATGATCTTTTCTCCTGTCTGTGGCAATGAATGCAGCAAATCTCTTCCCTCTGCCCAGCCTCTCTCAGGAAGATCGTGGAATACGTGTCATCTGCCAAGTCCCTGGTTGGAAAACTTCAATCAAATATAGAAAGTCTGGACAAGACATGGACAATTTTTTATTTATTTTTCCTCTCTCTTCTCTGCTGCCTGGTTTTAAGTCTGTCTGCAGCTGCTGGAGATACAGGGAGCCTTGAAAGGGTGACCACTTTTATTTTTTGACTAGATGGCAAGCCAGGCTGACCACAAAGCCATTTTTTATGGTTTTACAAAAGGCATGTGGCAAACCTTGGAAATGCTACTTAGTCATCCTGTTAGTGACCACTGTCTTGTGCAGCTTTTTTCTCTCTCCTCTCTCCCATATTCCTCACAGAGATTTTTCTGCCACTTCCCACAGCAGAGGCACACAGTCATCAGGTACTCAGCATGTTTAAGAAATGTTTCCCTGCTGGTTCTGAAATATTTGTTTTCACCGAGCAGCATGTCCCAGAGGTGAGATTTAAAACACACTTCTACAGGAAAATTGCAGTTTAAGCATGAAAACAACTGAGAGCTCATAGAGCTATCCCTAGGAACAATTACCTTTATGGATGCATCAAAATTTCAGATGTGGAACTGGACAACTAATTGGAAAAAATAAAAAGGAAGAAAAAAAAAAGAAGGGAAAAAAAACCCCAAACCACTAGATTTCATGGATATTTAAAACAGTTTAAAAACCCCAAGCTGTTGCTTTGTTGGTAGGAAGTGAGGGACATCCATGCTATTGACCAGTCTCAGGCCTGAATTGTGGCAGAATTTCTCTGCTGCAATAAAATGACTGAATGCCTCACAGCCTTTGGCTTTAATCAGATCATTTGCCCAATTTCTGCTCATTTCAATTCCTGCTAAACCTAGTTATTCCTCACCTAGCCACTTGCAAAGTGGTGGGAACACTATTTTACTATTTTGGGGGTTTTTTTGGCATGGCAGAGTTAGGTCCCTCCCATCTTCTGCTCAGTTCCCTATCCCTTGGAAATAATCCATTTAACACCAGGACACATCAAAAGAGCCTTCAAACCTTTCTGTCAGGCACCAGGTGAGAAAAAATGCCAGCCTGGATGTGGCAGGATCAATATGTACCTCAATATGTACCTTTTTCAGGATAAATCCCATCTCCATGTGCCCCTGGATGAATATGAGCCAAGTGGAGCTCATTTATCTCAAAAAGCAGAGTTCTGCCTTAGAAATGCTCTGCACAAGGCAAGATGAGGAGTTTGCAGGAGTTTGGGGGATTCTGTGCTTGGTTTCTGACCAGGGATTCTACTCAGGATGTAAGAATAATCTTGCCAGCACCCATCCACAAAGATTTGCTTTCAAAGCAAGGAATTTGTTCAGTAATTATTTCTTAGTGCCACTCCAACACAAAGGAAAAAAAGTCTGTGTCACAGGGGGATGGACACACTCCATCCCTTGTCTTTTTCAAAGGTCGCTCTATATGAAATCAGAGTCAAGTATGGGAAAGTTCAGTAAAATTGTGATAATTTGTGGGTATAACTCCAGCCAGCCCCCATGAACAGAGCCTGAGTTGCAAAGGAAACATAAACATTGCATTTAGAAAGGGCTGAGAGCACACTTTAAATTATTTTTTCATATCAGGAGCTTCACTAAACAAATTAAAGGGAAAAAGTCCTCCAACTGCTTGAGGAAACAGGAAAATTTATTTATTAATAAAAAGAATTTTAGAAATATTTTAATAGAGGTATTCAAATTGCTTCCCTACTTTCATCTTTTCCAACCCTTTACCCTTCTCCTTTCCTTTTGGGTGAAAGAAAGATTAAAGAAGGGGAAACATCTCAGGGTAACAGTGATAGAAGCAATCAGGGGGAGAAACAAAGAAACAAACAAGTTCTAATTGAAATAAAGAATAGTTATTGGGATGAGTAAATGAAAACTTTGGGTTGTTCATGAAAAACATCATTTTTCAAGGCTGTGCAAGAAATTCTGGGAGCTTCACCCTTGATCATCCTGTACTAATACTAATGCTTCAGACACTGTTCTACACCAATAGGACACTGAAAATGGTCCACCAACAATACAAAACAGAGAATATGGATTTGAAAACGCAGCTCCTGAGGGACAGAGGTTTCCAGTCACACTTCAGGATCCATTTCTGCCAGGCTGGGAAGAGAGCAGGAGGATGAAGGCACCTGCTGAATTAGCTGATGCTGCCCTGGAGATTTGTCCCAAAGGAAAGAATCCTTTTTTTTTTTTTTTTTTTTTTTTGTCATGAAAAAATACTATTCAGATGAATCAATAAAAACGTTTTGTTTTCTATTTTCACTCCTTAAATGAAAGTGAAAATGCCAAGAGGGACAGGTTTTTGGGGAAGGCACCTCAGTTTGGGGTACATGGTCTTCTTTGGGAACTCTTTTCAGTTCCTCTGGGAAGAATTTCCAGCTCATTTCCCCCAGATTATATTTTTTTCACTCAGGAAAAGATAGGTAGCAGGTGGGAAAAAAAGCAATATTAAAGTTGGTGTGGCAGGAGAAGCAGGAGGACATTTCATTCTGTCCCCCCAGTTCTCTGGAAGACCATTTGTCTGCTGGTATTTACCTCAGGAACACCCCAAATATCAGTCAATTTGTGTTTATTTTTCAGAGCTTGTCACAGTATCTAGTAATTGTTTTTACATTTCACTAAAAGAGGTAGATAAAGGGCTGCAAAATGTGTATATTTTTAAAGTTAGTTTCCCACAAAGTGTACACAACCAGGCTGAAACATGGCCCCATTTAGCACTGGTGTTTTGAAAGGAAGTTATTACTTTCAGCCATAGCAAACCATATCACAGTTTTCTTTTTAATGAGTGAAACTAGAAAAGAAAACGTTTTTATTGATTCATCTGGATAGTATTTTTCCATGACAAATACAAGGGGAAAAAAAGGATTTGTTTCTTTGGAAAATTTTGTTTTTAAGAGGCTCAAATGAGTTACTGAAACACATAACTACACTGGATTCCACCATCTCTAATTACCCATAAAAACTTATTTGTTCTGAACATAAAGGTCTAAAATTTTCCCTAGAGAACCTACAAACACTGGACTTGATTTTAGCCTTAGATACACACAGCCTTGAGAGTCTATACTTGAGTAACATTCTGGTAATTTTGGTCAGACTGCTCAAAAGCCCATCAAAGGCAGCAAAGATCATTTTTTTCAGAGAGTTCAGATTGGAAATCACCCATACCCAGAAAAATAAAGTGGACTAAGAAATGCTAAGGTTAGTTATATCACAATGGATGTGTCCATGAGAAAAGGAGCCAAACCAGAGGTAAATGTTTTTAAAATATAAGTATATTTCTTTGTCCCGCTTACAGAGACTTGGCATCAACCAGAGTGTGCAGTGTTATGTGTTACTGGATACCAAAACTCCTCTCATAAACATTCTGTCAATATCTCTCTTCTTTAATCTCAGCAAAAGGATGGGGGGCAGCAATTACACAGGATGATTTATTTAAAGTGCTGTAGCAGGTCTAAGCTAATCCAGGAGCTCCTTTTCCTTGCCCAAGCCATGTGGAACTCGTCCTTCAGCCATATATTACAAGACCACAACTCATTTATCTTTCCATTTTCCAAGGAAATCTGGAAACAGAGGAGACACAAGTGCTTTACCTGCAGAAAGAGCCGAAGCTGAGTGGAAGGTTTGAGGGAGATATCAGAGCACTTCCTATTATTGATCCACATAAGGTCACAGACAGGGTTATTTGTATTTCCCTGTAGCTAAAATCTCAGGCCAGGCTTAGCCGTGAAGGTGAAGGCAGCACAGAATGACACAAATTGCCATTTAGTCCAATGGGACAAGTGCCCATTTTGCCCTTAATTACAGGGAAAACTGTGGTCACAGGGGTCTCAGGTTGAGGGAAGAGACGAAGATCTGACTCCATGTTTCAGAAGGCTTGATTTATTAATTTATGATATATATTACATTAAAACTATACTAAAAGAATAGAAGAAAAAGTTTCTTCAGAAGGCTAGCTAAGAATAAAATAGAAAAGAATGATAACAAAGGTTTGTGTCTCGGACAGAGAGTCTGTGATTGGCTGTTAATTGCAAACATCCAAGATGGCCCAATCCCAGATGCACCTGTTGCATTCCACAGCAGCAGATAATCATTGTTTACATTTTGTTCCTGAGACCTCCCAGCTTCTCAGGAGGAAAAATCTTAAAGAAAAGATTTTTCATAAAAGATGTGTGCTACAGAAAACTCCTCAGAGAGGGAGTGCAGGGTGCATTTAGTGAATCAGGCCTCATCAGGCCTCATCAGGCCCAGAACAGCCTGAGGCACACTGGGGTGACCAAAACGTGCTGCCTTTGAGGAGTTCCACTCTGCAAAAGCTGCTGCAGAGCCTCAGAGGCAGGGATCCAGGATTACACCCTCCTCCCTCCAGATGCTTGGAGCAGCTCAGCTTGCCGGAGCCTGGCTCCAGAGCTGTAGAGGGAGCAGATCCCTCTGTTCTGGGCGGGGTCCCTGGTTCCAAGCCATCTCCTCGGTGCCTCCCAGCTCTCCCAACACCTGTCTGAGCAGAGGAGAGGTGCCAAGCTCATAGCCAGAGCAATGTGGAGGCTCCCTGGCAAGGTCTCAGCAGTGGAAACAGGGCTCTGTAAGACCTGTGCTAACCCAGCCTCAGCCAACAGGATCTGTCTCAGCCTTTCTCAGCATTCTCCCAGGCTCCAGGAAAGCTGCACTGACTGGCAAAACCCCCTTCCCTTCCCTTCCCTTCCCTTCCCTTCCCTTCCCTTCCCTTCCCTTCCCTTCCCTTCCCTTCCCTTCCCTTCCCTTCCCTTCCCTTCCCTTCCCTTCCCTTCCCTTCCCTTCCCTTCCCTTCCCTTCCCTTCCCTTCCCTTCCCTTCCCTTCCCTTCCCTTCCCTTCCCTTCCCTTCCCTTCCCTTCCCTTCCCCTCTTTCCTCTTCTCTCTGCAGGGAAAGGTGATGAACTAATCCAAAGGCTCAAGCTGGCACTCGGGATAAATGTTGGGAGAAAGAGCTCTGACAATTTAGTTTATGGGGAAGCCAGGGTTTTTTATGGGGGGGGAGGTGGGATAAATAAAGATGTTCTGGAGGAACTTTTCCCACCCTCATCCCAGCATTCCCTCATTCCTGCTCCATTTGCAAAGCATTTAATATTCACAAGCCCCCAGATGTCAGCTGATAAAAGCCCTATAGAAGTGCAAAGAACTCCTATTGCTGGGAAAAAAGGAATCCAGGGAAATATCTCTGCCTGATGCAGAGACAGGGAGGGGAACTGTCACTTGTCCAGCTCCTTGTTGATAGCTCTTCCCCTACTGCACTGTCCTCAGACTTCTGAAATAAATTAACTGCCCAAAGCCTGGCCTTTTCCCAAAGAGCCAAGAAACTAGAAAGAAATAGAAAAAAAATTTTTTTTACCTACCTTCAGACATCTTTTTTATCTTGCAGCTGAATTGCGTGAAGTGTTGTCCTCCATCCACGTTCATTTTGTCTTTTAATTATATTTTGGTGTTGTGCACCTGCACATCACTGTGAGCATTTTTCTTGTCTTTGCATCTCTCTGTTTTAGCACAGAAATCTTTACAGCTCTTCTAAGCAGCAGAACTGAAAGCAGCTTAGGTGGGCTGATGTTCAAAAGGTCCTTTCTGTGATGAGTCCACCAGAGGTGCTGCCAACAAATCTTTCCTGCTCTCCTCAGAATTCAAATGAATATCAAAATCAAAAGATTGGGTTTTGTTTTGCATACATCAAGTGCTCAGTTATATCTGGTTGACATCTGATTTTTCCTAAGCTTGTTTTATTTGACAGTAGAGAAATGGATCACCATCAAAACCCTTCTTAAAAAATGTAGCTTCACTTTAGGGGGGAAAAAATATTCCTAAACAAGACAACACTTGAGAAGTGTTTAAAATTAAGCACTTGTTTATGAGACCAGAGCTTTCATTTCAGAAGGGTTTGGATATTTATGTGAGAAGAGTGTCAAGAAGCACAGACGTGCTGAAAGATATCCAGTCCTTCTGATTTGCAGATGCTCAGGATCTGTCACCCTGATAAAAAGCTCCCTGTTTTCAAACCTTCACCTTCCAGGTGCCTTTGGAGCTTAAATCTCTTCCACAAAAGTATTGGAAAAAAAAAAAAAAGAAGAATGTAATATCTTACTTTTACTCGTCTCCTGTAAAATTATTAGTGCCTTGTTGCACTCCTGATATTATGAAAATACTTGCAATTTTCTTTCTTTCCTGTTTTTTTCTTAATTTCTTTTTCTTTCCATCTTGCATTTAACTATTACAGGATGACAAAAAACTAAAGGCGTATTGGAAAAAAAAAGAAGAATGTAATACCTTACTTTTACTCATCTCCTTTAAAATTATTAGTGCCCTGTTGCAAGTGAAGATTCCCTTCATAGACACTGTTGTCTATTAAAGGAAAAAGGTTGGTTTTTACAATTAATCTGTTGATTATTTCTTTACTTTGACTCTTCTCTGTGGCAAAACCAATAACCTGGAGGGACATATCTGTGATTACCCCATGCAGTACTCAGACATAATGGCACTAAAACTCAATGTGTCACTTGAAACCTCACCCATGGGTGGTTTAGCCCAACAGATAATAAAGAGAGACAGAATGCCTGAACTTTGAGTGCATTTAATGTTTCCAGCTGAGAGGAGGCAGTGATAGGTACTCAATAATTATACTGGGCTAGCTGGAAATCCCATCTGCAGCTCCTGTGAGTTCTTCAGGCAAGTCCCGAAGAAAAACTGATAAAACACCCCCCTGTCTGAGTCAGCCTCATTGCACTGACAACAGCGGATTAATGTCTGCAAAAATGCTGAGCTGTCCAGTTCAAAACTTTCTGGGAAGTGAACAAGAATCCCTTCCAAGAAAGAAATTAGGCTGTCTGATTCTATACTAAAAACTCTTATTTTCCTGTGTGCAATATTACTTAAGCCATGTTTCTGAAAGAAGCCAGATTCACTAATGCAAGCCTAGTAGCTCAATTTTTTGAGCATTTTTTCACCTCATAGGCTCACAGAGTGGTTTGGGTTGGAAAGGATCCTGAAGATCACCTTGCTCCAACTCCTTAATGTGGGCAGGGGTAATTTCCATTGTCCCAGGTTGCTCAGAGCTCCAACCTGGCCTTGGGCTCTTCCAGATATCCACGAGCAGCCACAGCCTCACCACCTTCACAGGAAAAAATTTGTTCCGAAAATCTAACCTAAACCCACTCTCTTTTAGTACAGAGCCATTCCTCCTTTTCCTGTCAGGACATGTCCTTGTAAAAAGGGCAATTCTCTCAGCCTGTGATGTGTTCATCTTCACCCTTCTCCTCCTAATAATATTTGTATTGTTTAGTGACACACAGACACTTCAGCTCTGTCTTGGAGTGTTTCTATCTCTCCATTCTGGATGATTCTCCAGATATTATGAAAATACTTGCAATTTTCTTTCTTTCCTTTTTTTTTTTTTATTTTTTTTTTCTTCCCATCTTGCATTTAACTATTACATGATGACAAAAAACTAAAGGAATTTAAATGTTCTGATGTCAACCTGAAAGTCTCTTAGCCTCACTTGGGTGGAACATGGCCCTTCTGACTCACTGAAGAAACATCCAGGACAGGCCTGCAAAATTTCAGGGAAAGTCAGTCTGGTGATAGCAGCAGGAGCTGACTTCCAAGGGAAGGATGAGGACAGAACCAAACCTTTTGAGCCAGTGTGCAAGCAAGCACAGATCAATTTCTATTTCATTTTCTGAAGCTCAGAACAGTTTGGAGAGATTTGGTCAATTTAATGCACCTCCAGCATTTTATTTTATTTTATTATTTTATTTTATTTTATTTTATTTTATTTTATTTTATTTTATTTTATTTTATTTTATTTTATTTTATTTTATTTTATTTTATTTTATTTTATTTTATTTTATTTTATTTTTTATTATTTTATTTTATTTTATTTTATTTTACTTTATTTTATTTATTTTATATTTTTTATTATTTTATTTTACTATATTTTATATTTTATTTTACTTGATTTTATTTATTTTATTTTATTTTTAATCTAGGACTGCCCTTGCTCCATATCCATGGTAGGGCCTGTGGAAAACACATCTGCTTCTCCACAAAGACCCTTCCATAGTGCTCTGCTCATGACTCTGATTACCAGGATGGCACCTTTGGTTTTCATTTGTGTCCCATGTAACCAGGTCACAAAATCCCCTCTGCTCCAATGGAAAGCACAATTGTGGTGCTTGAGGCAGATGTGCTGTAGCCATTTACACCCCTCTCTGAGGTTATGGATAGAGTGTCCAAATCACTTCTTTCACCCCAAAATTTTTCTCCTCAGGAGCACAACTGAGATTTCCCTTTCTCAGAACTCCTTTGCCAGCAAACACCACAGGGAGCACTCAGATGCACCAACAAATTTTGCCTTTGTGGACAAAAGTTCTGGTTTTGCTGCCATTGCTTAATTCCCAGATTCAGGGATCAGATGAAAAATATGCACACAGAATAAGGTATTTAGTTAGTGAAAAGAATAATTTTTTAGTGAAAGGAACAATTGCTGAGACTCCAGTCCCTCCACTGCTCTTCCAAAGGCATTTAGTGAATCAGGAAAATTCATAATACACCCTGTGCTGGAGTGTATTATGAGCAGGAGTTTTCTGTCTTGATTCATTTTAGTGGCATGAAAAGAGCCCTGTGTGGGAATAAAGTACCTTTTGTTTTTCCTGATGTGAGGACACTTGGAGATAAAAATGACTGCAGGATATGTACAAACAATGTTGTCCCCCCTCTGCAATAACTCCAGGCTGTGTAGGAGCAACGTCCTTTGCTGGATGAGGAATATTGATATGCCTGTGAGTTCGACATTATTTTTTTAGTGTTTTTTTTTATAGTGTTCATGCCATTTTTTAAGAAGTTTTCCTTTCCTTATGTTGAGATGTTGTTCCAGGTGGGGGTTGATTTTTGGTGTGAAAACATCTTGCTGTGAGCAAATCCCAGATCTCTTCTGGCTCAGCCCCTGCACTGCCATCCCTGCCTGCTCCACAGCCAACTCGTGGCCACAGTGTGCTTGTATCCTGTCACAGCAGCTGGATTTATTTGGAATAATTTTGCAGAGGTGATGTTTAATCCCTGTGAGTGGATGATCAGTTCGGACCATGGCAACTCCTGCTGGATCAGGAAGAGATTGAGGTGAGAAACCATTCTTATAAGCAGGATGCTGAAACACTAACTTCATCTACTTCCATTTATTATTTTTTTAAATTATTTTTTTAATTTCCTCTCAAAATAAATACTTCACCCTATCTGTTGCCACTGTCTCTAGAAGTTGGTGCCTTTATAAATCTAACAGATATTACTTTTACCAACGTAATGACAGAATAAATTACCCTATTGCTTTGCTGAGTACACCTAAAACTTCACCCCACAGGTTTGAGGAGAAATGAAAACACACCTCTTCAACCTAAGAGCAATATTGAAAAGTTAAACTCATGATGAGATCAATTGTCATCATGCAGAAAAGAAAAATTCATGGGTGAAAACGTGTGGATGGTCCAAAACACATGCAGGCCAGGAGGATGAACTTCCATAGTTATAGCTTCCTGTTCTCATCTTACTGCCCCTCTAATCAAATTAACACTTATGATTTATGCAGATTTATGCAGATTTATGCACAGAAGCCTGCTGTAACTTCCTACCATGACCTGGCAGGAAATAAAAAAATTCCAGGCCCAAACTCCAGGTGTGGTGTCCTCAGTTCACCCCAACCTGCTTCTCCAATGTACAATCAGCTCCCATGAAGGAGGGGATTAAGCAGGCAAAGGCTTGCCTTGATTGCTAAAAAAGGTGCTTAAAAAAAGGGGGGGGGGAGGGGGGGAAAGAAAAGAAAAAAAAAAAGAAAAAAAAAGGAAAAAAAAAAGGAAAAAAAAGAAAAAAAAGGGAAAAAAAGGAAGAAGAACCTAAAATCTAATTAAAACTTGGCCTTGGTGAACGGCAGTTTAAAGATCATGCCATTCATGCTGTGGTCAGGGACACCTTCCTCTAAACCAGGTTGTTCAGAGCCCCATCCTGGGACATTTCCAGGGATGGGGAGTTCACTGGGAATCTGACAACAGCCTGTGCCTCATGAGCCTCACAGTGAAGAAATTTCCCCTGGTGTTTAATCTAAATCCATTCTCTTTCAGCTTCCTAAGAATTCCGCTGTCTCCTACAAATTCAACTCTCCCAAGCAAAGAGTTTGTGCCAAAGTCTTCAGGATTCAGCGACATTTGAGGAAAAGTCATTAAAGTTATTCAGAAAAAAAAAAATATGGACCTGCCCTTACCAGAGTACAGCATTAGAGTCACAGCCGAGCAAGAATGAGAATTTAGCTCAGAAAGCCTCTTGTTTTCCTTTGGTGAATAGAATCACCAGAACAAACACTGGGAGTGCACTTGCTGTGCTGGTAAATGTCACTACCTGGTTTAAATTATTAGTGGTAATCCAGCCAGTGTTGCCATGCCTGACAGATGTCTCAAATCCCCTCAGTTCAGCAGGCCCAAAATGTCACTGCTGATTTCACAACAGCCTCGTCCCACCCTGGACCTGGGCAGGCAGACAAAAGCTTGAGCCCTGAGCCAAGGACAATATGAGATTAAAAAAATCATTAGGCAGCACGACCAAAAAATGTCATCCTAACAGCATGAAAAGCAATGCCTATTTCATAAGTATTTGTCAGGTAAGGAAGGAGTCACCCATAAAAACCCCTCAATGCCAGGAAAATGCTGAAAATGCATTTGAAATCAGAGCATCATCTTGAACTGATAAGGTGAAATTTCCCCTGGAATATTTCGAACCTGAGCTCCTTCTCATGACTCCACTGGCAATAAAAAACAGGTTTAGAGTTGTGCCGGAGTGAAAATTACATGAAAGAGAATGCCATAAAAAAGGGAATAATTTATTTCCTGATAGGCCACCCAGTCTGTTTCTGAATCTGTTTTAATTACAAGAAAAAAACAAGTTTGTGCTATTGGTGCCTTCTCATCCTGTAGAAAGTCTAAGCAAAAGTTTTTATTTCAGTCTTGGTCCAGCAGCTTAAAATCTTTATGGGGGAAATTACAAAAAAACCCAAGAAAACCCCTAAAAAACAATAACCAACAACAACAAAAAGCACAAAAAACCCACCAAAAAAAAAAAAAACCAGCAAATAACCTACCAACCAACCAAAAAAAACAAACCAAAAAAACCCCCAAGAAACTATGTTCAAACAAAGAAAATAAATATTTATTACATATTTTATATGATGCTTAACACTTGGCCAGATCATCAGCCTGGGTCATTAATTGTGGAATTTACCCTACAGAGAAAATTTTGACAACACAAAAAATGCTAAGAACATTAAAGGAAGAGAAAAGGAAAAAGAAAGAACCAAAGGGCAGGGGGAGAAGAAAAAAAGGGAAAGGAAAAAAAAAGGAAAAAAAAGAAAAAAAATTTTAAAATTTAAAAAAAAAATTTAAAAAGGAAAAAAAGAAAAATAAGAAAAAGAAGCCTCCTGAAAATATGCAACCTCAAGATCTGGCTTGTGAGGCATAGTTCATATCTGTGTTTTCTGACCAAGGTTTGCTCTGTGTACACAAGAAATTATTTTAATCACATTTCTAGAGGGATGTCAACAGCTCTACAGATCCCAAACACAGAAATAAAACCCAGTTCTGTTCTCAGCAGCAGCTCCTGGTGGGAGCCCTGGCATGAGATGCCCAAGGATCCCAAGGAAAATGATCTGAGCACCAAAACACCCCAGGCAGGCAGCAAAGGCAGGGCACAGCAGCAAAAAAATGTCATACTTTTACAGAGACCTTCATTTCCAACAAATTAAACCATTTAAGGCCACAGCAGAAACCTGTAAATGTATCAGGAATCAATCAAAGGTGTGTGCGAAGGACATTAAGTAAGCAAAATCTATAAATAAAAAACTAATTATTAAAAAAAATCTATAAATAAAAAACACCCAGAACCTTGGGTAGCATAAGGAATCAGGCAGGTTTGGGGCACTGAGAGACCTCAGAAACCTCTGGCATGCTTATTTTTGTTTTGAAAGAGGAAATGGAATGGTCAGAGCTTCCTTTTCTGGGCTCTGCTAAGGGCACAGAGCAAGGAGGTGGCAGTGCTTGGTGTTTTCTTTGGGTGATTTCTCCCTTTTTGAAAGGGCTTGCTGGGATTCCCAGTTCCTTGGCAGGCAAGGAAGAGAGGAGGGAAAGGGCCAATCTTTGCAAATATTTTCTATTACTTTTTCCTTTCACCGCTAAATCTTCCACATTTTGAATTAATTCAATTTCTTTGGCATCCTGGTCAAAACCCACTGTGTTTCAAGGAAAATTCATATCAAACCCATGCCAAAATTTGTACATTTCAGTGTTTTTGGTACAAATTAGAGTAGACTGAGTTGGCCCAACAGATTACCAATAAAAAGAAACTTAAAACATTATGCACTTACAGATTTGCAGTCTACAGGGAATTAAAACCAGATGATTTTCATGTGTGTTTTCTGAGTTATTCCAGTAGAAATGGTTTAAAGAAGAATTTAATTTACACTATGAATTGAAACCACATCTTCAAATGCACATTAGTGTGTCAGTATAGGGAAATTCTTTTAATTCATGCTTCCTTTGTGAGGATGTTCAGAAGTTGCTCCTAAAGAAAAATATTGATCTGAAGATATTTCTTCTTTAATACAGCTTTGAATAAAGCTGAAGGGATAACTCCTGCTCACTTCTGACACTCTTTAAAAAACATTTCTGTAGGTAAAAGGGCTCAGTCCTGGACTCTCAGGGGGCACAGTGCAATTGGCCTCACCCTTTCCTCCAGCTCAGCCCGCCTCCAACACAAATGATAATTTAAATTCATTCTTAAATAATATAATGTAATAAATAATTTAAATTTATTATTAAAAATTGAATTTATGATTGATCCATTTAAATTTGTAATTGATATTTAATTAATAATAAATTTTAATTTACCATTAAAATTATAAATTAAATTTATTTTAATGGTAATTTAACCCTTGCATTCACTGCACAGGGGATCAGACATCCTGAAAAAAAACAGAGAGATGTTTCCCTCAGCTGAAAGGCTTTGTCCCAAGGCAGACATCCAAGCTGTGCTCAGTAACAGCAAGGTGGCCAAAATGCCTTAGAAAATGAAGGTTAGGCCATTCCCACCCAGCCTACCCCACTTGTACAAACTTCTTCTACTCCTTTCTACTCCCTTCTACTCCCTCAGTCCTTTATTTGTACTGCAAATTTATCTCTCAGAATTACAAATACTCTTAAAATCTCTTCTACATCCTGGCATCTTGTGTTGCCTGGAAAAGTTGTGCTGTTCTGGCGCTTTAAACTATGCCAATTATTGAGTTAGTGGAGGGCACAAGGATGAGGTTGCCGGTGCTTCTCATTTCCCCATTTCTTTCCTCCCCTGGGTTCTTCCAGCAGGTGACTTGTATCTCTACAGCCACACTTCTACTTTTTGGAACTTCAGGTGCTCTTTGCAACACCCCTTTTATTGACCTGCTCCTTTGCTCCCACTGCTAAATTCCAGCTGGAATTCTCTAAGCTTTTCCCATCTTCTCCTCATGCAAAAATAGGGTCAGAATTTCTGACCCAGAAGGAAAATCTTTGTTCAATTCCCCATAGGGGATGCCATTTCTCACTTGGATTCCACCCTGCAGAAGAAAAGCAACACTTTAGAGCTGGTTCCAAACCTTCAGGAGTCCTGCTGCTCCTCTTGCCCTGACTTCCCACTGGCAAACATCCCAGGGGAATTGTGACCGTGTTCACAGGGGTCCCACGATGAGGGAAGAGATGAGGATCTGACTCCATGTTTCAGAAGGCTTGATTTATTATTTTATGATATATATTACATTAAAACTATACTAAAAGAATAGAAGAAAGGATTTCATCAGAAGACTGGCTAAGAATAGAATAGCAAAGAATGATAACAAATATTTGTGGCTCAGCTCTCTGTCTGAGCCAGCTGACTGTGATTGGCCATTAATTAGAAACAACCACATGAGCCCAATCACAGATGCACCTGTTGCATTCCACAGCAGCAGATAACCACTGTTTACATTTTGTTCCTGAGGCCTCCCAGCTTCTCAGGAAGAAAAATCCTAAGGAACGGATTTTCCATAAAAGATGTGTGCGACATGGAATAAATCAGAATATTCTGCATGGCCCATGGGATGAGTGTCACCCAAAAAAAGACAGATGGACTGTCCATCTCCACAAAAAAAATTAAAATAAAATTATCCTCGGCTCCATCGAGGGAGGAAGCAGCAGGCTTGGGCACAGAGATGGAGCAGAGAGTGTCAGTGCAATGATCTCAATGCCTCACCCACTGCAAGCACAGGAACATCACATTTTGGACAGATAAACCCCATACGGAGAGCAGAGCTCTTGCTGTGCCCGAGCTGGCAGTGAAAGGAGGCAAAACCAGTGATTATGGATAAAGCTTGCAGAGTAAAAGATAACATCTCATCTGGCCCGGAGCTCGCTGGTACAAAGTCATCCTGTCAAAGCAGTTTGTTCCACCTCAATCCAGAAGGGTGAGCTTACACAAAAGAGCAAGGAGCCTGTGTCTTCTGGGATCACACTATTTCTAACAGTGTAAACCAAAGTCAAATTTATGGTATAGCTCTTGGAAACACAAAGCCAAATTTATGGTATAGCTGTGCCACAGCCTTACTGAAAAAAAGCATTTTTTTCACGCAGGGCTTCAGGCTCAGATATAATTTTTTGCCTCCATCCATGAAATATATGATACAATGACAAATGCAATAAGTCCCCCAGAGCCCTAACCAGCCATGTGGACATTTGAAAATGGCATCAGATATTTCCTTGGCATTGGCTAAGCTGTGAAATAGTTGGTGTAAATGATACCAGGAGCACAGAAAAAAAATTTAAAAAATTATGGAGCGAGGTACTGTGGTTGAGAAAGTCATTACCCTCAGTCTGTAATCTGCCATTACAACCAGTCCTGTATCCATCAGTGGTGGGTTGTCTGTCAAAAATATATGCCAAATTTGATTTGCTCAGCCTTGATGTCTGCTTTGAGACAAAGCATTTCAGCAGAGGGAAACATCCCTCTGGTCTTTTTCAGGATATCTAATCCCCTGTGCAGTGAACGCAGGGGTTAAATTACAATTAAAATAAATTTAATTTATTATTTTAATAATAAACTTAAATAGATTGTTAATTTAAATATCTATTATCAATTTAAATTTATTAATAATCAACGTAAACTTTAATAATAAATTTCAATTATTTATATTTAAGAATGAATTTAAATTATGATTTGTGTTGGAGTTGGGCTGAGCTGGAGGAAAGGGTGAGGCCAATTGCACTGTGCTCCCTGAGAGTCCAGGACTGAATTACAAGTTGCAGTGCTGAAATGTAGGAAATTTTGCAGCCCATCTTCATGAAGTTGTGGTGGCCCCTCCTGGGCTTAAATCTTTGTGAATGTTTAAAACACTCAGAAAGTAATGCAGTGTTATTATTATTATTATTAGTCGTAGTAGTAGTAGTAGTAGTAGTTGTAGTAGTAGTAGTAGTAGTATCAGTATTATAAGAGTTCTGCACAGTCCTTTTCTGGAGGAAATCTAAAACATCACAAATGCATCAGTACATTGGGAGATTCCCAGTTATAAAGGCTTCAGCAGCCACAATGGTGAAAGAAATTTGGCTCCTAAGGAAAATGAGATGTAAAAAAAAAAATTTGCTACAATTGCTGAAATGACATTTTTGGACTAGTCAGGTCTACGTACATAAAACATGTTGCTCCTAGTAACAGAAAAGCAAACATCCTCCAGACACTGCAAGGGCAATTTGGGTGGGATTTTTTAAATCTACCTAAGGTACTCTGCAAACCAATTTCCACTGACTTCCAGGTGTGTTCAATTTCCACACTCGTGTCCCACCCTCCCTTCCCAGACTGCAATTTGCCATCCCAAAGAGCAGAGCCTTCAGCACTGAAACTAATTTTGAGGGAGGATTCCAATACAGGGAAGTTTAGGCAGCTTGGATATTTTGGAAATGTCAATAAGGCAAGATTCATCAGGTGAATATCTCCACCACCACCAACAACAACAAAAAGAAGACGGTGGCAGGTTTTGTGAGTTCAAACTGGTGTTGTTTCACACAAAATTTTGGCTTATTTTTCTATAAAGTGGTTTTCAACCTGACTTGTAACACTGCCAGGTAACCACAGAGATGCAAATATTCATTTCATAACACCCCCCAAGAAATTTGGCTCATCAAATGGCAAGATGAAGTTGTACTCAGAATAAGGGGTTTCTGCACAGATTGCATAAATGGCATTTCAGCAACACTTTGAGCACCATTACTTCTGACATCTTGTAACAAGGACATATTTATATTATATTTTTTGTATTATATTATATATTATGCATGTAATATATTATATTTTTTTTACCTTCTGTGTATATGGCAGAAAAGTTGTTCAGCCAAAGAAGTTTCATGACAAATTTTAACGGGCAAACAAACAGACAAAGGGAGCCAGGACGACAAATGTGCATTGAAAACTAACTTCTCAGGGCAAAAGTCAATGTTTGGAAGCCACGGGAGCAGATAGAATACTGTGCAAGCTAAAGCTGCATCTGACATTAAAATTCTGGGAGAAAACCCCTCTGAAAACAATGAGGCAACGTTTTTAAATTGAACAGAAATTGCAGGAAAATTTTTCAACCTGATCTTCTCATTTTATTTAGGAGGAAGTCCATAAATTTAGCAGCTAGAGTCTGTAATCACCGAGTTACAGAGGAAAGGCTTTAAATAATTTAAATTTATTATTACAGTTTAAATTTATTAGTAATAAATTTAAATTGATTATTGATATTTGAATTAATAATAACTAATCACATCCTCACAAAAAGTATGTTCCCTGATACTTTTTAATGTTAGAGATAAAAGTAAGCAAGCAGTGGAATCTCTCTGGCTTTCACAGGAATTTTTCACACATAGATTGAAATAATTTACTTTAGTAGTTTAAACCTGTAGTTTAAAGCTTTTCTGGGTGATCATCTTCCCAGAAGAAGAAAATATTTGACACAAGCAAGAATGGTATAATGAAAACTTCAGGTGGTCTCACCTGTCACATCTTCTTAATGTGAAAAAGAAAAGGAATATTAAATCAACAACAATAAACAAACAAAAAAACAAACAAAAAAACCCCTCAAAAACCAAAAAACCAAATCACCTTTCGAGAAGGTTTTTCTTGCATTTTAAACTGATGAAACTAAAGCTCTTTATCTTTGACATTATACATTTTTTATTTTTCAGCAGATTTATATACTTTTTCAAACTCCCACTTCAAACTATTTTCCAAAACACTCCAGACTGGTTTTTCAGCTGGTTTAATTGATTTTTCATTCCCCTGTGATTCTGCTAAGGAAGACAGAAAGAATTGAGTGGCATGGAAATAAAGCAAAAGTTACCTATTTCTTTCTTCCTGCCTGAAGCCACAGAAAATTTCAGTGACCTGCTGATATAGAAAAAAACCACCAAATACCACTTTTAAAAGAAAAACATGTGTTTTCTGTGCAATGTGCCTTCTGAATGATATTTCAAGATTGTAAAACACTGGCTTTTCCCATTCCCCTGAACTTTTTGCTGCCTCTCAAAGGAGTGTGAGCTGGGAGGGGGGGTCCGAGAGTGGAATTTGATAGAATTTGGCCAAAGGAGGGTAAGGATGCTTGGGGCAAGCCTGTCCTAAAGCTGCTCAGGCTTACCCAAGGGTTTCAGACATCAGAGGAAGGGCTGCTGGTAGCAAATTGCTGTTTCAACAATCGATTGATGCTATCGAGGCCGAGGAAAAACAGGTTGTTCCCTCCTGGTAACATCACGCTTGGCAGCCTCTGGGGCACAGAGCTGTGCCAGCCCAGCAGCTCAAAAAACATCCTTCCCTCAGCCTCACTGAGGTTTTAAAGTAGGTTTTGCTGTAGATTTTGTGGTTTTTTTTTTTTTTTTTTTTTTTTTTTTTTTTTTTTTTTTATGGGTGGCTTCTCCAAGTAGAAGCGCCAGGAATGGAAGGGGCTCTGAAGGTGTGGGAGAGGATCAGGGCAGGGTTTGTGCTGTGCCTCACCCAAATGTCTCGAGCCAAGCTCAGTCTGAGCAGTTCCCTTCAAAACACAGGATGGAGATGCTCCTAGCAGAATTTTCTCTGGGGCGTTTGGCATTTGTTTTGCAAAGTTTTTTGGTTTTTTTTTTTTGCTTTGGTGAGCGACGTCCCAAGAATTCATGGAAAATAAAGAATTAGAATTTCTTTTTTTAGAATTGCAAGCTTACTATGGGAATTTATAAATGGTGTTGAGCCACAACCATTTTCCAGCTTTACTGAGGTAAAAAAAAAAAAAAAGGCTTATATTTAAAAGCAGCAATTCTAAAGGGAAGACCTGGATCTCTCCTGTTCTTGCTCTATGTGTGCTTGAGACTCCATGAATTACTCCAAGATCAGAGAATTATTCTCGATTTTTGTATTTATATAAAAAACCAAGAAATTACCTGAAGATATCACAAGATAATCTGGACTAAAGAGTCACCTGTGTCAGCCCTTCACAAAATCCCCTCCCCAGAGAGAGGTGTAAAGGGTTTATGAATGTGGGATGAGGGGCAGAAGGAAAAATCATATTTGAGAAACATTTCTGTGCCTCTCACTGCAGACCCAAACTGATCTCTTGGTCCAGTTCCTTTTCTACAAATAATCCAGCAACTCCATGCAGACCGGATTTCTGTTAGATGTAGAAAAACATATCCAAAAGGCTACTGGGGTGCCAGGTGAGGCTCCTTTAAATGGTTCTGCATCCCCAGGAAAAGTTGCCAAGACACAAAATCATTTATACTGCAGAACTTTGGAACAGGAGCATGGAACACAGCAAGGGGAAAAAATAAACAACTGAAAAACAAAACAACAAAAACAAAACAACTGCCCTCAAAACCAAACAAAAATACCCAACAAAAAAAAAAATCCTAACAAACCAAAAGAAAGCACCCATAAGGCTAATACTACTACTACTACTACTACTACTACTAATAATAATAATAATAATTGAAGAAGAAGAAGAAGAAGAAGAAGAAGAAGAAGAAGAAGAAGAAGAAGAAGAAGTATCCACTGTATAGGAACTGCAAGGATAACACCTACTTTTCATTAAAGTAGTTAAACATGCACAAAAATACACAAACTTGAATATCTATAATTCTTAACAAAGTTTTTAAGAAATTAATTTATTTTGTCCACATTAACAGGGGAAGACAAATGGGGAGGAGCTAGTTACCATCTGATTTTTCTCCCTTGGTCATGTTAGGAAAATAAAAGTGACCATATTGCACATAGAATGAGAAACATTGCAAACAAATAAATCATATTGCAAAATAAATTTATATATATATATATGTTATTTAGGTTATTCACAATCTGCTCAAAAATATTTTATCAGATAATCTGTACTGTCACTGTTCAACACAGTTCTTACTGCAAAAATCCAAAAATTAAAAGGATTATTTGGAATTGGAATTTAGAAATAAAATTCACTCTAAACCAGAATTTTAAGAATTATTTCTCATGGTGCTATGTAACACAGTAACAAAGACAGCCATTTGTTCACCATTACATAAGAAATCTATGGTTTAAATGGTTTACAAAATGTTTGTGGAAACAAAGCATTTTGAAAACAACTTGTCCCATATCTTACCAAAACCACATTGAGCTATAAAGGAGCTTTCTGTGCCAGAAATGCCACTTTAATCTTTGTAAAGCAGATTTATTAAAACTTCTCCGCTTTCTTCCCATTGAAATACAAATGACCACCGAAGAAAACTCCAGGAGACAGAGTTTGAGATTCTGGAATTGCAAAGCCACCAGCAAACCCCTCATTGACACCAACAGAGTGTCAGGGACTTCTCCCTGACCTGAGTTTGTGGCTTGGGCTCTGATTGAGGAGTTGATAAATTGATATTCCACCCACTGTAACCCACATTTCCACTCTTCCTCCAGTTCTGCTGAACTGCTGTGCTCATGTGATGCTTTTCAGGGCACCAACCGCTTTAAAACAACATTATTGTGCTGTGTTAATTAGTAATGAGTTACTATCCTTTGGCATGGCCTTCGAGTGTGTTAATATTCCTGGGGAACAAAACGCAGGGAGATGATGTCTGTCTCGTGGAATTTGTCATCATGTCATGTTCAGGAGGCAAAGGCTGCAAGTCTCCCGTGGTCACAGGACCAGACAGGAGATTTTGGGGGAATGGAGATTGAGGCAGCTTCCCTCTCAGAGCACATTTATGAGTAAATTATCCCAAAATTACGTGTCTCCCCAGCAGAGACTGGAATTGGTGGGTACCTCAATTAACACCATCACAGGTCAGGAATGAGGGCAAGCAGATTTTCACTGAATGAGTTCAGGGTGTGAGATACAGCCCTGGCAGCTCCCTGGCCCAATAAGGTGTGATGTTCTCAGGGCAAAGGATCTCTAAATCAGAGAGAAAGGCAGAAATTGAGAGGTCTTTGCCTCTGATTTCACACAACACTCTGCTGCCACAGTTCTTTCCCCCCATGGAGGCAAACAGAAAGCAAAAAAAGTGGAGAGATCCTGACCCCTTATTCCTCCTATCTGCCTCCAAATGCTCTGCTTTCAGTCTCACTTGTACCAACACCAAGCTGGAGCGTTATCAGCCCAGGCTGGTTCTGTTCTCAGCCCAGCCAACCAGCCATGAATGTCTGACTATTTGTTCCTTGCTGATATCCCATTCTACTAAGCATAATGCAGGCCAACTTCTCTAATATTTACCTTGTTATCACCTGTGTACATCTCTTGACTCCTTTGTTTGCCTTCCTCCCAGCAAATTTGTACAGTGTGGCTGTACAGCCCTTCCCCTGCTGAAGGCACACCATGCTCCAGGAATAATCCTGCACCAGCACCTCCCCCTGTCCCAGGAGAACCCCAAAAATATCACCCCCTTCCCCAAAACTTTATTTTTATAGTCCCAAACACCTTTGAACCACAGAGGTTTCGCTCCACCACGATTTTTTTTTTTTTTTTTTCAAATGGTTTGGGTGGCACAAAGAGCACCACGGGACTGGGGAGATAAATCTGCTGTGTCCCAAATGTGCTATCTACCAGGAACATTCCCCATTGTGCACCTCCTCACACTCAGCCTACCTGTCCAAAAGTGGCTGGCTGGGCTTTTTCTGAGCCCATGAGCGTGTTTGCATTACATTTATATTAGTTACCAAGGGCCTGGGACCCAGTAAAGTAATGAGATAACCAGGCTATCTGGTGGAGGATTGTTAAATAAAATGTATGAGGAGGACGTAACTGCTTCATGATTCATCGTGGCAATTTTTTCCTTTTTTTTTTTTTTTCCAAGCATTTTTGGGGTTCCAGTCCTCAGGAATCACAAAATTTCCCAGCCAGCTGCACCTTCATTCTGACATATTTCAGGTGGAGGTGGAAGGGGAGAAATCTGGGTTTACAATAGCTGCAGACAAAACCCAAAGTAACCAATTCTCAGCTTTATACCATTTGAAGCACTGTGTAAAATTAAGGAATTAAAACTAATGCTAGTTCAGCACATTTATGTTATAAAGTGTGGCTGGATCAGCTGCATTCATTCTAAATACTGAATCATCTAATTGCAAGTTGAGAAAGGAAGTATTAAAAAAAAAAAAAGCCCTAAATTCAAGCAATCTTTAAGATCATTGAAACACACACTAGAGATGGATGATCCATTTGAGGAAAACTCAAAATAAAAGTCTTTTCAGCTTGAAGATTAGCTGATGATCTGAAAAAAAAAAAAAAAAAAACTTTTATTAAGGCTCCAAAACGTACTTCAAAATCAGCATTTATTCTCATCTGGGAGGTTCTGCCTATGCATCTTTGGAACGTGGCCACTTGCTGGCAGAGGGGTTGGCAGAAGAGAAAGCAACTCTTGTGACACAAAACTGTTTTGCTGCATCAGGGAAATCAGGCAACAAAGCTGAGAGCATGATTTTCTGCTGCTGGCTCGTCACGTGCCCGGTGCTCATCAATTGCTCACAGAACCCCAGGCACTTCTGAGGGGAAAATGCTTGCTTTCTACAAAGAAGGATGAATGTTTCTGTCAACTGCTATTTTCCCCTTTGATGGCCTGCTCCCGCTGAGGAAGCAGCTTATTTTGATAAAGCACAGCCCTGGGATGATCTCCATGTGTCACCGGTCAGGAAAAGCTCACAAGCGTGCACCTCAGTGCCTGTTTTAGAGAATTCCTTCCCAAATCAGAGCCTCCAGGAAGGAGGGAGCAGGGAGCACTTCTGCAGAGCCAGCTGGCTGGGCACAGGCTCAGCCAAGCCCCAAATCAGTGGATTTTTATTCCCTGAAACTGGAATTACAGAAAAAAAAAAAAGGGTGGACTTGATTCTAAATTGATGGTCAGGATTATAAATAAGTGGATTGATGAATCACAGGCATAATCAGGTGCCCAAGTGGAGCCTGTTGGGGTGAAGGATTGCTGTAATTTTGCCATTTTTACCTGGTACAGAAACACCACAAGCTGGATTATTTCAACAGGGTGTTCAGATTAAGACAAATGCACACAGGGAAGGAGTCACATCCACAGGAGACAGCTCTGTCCCATGGGAAATATTCACAACTCCCTCTATTCTGTCCTCCCACAGCAATTTTACCCATTTCTCTTCAAATTTAGCCAACACAGGTGTTTTCTAAAGGAAAAAAAACCACAAAAACCACAAAAAAACCCAAAACAAAACAAACAACAACAAAAACAAAAAAAAAAACAAACAAACAAAAAAAAAAAAAAACAAAAAAACAAACCAAAAAACCAATAAAACACCCAAGCAAAAAGAAGCTGGTCTTTCTTTTGGTTTTCAGTTCATAAGGAAAGACAACACACCTCGAAAAGGAATTAAAACTAATTAGAAACTAAATAACTAAATATAAAGAAAAATCTTGCTCCCAGTTGATTTCATTATAAGGAAAATGTTTAGAGACATGGGCAGCTGTGAATTTGCAGATGCACTCAATATATATGGTGAATAAGAGTCTTGAAGTATGCACTAGTTATGGATTCATAAAGCCATTTTTATATATATATTTTATTAGTGCTGTCACAGTGCCTTTCATGTGTAGTAGAAACCATCAGATTTGGTGTTGCTTAAGGTTTCTGTGATGTTCTGTTAAATTACCATGCAAATAAATCTATTTTGCTGATGTTTGTAAAGTTGTGTTTTAGACCAGAGATCTCAGAGCTCTGTCTTCAATAAAAAGGGGTAAAAGTGGAACTACTAATTTAGTTTCTTTAAAAGGCATATATTTTCATGCACATTAAATCCATCTGTTTCTGAAATGTATGTCTTTCTTCAGTGTGTAATTTGATAAAACCCAAAATAAAGCCTTGGAGTTCCAAACTTGAAGCTGAAAGGGAGAGAAAAGCGAACACCATGAAGAGCAGAACATGGCCAGGAACTTTACCAAAGAATTAAAAAATAAAACCAACAAAAGTCACTGTATTTTTAAAAAGCAAAAACACTAGCAAGCCACTCAGGGGATCTTGTCACAAATCCTCCATGCATTTTTAAACGTCTGGGAAAAGGAGAAAATTGTCCCATAGGTCTGTAGTCTGAACACTGTTGCAGCAATCCAAAGGAGGAACAGGCCTATATTAATTAAATATTCAAGTCTGCTGTGTTTCTGTGATATACTGTGGCCACTTGTAATATTTTTAGATTCATATTTATTTCAAGGGAGCTTTTATTTCAACACACATCGAAAACCAGAATTTTAGAGAAGCTTTTGGATCTCAGTGGCAGCTTTATACAAGAAGGGGCATCACCAGTGTGACTTAGCTGCCTGTATCACTTCCATGCTTCTGAGTGATATGTCTTTTAACAAGTTTCTGTAAAACACTGAAAGCACTTGATCCTGATTAATTTGGCCTTTTTTTTCTTTAATTGAGAGAGAGAGAGAGAGAGAGCTTCAAACACTCCTACCCCAAAACTCTTTCAGAAAGCACAGAAATCATTAACTATAACCACACTGAGAGCAGGCAGGGCTGCATTACAGATCTACTGTTGCCATAAATTATTCCACAGATGCAAACAACTGAAACCCCAAATGGTGATTTCCAATTAAAATACAGAAGGATTGATCTGACTTCACAGGCATCTCTTGCTGTTTTCAACAGGAAGTGGAAGATCTGTGCACAAACTAGAAAATCTTCAAAGCTAACTGAGCAGGAGCCTGTAATTCACAATTTACATTACTTGGAAGATGTGCTGTGGTTTCATAATGTTTCTATATATATGGAGCCACAATTAAGGCTAAATATAAGAGCTACAACATGATTTTTATAGCACTCTTTTTCTTCATAGCTCGGTTAAAACCAAAATCAAGGAACTCTCCTGTACTTGCTTCACATGCATAGGAAAATAATCCCAGTAATACCCTTCAAGTTTCCTTCAAGTGGGTTATTTGGCCACTTCTGTGCAAAAATATGTGCTGGGAGAGGCTTAGATGCATGTGGGGACGTGTAAGGTAGGAGATCACACTGCCAGCCCTCAGCATTCTCCTCTTTGGCTCACTTGTGCAGATTGATGCTCTTTTTTTCCCCCCTACTTGCCCTTTTTGCAGGGAAAGGCTCATTTTGCTCCAAAAGGATTTTTGAAGCTTCTGCAGCTCTCTGAGTGGTGTTCCTGAGAAGGGATTCCCCCTTTCCCACTTGGATTCCTGAGATCCCTTTTGCTCATCTCTGAGCACTCATGGGTCAGGTGCACTGGCAGGAAAATCCTCCTGCAGGGAAACAAATAAACAAACAGGGGGTGAGATTGGATCTTGATGGGCATGGATTTGCTTTGGTATGAAACCCTCCTAACACTGTTGAAACCTCTTAAACACAAAGGAAACTGTGAAAAGGGGAAATCCTGTATGTGCTGCACAGGAAGTATCTAAAGTTCTGCCCCCATAATTTTATCAGTGGGGCTGGGAACGCTGGAAGAGACACTTTACCTGGAGTCATATCAGAAGAAATTCCTTGGAGAAATAATTTTTTTAAAAAAGATTTAGGAGCATTTTGCCCCTCAAATTAGAGTTGACTACCCTGACCCATTTTTTTTTTTACCCCAGCACTGTTTTATTAACACCTCAAAGGAGCTGGCAGGTTTAATATGAGCAATGTTTTGGATGAGGACAAGCCCTTGCCGTAAATAAGATTCAGGTAACTTGGGTTATGTTACTCACAGGTATTGTTTGCAAGGAAAACACAGCAGTGAAAGACAGCTCACTCTGAAACTTCTTCAATGGCAGAGATTTTGATCTGTCTTTTAAGTGTAAAAGGGTGGCATTGCTGTGAGTGTTTGCCTTTGGCCACTTCAACACATTTCTCACAAGATTTGCCACACAAAGTGCCCCAGGTTGCAGCCTGGACAGGATAAGGGACTGCCCCAACATCTTTATTATCCTCACAGCACAGTGGGTACCTCAGACAGGTCTGCAAAGTAACTAGTGCTGGATTTCCAAGCAAGGCTCACAAATGAATTAAGAAAGATCACACATGACTCTAGCAAAGGCAGAGGTTGTAAAATGGGCAAACAACACATTTTATAATTCTCCTATTGTCTACAGGGTGACTACAAAATGAAAATCTCATTTTACATTGCATGTGTCCATTTGAGTTTAAATTTGTTTTTGTCTCACCATTCTCTTATGTCAATAGACTGACCTCTGGAATTAGAGGAGAAGACATTATTTAAAACTGTTTTCCTCATGAAAACATGTCAGTTTCTCTCCTTCTTTTGCAGTTCAGAAGAAAATATATTTGATTGTAAAAAGCAAGGAAAAGGCATCATACAGCAAGGTGGTATCTAAATGGAAATTTACTTCTTTCTTACCCCCTTTCTTGAATGAGACAGGCACAGCGTACCAAAATCACATCTACCAACATTATTCTGTCACAGAATTTCCTATGGCCAACTCAATTGGAAGATGCCATTCCAAATGCCTTTGTTAGGCTGAGATGTTTGTACAGCAAAATCTTAATGGGAAAATGCCACTGAAAGGAAAATAGCTAACAATTTGCAGGCAGGGATATTTGAAGTCATATGAAATTAATGGTGCCCATATTTGTATTGTAAAATATATCTGATACCCTCAAGAAATGTGGAAGATTCCTCTAAAAGTGCTACAGATGATTCCTTGTAAAATGAACATTCATTAAATGTGCACTCACAGCTCGCCTATAACAAAAAGTCAATTATTTAACCCACGCAGAGAGACACATATCTCAAAAAATGGCATTTCATAATGTGATGCTTATGAAAATATTTGAAGAGGAATGTCACAGTGCTCTAAGAACACCAAGAGGATCAGACCAGCAACAAGGACATGAATGGAAAAACAGCTCCTGTCTGTGGGAATGTCACACGTGGGCACTTGGAGCTTGCTGTCTCTCATTTTTTGATGAAGAACAATGCTTTCATGATTACTCCTTTCCCCTCATCATCTCCCACCTGTCCTTAGATGATCAAGCAGAGCTTCCTCCTGTTTTCTCCACTTGGCAGAGAGATCTCCATTTCTGACAAGAAGTGATGAGTCAGGGAGTAGAAGCTTCATCCTTCCTCCAGGTGTTGTGCCCGTCCTTGCAAGTCCTCTGGTGCAGGGACCATCTTGATGGGCCCTTCTGGAGTATCCTGAGCACCTTGATCTGCCCTTCAGACTCCCACAGCCAGCATAACTGATTACATTGCCCTAATTATCTTGAAACAAATAACTTATACTTCTACTTTCATTCTCAGCAGGGAAAAAGGAAAAAAAAAAAAAAAAAAAAAAAAAGGCCTGACAAGGATTCTGTTTCATTCAGACTCTAATCAGAGTTGGCTCTAGTTTTTAAAATATGTAAATACAGGCAGAGATTTGCTTGCACTTCATATCTTTTCCTACCTCTGACAGAACAAACTTCTTTCCAAGTGCACAAAATAATTTGAACCCTATGGTTCCCTTCTTCTCTTTGCCAGAAGCATAAACCCATACAGTTCCTTCAAGAAAAAAAAAAAAAATAAAAACAACCAACCAAGCAACGAAACAAAAAAAAAAAAAGGAAAAAAATTTAAAAATACCTCTAGCACAGATAAAAACTAAATCAGGCCGTGAGTCCTTTATCCACTGAGCATTTCTGATCATCTGAGGTTGCTGCTTTTAACCATCGTTTTTTCTGTGCACACAAATTGATTGCAAAGCTTTTTCCACACCACTTTCACGATGTGAAAGCACACGGATGTTTTTTCTTAGACCTGCCAGCAAATCTGAGTGCCAGGAAGTTACGACTCCAATGCTCCTTCCACACATATAAAATCTCCCCTTTGGCAAGCACATCTTAGGAGGACAGGCAGATTCAAACACAGAACAGCCATTGCTGCGAGCAGGGATGATTCCCAGGGAAAAATCTCCTTCTCACAATGCCACAAGCGTCCTCTGTGAGCGAGTGGGATTACAGATTGGACATGTGGGGAACCTCACAGAAGGGGAAAAAAGCTTTACATCATACAAAACATCACCCTTGGGACTGAAATGTGGACATGGGAACCCTTTTCAAGGGGAAGGATTTACTGCACTGTATTTATGAGAAAGTGTAATGTTGCTTTGAAGGCATTCTGCCTTAAAAAACAACTGAGGCAAATTCACATTCAGCTGTACTTACCCTTCCAGTTCTGTAACAACAAAAATCTCTTGAATGAGCCATTTCATTCCAGGTTTTCGGTACTCAGGAGCAGAGCATCCAGGATGTCCATGTCCACCACATACACAGATCCCACCTGGCAGCACCTGGGAACTTCATTTCCCTGTAAGTGGTGTCCTTGCAGAGGGAACTGCCACATCTCCAAGGCAGGGACTGTTTTTAATCCATATTTCCACGGGCCCTAATGTATTACAGATTTTCATTGTCAGATAACTGCGTGATTTCATAATTCAAAAATGCCCCAAGACTTTGATCATAAAAAGCAGCCAAGTTACTTAGAAAGCAAATGGCATCTGGCAGAAAATTATAAAGGTTATGGAGGTTGGAGAGGTGCTGGTGTTGAAACACAGTTTTCTTCCCATCATGAGCCCCATATCCACCAAATGCTGATAAAAATAATTGCTCACAAGGATAATCCATGGTTACTAGAACTGAGGAGTGTGTTTGCACTGGATTTAGAGGAACACTGGGAAGACAGCAATGCTGAAGATCAAGCTCTGTTCAGATACCACAGTGAAGAGGGTCTTGGAGAGGTGTCAGAAAAGCACAGTGGGGTCCAGAGTGCTGCCCATCCTGCATGAAATCAAAGCAGGAGCAGGTTGCCACAGTGAATCAGGGAGGTTTCCTCTTTTCTCTGCCCCTTCCCAGGCTGCATGCTGCCTACCTGAACTGGGGAAGATGGAAGAGAAAAACAAATCATCTCCCCGAAGGAGAAGCACAGAGGAGCTGTTTCCCTAAACACAGGTCAGCTCTCAGCACCTCCTGCCCTGCACAGGAGATGCTTCCTCTTCAAAATTCATAATTTTGAATTATGAAATCACAAAGGAAGGAAAATCAGAACTGAAAAATCCTTGTTTCCCTTGTGACACATTTAATCCAAATAAAACATTTTCTCTAGTTCTGTGGTTCCATGTGTTCTCTCACCACCACCCTCCTCCAGGCAAAAAAAAAAAAAAGTCTAATTAAGAGATGGCAGAGGCTTCCGACCAAGCCAAGTCAAGTAAAGATGATACAGTCTCTGATTTAAACCTTGAATTGTTCACAGGAAACATTAAAAGCAAGGAGAAGGAAGAAGAGGAAAAAAAAGAAGGAAGAAAAAGTGATCAACAGAACCAAAGGAGTTCTGAAGGAACCTCAAACACTGTAGGGTCACCCTCATTTGTTTCTTTTTATTTAAGGAATCTGCAAAATAACTACTATGCATCTATTAATAGCTCTCTAAATTAAAAACTGAGGGTCTGAGTAATTTTTTAATTTTATTTCTGAATGGTTCAAAGGCACAGGTTCACTTCCATAGCAAGACACAACTAACTAAAACCCAGGCAGGACAGCAGGATCTGAGGTGCACCCACATTTTGGCTGGGGTGAGGTTCTGTCATCCTACTTGGGAACACAAACACTGCTCCAAGCCAGCTGCACATGATGGAGGTGATGATCCATATGGATTTCACGGCACAAATTTCATGTAAAACCAGGGCTCTGAACTTGATCACTTATTTTGGATTTATCAGGGTGACACTTCAAATCCTCATAAAACTTCTACATGCAATTAGCTACTCATTTACAGACTCGTTCAAGAGGTCAATTTTGCATATAAGTTTTGCCTACCATCACTTCTCAACAAAATCTTTTACATTATGCTTTGTTATGTTTCATTTTGCTCATGTTGTACAAGAATATAGCTGCCAAGTCACTAAGAGGTTTGGACTTTGGCCTTTCATAGTGGAAGGAAAAAATAAAAAGTTGCATTTCATTGTGAAGAATCAAACAACAGGGGAAGGAGGAGAAGAGAAAGGTTTCATAATGTAGAATGACATCAGTGATTACTGAAACCTCCTATTTCTTGAAAAGGATTAACTGTGCAGAAACTGGGTCCTACAAACAGGTCTTCCTGCAAAATATTGGCATGATGAGAAAAGCTCTCTGAACATAACATTTATTTTTCCTTTTCCAGCACAAAAATGTGGCAATACGTTGGCTTGATGTTTCTAAATTACCAACAAACACAAGAAACATTTATCCTGATTTATCATAGGTCAGTTGCACCTGACAGTCCTGATAGTTTCAGAGCTCCCCCAAGGCAGATTGTGTGAAATTGGTGCAAAAGTGTCATTGCTTTCCAAATATTTTGCTGACCAAAAAATACTTTGTGGAATCAGGGATTCCTGCAAGGTTTGGGGAGAAAATGTGGGGTCATGAGACCAGGGATTCCTGCAAGTCTTAGGGAGACAACCTGGGCCTATGGAACAAGTGATTCCTGGAAGCCTTGGAGAAAAAAAATGTGGATCTATTTAACCAGGGATTCCTGCAAGTCTTAGGAAGAAAATGTGGACCCATGGGAAGCAGGGATTCCTGGATGACTTAGAGAAAAAATGTGGGCCTGTGGAATCAGGTAGTCCTGCAAGCCTTAGGGAGAAAATGTGGGCACATGGAACCAGGGATTCCTGCAAGCCTTGGAGAAAAAAGTAAGTGGACCCATTGAACTAAGGTTTTCTTCAAGCCTGAGGGAGAAAATGTGGACCCATGGGACCAGGGATTCCTGGAAGCCTTTGGGAGACAACCTGGGCCTATTGAACCAGGCATTCCTGGAAGCCTTGGAGAAAAAAAAAAAAAAAAGTGGACCCATTTAACCAGGGATTTCTTCAAGCATTAGGGAGAAAATGTGGGCCTATAGGACCAGGGATTTCTGCAAGGCTTGGGGAGAAAATGTGGGTCCAAGGAATCAGGCCCCACATTCTCCTAGAAGCCTTAGGGAGACAACCTGGGCCTATGGAACCAGGGATTCCTGGAGGCCCTGGAGAAAAAAAAAACAATGTGTATCTATTTAACCAAGGATTCCTGCAAGCCTTAGGAAGAAAATGTGGACCCAGGGATTCCTGGATGACTTAGAGAAAAAATGTGGGCCTGTGGGATCAGGAATTCCTGCAAGACTTAGGGAGAAAATGTGGACACATGGAACCAGGGATTCCTGTAAGCCTTGGAGAGAAAAAAAAGTGGACCCATTTAACCTGGGATTCCTTCAAGCCTTAGAGAGAAAAAGCGAACCCATGGGAACAAGAGATTTCTGGAAGACTTAGAGAAAAAACGTGGGTCCATGGGACCAGGGATTCCTGGAAGCCTTAGAGAAAAAAAAAATGATCCATTTAACCAGGGATTCCTGGAAGATTTAGGGAGAAGGTGTGGGCCCATGGAACTGGCACACAACACATAACCAAGAGGGGCTTTTCCTGCAGTGCTGCAGAAAACACACCCACACCAGCCCAAGGAGCCAAGAATTCACTCCTGGGCCTGTGGTGGTGGAGGGCAAAGATCTCCACAGCTGCCCCAAGCACAGACCATGGCAGGGGATGGCTGCTCATCCAGAGCCTCCCTTTTGGCAGGGCTGAGCCCCTGCTCTGGGTGGTTCTGCATGTGCAAAGTCAGGCCAGGGAGGAATGTGAGGGTGATTCAGCCTTCATTGTCGTGGCCAGGGCAGCAGGCCAGCCCTCCCTGCTCAGGGCTGCACTTCACCCAGGCTGGTCCAGCCCAGGAAACACTATGTGCTGCTGAAACACTTTGCCTAAAGAGTCACATCAGAGGAAATTCCTTGGAGAAATAGCAATTTTTAAAAAGTGGGCTTCACAGATACAGGAGCATTTTGCCCCCTAAATTAGGATTAACTAGCCCATTCCATTTTACCCCAGCAACTGTTTTATTAACACCTTAAAGGGGTGTTAATAAACACCTCAGAGGGGCAGGTTTAAAATCAGCAACATTTTGGATAAGGACAAATCCTTACTGTAAATGAGATTCAGGTAACTTGGGTTATGTTATTCACAGGTATTGTTTGCAAGGAAAACACAGCAGTGAAAGACACCTCACCTTGAAAGTTCTTCAATGGCAGAGATTTTGATCTGTCTTTTAAGTGTAAAAGGGTGGCATTGCTGTGAGTGTTTGCCTTTGGCCACTTCAACACATTTCTCACAAGATTTGCCACACAAAGTGCCCCAGGTTGCAGCCTGGACAGGATAAGGGACTGCCCCAACATCTTTATTATCCTCACAGCACAGTGGGTACCTCAGACAGGTCTGCAAAGTAACTAGTGCTGGATTTCCAAGCAAGGCTCACAAATGAATTAAGAAAGATCACACATGACTCTAGCAAAGGCAGAGGTTGTAAAATGGGCAAACAACACATTTTATAATGTGCTGGGGCTGGTGGCACACAGCAGTGCTGGTCCCTGCTGCATCCTCCTGTTCATCAGCATCCTCAGTGCATACAGCATCTATGTGGAACAGTGGGTGATAATTCAGCATGAATTATCAAAGCTGAGGGGATGAAATAAGAGCTTTGTGGATTTCAAGTTGTGTTCTTCCTACTCAGGAAAGAGTCAGCACGAACATTTGCTGAAAGTGTTGATCAAGATTTGAAAAATATTTTCCCTACATATTCCACAACTAGCCTCCAGGCGAGGGCTTCAGGAATTTACCAGTCTTCATTTTCAGGGAGAACATTTAATTTGATGTGTTTCTCTGTAACTCACACTCCTGTCTCCTTCTGGACTGGGAAATGGAGGAAAATAGGGGAGCAGGGTGGGAGGAAAGGAATGAAAAGGTCAAAGACATATTTTAAGTTGTCCTCACACTTGTGTGTTCACATCAAAGCTTTTGTTTTAAAAATTTGGAGGAGAGAAAAGACCTTTCTGGTAAAAGAAAAAAGATACTGAGAAAAATTCACTTTTTTCTTTGGGAAATTGCTTTGGGATAGCAATTACTTTTGTATTAAACACTTTTTTGTTTCCATCTAAAAAAGGGCAATGTGGGAGTGAAAGAAATCTGGAGTGTATGAGCACAGTGAAGACAGCTGAAGTAAAAAGGTATTTTTGGCAGATTAAGAGTATGCAGAAATTAGGTGCCCAATAATTTTTGACTACCAGCATTTTATCTTTTTGTTAAAAAGTTTTTGGACTGTTTTGTCCAAACAGAAATGCTTGGTACCACCCCCATTTCCATCACAAGGCTATTTCCAAAGTCAATTAAGCTGTTTGGGCCACTCTTTGATTTAGAGGATTTCCCTCTAATGAAGAACAGGAACTCTGGCAAATGATGCAGACCTTAGCAAAGAGCAGGGCCGGATAAAAAAATGTCTCCACCTCTTACAGTAGCAGCCTCAGTTTGAATGGATCCAGGCAATATCATTAAAAATTGTAATGTTTCTGCCAGCCTCTCTAAGGACCAGCAGTGACACAGAGCAGCAGCAGCTGGGAAATCCACCCTGCTCCCACCCTACAGAGCTAAACTCTGGGAAAATGGGAGAATGGAAGAGAAGGGAAGCACTGAATTATAGTCATAAACCAAGATATTCATGAAGAAAATTAGAACTTAGCTCTATCATCATCACTTTACTGAAGGGGGACCCTTCCTCCTTAGCCTAGCACAGAAATGCACTTAGTTGAAATAAGGACTTATGTTTGTAAACATCTAGCTCTGGGAAAAAAAACCCCAAATTTTATTTTATTTGTTGTTGTTGTTTGTTATTTTTTGATGGGGAACATAGGGAAAGCAGAAAAAAAAGATAAGCAGGGGTTTATGTTTTGCCTTCAAGTCTCTTCTTATTTGACTGATCTTGTCCCTGTCCCTTTCAGCATCACTGTCACATTTATCAGTTTATTCATCTCCATCTAAAGCCCTGTAAAAGAATAAGGACAGTGAAAAATGTGGTTAAAGAGAAAAATCAAGAATTCAAAAAGCTGGAATTGTTTCCAGGAAAAGAACATAAAGGGGAAATTAACTGTGGCACAAAAGGCAGAAATGCAGGCAGAAAAGAGGGCAAATCATCAAAAGGTCTCGAGTGATTTATTACGTCCTCTTTCTGCGTGATGAGGAGCAGAAAGCTCAGCAGAGTCACTGGGTCTGACTGGCAGCTGAGCCCAGGGGAGAGTGGGGAGGGTAAACGAGTCCTGTGCCCCACCATGGACTGCTGAAAACCAGGGTTTGCCCTCCAGAAAACTCTGTTTTTCTGGGGAGGAAGGAAGGAGTGAAAGGGGCACTCAGCAGAGCATCTCTCCAGGACTGAAGTTGCTGTGGGAGAATTTACAGCACTGATGAAATTAACAGGCAGTGGGCATTCAGCAAGAAATACAAAGGATGAACAGCTGAATTATGGCCAGCATATGCAACCTCTCACTTCAAACACTTTTGATACTGGAGGACTGAACGTTGATTTTTTTTTTTTTTTATTAAATTTTTTTTAAGACTGTAGGAAACTACAAGCCTGTTAACAACACTGAAATGCAGAGATTACATTAAAGCACAGAACCAGAGGGCATCTGGATAAATAAAATGCAATTGAGGAGATTGTTAGCATGACTTCTGTAAAGAAAAGCCTCTCACAGGCCTTTGAAGAGAAGAACAAACATTTGCATAAGGGTCTTTCAATCATCTGCTTGGATTTCTTACAACTCCTGACAATTCCCTTCACCTGAGGCCTCCAATGGCACAACTGGGATAGTCTTGACAGGTATGGATATTTCATAAAAAGGAAGCAGAAGAACTGAGATAATGGCCAGTTCCTGCAAAGGTCACCCCCCTACAGTGACCTGTGCTCTTCCAGACATCCATAAGTGACCTGGAAAACAGAAGGTGAACAAGAAGGTAAAGTTTCCTGGGAGACACAGAGCTCCTCAGGGCAGTGAGAAAAGCAGTGAAGAATCACAGTGAGGCCTGGTGGCTTTGTGAAAACGTCAGCTCAGTGCTTGGCAGTAGCTGAAAAAAACCAAACCAAATGTTGAGAGCTGCTAGGAAAAAAATAAATGCAAAGCCAAACAGATGACCTGGCTGTGCTGCTGGGTAAATCTGTGGCTTGCCCATACCTTACTGGTATGTGTATTTTGTAGCTGTGTTGGAACTCTGTTGGCTGGGAAAATGCAATATTCTTCTGTACCTCTCTGAACAGGCCTGCTGGAAATGTGGGTGTGCAAGAAATTTTCCATTAAAAAGGCAAATAACACCCCCTTCCCAGTGCTGTACACAGGACTTCTAAAATCAGAAGGGTTTCAATAATATTTGTTGTTCCTTTTTGGCCAGAAAAGTAAAGAAAACAAATGTAACCTTTTTCTTTCTTTTGTCTGTCTTCAAATTAAAAAAAAAAAAAAAAGGGAGAGAGGAAAGGAAAATAATAACAATCTTATTAAGATCACTTAAGAAAACTTGAAATGCTTTAAATGTTTTTTTCCGATGGAAAAAAATTCTTTTGTCAGATGGTTCTCATATCAACAATGCTGTGCATTCTGAACAAAACTGCAAATACTGTAGAATTAATCTTCTGGAGAGATGCTGGAAAACCAGAGAGAAACAAGCCAAGCAAAGGCAACACAAAGTTGTCATCAGCTTTCAGATTCCCAATTAGAACCTTGAGGTATCATTGCAATCTCATTGATGCAGCTTCACAGCAACTGAACAAAGCTCCAGGAAGATGTATCACTCTGTGGAGTATCTCCTAGGGACACACAGTGTGAGTTTTTTTGCTTTCACTGAGTTTAGAAAAGGATTTTGGAAGCACTGGAAGACGTATGAATTGTCCATCATCTCATGGCCTAGTGGAGGTGACCTCAGGAATGTTAAGATTTGGGAGCTGGCAGCCGCATTTGATAACATTTTATAGCAAAAATGTCAGTGGTCAAGCATTTCTCTGGTTTTCTACTTACTGGAAGGAATGGAAATCTGAAGGAAATCTGTAAGATAATACAAAAAAAATTAGCTTAGAGACTAGTATTGGCTAAAAATCCAGAGAATTCTTAATTTATCTAATGGCATACCATTAAAAAGGTTGACAAGAAAGCAGTAAATTAACTTGCCAAGAGGATTGCACAGGTGAAAAAAGCTGCAATCCTTCAGTCTATTCTCCTCTACACTCTGCACCCACTTCATTGGAAGATTTAAGCCTGGGTGACTGTCAAAGACTATGTGGGATCTTGTGCCACAAAATTGTGGTTCTGTGGTTGGTTTAACTTTCTCTTTGCTCTCCCTTTACAAACCTAATTCCAAATGGGCTATAGGTACCTGGCTTTCAGGTTTACTTATGGGCTTGTGTTTTAATGTAATTTAAACCCATTCCCAGGTGGACCAAGCACAGACTTTCTCAGCACCTCCTCCCACACTGTTTTCACCTTTAAAAGGTCATCTGTATTTCTCCCTTCCTCTGCTCTCACAGCCTCAGCTGACAAAATTTCTGGACTGCAAAGTTTGTGGCTACTTTTGTATCCAAGGAATTTTGCAATCAGCGTGTGTGGAGGAAGCAATTTCATGCAATTTTATTACACGAAAACACAGTGTCCAGGATGATCCTGTGATGATGATGATGGAGTTGCTGTTTCTTTCAAAAGTAGGAATTTTTTCCCCCTCCAGCAAAACACAAGAGAAAACAGTGCCTGATACCACTCTGTAGGCAAACCCAGGAATATAAATTTTTCAACAACTCATCTGCATGGTGAATTTCAAAAGATTAAAAAGGCTATGAGCTCCAATCTTCCCCTTGCCTTTCTCCACAGAGATGATGACAGAGATGCTGTCCCAACATCACTCCAGTAGGTGCAGCCCCTTTCACAGCTTGCACTGAATCAGCCTCTTTAAAAAGAAAGTTAAAAAAAAAATAAAAGAAAAAAAAAAACCCTTTTGTAAAGGATGTTGTCTTTTCTCCGGAAGTGAAGTGACTAAAGCAACAGACATCTTGGGCATATTCACCACTCTCTTTGGGACACGTGAGGCTGCTGGAAACTCTGTGTCAGTCAACGCATCCAGTGAGGATGAAATGCCAAGTCATTTCTAAATGCCAGCATTCTCATCCCTGCTTAAACTATTTACTTGCCTCCCTCTCTTTTTCCTTCTTTAGACAAACCACTCCCCAGCAGAGCTTCTCCTTGCCTTCTTCTTGCTGGCTGCTCTGAGCTCTATTGGTTTCTCTGGGTCAGTATTGAAGGCACTGGAGATGGTATTTCATGTTCAGATTCAGGTGTTTATTATTTCTTATCAGTAAAACAGTCTCACTACTGTGAGTTCGGCAGCTTTTCTTCAGAAGGAAAATATGGCTAACAATCTCTTGTTATAAAGTCTTTTAAGACTAAACCATCCAATTAAGAACTGATGCCTAGATTATTTTCCCTTTCAACCCAATGACTGATCCCAAAGACCTTGCAATGCAGACTTTTCTGCCCAATTACAAAATACCACCCAAACCCATGGAGAAGAAGGAGCAGAAGCATGAAGAAGAAACCCAGGACAACATCCTGTGCCCTCCATCTTGCTTCCATACACAACATACTAAAAATCCCAAAACCTAAATTTCTCACCAAGTGATACACCTACACTGCTCTCTGTAATCTATCGCACACTTTTGTGGATTCCAGTGTATCTTGAAGGCCAGGAAACTTTCTCCCATGAATGAGGGTCAAAGTCAGTGCTGCCCTGGGGGTCAGGGCACCCCAGAGCAGACAGAGAAATATTCCCTGTAGTGCCCTGGGTTCCCACAGAACTCCACAGGCTCCCTGGGTGCCTCTGCCTCTTGCACTGGCACCGAGCACAGGGAACCACTTCAGCCCTTTGAGGACCCTCTTGTTGGGGGCAACAAAAAAAGAAACAGCTCAAAACATATAAAATAGAAACAGCTCAGCTCATGAGGACAATCCCCCTCACCACCCACCTCATCCAGCCTCAGCTGAATCCTCTCTCCAAGCCCCTGGCTCCATCCTTGGCTGCATCCACCTTTTGGAGGAGTTGAGGCCTCAGGGCTGATTTAGGTAGATGGTAAGAGGGAGGCACTGTCCTCTACCAGAATTATATCATCTGTCCCATCCACCTTGGAGCAGAGGGCAGTGCAGTGGAGTCTCTGAAGCTGACCTGAGTAGGAGGAAGCAGCCCATGGCCTCTCTCATGGCAGCAGACCTGGTGCTCCAGACCAGCAGGCCCACATTCCCCATTTCCCTTCAGCACACATCAAACACAAATTTCCTGTGTTCATGCTGAATGTGGAACTGCTTGGAGAAACTGAAAGCACACAAAACCTCATGCTTTTCACCTGCTCTCCATGAAATGGGGTCAGTTCTGTCTGACAGAAAGACTCCTTCACACTTCTGTTTTAGGGAAAACAGTGCGAGGTACAAGGCAGCTTCACCCCAGGGTCAGCACTGCCATCACAGATGTGCTCTGGGGCCAGAGGAGGAAGATTGCATCACCAGTTATGTCCTTAACACGTGCAGGAAATACAGTTTATCTCAGGAAGAGCTGGGCTCTGTCACAGGCACATTGAGAAGCAGCACCAAGGAGACATCTCCACCTGCATCAGGTCCTGGGAGGCCCAGGAGCCTCAAGACGTGTTGTCCCTCCTTCCACATGGCTAAAGTACCACCCTGTGGCCTCCCTCTGGAGACAAATGAGCTGCCACCCATGCAGCAGAGAGAGCCTGGCTGTTTTTGGGAGGGCTGCAGAGCTGAGGGGGAGATGCTGTAGCATTTCTGGTGGCAAAGATGGGATGCAGCAGTGTCACCACTCCTTGGAGAGGGAGGAGGCTGGGGAAGAGAAGACACAGATCCTCACCAAGGGCTCCTTGTGGGAGTTGGTATCTGATGGAAATGAAAGGCTGTGGTTCCTTGAAATGGGGATTAAATGCCTCCCCCCAGTGTTGTAGGCAGCTGTTGAAAATAAGAGCTTACAGCTCCTGTGCCCATGTGATGGACTGGGCAAAATGGCTCTTAGAGAAAATACAGGCTTTGAAATAATTCCTGACAAGAACAATTTATCTAGAGGATCAGGAATTTATCCATGCATACCAGGATGTGCCCTGAGAACTGAATCTGAAGCAAACAGCAGTTAAGAGATTAAATCTGCTTCTCAAATACCCTTGCAATGCAAATCTTCCTCCCTTTCCTCTCTGCCTCTTGGGTGCCCTTCAAATTCAGTGTAAAAGCCCTGGAAATTGGAGTGCCTGACCCAAAGGCAGGGGGAGAGGTCAGAGCTCTGACACTTCTGCTGCTGCTCTCCAGAGATGCTGCTGCTCCACCAGGCAGCAAACACTTCTCTGATGCTGTGGGCAAGAACAGATAGAGCCTCTTGTTTTGGAGAGGGGATTAAAATGATGTTTTTATTTCTCATTTACTGCTGGAGTAGTGGTCCATCATCAAGGCTGGCCTCAGGATACCAGTGGGCATGAGACAGTGCCTTGTTTGGTTTCTAAATCAATGCCTTAACGTCTACAGCAGCCTGGAAGGAGCACAAACAATTCCAGTCCTGGCTTGGGAAGGCAGAGAACTCTTGCATGCAACGCTGAATGAACGTCCCAGAGAAGCAGTGACCAGTGATTCACTTTGAGTAATGCTGACTCACTTTCAAGGTACTTTCCATGGACACACGCACACGCTGGGAGAGAGAGCGAGAATAAACGCCTGATCTCAGGAAAGTTCAAACTAAATATTATTCTAACCTTTTACTACACCCAGAGAGAAAAAAATCAGCCTCTTTTTTATGGAGAGAGAGAGAGAGACTGCTTGGCAGAGCAGCCAAAACCAGTTGTTTTTGTTTTCACAGGAGTTTCAAGCCCAGAGATAACTGCTAAAGACAAGTTTTTAGGGTGTGTGGGGGCAGGCCACAAAATTGCAAGTGCTTAAAGCTTGGAGAACACGTAAACAAAGGCTTGAAAATGCTTCAGGGTCTCAGGACAAAGCTCAGTGCAAAGGCAAAGGCTGACAGCAACAACTGCAAACCTCTGGGAACACTGGAGATACTTGAGATACAGAATACCCCTGGCTGGTTCTGTTATAACCATCCTACAAAATATGTCCTCAGTGAAAGCTCCCCCTCGATGAGGTGCAGGGGCTGGAATGGAGGAGCTTTAGACAATGCCCTGCTGCTTCTGTTTCCCCTTGCTGGTGTCTAGATCTGTCCCTGCCAGGGCTCTGCTCAGCTCCTGTTGTCACTCATCCATTCTGCAGCCTTGCCATTCATTTTTTTACCTTTTTTTCCTTCAAACCTCTGAAATTTCACACACAGACACACGCAAGCAGTGACACTGTTTTTTGTGCCGCACACAAACTCTTGCTGTCCCAGCACAAAGCACTCCTTGGAGATGCCTTCTGGGCCTGGGACACATCTTTGGCCATCTCACCAGACTCGTGGGCTCTCTGTGCTGCTGCTGCTGAGCAGATTTGGACTCCTGCTGCCTGTGCCATCAGTGCCAAAGCCAGCAGGAAGTGATGGGATATTCCCTTCAGCTTCCTGGCAGGATCAGGCTGCTGGCAGAGTGGGTGCTCCTGCTTTGTGGAACATCCTCACAGGTGCCTCCATGGGTTTTTTGGGGTGTGGTGGGGGTTGGTGAGGTGGTGCTGTCCCTTTTCACTGCATTTCACAACTGCAAATTTAATTTGTTGTGGATTAAAAAGGCTGAAAAAGCAGAAGCAATGCCTCAGGGCTCCCCTGTATGGGCATTGAGCTGGTCTCAGGGAAGTGCTGGGAGGCTGATGAGATGGGACAAGAGGCACCATTTATGTCCAGGAAGAAACCAGGAAGATTTTAAACATGAGCAATGAAACGAAACACCCCTTAGAGGGCTGATTTAGAAGCAGATTTTCCCCACAGTGGTACCACTGCCCCTGCAGTGCCCTTCCTGCATCCACAGGCAATATATGTGGTCAGAGATAATGCACCTGCAGGGCAGCAGAGTTGATCCCAGAAGTCCTTCACTGTCCTAGAGGCTGCAGAGGTGCCTGGAGCTTAGCACAGGTCCTGCCTGCCAAGGAGGAGGACGTGGAACACCTGCTCCAAGCCAGGAGCCAGCAGGCTCTTCATTAATTTAATCAGATAGCAGCAAATAATGCCAGTTATAATAATGAGAAAGAGTGGTTCCAGACTATCAGTATCAAAACAGATCCAAACTGCTGATACACAAAAACTGCCCCACTCCCCCTCCCTTTCCCTGGTTTTATTGTGAAACTTCTTCACTGCCACGTGTTTTTAAAGAGCTTTCCACCTCCAGCTCCACATAGCATCCAAAATGTGATTGTTAGCATTTTTTCCCCCTTTTTTAAAGAAATGTGAGTGACAGCACTCTGGCATCGCATGAGGGAAACTGAGGCATGGAAGTTACGGAGGGCTGCAGGGGCCATGCTGACCTCACCTGTGTCCCCCCAGGCTGGCTGTCACCCCCTCAGGATGGCTCAAGGCAGGCAATAACCAAACTGTAGGTGAGGATGGATAACCAGGTGTCGGAATTCAGGACATCCCTCTGGCTGTCCTGGATTTCCTGAACCCCTGCCAGGGGGCTCAGAGACCCTGGCACAGAGCCCAAAACCCCTGTGGCTTTGATTATGACCCATGGGAAAAAATTACCAACCTTACATGAGGATTTACAAGGCACGAAAGTTTAAGTAGAATGGTAGTGAATATATCACAGGGTGAAAAATAGATTTTTTGGGGGTTTTTAGAATGGGGGTTCAGGAGGCAAGATTGGGGAATTTGGGTCTTTCTTCTCCTTCTTGGCCTCCATTTTCTGCTGTGGTGGTGGCACCTTTGGATTGGTTTGAGGTAGAAGCTCACTGTCTAACATAGGTGATAGGTATTGGGAAGTTGTGGTAAATAATGTACACGTAGTTTTTAGCATAAAAAGTTTTTAGTATAAAAAGATAACACCGCCCCAAGGGTGGCCAGTGTGCCTTTGTCTGACCTGCTGAGCAGACCTCAGCAGGACAGGAGAAAGAATTTTACAGATAAGAAACAATAAACAACCTTAAGACTGAGAATAGAAGAGTTCTGACTCCTTCTTCAATTGCCAGGCTGGGAAAAGAGACTTCTTAATGCATTTTTGGGTCACTCTGACCAGCTAAAGCCCCAAGAACCAGGTTTTTGTTTGCAAGTTTTTGTTTGCCCTCTCTCAGAGCAGCTGTCCCCAGCAGGGCTCTGCCCAAACCTGTGCTCACCAGCCAGCTGCTGCCAGAGACACAAAATTGTCACCAGCCCCCAGGTGCCTGTCACCCACAGCAGGGACAGAGGGAGATTTATGTGTTTGGGGCAGCAGAGGTGTGACCATACTTTGTGGAGCTGTTTGTGGAGTTGACTAGCAGTGTCAGAGAGGTAGGGTGTGATGGTGTTCACAGGGGTCCAAGGATGAGGGAAGAGACGAGGATCTGACTCCATGTTTCAGAAGGCTGATTTATTATTTTATGATATATATTACATTAAAACTATACTAAAAGAACAGAAGAAAGGATTTCATTAGAAGGCTAGCTAAGAATAGAACAGGAAAGAATAATAACAAAGGGTTGTGGCTCGGCTCTCTGTCCGAGCCAGCTGACTGTGATTGGCCATTAATTAGAAACAACCACATGAGCCCAATCCCAGATGCACCTGTTGCATTCCACAGCAGCAGATAACCATTGTTTACATTTTGTTCCTGAGGTCTCCTAGCTTCTCAGGAGGAAAAATTCCAAGGAAAAGATTTTTCATTAAGGGTGTCTGCGACAGGGCTGCAATGTCCAGAAGCCACCTTGCTCCCCTCCAGCCCAACCTGGAGGGAGCCAAAAACCTCCAGCCCACGTTTGGCACCCCACCAGCAGCCAGCAAAGCCAGCTGGATGTCCTTGGGGTGGTGAGGTCCCCCCAGGATGAAGCACTGACACTGCAGCCTGGGGGAAGCTGGGGTGGCTGGGTCAGGCTCCAAAGCACTGCTGGAGCTAGATGAACAGGGAATTTCTCACCCTCAGCAGGAGCAGCAAGCTTGATACCCCAGTGGAAGGCTTGCTAAGGCGAGGGTTTTGTCAAGAGTTTTGCAGAGGTCCTTCTTTGGAAAGAATGTGCTGCGCCTGAACTCCCTGCAGATAATTTGGCTCAGAAGGCACCTTCTGTGCTGGACTGTGCTTCTCAGCCCATTTCCCTCTGTGCTTTTGGCCTTTTCTGCAAAGGAAAAACAGCAATTCAACCGGTCACCCTCCTGAGAAGTGACGATTTTGAGGTGCTCTGGTTACCTCTGACACTGTGGCAGCCCCACACATCCAGGATCCCTGCAGGACGGTGCAGATCCAGTGTCAGAGGAACCTGCAGCTACAGAGAAAAGAAAACTCATATATATGCATAATCTTTGCAGGCACCATCAACAGAACGAGGCAAAACAGCTCTGAAAACATTTACTCATGTTTCCAGCCACTCCCAATACTGGAAACATCACCAATGATAAATAATATCTTTTAATCAACCTTGATTTTTTCTCGTTCTTCAGTACAAATCCAGCCAAACTGTTATCATGTTACAGACGTCTGTGTACTTTTGACATTTATTTCTCCTCCCTTTAGTTTTTTCCCTTTTTTCATTTGGTGTTTTGCCTGCTTTGAAGGACTTGAGGAAGAGCACTGGCACTTCCCAAGAAATTCATCATTAAAGTCTTCCATGCAGACATCTTGTTGCAGGGCTACATCAATATCATGTCTTGTCAACACCTGTCCTGCTCAGAATTTAAGTTTCCAGTTGTCTCCTTGGGTGACTGCTGCTGCTCCCTCTCAGTATCAGCAGAGGGGTGAGAAAGGAAAGTTCTCACTCAAACAATGAGCTCAGAACTAAAAGAGACCCTATTTAACTCACAGCCTTCTCTCCCACTCCACTGCAAGAGTGACCTTAGAAATCCCTTGGACCCCCACCCTAAGTGGAAATGCTCTCTGATTTTCTAATTCTGTTTGTGCACACAAACAAACAAACTGGAAACAATATGATTCTTTTGGTCCAGTTGGACTTTTGTTGTTTAGAAAAATCTTTGAAACTGCCCTTCTGGTTTTAGATCTTAAGTACCTCTGACGTGTCTCCAACACAACAACCTCCTCCATGTGGGGTTTTTAGGAAATTCTTTCAACATTTATCTCTCTCCAATCCCCCAAAGTTATTTAGGATGCAAGCCTAATATTGGAGAGGTTTTAAATACCAGTCATCTGCAGGATAGGGAAGGGAGAGCAAGGAGAGAATCCTTTGACACATTCATGGTGAGTACCAGGGAAAGGATCCCTTCAATTTGATTTTTGTGTTAGGGGTGGCTGCAGTTGTGAACCACTGACCAGAGAAGCAGGGAGGTTGTCCGGGTTGATTTGGACACCCTGTCAGTAGCAGCTTTTACACCGACCCATTTTTCCCTCCAGGAAAACGTCACCCATTCAATGGACCGCCTTCACAACAACAACAACAAAAAGAGAGAACCCACCTCTTCTCCCCCACCAAGACCCAAAAAACCTTCACAAAACCAACTCATTCAGCTGGTGACCATTCATTCTCCTCCTTGTGACCATCAGCTGTGGTCACCTGAAGTAACTCCAGCCTGAGGGCCATGCCTCAGGGGATGATTTCCTGCATCCCTGTAGTCCCTGCTGGTTTCCAGCATACTCACAGAGAACAACTGGAATTTTGGCATCCTTTCCTGCAGGGCATATGTTTGGCAGGGATTGGCCTCCTTAAATGCTAGATTGAGATATGCTGAGCACAACTTTCCATGACTTCAGAGACAGCTGTTTCACTATAAGGCACAGAAATCGAGTTTAAGCTTTCTAATTCCCCTACAAAGCCAAGATTTGAAGTAAAAAGGCAGGCTGGGAAGCATGGGAAGTGATTTCACTGCTTGTTGAATGAGCCGTTCAACCCTCCAGCTCAAGGGGAAAGCACTGAAGATGAAAACATAGCACAGCTCTGTTTTACAGGTGAATCTCTGGCAGTGTATAAATGTCACAGGCTAACACATCCTAACCCGTGGTCCTCTGTGTTTGAGGGTTTTCCCCCATCTGAAATCCTCTAATAATTGTGCTAAACAACATGACTAGGATATGTGAATTGCCCCAGGCTAGGACTTGCCCAAAGACATCGAGGTGTCCCTATGAACAGGATCTCCACATCCCCCTTACAGATCTGACAGTCTGTCTTGTTGCTCAGGGAAAGCTGAGAAAACATCAGGTAACATTTCTAAGCAAAGACTCCTATAGGAGCTTCAGAACAGTGCCATGGCCAAGTTCCCCTTGTATCTTCAGCAGCCAGACTTCATAGGATCAGAGAGTGGTTTGGGTTGGAAGGAACTATAAATCTCTTCTCTTTCCAATCCTCTTCTATGGGGGCTGGAAAGAGAAGAGATTTAAAGATTTAAAGATTTAATTTGGAACATCTTCCTGTGTCCCAAATTGCTCCAAGCCCTGTCCAACCCGGCCTGGGTCACTTCTACGTTTGGCCTGTGCCAAGGCCTCCCTACCCTCACAGGGAAGAATTTTTTTCCTAATACATGAAGCAGATAATCTAAACCTAGCCTCTTTCAGTTTGCAGCCATTCCCCTTTGCCCTGTCACTCTTGTAAAAGTCTCTCTCCATCTTTCTCTCCAATCAGCTCACCCTGAAGCTTTCTTCTTCTCCAGGCTGAACAACCCCAGCTCTCCCATCTTTTTCCTGCCAGCAGAGCTGCTCCGTCCCTCTGCCCATCCCGGAGCCTCCTCTGGCCTGGCTCCAGCAGTTCCAGCTCCTTGCTGGGCTGGGGTGCCAGATTTGAGGATTTCAGCTGCCTGAAATCAAAGTGTCGGAGACACAGCACCACTTCAGCCAGGGACATCAGGGAGCCCAGCACCTCCAGGGGATTTCCATGTGTCCTTCAAGGAAGTCACAATCTCCCTGTTAGGATTTTGCCTTGTCCTTCCTTTCTCACCTCTCACGCTTCCTGCTCACGAATGTTTGTTGCTCACTCATTCTTAAGCCTTCAACTTGACTCTGATAAAAGCAGCTGTTTTGGTTTAGGGAGCTTTTTTCATCTTATTTCCTTCCCCATCCCACTGAATTGAATGAGAGAGAAGCTGGGTAGGGGTCCTGCAGCCAGTCAAAGTGAGTAGTGGTCTTTATAAGTTTTCTTGGGCTTTTTTACTTAAGGAAATGAAAATAATAATTCAGAGCTGTTCAAATTCTTTTTTTTTTTAATCTGCATTTCATACCTTGGTAATGCTTTCCTCCTGTTGTGTACAAGCCGTTTTATTCTGATTGACTGCACTTATATTCAGAGAAAATTATAATTTGATGAAAGATAAATGCAAATGTCTTAAATGCCTTGGCGATAAGCATGCAGTTTTTCCTTTCTTCTTTTGGAGGCTGGCAAAATAGGAAAAGCCAGTGGTGATTTTGGCACTTTTCCCAAAAGAGATACTTCTGGTTTTGTCAAGAATGCTCAGAATGCTTAGATCCAATCATTCATCATTTTTTTTTCAAGAAATGCTTCTCAACTGCACACCAGCCATGAGATATGCCTGTGCTAAAGCCTGAATATATTACCCAGGTTTTGAATATGAAATATAAAATCCAATTCATTCCTGCAGGAGCTACCCAGGCAGTTGACTGACCACTTGAACATGAAGATGTGTGTTGCCACTTGAGCAATTGAGAACTTTCATTAAAAAGTGAAACAGCCCTCCAAGTGCAAGTTAACTGCGTATTCTAAACTCTAGAAGTATTCCTGTTCAGATTGTATGAACTGAATGCTTCCAGCACTTCTAGTTCAAACAAAACCTCCCTGGAATATGAGGACTGAATGTGTCTCAGCCAATTTTTTTCTTCAATAAGTAAAATTTATTATTTATTTAAAGACAAGGCTGTGCCCACATAGAAGTTAAAGGTGGTTGTAAAGCAGCAATTTTGTTTCCTTAGTTTCCAGTGTTTGAGGTTTTTTAAAAAATATTTTCCTTTTTGTTTTTTGTTTGAAAAATGCAATTTTCAATCTGTCCAGCTAGTGTTTAGCAGTTTTAATAATTTCAAACAGAATTTTCCAAGCATATTTTAAAGAACCTGGCACAGTCCTGCAAAGCACTGGCTTTAAATTAATTGGTGTACAGGGTATCCTGTAGGAAAATTATTTGTCTGAGAGCATTACCAAGGGCTTCATCTCTTCAAGGGCTCAGCAGTGCACCTTACCCATGCTGCAGCATGAAAATGCCTTTCCCCCACATTCAGTGGGTCAAATCTGATAAACCCTTCAACATTGTTATTAACAAAAATTCCAATTAACCCAGTAACAATAATTCCAAAAATCCATGTATTTGCATGGAGGCGACCCCCACAGTGAGAAGCCTCTACACCAATTATAGAAAACCATGGAGTATTCCCCATTTTGTGCTATTCCCGCCAAGTTTGGCTTGGGGGGATGCCTGCTTTAGGAGGGGTTGGGGTGCTCAGGGAGCAGAGGCACAACTGGCTGTGCCTGCGTGGGCTGTGTGTGACGAAGCAGGGGCTGTCAGAGCAGCAGTGCCAAGGGCAGATCCGAGCCTGGTGTCAATCACAGGGCTGCAAAGACAGGGATTTTGCAATTGGTGGCAGGGGGAGACGGGTGAAGGACTTGGCAGCCTGCTCCCAGGCCTGGTAAGGACAAAGAGTTTCCACAACACAGTGGTTTTTCTCAAGCTTCAGGCTTGGGTTTTCTTGTTAAAAAGTCATCCCCTGGCCCAAGTGTCCTTCTTGGGAATGCAGGTTCATCAGTAAGATGCAGCCTGAGCTGTGAGCTTCATGCTAAAAAAATTTGATGGCTTCCATCTGAAGGTTTGATCCTTCAGTTATGAAGATCTCTTTAATTAGATGATATTCATTTCATTAACTCTGCTTTCAGAATATAAGGGTTTAACAGCAGGGACTGATTATTCCTTTCAGTGCAATGTAGATTTTTTTTTATTATTTTTTTTACGATCCAGTTGGGAAATACTTTTGGGAAACACTTGTTCAAAACAAAACAAGACAAAAAGAAGGATTTTTCTAAGCCAAGAAATAATACTCCTAAAGAAATATTTTGGCTTCAAACAGTTATGTAGGGGTGGTACAAATGATGTACCTTTGTTGCTGGTCTGAATTCAGAACGATCAAAAGTGCAAGAAATTGAAATCACTTCAACACCATGGAATAATTAGGACATGAACACAACAAGGGGCTATCTGAATACACCCTCACTTATTTTCCCCCATCTGTGCTTCCCTTCTTCATCAGCCAGACTCCAAACCCTTTTGATCTGATTGCAAACTTTCCAGATCCTGCAGGCTTGCAGTGTTTGCCCATTCAACAGGTTGAAATGAAAATAGGCAGAGGCAGAAGGGTGTAGACAGCAAACCCCCAGACGTGTGCTGATAATTTGAGATATTATTCTTTGTTGTGGAAAAAAAAATATGAAAAAAAACCCACAAAAATAAAACAAAAAACTGAAAAAATAGACCCAAAAAACCAGCACACACCTTTTTCTGAAAGGCCTTGCTATGAGGAGCTCTGGTGACACTTCAAACGCCCCAGATAAATAAGTATTAAGTGTCCAGAAATGCAGCACTATCCAATGTAGCTGCCAGGGCAGAGCTGCTTCGCTCTGTTGGTGTTTTCCCCTTGCTCCAAGGAGACTTTGAAGAGCAGGGGATGCATTCCACACTCCTTCCAGGCATTTGCCATCTCGTTTTGGGTTGGGATCAAGACAGGAAGCCTTTCATCTGGGGGAATGCCAAGGGCAGGAGGCACTGAGTATAGCAGGGATGGCAGTGGGGACCAACAGGAGTCTCCTAGGCAGCACAGATTTCATTTGTTTTGTTCATTTCTTTTGCAAAATGTGGCTCATCTGGTGGTCAGGAGAGCAGGGGACAGGTGGGACACTGAGCAGCCACAGTACCTGGCACAAACCTTCCAGCAATATCAGTATGTCTGCTTCTAAATTCATAAGTCATGGCTGAGGGGGAAAGGATTCCTACTCAAGGCTTTTAAAAACCTTCTCTTCTTTTAAAAAATCATCTTCTTTTAAAGGCAGCCAGCACCAGATTTCAGCTCTACAGCCAAAGGAGCCCTAAATTGTGGGAATCCAGAACATCCCTCTGGCTGTCCAGGATTGCCAAGACCCCTGCCAGGAGGCTCAGAGAGCCTGGCACCGAGTCCAAAATGCCCCTGTGGGTTTGGTTATGACCCGTGGAGCAAGTTACCAACCTCAGATGAAGATCAGCAAACCGCAACAATTTAGGTAGAATGATAGTGAATTTATCACAAGGTGAAAAAGCAGATTTTGGGGTTTCTAGAATGGGAGTTCAGGAAGCAAGATGGAGGGAACTGGGCGTGTCCAGCCTTTCTCCTTCTTCTTCTTGGCCTCCATCTCTTGCTGTAATGTTGGCACTTCTAGGTTGGTTTAGAGTAGAAGCTCACTGTCTAACATAAGTGATAGGTATTGGAAAGTAATTGTAAATATTGTACATGTAGTTTTTAGTATAAAAAGATAACACTGCCCTGGGGGCAGGCACAGTGCCTCTGACTGTCCTGCTGGATGGACCTGGGCAGGACAGGAGAGAAAATTTTATTTATAAGATACAATAAACAACCTTGAGACCAAGAAATGAGCAACTCTGACTCCTTCTTCAAGCACCAGGCTGAGAAAAGAGACTTTCTAACTTTTCTCGGGGTCACTCTGACCAGCTAGAGACCCCAACACTAAATGTGCCCACAGGACCTTGCTGCCACCAAAGAGTGGCCTGGGCACTGTGGATGCAGAAATCTGACACAAAACCCCCAGCACTGGTGGATGCTTTGCAGACTTCTTGATTTCCACTCCTTCTTCCACTGGATTTCAGTCAATGGAAGTTGTGACTGTATTACCAAATGTAAAAGCTATCCAGCAGAGTTAAATTTTAATTCTTATCCTTTTGGGGTCTTCTGTTTTTCAGAGTAAGTGTTTCATTATGTTATATGGTGCCTTGGCTCTAGAGTAGCTGTAAAAATAAAAGTGCTGCTACACTATGTTACTGTGGGTTCTGCTTTTCAGCAATGCTCCAGTTGATGAAGATTTTCTCTGCTAATCTGGGTGACTGATAGTCAGGACCATGAGGAGAGTAGGAGCACACCACACAGTGAAAAGCCAGCAGCTTTTGCCATTGGAATCCATGGATTCCAATATTCTGTCCTATAAACCTCAGGAGTGCCTCCAGCTGCAAGAACACCAGCAAGAAGGCTAACAGGGCCACAGATGCAACAAACCTGGGTGAAATGTGAATATTGCAATGAGTGAGGTTGTCAAATAGCATGCACACCTTCATTTCTTCTGTTGGAGAGTATGCAGGGGAAAAAAAAAAAAAGCAGGTTGCACTACAGTGTCATAGATGAAAGGCCTTGTTGTGGCCATGAAAACAGAGTTTAGAGGAGCCCTGGGTGAGGTTGCGCAGGACACCATTCCTGCCTCTTAATTCACAGCCTTTATTTTATCCCTCACATAAAATGAAGACTCTACAGCCCCGTGTATTTTAGGTGCATGCTCTGCCATCAGTGGCTTAGAGTAATAATAACCAAGCCCTGCCTGTCACACACCAGGCATGTAAAACACAGGTTTTTCCATAGGATTTTCCCCTATTCTTCACCTATTGGGGAGAGCAGACACAGCTGTGACATTCTCTGATGTCCTGATGAGTCGTGGACAGCAGGAAATGGAGGAAGCTTTACCTGCTAACTCTGCATGGGGTTTGTGCGCTATAAATATGGTGTGAGGGGTGTTCCTCCTCTGCAAACAGGAGAAAACTTTGGATAATCTCACACTAAGTGAGCGCAGATGGCCCCACACACAAAATCAGCTAAGATTCTCGCAGAGAATAAAAACTTGTGATTGATAAAAACTGTGTTGAGTGAAGATTTGATGCAGGCCTAAGCTGGGCCCAAACTACAAACACAGTTTCATCAGGGAGAGCTTTGTGTTACCCTTTCCACCCAGGCAAGTGGACCAGCACTTGGCACAGCCACCCAACTAGATTTTTATAGGGGCTTGTCCTGGTTCAGAGCAAATTTGGAAGAGAACCCCCAAAGGGGCTCCTGTAGGAAAGCCGATTCAATCGGCCCCTCACCCCAACCAGTCCGGGAGAAAACACCTCCCTTGGAGAAAAGTGGAAAAAACCTGTTTATTAAACAATAAAACCTAAACAATATTAAACAATAAAGCCCCCAAAAGAGATGACAAACTGAGAATACCCCCTCCCTAGGTTGCAGCTCAGCTCACTCAGTCTCTGATCAGTCCCTCAGTGCTGGAAATGCCGTGGCCCAGGCCCGGCCCAGTGGGCCTCAGGTGTGAGCTGCCGGTGCTCTGCTGGGTGTTGATTCTGGAGAAGGTCTGAACAGGGCCAAAGAAAAGGGAAAAAAAACCCCACAGTCCAGGGAACTTCTTTGCCTCAGCTAGCTAAACTAACTAAAAGCAAAGGAGAGCTCTGTCCTGCTGTCTGTCCATACGCAGACAACACAGTGCAGGAGCAGGAATGTGCAGGAGTGAGTGCAGTTTCTGAAAAGAAACTCCATGCTTCTTCTCCCCCCACCTTCACTCTTGGAACAAGGCTTAAAGGTGCAAAAGTTATTATTCAGCATAAACAGAACAAGACAACTGGGCATAAAAGCATCATATAGCCAACTCAGGAAAGGGGTCCTCATATTCCTGCCACGACCAGGGAATGTTTTTAGGGCAGCTGAAGGAAGTAAGGCCATAAGCAACCTGCCCTGGCCTGCTTGGGGGACAGAATAACACAGCACCCCTTGCCCAGGAGCCATGGCTGGGTCTGCTGTGCCACTGGCTGGGTTGATGCTGTGCTCAGCTCCTCCTGAGCTTCCCAACTGAGGATCCTTTTAGGGGGAGTGGGCATTTCTCCATGTGTGCACACCCAGGGAAGTGATGGTGGGAGATAAGAGATGCCTTCAGCCCAGGGAAGGAGACATAGGGTCATTTCCACCCACACTAAAAGAAGGGAGGTTAAACCTCACCAGCACCATGCTGGTTGCTTTTCCTGGTCCATACTACCAACAAGAAAGATCAGGGTGGGAGAAATCATCACTCCATGGAAGCTGAGCCTGAGCGTCCACTCCTTATCTCATCCAAATGGTGCCAGAGGACCTCAGAGCACCTCAAGAACCCCTCCTGGTGAAAGGTAAAGCCCTGCAACATGATGTTTTCCTCCCCTCAAATCTTTTCCTCTGGAGAGGCTGTGGTCAAGGTTTGGGCTGAGAGTGGTTCTCCTTTTGTGATCAGTTCCCACTATGTGGCCTCCAGTGCTCTTTTATGAAGTTCTTCTCCTCTATTCTTCTCTGCACTTTGAAGTGCTCTTGCATGAAACAGCACGACATAAAATAAAATGACACTCATTATTAACACAAATGAAACATTTGGTTTCAATTATCTCCCCTCTCTCCAGTTGCGAGGAGTGAGAAATCACTCATAAACCAGGCAACATTTTAAGAAATTGCAGATTTTTACAGAGCAAGAGAAAGGAAGAAAAACAGGCCTTGAGATACTGAGGCTATCACAGCACAGAAGATGATAAGAGGGGAAAAGAGGGGGTAATCCCAGCATGCATGGATAGAGCTGCATGGGCTGAAGATGAGGAAAATAAAATAAGCACCAAAGCAGAAGTGTCAATTAAAGCCTTTAACTCAGAACTGACCTAGGGAGTGACCTCTAGAAAGCCACTTTGCCTCTTTGCTTTTCTGGTTTCCCACAGAAGGTCCATTTGGCCTGTCAAAGAGGAACTGAAGGAGGAAAGGGTCTCTTGCTGAAGGATTTCTTCCTAACCGATCTCTATATTTCCCAGCTTCAGGAGGATATTTCTAGGCAGAATTTCTCTAAGTCCTCCACAACAAGGAAGTAGCGCACATTTAAAAAAAAAAGTACCAAACCCAACACAATATTTGTCTCTTTACTAAACCTGCTAATTTTTACCATAACTTTGTCCCCTTTTTATTCTGACAGATAATGCTGAACCCTTAGAAACAGCATGCATGGACTCTTGAACGAAGAGCAATAAAAGGATTTACAGCATGCAAAACAGGCTTCCATCCAACCTCAGGGTAGTGCAGTCCCATTATCCCAGCCTGTTTCATAAAACAGCTGCCCTGACAGCCCATGTCAGTATGGAATGCACTCAGCTCTGGGCTTTTTCATCCCTGCTTAAGAATGATCCCCTCTAACACAGGCTGTGATGCACTGCAATTGGCATCCCATGGCCTTGCACACACACATCTTGAGAGGAGCTCCTCAGCAAAACCCTCTCCAGGGGCTGTGGGACTCAGCACAAGGATGTCCCTTTTCCCCACCTTTTTCCTTGAAGTAGACTCCCAAAACTCTGCAGATGCAGCTGGGCTGAGCAGTTTGCCGTGTGCAGGCTGTGCCAGGGGGGAGAGGGCTGGCTAACATGAGAATTTTTGGATCCCTGGTCTCTCCTGAGCCACGGCACAGCTGCTGCTTGGAAGTGCTTGGAAGGCACCACAGCACATGGGTGTAAGGAAGGGAGGGAAGCAAAATACAGCATGTGCTGTAGAGGAAACTTTAAGTAAGCTGAAGGCTATTACTCATATGAGAACTGGAACCTCCACCCAAGATCCCCTCATTTTCCCCAGCAGTGCAAAAGGGACCAAGAGTAATAATAAATTTTAAAAATTAAAAACTGATTTTTTACATTTTTTTTTTTCTTCTGAAAGAATTTTTAAGGAAATTGCCTTGTGGCAGAAAGATGGTATGGGACAGCTGTTTCTTTTTTCCTTCCAAGAGGGATTTTTTTTTTACAAGGAAACCAAGAAACTTTATGACAATTGAGTAATTCTATAGGAAAAATAAATATTTTTTGTGGCTTTTTAAAAAATATCGTTTATATTTTTGTCTGTGATGATAAAAGAACCTCTTTTTTCTGCCATGCAACTGCAGCAAGAGTCCCACAGAGCAGTGAAGAGCAGATTCTCAGAGGAAGAAGTGCATTTTTTGTTCCTAAATTTGGTGTCAAATTGAAGTATTGAAAAGCAGATAAAAGCTCAAGGGTGGGACTACAACATGTGCATTTTTTATACTTTTTTTTTTCCACCTTGTTCATCCCTCCAGAAGGAGATGGTGTGACATTCTCACTTCCTCAGAAGTGGTATAACACAGGAGCAAGTGGGACCAGCCTTTGGATGAAATCCCTGGAAGAAGAGACCTCTGCCCTAATACTTCAAGAATTTGGAGCTCTGCTTCAAATGTATTTTTTAAGCACCCTTGGCAGCTGGGATCTGTGAGTCTGAGCAGCTCCAGGAGCCCTGCAGCGGCCACTGAACATGACATGCACGAGAGGTTTGCATTTGTTTGTCCATCTCATGGTCCTCAGCCAAGTCTGGACAAGGAAAACTGGTCACAGCATGCAGTGCTCATTGGGGCTTTTTTTTTTTCAGACATCACAGCTCTTCCTGCCCACCTGGCCATGAGCCAAAAAGGAATTTGTCACAGCTGGTGCTTGTTTGCCTCCCATTTCTGTCCCTGAGAACATCCCATGGCTGATGCTGATTCTACACCTGGGACTGCAGGTCCCTGTTGAGTGAGCTGGCAGAGACCAAGAGCCAAAAGTGCTGCTCTCGTGTCTTCTGATGTGCATTTTCAGGGAGAATGTGTTCTGCCTTGTTTTGTGTCTGTGGGGGTTACTGTTTGATTGTGTGGGGTGAGGGAATGTGCCCCACGAAACGGGCAGAGCTGATCTTCCACAATTACAGAGAAAAAAACAATTCAGAGAGTGAACAACGAGCCAAAAGCTTTGAAAGGGTGTTTCACTTAGGTTTTCACATTATTAATACTACCATAACACATGACATTAAACGCAGCTGACCTTTCTCTTTTTATTTGTTTTTCGTTAGTAAATCTCCAAAGACAGGCTTTTCTGTGCATGTTATAATTCTGCGCTCGGTTCCTCAGAAGGGTTGAATAACCCATGTTTTTCATTAGAGACAGATCCATAATCATTAGCCCTGCCTGCCTCCCATTGCACAAGGAGCAGAATCAGAGCTGTGCCCCAAATGCACCATCTCCTTTTCACCCAGAAAAACACCTTCTCTTCTCTGCCAGCTGCCAGCTCCCAGCTTTGCCTTCCCACCACCAAAGGGCTGCCCACAGCTCTGGATTGTCCCCACAGCCCAAACTCTTCCAGACCTCCCTCCTCTGGAGGCGGCAAGGCTGCATTTCTCTGCCTCCAACTGGCTCTATAACACAGCTGGGCAGTGCAGGGGGGTGCACAGATCCACAAGAGCATGGCCAGTGGGCTCTGGTGACAAAAATCTGTCACCTTTGCTGTGCGGCAAAGTCCCCAGCACATGGCACAGGCACCGCCCTCCCCCAGGAATTCTGGCCCAAATTTTTGGTTTGCCATCCTGTGCAGCTGGGGAATAAGAGGCTCCTATTGAATGTCAGCTCTTATTTATTGGAACTTGCAGTCAAACAATGGGCCACACACAGGGAGTGTCTGACAGACCGAAAAATATGCGCGCGGCTCCGTAAACACCTCAGCCTTGTTGGTGTGCGTGTGTGAAGGCAGGGGACACTCTCTGCCTCATAATTCACAATTCTGGACTTCTGGGCAGCCAGTTTGATTTTCTGTCTAGATACATCCATGTCCTCTTCCCTGAGAGCCAAAAAAAGCCAAAATACAGCCCCTGTTGGGCAGCCACAATCCTGCAGAGACTTTCTCCCAGTGCCTCAACAATTCCTGCTCGTCCCCTCTGATGGGCCATGGGCTGCCAGTGGGTTGGAAGAGGCAACAGATCTCAGGTCTGCCTTCATGTTGGGAAGTAAAAAGCAGCAATAGGCCCGTGTGATCATGGCTGGGGGGAAGACTCACCAAATTTATTTAGCTTGAAAGCAGAAACAATTGGAAAAAAGCCTATCATTCGCCCCGGAGACAACCTTCTCCTGACACTTCATAGAAATTCTCATATAATGTTTTTAGACCCACTTCTGTAGGATGTTTGAAAGCCAGATAAATTATTAGATAAATTATTAGAAGTGCCTTACAGCATTGACATGCAGCTTTGATGGGGGAAATTGTCATTTTTTGGGAAATCCAGAAAGAATGAGATTGCAAAAGCTGGGAGGTGATTGTCAGTATCCTTTGAGCACTTGCCAGCATTTCTGCCTCCCTGGAGTCTAGAGGGACTCTAAGCCAGCCTAAAGGTGACGGAAGGAAGCCTAAAGGCAAATGAAATGCAGGACAGGTGCTACCATACCTGTCAACGAGCACAAAATAGCATGGGAAGTTATTGCCCTAAGTGATGCCACTGAAAAACCAGACTCATTTACTTAAAACTTCACTTACTTTCTTAACCCACTTACCAAATCCGCAGAAGGAAGTAAAAACTGGTGAAATGGCATATCTGAGGTCAGGTCAGCACTTTCTTCCACATAGAAATGGAGTCATACTGAACAGCAAAATAAAGTGCTTGGGATCTTGACTAGAGCACGGGGAAATGGCCTGGATCTTAATAAGTGCTGTCAGGCATTTATTTGCCTATTTCTACCATATCTCCAGGTGTCTTTGACCGTATTTTCAGCTCACTTTTCCTTCAGAGCTGCTCATGGCATGGGCTGGGCTGTGAAGGCAGTAACCTACCATTACTGTCATGCTCCTTGCAGCATTTTATTCATGCTTTTTTGTGATTTTCAAACAATGGTTTGCTTGTGTGTGAAAATCCATCCCGTTTATGCGCCTCAGGTGAGGCACCTGAAACCCCCAGCTGTTGCCAGATGTGATGTGGCTTTGAGGGGCATTGCTCCTACATGTGGTGCCCAGAACCAGAGGAATCACTCCTGTGCCTCTCGAAGGAGAAATCTGTAGAGGTCTAACGCACTTCAAGGCAAGAGAGGCCCAAATTAAATGTCAAAATGAAAGCCAAGGAAAGGAATTTGAAATTAATACGATTTGAAGCCACACCATTTCTTGCAAAGTCCACTGACTATGACAAGTGCCTCGAGGAATGCATCCAACGCCATCCTAGATAATGGGAAAGGAAGATTTCTATAGATGTGTTTGTAAACATCTTAAGTGGTAATCTCATGAGGAAGCTCTGTTGCCCATTCCATTATACAGACAGCCTGGTTGAAAATCTAAATTGTAAATTGTATTCATTTTCCAGCTTCTTCTGCACCTATTGTTTTAAGTTTTGGTGGGTTTTTTTCCCCTAGTTAGCTGATTCAAAGCCTCTCCAAATAAAAGTTTACATGACATTGTTGCCACAAGGATTCCTGCCAAAACAACGAGCGGGGCAGATGCTGGCTGACTTGTTGATTCACTCACTCAGCAAAAAGCTATGTGGATAATTTTGTTTTCCTCTGAGGTGCAGATCCCTTTTCCCTCCGAGTTTTCTTGGGCCTGCATGGACCAAATGTCTAATGCAAGCTGTTGCATTTCTGTTAACCTGCTCCTGTCTGGAAGTCAAGGAGGGGTTTATCATTGACTTCAAGGGTTCTAAATATTCCTTCTTCTTCTCTAATTAAGTTATTGTCTAGTTTACATCCTTCTATCTCTATTTCCCACTAATCTCTAACCATGTCCTGATTCCACTTAGGAAAAAAATAATAAATTAAGAGGAATATACGAAGTTCAAGGGCTGACTGGAAAGCAAGTATTTGTTGTTCTTTTTAGATGGGAAATTTAGGTATTGAATTCAGTCAACAATTTTGTGCAGCGTGATGCTCTCCGGTTGTTCTGGTGTCTCACGTGAAAGCAAAAAATGGGGGCAAATATGCAATTTTTACAAGAGAAAAATAAAGAAGACAAAAAATTCAGTAACAAATATTCTGCAGAGTCCCAAAAAATTATTTTCTAACCACTTGTGAGAGGCACTTGAAAGACCTTTTAGGAGGCAAAAGTTAACTTAGATCAATGGGAGGCTCTGCTTCTGATCCTCCCTTAATCCACAGAAACAGATTAAACTATCTCACAGATTATATCTTCAAATATGGGCAGCATCTGGGGAGTAGCCAAAAATTTCTGCCTGTAGCAGGATTCATTTCAATTGCCCACAGCAAAATGCTTTATTTATTTGCATTTCAGTGCAGACTCCTGGAGTTACTTGACTAAAGGGGACAGATCTCTGCTGCTTCATGACCAGTGGCATTTCATTCATAGGTCGAACCAACTGGTGACAAAATTACGTCACTACATGGCTTAGCACTACTTGTTGCTGTTCTGGATCATGGTTTTTTCATTTTACTGATTTTTTGTGAAAGCCATTTTTTGTAAGTCTGTGTCTCTACAGCCAAATGTTGGCTGTGGCAAAAGAAAATAATTTCATTTTTTTTTAACTTTTTTTTGGTAGAAATTGCACTACTTTAATTTTTTTTTTCATAAATGAATGTGTTTAAGATTAAGTTCAATTACTAAAGAACCTCTTGAAACTGACCTTTATGCACAAACCATCTGTTAAAAAAACAAGAGTAGGAATTCTTTTTGTCTGGGATTCATCTCAATTCATCCTGGAATTACTATGGAAAAAACCATAAATTGGTGTATTAGATTATAAATCACAATTTGTACGTATAGAGATTGATTTCTTACACATGCTCTACATTCCCTTTGATTTCAGCCACTTTAAAACTCTCCACCTTAATGCAAAGGGCAACAGCTTTCTCTTTCTGTCAAAATGGTATAAAGAGCAAAATATCTGGTGGAATTAAACAGTGATGTCATTCCAAGGGGGAAACACATATCAGCTGTGAAGCTTTCCATTTCTCACTCCACCTTGGAAATATTTGGGTACCCCTGAGAAAATAAATATGCATTTGATGGCAACTTGGACTGAATTAACAGTGCTACACAGAAACAAGAGGGAATGAAACATAACACACCCTGGGTACACTGAAAATATTTCTCAGCATAAACAATGCTATGTAATGTACAAATTCCCCTTTATTTTAGTAAGAAAAGAAAAATCAGAGTTATAAACTCAAGATGTGCTGTCTCTGATGTATCTGGCTCAATCTGAAAACAACACTGATGAACCAGGATCTCTCATGCTATTCTAGCTAGGACATTTATAACTCTGAATTCAAAACTCACACTAAACTGCTCAAATATATCCAAACACAATTGTCCTGCAGCATGAACTTTGACAGCTAGAGGGAAGAAAACAGAGCAGATTAAAAAAAAAAAAAAAAAGTGGGCTGAAAAGCTAAAACCAAGGCCTGAGTCTGGGAAAGCTGAGCTTGAGTGCTGGCTTCATCCCAGCTGTGAAACTGGTGCTAGAGTTTGGTTTCCAAGCCCATTTTACACACCTCTGCCTTTCCCCATTCCTAAGGAAACTCACTATGATTTAGGGAATTCAACAAGTTTCTTATAGCAAAAATTAATCCACCTAGCAAGGGTGAAGTTGGACTGGCAGCTTAACAGTCCCCTTGGAGCACAGGGATCTTTTCTTTCATCCAGATGAAGAATGACCATGCCTCAGTGGTGGCTTTTCAGGAATCAGAGTCCCTAACAGGCAATTTAACCTGAGTTTCTAATGTGGAGCACCAGCACAGTCTACTTTCATGGCTACAACCAAATCAGCACAGTAGAACTTGGCCTTTTAGCTTTATAAGCTCCACAAAGACAAATAAGATTGAATATTTTTTTCACTCAGTTTCAAGCTGTGTCTTTCAGACACACTTAAAAAATGTGAAGCAAGCAGCCTGGCCCTGTGGCTGAGCACCTAACAGCAACACCCATAAATACATGGAAAAATTCAGACACTGATTCTGTGTGTCTTGTCACAGAATCACAGCTGGGAGTGCTCTAGATCCTGTCCAGCTTTGGACATGAGGCTGCCAAAGAACCTGTCCTGTTGGATCTGGAGCCACTGAACATCTCTGCCCAATGATCTGTGACCCTGTGGTCTTCTTAAATCACATAGACTCCATTTTCTTCATGGTGGAAAAAGCCCCTTCTTCATTCACATATCTCCTTTTCATGCAGTTTTACACACCTAGTGTGTGACTCCAATTGGCCAGTAGCTTTCTTGCCAATTAATTACTGGTAAGTAATAAATTGTTATTCTGTATTCATTGGTCAAACTCTCAGTGCATAAATGCAGGGTAGATTTTTGTGAGAGATAGTTTTCATTTTTCTATCTATTTTAATTGTGTAAAATCAGTTTATACAGGTGTAAGAGGTGGGTTTTTTTACCCAGGAATAGATTGTTATGCTAAATAACTGCTCACAACAGGATTGCTTTCACACGAGAACTTGCAAACTACTCAGCTTAACTTAAAAGTAATGACGGGCTGGCCGGAGCAGGCCTTGTTTTATAAGGCTTTTCTTTATAATTTTTCTACCTTACTGCAACATTCTCAGGCTTCCTTTTACTGTCAAAATTCTTATAGAAAGACACTGTTGTCCCTTGTGCTCTCTGATGGCTTCATCTCCTGATGAGCTTTGGCTTTCCTGATCCCACTCCTATTTTGTATCTTCTGAGCAGCCTTTCCCTGATTCTGCCTCTGAGTCCTCCTCTCCCCAGGTGTTACCTGCACACCCTCTGAAAAAAACCCCACAAACAAAAAAAAAAAAAAAAACCCAAACAAACAAACAAACACCCCCCCCAAAAAAAAGCCCAAAAAGAAACCCAAAGAATACCCAAAAAAAAGAAAACAACAAAAAAAAAAAAAAACCCAAAAAAACCCCACAAACAAAAAACCCAAAACCCCAAACCAACAAATAAACAAAAAAAAAAAAAAAAAAAAAAAAAAAACAACAAAAAAACCCCACCAAACAAAAAAACCAAAACAAGCAAACAAACAAAAATAAAACCCACCTTAACCCAATGAGCTTTTGTCCATCAGCTGCAAAGCAACACTAAATTTTGCTACCTTCAAAGGCAAACCTGCATTGATAAGTTCTGCTTAATTCTTTCTGGTGATACACAAAGGACATACTGTGGGGTGTGATGACTCTCTTCCAGCAGTCCTTTCCATGCAATTAAATGATCAGAGAGCCACAGAGCCATGGAATAAGCTGAGTTGGAAGGGAGGATCATGGAGCCTAACTCCATGACAGCCCTGAGAATCACAACATGTCACAAATGCCCAGGACAAGCCTTAACAACTTGGTGTACAAAGTCTTCATCCACCTCAGCTCACGCGCAGGAGCAATTCCTTGAGGGAGCAATCCAAATCTGCCCATTTACCCCTGATTGCTGCCCACTCCCTGCTTGGTTTGGAGCCTGAGGACCTGAGGACTTTAAACCTGGACCTTCAGCATTTAAACCTGCAGAGCTTGGCTGGTGCACAGTGCCCAGGAATGGCAGAGGGTCGGTGTCCTTGCCTCTGCAAAGACAGACTCATGGTCATGATTCAGTTCTGCTGCATCCTGCCAACAGAGATGAAAACTCCAAATATAATTTTGAATTGCTTGTGTGGACCAGAAAAAAGGTGTGAGAAGGTGAAGAGAGACCTGGCCTCAGGAGAGTTGGGGTCCATTTTTTGCCCTTCTACAGGCAGATGCAAAATCCCAGACAAGGCACTGAGAAATCTTTAAGTCTCTTATTTTGGCAGCAACAAGAGTCTGACACCAAAGTAATCAAAGGATGGGAGTTCTATCCATGTGTATAACCTCTATGGGATAATGTTCATATGCAACCAGGATTGTGAACTGGGGAAATATTAAGAAGGACCTGTCAGAGGGACACGGCTGAAGAAAGATTTATAGAACTAGTTACAGCCTGCTGCCTAAGAAAGCAAGCTGTATCCTCTGATGGCAAAAGCCCACTCAATTGCTCAAAGAGGGTTTAATAAAACACCTCCTACCAGGATGAATGAATTCACTTTGCTGCAGAGATATTTTGTGGGCTTATCACCCAAAGACCTGCCAAATACTCCTTCATATGCTTCAACAAGTTTTCTCCTTTTCTCTCACCACAGCAGGAGGTTGCTTCTCCTTTTCCTCTCTCCCAAGCACTCCAAACCCTTAGTCCTGGGCTGAAACCATAAACTTAAGTCTGAGGCTGATTTATCTGAGAGTTCCAGTCATGCAGAACAGGATGCTGCTCCTACCCAGACTGCTAAAAGACTTTGCTGCTGCACAGAAACCAGGAGGATTCAGGATAAAACATTAAACCTGTGTTGTGACCAGCACACGACAGAAGTAAGCAGCAATGGGTGTCTGACTTGTCACAGCTCTTTTCTAGATACCTTCTGCTACTTTGCAGACATAAATTATTCCCAGCAGAAGATTTCACAGTACAGCTCAGTAGCCAAGAGCTGCATTCCAGCCCTCCAGATCCATAAATCCAGGTACAAATGCTCACTTGTGGAGAAGGGGCAACACGCAAAAGGAGGCTGAGTACAAGGACATGACACCTTCCATGTGCTTGTCTCACATTGTCTGTTACTTGGGGAAGATTTGGGGCTTTTGGACCATCTTCCCTTTCAAAAATCTCAGGGGGACATATAAGATCTAAATTAGAAGACTAATTTAGTCCCCTTGATGATGGGAGTGCAGCATGAAGATGAAAAACAAAGCTCGTGATGTGTCTATGGCTCCCACTGGTGCATGGCCAATTCCTTTCAGTGACTCATGGCCTTCCTCTTCCTGCTCTGACCTGGTCAGAAGATGAATCACCAAAATGATGGGAGGGCGAAAAAAAATAAAATCATTGCTCATCCATAGGTTTGGCCACTGCTTTTCAACAGGCAGCTTCCTCCTCCTCTTGTGGAGTTCTGGGAGTGAAGACCATGGTTGATTTCAGGTCCTGGAGAGTAACAAGACAAATGCCAGGGATTTCTGCAAGGAATAAAATGGCTCCCTGTGAGATTGAAACCTCAAGGCTGCAGTGCTTGTACAAGCCTGGCAGGGAATCCTGCCTCAGCATGGCTCTGCTGTTGATGGCAATGTTCGTACTGGGAGATCAAACTGGAGAGACCAAGCCAGGATGAAAATGGCAGGGAACAAAGCAGCAACAGTGGATAGTTCAGCCACTTCTGATCTTTATTCCCAGAATTTCTGCCATAACAAGTGTGCCCTCTTAGTCAACCAAGCCCTGGGAGAATGGCAGGGGCAGAGCCCTCAGAGGGGAAGAGCAGAAGGGCAAGAGTCAATGTTTGACAGTGCCTGAAGGCACGCTGGTTTTGCTGTTATCCCAGCACATGACAGGAGGAAAAGAGAAGAGGAAAAACCCTGCCAATGTTGCATCACGGACAAAGCAAAAACTGGCTCCTCTACCAGGTTTGATAAACAGAGATGAAAGATGGCCTCCACTTGCTCCTCACCCATATGGAAATCCCTTTTCCTCCCTTGTCTGTCAATCCCTATCCCATTCCCTGCCCCTTCCAGAGCTGGTGAGTCACTGTGCTCTTCACAGCAGGTTTAGTTCTTTGGCAGACAGTGCCACTCACTCACCAGAGGTTTCTCAGGCAAGAGCATCACCTCATCAGCCTGTTTGCCTCTCTCCCCCTTTCATCTGTTGTTTGCTTTCCATTCATACACAGAATGAGACGTCACCCCCTTGCCAGACCATTTGCATGTTTTGTAAGAGGTGACGGTGATGCAAATGTCAGGAAGTGCATTTTGTCTATTATTTGTGCAACACGTTTTTCTACCTCCGGGTTATTTACCTTGTATTTAGTTCTTCCCTAGCCCAGACCTTGGCCCAGAAATAAACTCAAAAAGAAAATCTGAGTTTAAGAGCTGCAGGTGTGCCCTGTGAGTGGCTGGGGCAGAAGAAAGGGCTGAGCTGGTCTGGATCTTTCGGTGCCACCAGCCCATTACAGCAATTTTGGACAAACCCCTCTGTCCCCAGGAGGTGGTGGAGGGGATTTGTGTTTGTACAGCTGCACACAGAGCTGTTGTCTGCTCTCATCAGGAAAGCACTTGTTCCACAGAGCAAGAGATTTTCCTGCCTCTTGTTGAAGGATTCCCTCTCAGGCTGCTCCTGCAGGAGACAGAAAAATCCACTGCAGCTCCTTCATAGGTGAGAGTCCATCCAAAAGGATAGCTTCCAGGAGGAATTCAGGGATATCCTTACAATGGCAGTTTCCAGAAGGAATTCAGGGACATCCTTACCTAATCATTACAGCTCACAGCTGAGGCTGAGGATGCTGCTGGAGCCTGTTATGGGAACAATCAGCACAGCTCCAGTGTCCTAGAGAAAGCTGAGCAAATAGGAAAAATGCAGCAGTCATCTGAATGGGCAGGTAAATCCTCATTAAAAGATGATATATTCAAAGCCCAGTTATTGTTAATTACATTTATTTGTTGTATGTTAGCCTTTACTAAACCATGGGATTTATTAAATGGGATTACAATGGCTGAACTGAATGGGGAAAATGCAGTTTTGGCTTGGAATACCCACTTAGCAGAGAACCCTGTAAGTCATCAAACAAAATAAGCCTTGCAACCCCCTTCCACATCACTGAAATCAGAGAAGCCCTCAGTGAGTGGTCTACAAACCAATTTGTGCAAGATCTTCACTGAAGAAATATACAAAAAAGTTGCAAATTTGGTAAATTTACCAGATTAAAATTTGCTGATCATCTCAAGCAGCTTTGGAAATGAAGATGAAGATATGGAAACAGATTAAAAGATAAAACTAACTACACCAGTCTGAAAACTAAATGAGTGCCTGTCAATTATCCACAATGCTTTGGTGACAGGATAGGAGAAAATTATCACATTGGGGAAAATAGTTACAAACCTTGTGCTACAGGTCTGGCAAAGTAATGCCTTAAAATTAATTTGCAGTGTAATTTTCAGTTCTCATTGATTATATTTCATTTCTACTTAACTACATGAGGGCCCACAGTTACTATAACCTGGACTTAAAGACCTGCTTACCTTCAGGAAGAGCTCCATCAGTCCCATTGCCACAGTGGGAACTAAATCTTTCTTCACCATAAACTTGCCTTATTCTTCAACACAAAAAACCAAACCAAACCAAACCAAACGGAACAAAAAAAAAAAAAAAAAAAAAAACCAAAAAAACCCAAAAACCCCCAACCAAACAAAAAAACCAATACCATAAAAACCCCTAAAGCCACCAAAAAAAAACCAACAAGAAACAAAACAAAAAAAACACTCAAGGTATAAAATGAGGAACTGCCATGACCTACAAAGCAATGAAAAGCCTTAAGATATTAACCCAAGAATAATTTTTATTTGGGAGAGCATGAAATGCAATTTTATCTCCCAAACCAAATGAGTATGCCAAGATTTCCAATAATGTGGGCCAGAGGGATTTTTGCATAGACTGAATTCTAAACTCAATTTTCATCTTCTTTAACCTTTTTTTTCCTGAGCACATATTGACTTTGACTGCTAGAGAGTACCACCCTGATGATAATAATGAATTATATGGAATTTTTTTGCCAAAAATGCAATGCAACCATCTAAAAACACTTGATAGATCCAGCAGAGTGACATGCAAGCCACGTGCAGGGATCACATTGCGTCATCCACCAGGACACAGCAACCATCTCTGCGATGATGGAGGGCAGCAGTTTGAACAATGCACACCAGCATTACCCAACAGCTCAGAGAAGGAAGTGAAAATTTAATGATTGCATCTAATTGAAACTGCAGGAAGAATTTTTGAGCAACAGAATTCAATTACTCAAGGTGGAACTTAATCAGAAGCTAAAAAGAACATGCTACACAAGCTTTCTAAATTTGGGCTGACTTAAAATACAAAATATCAAGGATAATCTCACAAACTTAACTAAACTTTTGTTTAGTTATGATTTTGTTTGTTTTCTTTCTTGGTTTTGGTTTTTTTTAATTTTTTGGAGAGTTTTTCTGGTTTTTGATGGGGTTTTTTGGGGTTTCTTTTTCTTTAACTTTTCTCTGAGCACATATTGACTTTGACTGCTACAGAGTACCACCCTGATGATAATAATGATTTATATGGATTTTTTGCCAAAAATGCAATGTAACCATCTTAAAATATTTGGGTTTTTTTTGGGGGGTGGGGGGTGGGGTTTGGTTGGGGGTTTTTTGGTTTTTTTTTGTTGTTGTTGTTGTTGTTTTGCTTTGTTTTTATTCCTTTTTTTTTTTTTTCAATTGAGCCCACACTGCCCCACAAAGATATAAGGGTATGTTTGAGGACAGAAATGTTTGAGGAGTCAGGAGAATTTTTTTGGTTGATACCCAAGCCTTTCTGGTGATGGGTGAAGCTGAGAAGGCTGCCTGGCTGATGGAGGACAGGGATGAACAAATCCTGACAGGGAATGGGGTTTTTATGACAAGAAATCACACAGTGATGAGTCTGTGCTATATGTGGACCTATAAACACTCCTTGGCTGAATATCCAACCCTTCACAACCTCTGACTGTTCCTGAAAGAGAACTTCAGTGCTAAAAACGCAAGCATTACGGGTTTTTTCGTAGAAGAGAGCTCGTCCAGACCTAGAGAATGAAGTCCACAGCCTGCAGGAGGAGTATCTATTAGATTGTTGTCCAACCCACCTTTTTTTTTTTTTCCTGGAAAATCCTGTTAAGAGGCTGTTAAGCCATTCAGGTTTAAAATATGCAAGGTGGGTTCAGCTGGTACAGCTCATCCACAGCAGTCAGAGGTCAGGAAAGACATTTCTGAGTCAGGTACAAGAGCTGAGGACACAGAGTTCACAGGGGGATAGGAGGATAAATTACCCCTATTTTTTAAAAATCTGAGCCTTCATTTTCAGCAGATGTTTATGGAGCTGATTGATTGTGGTCACTGATCAAGACTACACAGCCCAACACTGGGGGAGGAAAGAGAGTTAAGGGAAAATGGAAACTTTATCTTGCATAGGCATTAACACACAGTACATATAAACTGCAGGAGCCTTTTCCATTTATAGGAGGAATTTCTCTGCAGGTTTTACCAGCAGTTGCTCACAAAGTATTTATAGAAACAGTATGGCCAAGGACACTTCCTTATCACATCACGAGTGGCCTCCCATAACACCTCAGTGTTTGCCTTTTCCTTGCTGTGACTGCCTGGTGACCACTCCTTTGCAGTGTCACAGCCTGCTGCAGCCACTCCTGCATCACCAGCTGTGCCTGCCTGGCTGCAGCTGCCTGCAGGTCTGGCTGCAAATGGGAAAACACCAATCAATGGTTCTGTTGGCTGAGCACCACGTCCAGCCCCAGAGCAGAGGGCTCACCCTGTCCCACGTGCTGTGGTCAGTCAGTTATCTGCCCACAGCAGCAGTGGGTTGTGCAACAGGCACATCTGCACATGGGCCTCCCAGAAACCGAGTCACAAGTTTCATTTCCATTGCCCAAAGTGAAGAGCCTTTCTCCTTTTTCAACTAATTTTTCTTTCTCCCTCCATGCCAGGGTTGTCCAGCACAGAGGAAGAGAGAAAAATTATCTTCTGAAGGCCAGAGAGTGATGGGGAGCTGGTCTGCTGCTCCTCCAGAGGCCAGGCTGGCTGCCCACCCTCGGGAGAGGGTGAAGGGACATTGGCACTTGTAACCCTGCAGGCTTTCCTGCCCTTCCACCTCCTTTCTCCACAGGGATGCAGGATACCCAAGGACAGCAGGGTTGTTGCTTTCTTTCCTTTCTTTCCACCCTTTCTGCTACAACCAAAGTGTTCTTCCAACAGGGGAATGCCAAAGCAGGACCTGAAAGACAAAGAGCTCCATCCTCCCTTCTCCTTCACTCCTTCCCCAGCCTTTGAGGAAAAACTGAGGGAGCTGGGGGTGTTCAGCCTGGAAAAAAAGAGACTCAGGGGTGACCTTATCACTCTAAAACTCCCTGAAAGGTGGTTGTGGTCAGGTGGGGTTGGGTTCTTTCTCCAGGCAGCAACTGAGAATGAGAGGACAGAGTCTCAAGGGAAATTTAGGTTGAATGTTAGGAAATTTTTTTTTACAGAAAGGGTGATAAAATTCTGGAATGGCTTCCCAGGGAGGTGGTGGAGTCACCATCCCTGGATGTGTTTAACAAAGCCTGGATGTGGCACTGGGTGCCAGGGTTTGGTTGAGGGGTTGAGGCTGGGTTGGTGTCACAGACATCTTTTATGAAAAATTCTTTCCTTGGGATTTTTCCTCCTGAGACAGCCTGAGGCCTCAGGAACAAAATGTAAACAATGGTTATCTGCTGCTGTGGAATGCAACAGGTGCATCTGTGATTGGGCTCATGTTGAATGTTTGTAATTAATGGCCAAGCACAGCCCAGCTGGCTTGAGCACAGAGCCTGAACCACAAGCCTTTGTTATCATTCTTTGCTATTCTATTCTTAGCTAGCCTTCTGATGAAACCTTTTCTTCTATTCTTTTAGTATAGTTTTAATGTAATATATATCATAAAATAATAAATCAGCCTTCTGAAACATGGAGTCAGATCCTCGTCTCTTCCCCAATCTGAAAACCCCTGTGAACACTTTCACAGGCAGGACTCAATGATCTTGAAGGTCTCTTCCAAGCCAGTGATTCTGTGAATTCTGTGATTGTCTGCAGCACTGTGGTGGCCCTGGGGATGTGCTGGGTGCCTCTGCCACCAGGCCTGGCTTGGGGCTGCAGCCCCTCTGCTCAAAAGCAGATATTTGGGAGGTGCCTGTGCTGGATGAGGTGGATGAGCAGGTCCCTCTGTGAGAGATGGTGGCACAGAATGTATCCAGCCCTGTTTTGGTTTGGTTCATCAGCTGGGGCATTTGTCTGGAGCCAAGTACAACCCAAGTATGAGCTGTGTCCGGGTGGAATCCTCACCTGGAAGGCACCTGCTGTCTTTGGGAGGAGCAGCCCTGGTGGATTTCTCTCCTTGGTCCCTCAGCATCCTGCAGAGTTTACAGACCATGCTCTGGCCATTGAGCAGCTGCTCCTTTCCTTGCATTGTGAAATCTGCTCCTTGCCATAGGGAATAGTCAGTGCTGGTAGTGGAGTTCCAGTGTGGAGATGCCAGCTCTTGCAGCCTTTTATCACAAACCTCATTATAACTGATATTTTGCTTAAAGTCCCAGTTCCTGTCAGCTAGCAATTACAAAACAATATCAGAGGCTTTTTGGTTGGGTTGTTGTTTTGGGATTTTTTAATTTCAATACGAAATTATTCTTTTTTCTCTCCGACTCGCAGAGAAAAGCCTGAAAACATGGCCCAGGGCTCCAGAACCAGACAAACAAATAGAACTTCTTATTTATACTGTATTTGCATGTCATTTGTAAGACAGCCTCACCAGCATTTCAAGACTGGCAGCACCACAGAGTTTTCATCTGTGGCTGGGAAGCACAAAGGCCAATTCTCCAATAAGATTACAGCCCTGGTGGTTTCTCAAGGTCATATTCTGCACGACCCAAACATACTTATTAAATTACCCTGCTTAGAAAAATTCTTTCTTTTTCTTTTTTCTTTTTTCCCAATTCAAATGGATGCTTGAAGAAGCATGTGGTTATGAGCAGGTCGCTGTCCCTCCCTTGCTGGTGACCCCAGAAAAGCTCCATGCAGGCAATGGGCCACACAGGGGAAGCCCATTGTCAGTTTCACAAACAGAAATGTCATTTTCTGGAAGTGGGTCCTGGTTTCCACCACGCCAACCCACAAGATGAGTTTGGACCACAAATTTGGCTTGACTCCCAGCAAGTGTACCTGTCCATGACCTCAGAGAATGCCATGTCACAGCAGCTGCACCAAAATGTCCCATTTCCAAATGCAGTCTGGAAATTTGAGGGAGACAGAAGAGGTAACACCACGTTTGTGCTGCTGTTCCAGGCCCAGAGAGCCTTGTTACTGCTGAATGTATTTGTAAAGCCAGTGGTTGCCAAAATCTGAGGGTTCAAGTATTCAATGGAAATGAGCAGGTCTGCTCTCCAGCCTTGAGCACAGTTGTCACCATTTAATCACACAGACATTACTGGCTCCTCTTCAGAGCCAGGCTGCCTGGCAGTTGAGTTCTGTGGCCTGCACCAAGCCCAGAAATGGTTCAGAGCTCATCAGCCTGGAGCAGGGACAGCCACAGCAGCTTCACAGCACGGGAAACAGAGCTCTTGTGTGAGGCCTGCCATCCTTGCCTTTGCTTCTATAACTTTGGCCTGGAAAATCATCTCACTGCCATGACCAGCAGCCACAAGCACCTCAGGGCACTGTGTGTTCAGCTGGGGAACTTAGTGGAGCAGAACTAAAAGTTTCATGGGGAGCTTTTAGTTCTGGTCCACTTGGGTGCCCATGGATCTATTGGGAAGCTCTCCTTCCACATCCCTTCCTCAGGTTTCTTTCAAGATAAACACCCAGGACAAGACCATGGTGACTTTCAGGGGACACTCCTGTGGACAGGGTACCCACTCCAGAGAGGGCAAGCATTCCTGAAGAAATTAAGGCAGAATTAAGAGAAATTAGTCGCCTGTTCTCCACGTCTGTGGCAGGCTGTCTAAGAACCCATGGTTTAAATTTTAAATTTATGGGTTGGACTGGATGACCTCAGAGGTCTTTTTCAACATAGTTAACTCTGTGATTCTGTGATTTTAGTGAGGCAGAAGCTCTGAAGGATCTTTCTGTGGTGAGGGTAGTCTTCTAGGGCAAAAATCTCCAGGAATATCCACCCATGGCAGGCGTCAAGAGCAGGTCAGACAAACATCTTTGCAGGAATGGCACAGAGATCTAACCCTGCCACAACAACAACACTTGGAAAATGGTGCTGCATTTCCAGTTGCAGCACCCAGCTGTTGTGATCCACATCCAGCTGCTCCACCAGTCCTGCTGCAGCCAGGAATCTCCTGCTAGGAACCCACATCCCACAGAGCATCGGCCCTCCTGCCTTTGAAAGATCCAGATCTTCTGTGGGCATGAGGAGACAGCTTGGAAGGAAACAAAACCCATGGAAACAAAAATTCTGCCTCTCCAGAGCCAAAACAGGGCTTTGCCATGCCACGTCACACAAGTATTCAACAATCAATTTTGTTTCTAAAGCTCTTGATCTCGAGTGTCCCTAATGAGCTGGAGTCAAGGTGGGAGGTCTGAGAGCCACACTCTATTCAAAAGAGCAGAGAAAGCGCATTAATGACCATGTTCCAGCACTGGTTTTAATAAAGCATCAGGTATACTGGAAAGAACTTCTCCAGTCTTACCTGCCAAAAATATGTAAAAATTACAAAATATTAAATATCTTTTATATATTAATTAGAAAGACAAAAGCAGCCTCTCCAACTACAATCCATTAAGAGAAACAAGAATCTGAGCTGTTAAATAAGAAAGGGGAGGTTTGGACAAAAATAAACAATGACTGGCATTTGGGGAACTTAAACTGCATCAGAAGAAGCAGAAAAAAAAGAAAAAACCCTCCTCATTTGCTCTGGCTTCTAATTTTTTCCATATTTTTATCATTAGCCGTTATTAAAGTACTACTGTTCCAGGGCTGAGTGATGAAAGGCTGAGATATGATTCAGCCCCCTACGTTACATAAACAAACCCGGGTCGTTATGACATCCACTGAGGTTTTATTTCTCTTTTTCCCCCCTCTTTCTTTGGAGCCCTTCAGGGTACCACACTGCTGGCCAGGCTGTGGAAGCCCCTCCAGGTGCTCAGGTGCAGCTTCAGGCCAGGTTTTGGGAGGATGATGTGACACCACAAGTCTGCAGCCAGCTGTCCCCTTCCAGGTTCAGCCTCCCCCTGAGTGGGGCAGGGTGAAAGTGGAATTTAGGGGCCACTCAAACCTGGCTTTGAGCAGCAGGCCAGGAAGTGCCAGTTTAAAGTCAGCCCTGAGCCGTTAATCAGCACTGGGGACAATGACGCCGCTGTGACCGGATGGGCTGACTTATGATTAGCTCAGATTTATCTGAGATATAACAAAAGGGTGTTCTGCTGGTTTAAAGAGCCTCTTTCCCTTTTCCTCTGGAGAAATCAAGACATTGTTTAGAAAGCCAGACAGAGCGCTGTTCAAAAAATTCTGAGATCACTTCCAGGGATAAATTTAGTAGGGGGTATGACAAAACGAGGAGCAAAAATTTGGCCTCTTCCATCATGGAAAAGTCTGGTATTTTAGACACAAACCAAAGCCAGCTGAAATCAATAGGAGGGCAACCATTGAACTGAGTGAGGCTTGTTTGGGACATCCTGGTGGCATTAGTGCTGGTTTTAGGGCTGAAAAGTCCCCTAGGCCCTCCAAAAATGGACATTTGAGTGTTAACTCACAGGTCTGGTTCTACATAGAGCAATCCCCACCCAATGAGAAATGTGAAAAGTGAGAAATCCATATAAAGTATGCCACCAGGATATTTCATGTGACTGCAAGAGTGACATTTCCACCCTGGTGGCTTCCCACAGCAGCCTGGCGTGAGGAGCCATGCAGGGAAGGATGAGGGCAGCATTCCTGCCAGTGGGATATACAGTCAGTCTATTCCTGACGTCCCTGAGCACAAAATCAGATCAGCAACACCTCCTCTGAAAAACAAGAGCTCACCATGGAAGTGCCAGCAGAAGCTCCACCAAGTCACAAAGTGCCTCCTCTGTGGGGTGATATTGTGGTGTAAGAAATTATCTGCTCCTCTGACTTTAATTATTATATTTATTGCAATAATTGTCATAATAATAATAATAATAATATATTATTGCAATTAATAATATGCAATTATTATATTTACTGCAATAATAACAAAAGAAGGGTGACACAGACAAAAAATAAGTTTAAAAAACTCAGCTAATGTAACAACAGCATAAAAGTGGTCATTTGGCTGCATGAAGTTTATATATATATATATGTATATTTAACCACATGAAGGGATTCACTTTTCATTTTAATTGGGTGGCCTGCTTATGGCAGGAATGGTTGTTGGCAGCCTATAAGATGGCATCAAAAAATGTTTAATTTCATGCCACTCTCAGTTTGTAGGAACAATCTTCTGCAGCCTTTTGGCAGTTATTACTTCCAGGCCCTTGAAATGTCCTCAGAGCAGCAACAACAACAACAAGAAAAGCCTAAAAGCTCTTGCTGACTGCAAGATGTTAAACCTTTGGTAGATCTTTTGGAGGCAGTGAGTGTCAGAGTGGGTGCCCTTGTGCAAGGTCAGGAGGGACCAGCAGAATGCAGATTTGTCCCACCTAAGGCAGGCTCTCCAGCCTGCAGAATGGGATGTGGCTCTCAGACTGCCTCAGACTGTGGGTGGGCCACGCTGCCCTCTGGAAGTGTCAAAATCTCTCCCTGGATGACAAATGGAGCAGAGCCCAGCACTGAGCTGTTCTTTGAAATATCTGACTTTTGAGCTAGTTGAACTTGGAACAGCCCTCGCACGATTCCTTTTCCAGCGTCAGCTCCTCAGTCTGCATTGACTGTCGGGCAGCAGACTCCTGACTTCTAAACAACATTTCACTCTTCCTCCTGAGGGCTTCAATTCATCTCTTGTTGGCAGCAGAGATCCGCTTTGACCCTCTGGCAGCTGCCCCAGTCACTGAGGGAACTGCAGAGGTTGCAGCAGGACCTAAGCAGCGACAGCTTCCTGTGACCATTCTGTGGTATTGAATTTTCACTAAGCCAATTCTAGATGGAAATACACTCCTTCATCCTTGCTCTCTCAGCATCACCATCAGCCTCTTGCAGACATGCTGCCCAGTTTGACCCATGCTGGTTTTGTTACCTTCTCACAAGAGCGTTTGGAATTCTCACAGTTTCAGGCAGATGGAAGAACAGATGAGCTGCGGGGTTGTTTGAAGCACATCAAGGGTTGGCCTGCTGACACAGCACAGCTGGATGCAGAAAAGTGATCAGAAGGTGAAGGAAACAGCAAAACTTCAGTTTTCCAGCAAACAGACCTAGGCACGCAACAGCCAGGTGAAAAGCAGCTTGTTCTGGGTTTTGTTTGGAGCCTGATTTTCTGCCAACAGGGATGCAGAACACCAGGCTAGCAGCACCCAAAGGGCAGCTCCCTCCCTGGAAAACACTGAGGGAATAAAAAACAGGGTCACCTAGGGCAGGGAATCCCAGTTTGCAGCTGGAAGACCTGCACAAACCCCCAAGGCTCCAGCGTAGGTTCTCCCATCTTGGTTCCAGCTCAGTTTTGGCAGGTCCACTCCTGACTGTACCTTTGTTTCTCACACTTCCAGCAAGTGGTTCCACAGACGTGCAGCTCAGGAGGAGAACCCCAGTGGTCAACACCTCCTAAGAAGATGGGACACCCAGATGGGATCCAGATGAAGATCACCCCATGTTAGGGATGCCATGACCATGCCACCACCTCCCTCCCCTCTGTGTCTGGGGCTGCCTGAGGTCTGTCTGTCCGGGGTTTTGTCCGTCCCTCCCTCCTTCCCTCCACCTGCACAGACTGGGGCGGTGTCCTGGGCAGAACCTGGAGCTGCTCCCAGCGGCAGAGCCGGGGCACATCTGTTCTGCTTTTGCAAGCAGCCTGGAAACATCTGCAGCGCCCCAGCCGAAGCAGAGGAGACACAAGCCCGAGGACAATGCGGGCTGGCTCTTGGTGGCGGCAGCCCTGTCTGCAGCGCTGGGGACACCCACATCCCAAATATCCGAATATCCCTGCCCCGATTCCAGGCGAAGTCACCGGGATGGGTCAGCGCCTTTGTCATTCCAGTTATTCCAATATTCGCGTGGCAGGAGGGGTTGGGATCCATCAATTAATGCGTGCGGGGCGCTCCGATGTCCCCGGGGCATGCAGGGATGGTCTGCCCGGCCCTCCACCCCTCCTGCAGCCCCCTCCCCAGCCTGCATCCCGAGCTTCCTCTCCTTGGGAAGGGCTTGCCTAGCACCATTTGTTTTTGGGAGTTGCTAGAAAACTCTCCTGCTATTTTTTTTTTTTTTTTTTTTTTGTCCTTAATAACTATATCATGTCTGGTATTGTATTTCTGTTTTCCCCTGAGGAAAGAAGCCAAAAGAAGTAGGAAAAACAAATAATGTGTGGGAGAGTGTTTTTCTTTTCTTGTTCTTCTTTTTTTTTTTTTTTTTCACCTCTTTTCAAAGCCTCTTTCTGTTTGACTTTAGCAGTTTTGTGACTACAATTCCCTTCTTTCCGATTTTTTTTTCTATTATAATTCTATTGATTTGTAATGAGTTTCCTGAACCCTTCAATATTTTCATATATGCACCCTAAAAGCTCTGCTTTTCTTCTGTCATTCTTACTTTTCTCACTTTTTCCCCATTTTTCCCCTTACTTTCCAACTTTCTTCTTTTTCTATTTATGTCTTAATTAGATATTAAGATATTATATATCTTTTCTCTTTTTCCCCTTGTTTATTTTTTACTTTTTACTCTTTTATTTCTTTATTCTTGTTTCCTTCCTTCTTTATGTCTCACTCGCCTTGCCTTTCCTTCCTTTCTTTTCTTTGTTTTTATCTTCCTCTCTTTTCATCCCCCCCTTAATTCTTCTGAAAATAAAACTACCAGAGAATTAAGCAAATCATCTGTGGCAATTAAGGAGACATCTCTGGGAAAACACTCGCTGTGGAACATGTTTGGTTCATTAAACACTCTCATCAGGCACCTTGGCACAGAGCCACATATTTATTTGGGAGAGGGGCAAAAAAAATAAATAAAAATGCAGTGGGGAGACTTTTTGATTGTTGCTGTCATTAGTGGCGAATTCATCTTTCTTGTCCCAGGTCCCCACATGTTTTTTAAACCATTATGGCATGTGGTTTCCAACCACGGACGAGAGACTGCTGAGGAAAAACACCCTGGCTCTGCTCAAAAATTAAAAATGAAGTGTTATCTTTTCCTCCTTTCCCTCTTGGGTGATTGTTGCGGGGGCCAGTTCGTGCCCAGAAGCTGCGCCGGGGGTAATTTTCAGGGCTTTGTCTTTCAGTGCCCCTCCTGCAAAGACACAAAACCCCGTGCTCATCCCCAGCCTACCTGCCAGAGGTGCTGCCCCGGGGATGAGGGGATGCTGCAGCCCCCCTGTCAGAGCCACAAAGCCCCAGGATGAGGCTGTTCTATGGAAATTCACTGCAAGGGATGTGGGGCAAGGAAGGAATCACCCCAGGAGAAGGCACCTTCAGCCTAACCCCTGGCAGGGCGTGCTGGGGCAGGAGCAGCTCCCCTGCTTCCACCCTGCAGCAGAAACAGGTGGGAGCAGAGCTCTCTGCTGAGGATTGTTGGCAGAAAAAGCTTTATTTGGGGCTGGAAATTGGTCACAAGTCTCAATCACTGAGGGGACAACCTTGCAGGCTTGCTGCCTTCCAAACTCAGGGCTTCCCTAGCTGGAAAATGATTTTTTTTCCCCCCAAGAGGTGCTGAGGTGATACACATCCCAGCCTCTTCATACAGTGCTGGTAGGTGTAAACCATGGAGAACTTGGGAATCATTCCCCTAAGCAAGAAGTATCTGGTATTTATGACCCCCTTCTCTGAAATCAGCTCATCCCAAGGCAGCACAAGGCGTTGCTTTAATCACATATTCACCCCACAAAATAAAACTTCATCTTGAAATCCTCTCTTCGTTTCTCCAGAAAGCTGGTGTGGGGAAAGGAGGGAAAATAAAACCTGCCTAGCACCCCACCAACCTACACCCCACAGACAGAGGGAATACAGGGTACTAAATTCAAAGGTCTTTCACTTTGAAGAGTGGCCATGGCTTTCTCAGTCCTTTTACCCATGGCTTTCCTTTCCTCATATTTAATAAAGAGCAAGGCTCTTACATGCTCTGCCCCTGTGTAAGCACTTCACAGCCCTGCGCAGAACTTTTGGGGAGCGCAGAAAAGTGGCTTGAGGGCTGTCAGAAGCCTCTCGAGCTGGAGGAGCAGTGTGAACACACCACAGCCAAAAAAAAATCTGCCGCCCCAGCCTGTGCAGACTGTGTGTGTGTGCTTTCACTTTTTCGGGGTGTTTAAACATCTTTAAAAGATTGCTAGAGGAAAAGAAGCAATTATCCCAGCACATAATTAGAGGACAGGTTTTTGCATTTTCCCACCCTGCTTGCTTTCCCTCTCCCACCAGTGCATTTGGAGTTGTTAAGTTACTTTTTTAGACAGAACTCATCCTCCTCAGCTCCTTCCAGGCTGAAAAGCTGCTGTGTTTTTCGCAGGCAGCTCCGCACTCGGGAGCTTTTAAAGGGTTTCTAATCCTGGAAGGCCATCTGACATCACCCTGCTTCTTGTCTGCTGATGTTTCATACGAGCCTCACATTTCCTTAATGTTTTTCAGAGCCACCAATTACTACAGCAATCTTGTGTTTATGTTCTGGTTTTGTGCTCTATTTTTTTTTTTTTTTTTTCCTCTCCCCTGATGCTTTCCTGGCCTGTGTCCCAACAGGCTGCTCTCTCTTAGGCGTGTTTTGTGCCAAGGGTTAAGCTGGACCAGCTTGTTACAAAAGAAAGAAAAAAAAAAAAAAAGAAAAAAAAACACACCAAAGAAGTGGGAGGGAGGAGGTTGATTGGGGGGTTTTTTTGGAGATTTTTTTTTCGGTGTTTTTTTTATTTTTTTCCCTAATTTTCTTCATTGACTTCAGGCACCATGTGATGAGGAAGCCTGGAACTCTTTCCATTTCCCTTCCCGACTGAAGGGAAACATTGTGTAGCTGTTGCCCTGCCACCAGTGGGACGGGCTCCGGCGGTGCTACGTAGGAGGATAAAAATAACCGGGATATTTAAGGCTGGCTGTGGAATCCCAGTGCAGGCAGAGCGAGCTTGGTCAGCAGCCGAGCTCCACCGGCCCCGTAATCTGCTGCATATGATGCAACTGCAAATATATGCCTGGCAGTGCTGGTGGAAGAGTTAGACCCTGGGGAGGCCCAGAGGACAAAAGAATAAAATAGAAAATAAAATAAAATAAAATTTAAAATAAAATAAAATACATAAAATAAAATAAAATAAAATACATAAAATAAAATATAAAAAATAAAATAAAATAAATAAAATTGAAAATAAAATAGGAAATAAAATAAAATAAAATAAAATAAAATAAAATAAAATAAAATAAAATAAAATAAAATAAAATAAAATAAAATAAAATAAAATAAAATAAAATAAAATAAAATAAAACAAAATAAAACAAAACAAAATAACATAAAATAAAATAACAAATAAAATAGGAAATAAAATAAGATAAAGAAAAAGAGGATTTGAAAGAGCTTTTCAACCTCTTTTAGCACATTCTTTCTAGCACAGCTTTTGAAAAGTGACTTTTACCTGAGTTTCATGTGCTTGGTGCAGCAAGAGGGTGAAAGGGCTTGCTTGGCTTCAGGTGTAAGGCAGCACAACAGGGCTTTGCTCTGGAATTTTGTAGGGGATAACATCACTTGCCTCCCAAGAAAGAGAGGCTGAAACAGCACTGTGTTCCCTCTTTAGGCTTTTCTCTCCAAATCTCAAGTGTGGCTGCATGTGACCCACATCTTTCCTGTTGATTAAAAGTAATTAGATCAAAAGAGCAGCCAGCCCACAAGGCTCACACAGAAATAAGCAGAAATTTGAGTTTTGGTTCTTTCACAATTCACAGCTGTCAGAAGGCTTAAAAGGTGCTTTGGTTTTTTTCCCAATTTCTTAGGCTTGTTTTCACACTGCACACAAGCTGTGAACTTTCCAAAGTGTGACACTGGGCAGCATCTGCCACAACTGCAGCACTGAGAAGAGTGTGGCATTGCTCTTTCCTTTAAATCTGTTCTGACCAGCAAAGCAGTCAGAACTTCAGCAGCAGCACTTCAGCTTTCCTTTTTCCATCTGTGCCCAGGACATTGCAGGTGAGAAGCAGAAAATGCCACGGTTTGGTCACTCCTGCATTTTGGAGGGGAACCTCCTCACCTGCATCAGCACAGTCAGGGCTGTCAGGCGACAGAAAGGGACCAAGGGACACTTCAGCCTTAGTGCCACCCTCCCTGGGGCTAAACAGGACAGTGTCAGTGATCACAGCAGCTCACATTCACCCTGAGGGGACTGAAGTCTTTGGGAAGACTCCGAATTTCCATGAGGTGGTTTCTTCTACTAAAAAAACAGGAGCTCACAGCTCCTTGCTGGGCTGCTGAGTGGCCTCCTCTCCTGTGGAGGGAAATCACCCATAAATGTTGATGAGGGGCAGAGATTGATCCTGAGGTTGTTTCTACTGCAAAGCTCTGTTAAATGTTAGCCACAGTATATAAAAAAAAAAACATCACTGTGTTTGGTTTACTTTGTGATTTCCCATTCCACAATCTGTAGGACACAATGTAATAAGAATGCATTTAAGGGAAGTTGTGACAATTGTTGGGCACAAACTTAAGCATTGTTTATTGCTTATGCAATCCTGTGGGGTTATTTCAAGGAATTAAGAACGAGGAGGGGAATGGAGTTTAAGGACATTTGTGAGAGATTTCACCTGCCTGGACTTTTTCTTTGTTTTTCCAAGTGCTTATGGTTTTACTGTGTCATGTTCTAGGTTCATTCTTTCGAGCTGAGTGAAACACTGCAACCAGACAGAGAATCAGACTAGTAAGAGGAATGGCCAGAGCCTCTGATTTCAGCCTCACCAGTAGCCTTCCATGTAGATACTCTTATAATCATTCACATTTAACTAAACAGTATTCGAGAACCACTGAGACCAAATGGACTTTGATCTAATAAATTCTTTATTACAATGGAAAATATTACCCCCGCTTCATATAAATATAGAGCTGCACAGGACGAAGAGCAAAGGCCCAGTGCCCAATTATCCACATTTCATATCCCTCCAGTTTCATTGGGAAAATAATTTTAAACATCAGGGTGTAAGTAGCAGAGCTTGGCTGTCACCCTGCCTTGATGTTTGTAACTTTGCTCCCCAGCACTGGAGGAGCATCTGCAAAGTTTCTTTCACACATTTAAGTACAAATCTGCTGGATGGAATGTGATCCCTTCCTTGCTGGTTTGCCTGGAGAGGAGAGGCAACTGCAACACCAACTATTCCTGCAGGAGAAGGAGAAGGAGAAGGAGAAGGAGAAGGAGAAGGAGAAGGAGAAGGAGAAGGAGAAGGAGAAGGAGAAGGAGAAGGAGAAGGAGAAGGAGAAGGAGAAGGAGAAGGAGAAGGAGAAGGAGAAGGAGAAGGAGAAGGAGAAGGAGAAGGAGAAGGAGAAGGAGAAGGAGGAGAAGGAGAAGGAGAAGGAGGCTGAAATGTTCCTCAGCTGAGAGGAGCCATGGGAGGTAGCTTGGTAGTTCAACATGCTGAGTGCAGCCACCTGGATTTTTAGATGTCTGCATTTTTAGACTTTTTAGCAATTCCAAATTTTTTCTGGAACCTGGCTAAACCTCTGGGTCTGCCCAGCCACAGGGAGCACCACCCAGGTATACAGCACTGCCCAGGGGCTTTTAATGACCACCACAGCCTTGTTTGCACCATGGGCTGGCTGCCCCCTGACATTTCAGGTACTGCTGTCAGTTCCTGGTGAATTTTCCTTTTGTTCAGGTATCATCAACCTCAGGTTCCCTCCCTTTTTGCTGCTAAGTGGGTGACAGGAGCTGCACAAAATGTGGCACACACAAAGTGTGGCACACAGAAAGTGTGGCACACACAAAGTGTGGCACACAAGCCCACAACTCCCAATTTTCCGTCCCTGGGGGATGAAGAACTCCCTGCCTAGATTGCCCCAACAGATTCAGCAGATGGCATTTTTGTGCACCAAGGTCCTCCCAGGAACTGCACAGGCAGATTGGGGTTTGGAGGCACCCAGCTCTCACACCACTGGCACATTTCCATCCCTTAGGGTTTGCACAACCCACCTGCCACGCTATCAAGCCCATGGAGACACTTGCCATTTAAAAACTTCACCCTGGGCTGTTACAGCCCTGCAAAAGAGGATGGCAGGCAGGGATGTGTGTGTTTGGGTGCTGTCATGCAGTCAAACCTTCCCTGCAGCAAACACAACCTGGCAATCTCCACATGCTTTGGAGTTTTAGAACAAAAGTTTAACACAAACTTAATTAGCCCCAGATTTTTAACAGTAGTAAGAAGTTATAAAGTGTCTCAAAAAGAGCTAATTCTCATTGACTGTTTCCCACTGATACATTTTCCAGTTGGTACTCCCATCACACCTTTACTAAAAGGGTAAGAGCTCCAAAGCCCTCAACAGCTAAAGCCATTCTCCTTTCCTTTTCTTTCACATGTAGTTTGCCATGCTGTAATAATTAAATTTCAAAGCTCAAGTCTCTGCACTTGTTTTCCTTTTCTGGCATTGTTTTTCCACCCAGTAGCCATCACAGCTTAGCACAAACCAAAATCATCCACCTGGAGGTCAACAGGCCTCTCCCCTTCCCATCAGGTGTCCTGCTCTGCTGCTGAAAGATAAAACTCAGTGTTGTGTCATGTGAACTTGGCTAACAGGGTATTTCTTTTTGCTGTATTTACCCAGATATGGCAAATACCAGGATACCTGGCTTCTCTGCATCTCACCAACTACATAGCCCTGGTTGTAATGCTCAGCTTGTGTGATTTGTCTTTTGGCCATGTGTTTGGTCATCTCCAGGCTGCAGACTCTGTGGAAAGGGTTTCTCCTGTGGCCTCTCTCCCTCTGGGTGAGCACACCAGCACAAGAGAGCCAAATCCCATGGAGGATCTCCTGTTGCCATGGCCAGTCACAATGGTTTGGATATGAGGTCAGCTGCCCAGCAGGAAGCACCCCTTGTTAGAGAGTGAAGAAACCTCAGCTTCCCCTCAGCCTCTTTTAAGGAAGTTGCATCTTGGAGAAGCCAGGTTTGTTTTATTTTTATTGACACCACTGTGATGTCTCCCTCTTTGGCTCCCCTCATGCTTTGAGGCAGAGCCCAGCCTCCTCAGCACCTCACCTTTGGAGAAATATATGTTCCTTGGCATGAAAGAGACTCGCTGTGCTAAGTCTTCCATAAAACTTTCCAGCTGAAAGCAGGCTGAAACACATCTAGACATTTCAGTGTTTGCTCCAAAGGTGCCAATCAAGCAGAGGAAACTCCCAGTCCTTGCACATCCATGTCCTATGAGGAACTGGCTTCCACCACTGTAAATAAAACAAAGGTATGGTCTTCAGCTGACCTCACTTACTGGAGCTCCATTGAATTGAGCAGCCCCAGGATAATTTACACCAGAGGAGCATCTGCCCTCAACATATGTTACATTATGGTCCAACAGGATGGTCTCAGTTCGCCTTGGGGGAGGAGCTGCTGGAGCAGGGAGTTAGGTTTGCTCATGTCTAGGAACGATGGGCTGCAAAATCCCCGAGAGTGAGGAGATAAATAGGGAAAAGAAGGCATTTGGTTATTAGGCGTTCTTATTTCCAGTGATTAGGGTGGGAAAGAGCAGACTGTGTGGGAAACAGGCGTCCCTACACCCATTTTTGGCAGCTTTTGATTGGCCCCTGACCAGACATTTATTAAAACAGCCTCATAAGTTGCGGTCTCACTAAAGAACAATACAAAACCAACCAAATGTTAATGTATTCAATCTGTTCCTGCTGAGATTTCTGCCTCCCCGCCTCCCTGATTACTAGAGAAGGAGAGGTGGGGGAAAAGGCATGGAGAAAGAAAGAGGAGGGGGAGAAAAAGAAAAAGGAACGTTTGTATTCTCAGCCTCAGCTGACAGATCTGCCGTAGCCTCCTGGAGTTTTTGTAATTAGAACAAAGGGTCCTCGGTACAGGAACTGTAATTGGTTTTGAGTGTTCATACATTTTAACTCAGCCCAGGTTAGGTATCCAAGCAAACTCAAAGCACTGACACAGCTGGAACCCTAGGAGGAGAACTCCAAGGGAGGATAAAGGGCCTTCAACAGAGGGTAGTGGATCGCATCTGACACCAGAAACCAAAACCTACTCCAGATTTTTTTCCTCAGGAATCCAGAAGGAAAACCATGCTGCAAACACTTGTCAGAGGTCTAGGATAATCTGAACTTCAGGGACAGGAGTGGGGAACAGGGAGGGAATAAATATTCCGGCAAACAAAAACCCCATGGCAGGATATATGATGGGGCTTCTGAATGCTGATGGGGAGGTGGGAGGGATTTAAAACCGGATTTAAAACCGCCCCTCTTGCCAAAATTTATGAGGGCAGTGCATCCCAAGTCTGCTGCCAAAACAGGTTTTTTGTGATTCAGCTTCTCCCAGAGCCTGAACCTGCTCCGGACGGGCGGTAACTCGGAGGATCCAGAACCTTCCCTCCGTGTCCACACAGCCAGACATGGCACTGTCCTCATCCCTGTCCCTCAGAGACCCCCTCCAGATAAAAGTGTGCCCAGGCATTGTCTGGAGAGGGCTGGCTGGCGGCGAGCCCGCGCCGTGCCAGGGCATGTGCTGGCAATTAAAGAGCAAAGATGATCATGACAAGTGCTCGGGCCCACGCTGGGGCTCCGCTGGGTTTACCAGCATGGGCAGATGCGGCAGCACCAGCTGCAGAGCAGCATTTCCATGGGAAAGGGATGAGGCCGGGAACACACAGGGAGAGGAATGCATTTGCAGCCAGTGTCTCTGCTAACAGTCTGGGGCTCTTTTCTCTAAGGTTAACATTCGCTTGCTGGAGAAAAACAATGCTGCTGGGGCTCTGCAAGCGAAATGTGGTTGTGGTGGGTCAGCCGGATCCACAAACAACAGTCCCTTTTCGGGTGGGATTTTCACATCTGCTCTTCCCTGCCCTGAAACCGATTTCACTGGGACAAAGCTCAGACAGCACTGTGTGCTCCCTGAAAAAATCTTCCAGCACTTCCCAGCTCCAGTGGCAGCAGTGAGGTCTTTGCATGGAGAGTACACAAGTGATGAAGAGTGTGCAAGACTCAGGCCTACCTCCATGTCCTCCATTTTGTTATCAATAACGACTCTTTTTTGGGTTGTGGAGGGTTTTAAAGTAATTTCTTATTCTAATTTAAATATTGCTGAAAAGTTTCTGTAAACAAATCCACATGATGGAGTTGGAAGCTGGGCTGAAGGAAGCAGGAGTGGTGTCTGTGATGAAAATTGTGTCGATCTGGAAAGGGGTGCTGAGTGTTCCTCTACCTTTCAGTGTGGAAAAAGTTCAATCATCCACACTCTTTTTTAATGCCAAAATCTCAACGGGTGATAGGAACTTCCAAGTTCATAGTGGCTTATTTATTAAGAGGGTCTAACCTTGAAAAATTGAACACATCAACGATTTCACCCCTGCCGGTAATCCCTTGGCACGATGTGGAAGTGGACAAGAGGAAGCAACTGGGGCAAACTCCTTGGTGGTTCATTCACTTCTCCCTTAATCCCTTGTGTACCTGATTCAAGGACTTTCTCAGCCTGAAGAAATTGTGGGGCTTTTTCATCATTGAGGAACCAGCACCAAGAAATAAATGTCAGACTCTTATCACTGCAGTTGGCCTTTACTCAGCAGATCCCACAGCCCAGCCCCCCAAGAGACCAGCTAATGTCAGGCATGCAGAAACAGCTGTGATTATCCATCAGAATGCCCCATCCCACCTCTCCAGTTGAAGCCATGCGCTGGAAGCATCTTGTTATCTTGCAGGATCAGGTGCAAACTGGCAGTGAGCACACCGACTCTGCCTAAGGTGGCCTGGAATGCAGTGGGAAGGCAGAGCAAGAGGGAGCCACAGACCTCCCTGAATTCCTAGAAACAACTCTTCACTGGCTAGGACTGCTCGTGGAGGCTGAAGGAGAGCACTGGGAAGCAGCTTTTCCAGTGAGGAGGCTTCTCTGGCCTCAGGCTGGTGGCCGCACTGTCACACTCTTCTGTTTGCAGCCCAATCCCAGCCCAAAACTTCTGCCTGCAACCAGGTGGGCAGTGGCAGGCAGCCTCTTGGATAAAAGGCAAGATTTAGGAGGGCCAGGCAAGCTGTCATCACACCTGAAGCATTTTAAAGAAGGCCCCATCACTGCAGGAGTTTTAGATCTTTGGACAGTTTTTCACTGCTACAGTTCTAGAAAGTGGTAGGGACAGTGATGTGAATCCAACAGTCTGGGGGCTTCTTCCTAAAAAAGCACTAATTTGGGCTGTGGTTGAGAATGTACAACAAGGCAGGAAGAGCTTTGGGGTTTTCTCAGTCTTATATTTCCATTTTCCATCTGTTTTACTCTCTCCCTCCTTAGAAGAGGGCATTTCAGGCTTTTTCCAGCATCCTGCAAGGTTTTGCTCAGTGACAGCAGCAGGAAAGAGTTCTCACTGCTTCCATTTGAGACACAACAGAGTGGCCCAAACTGGGAAGCTGGAACAGGCCACACCAGCACCTCCAGCTGTGGAGGTTTTCTTGTGTGACCTGTGGAAGCATCTGACGGCAGACCCTGGCTGCTTTGGAATTTGGGACCCTGTTTGCTGAATTCAACCATTTCAGCCAGTGTTTGCCCCTCAGATGAATTTCTGAGTTATCAAGAACCAACAGATTGTTTCTCAGAAGATTGTTTTCTTCAGACTCCTCTCTTTGTTTGCCCAAGGGTATTGGCCCCTCTTGAAGAACCGGACATATAATTAGAAATTAATGTCTATTCGCTTTGATGGATTTTGCCTCTTTTCTGAATCCTGAATTATCCACAAAGCTGTTACAAACAGAATAGAATGTATTTGTTCATCAAAAAAAAAAAAAAAAAAAAGATTCACCCATTTCTTCAGGGATTAATTCTCAGTTTTTTTCGTGAGTGGCTTGTTGCAAATAGTCATAAATTCTATCATGTTGGGTTCCAACCCTGGAGTGATCTTTGTCTGGACTTCAATGGGGCTTTGCATGGGGGGGGCCTGGCCACACAGATCTCATTGCAGGATTGGGCAATGGTTAGTTACATAAGTCATATGATGTTGTTTCTGTCCTCTGACTGGCTGGCTTATGTAACTGCAGAACAATAACATGCATTTGAATATAAAGGCAAAAAGTCGTGCCTCGTTATTAGTTCTTCGCGAGAGTCCTTTCAAGGGCTCTGGGAATCAAGGGATTCTGCTGTCTGTGCAAGCTATAAAGATATTTTCTTTGACAGTCTGTTGGTTTGGGGAGGACATCTGGAGTAGGTGACATTAAGAGAGCCACTGAGATGCTCTCTGTGGGTTCATCTGAGGACTATTTGCAAACACTGGGCTCACATATTCTCCCCAGCAGCAGCTGAAAGAGCTGAAAACAAAACCCAAAGAGCTGAAAACAAAACCCAAAGAGAACAGCTCATGGAAGCCAGGCCATGCAGTGCCCTGAGCCCTTGACTGCAATGTTCTGGTTCACACCTTAAAATGTCCGGCCATTGAGTTTAATGTTTCTCTTATTCCATTTTAGGGGACTGAAAAGGCTTAAAAGCTTATCTAGGGATAAAGGTGTACAGCAAAGGGCAAAACATTAACTTAATGTCCGTGTGCTTATTCTTAAACATATTTTCCCCACTTTTCACATTCATTAAAATCTCAGTGTGATTTCTATTCAGAGAGGGCAAATAGGAATTCACAACTTTTGTTTTCACTTGATGTCTTATTTTTGTTCATCTGGACAACTCATCTCCAGATGATTTTGTCACAGTCTGCTGGAGATTGTATCACAAGTTTTCAGTTCTGGACTTGTTTTGGGTTTTAGGGGTTTTTTTCTCCTAAGGTCCTACTTCTTCGAGTCGTATGATTACACAAACATTCCCTATTTCCAGTGCTTTAGAAGTAAGTTTCTAGTCAGCATTGTTGCAGAGAAAAGACTAAAAACATAAACCCTCAAGGCTGAGAAAAAGAACACACAATTTACCTTTTTTTTTTTAAACCTCATGATTTCTCAATCTTATGTTTTTTGAGGATAGTCTGAGTAATAAGCTTTAAAAGCCAAGGGCTGACAATATTAAAGCAGAATCAGGAGGAGACCACTGCTAAAAGTTCATACAGCATGATCTGATAGTCCTCCAGACTCTTGGGAGATGTCCCCATCCAGCAGACAGATACTTTTCCAAAGTCTTTTGTGACAGTATAAAACCATTACAACCAATTCAAAGTGATTTTGCTCCTTAAACCTGTCAAATTTTAGCAAAAGTACATGAGCTTCAGCAGCTCAGAAAGCATTGTTGCAATCCACAGTGTAAACTCCTGTTCCTGTCCCTTGCAGTCTCCCATGCAAATATGGGGTTCGGAGGGGACATTGAACACATCTACCCAAAATCCAGGAGTTCACAGATGATGATCTCATGCCATCCTCAAGCTCCTTTGGATCTGCTTTCCAAATAATCCCTATCCCAGTGAGCTCCTCCAGTTTTCAGTTTCTAACCTGAACTCACACAGGGGTTTGCGGCAGGTCACACCTTGCAGTGTGCAGCACAGATGTGGAAGTGTGGTCCTTTATCTCCTTAAATTTTAGCACTCTCACATTCTGGAACCTGGAATTGTCAAGAACTTGCTTTTTATCTTTTTTTATGCAGATGCCACTAACAGAGATGTACTCAAGCCACTCTGCTGGCAGCAGAAAGGGCAGTTCTGGTAGAGGCTGTGCACCTTCCTCATGGCTTGAAGGAAGCTGGCACCAGCCAGGGCCAGAGTGAACTGTGTGCATTGTGGAGGCAGGATTTGCAGGGATAAATAAACAGGGCCATTCCTGGAAACTCCAAAAGCTGCTGGAAGCCAGGACAGAGAGCAAGCCAGAACATCTCAGGGGTGACAGGCCTGCTTCTTTGAGGATTTCTGCTGTGTGGTCCCTCCCAAAAACAGCACCTCTCACCCTGGCAGATGAAAGTCTTTTCCAGGTGCCACACAACATCCATGGCCACCAGTGGGTGGGCTGTAAGTTTTGGGACAACACAGCCATATAAATAAGGTGAAGAATCAGCAAACAGCATTTCTTCCCTGCTCAGACATTCCATCAAGCCTTTGCATCTCTACCTGCTGTCCCAGCTGGCACACATATTCTGCCAAGCAAATGAGAGGCAAAGCATGTTACCTGAAACCTCTCATTGCCACCAAGGTCATTTTGCGGGGATCTCTGTTGACACACTGAACCCCACGAAGCCACAATAAGTTACAAAGGGACAGTGCAGGAGATGCATAGGCAGTACTGTTTAAAAGACAATATTGTGTGTTTATGGGACTGGGGGGGAGGGCTGGTGGCAGGGCAGTTGGTTACTGCATCATTCCTGGACACTTGAGAGACTCTGCAGAAGAAGGAATGATTTTTTTTCCCACCTGAATGCTATTTTAATAACTTTGAAATGTCTTCCTTAGATGTCTCATCATTATTCCCATAGTTAGAAGCTGATTAATGGCACGCCCCGCGAACACATATCTGGGCACACATACAAAGACTTTTTAATACTCCCTAACAATGGCCAACAGCTGGCCACAAAACCAGATGATCCTCCACCCTTGTAAACTCATGCTCGCCAACAATAAAAAACCCTTCTGGCTACTAAAAAGCCTGGTGGAACAGATGATTCTTGTTATGGACTGGATTTTATAAATAAAAATTAAAAAAGGCAAACATTTTAGCATGTGCATTCATGGGCTGAAAACAGAGACATAGGTTTTATATTCCGGGAGGGTCAGCTGCAAAAGTCTGATTTTCAGAGCTAAACCTCATCTTCCAAAGACTCCTTTAAATACATTGCTGGATTGGGTTGTTAAGGGGGGATGGTTTTGGATTTTAAATTTTTTTGTAGGGTTTTGGGGTTTTTTTCAGTTTTGTTTGTTTTTTGGGTTTTTTTAAAAATTTTGCTGCAGACACAATACAGCACTTCCTCTCTCCTTTGGAGCAGGAGCTTTGTGTTGGTGGTTTGTGTTTTGTTTCTTGCAGGCAGAAATCTTGGGAATGGCCTGAAAGGTTCTGCTCTCCAAGCACATCAGCCCAATCCTACATAATTCCCAGACCCTACAAAAGGTCTCTGCTTGCTGCACCTTGGAACCCAAGCAGTGGAGCAGCAACTAAGCCATTTGAGGATGAGCAAAATCACCAAAATGAAAGATATGAGGGAGGAAAAAAAAAAAACCAACTGAAACCTCTAAAGAAGCCCTTTTTATTTGTTGTTAACAACTATTTAGTGTCAGGGCTAATTCACAAGTTTAATAAAATCAGGCTTTGTTAAAGATTCAACACCTTCAATTATAGAATTAAGAACTCACAGTAATTGCTCCTCAGACCTTCCAAAAATCCTTCAACAAAGTGTGTTTGTGTGAGGAGGGGGAGGACAGTCTTCAGTCTAAATCTAATTAAGTCTTAAAGATTATTTATTCTTTTTTAAATAAACAAAGAAAGGAGAAAATCCCTAATTCTAGTAATGATGACTACTATGGTGTCAGGCCCTCATTATACAAGAAGAAGAAATAAATGAAAGAGACCAGCAAAATTCTCAGTTCATCACCTTAAATATGAGTCCTTTGTTAGTGGATTTCTGCAGGGATAAACAAGGAATTTTCACAGCCTAGGTATGCCCAAAACAAGATTTCTAGGACCAAGGAGGCAAGGAAATTGACTGAAATCTTAGAACAAGCTTTATTTTTACTGCCCTGGGCAGGATTTAGAGAAACATCAGCCTCCGCTTCATCAAGTCCTGACATAGCTGAGCCCAGCACCTCATTACACTGAAAAGGATCTTTATTGATACAGAAAATGGCTGATTATTTACATTCCTGGTGACCAAGCAGGAAGCTGATACGGTGAGGAGTGAAGATTATGGAAAAAGATTTTGTTCCTGTGAAGAAGGCTTCCTTCTCCTCCAGGGACCAGTCAAGTTTTTTTTTAAAGCAATAAAAAATGGACAGGAAACACTTCACCAGTGCTAAGGCACGGGGTAAGATCAACCAGAACCACATTCCTCCTTCCTGTAAAAACAAGGGGAATCTTGTCCTTTGTGACTGGAGAGACCAGGTTTGGATTCCTTTTCCCCCTCTCCAGTGCTCTATCCAGCCCTTGTAATTCCTTGAAAGATGCATCCAAGGCTCATTTTCCTTCCTCTCAGCCAGGTAAGAGATTTCCCCAGTGCAGAAGGGGAATTCTTCCCCTGTGTTTAGGGTGAGACAGGCAATGCCATGGCCTGTCTGAGCACTTCAGCAGAGCCTGGCACACTTCAGAGCAGCCCTGGGATCACTCTGAGCTACAGCAGGGACATTGCCAACCTCTGACAAAGCCCACAGTCTCAGCAGCTCCAACTCTTGTGCCAGAACTCATTTGCTTCCTCCTGCCATATATTGCCATTCCCAAAGTTTAATTTAGTTCGGTGAAAGGTACCTTAGAACAAATTTTATATCATATCATACATCCTAGAGATGAAAACACGCAGAGGCGGATAACCCAGGGTGCTTACACCACCTCATGAGTACTTAAAGCTGCCAACAAAGAGCTTTCAGTGAAACAGTTGTTTGGATTTTTTGTTTTCTTGTTTTGTTTTGTTTGGGTTTTTTTCAGCAAGCAACACTATGCAACTGCACTAGTGGGATTTTGTCTAGTGTTTTTTTTTTTTTGCTGTCACTAACCTCTTTGTAATCCCAGGTACAGGCACTGACAAAACACCCTTGCTGTGCTGAAGGTGAAGTTGTTAATGGTTCCATCCACTTTTGGTCTGGCACAGAGAAGAGAAGCTTGCAAGAAAAAGCCAACCTGCCACGGGCCCTCCAGAGATCTCATTTCTTCACCTGAGAGAGCCTCCACAAGCCCTGGAAGAAAGGACCAAGTTTTGGGCCCAGGTGTGAGGGTGGGCTGGGACAGAGGGAGGCTGCTTTTGAAAGACCTCATAGAAAATATGAGTTGGTCAAGGAGGATTTGAATGGAGTGAGATCTTTTTAAGGCAAGCACAGAATGACACCTCCAGGGATTTGGTTTCATCCTCCAGCTCTGACGGCGGCTCCACAGTAGCATGTGAAGCAGCATCCTCTGGAGTGCCCTCATCCCTGTCTCCAGTGGGAATTTCTGGGAATTAGGCACCCTCAAGATATTTAGATTATTACCCTTGCAGGCATGATTCTCATGTAGTTTCAAACCTTCAAAATGGAGGTGGAGGTGCACTGTTTGGCACTCTCATTTTCCTCTTCACTCTTCAGTCAGATTTATCCCAGTTAGGGACTGTTTCCACTCTTGGCCTCTGATTTCTCAAAGAGAGGAGGAGGAGGAGGATGAGGAAGCCAGGGTAAAGCTTCTGTGATGTGATCTCAAATGGGCTAGTTTCCAGCCAAGTCATGGACACCAAAATAAAGAGTTAGCTGCACCTGCAGGTACCTTTCAAGTCCAGCACATGCTTGTTGGGTCTTTTCATCATTTTAAATTAGCTGCCGATGCGTTTTATTTACACTGAATTTACCTTAATGTGCTTGCTTGCTAACTTCCTGCTTATCTGGATACCACATAAGCATATGCCCAATCCAATTACAAAAATAATGAGAAATACAGTGAATGCTACATATTTTAAGCAAGCATAATAAATTACCAGTGCTGTGGCACATACCCGTGCATGTGAGGGAGAAAAAGAACAAACAAACCAAAAAAAAAAAAGAAAAAAAAAAAAAAGAGCCCCAAAACCAGCCTACCAAAAAACACAGCTGAATTCCCCCAGCTATTTAATTAGAAGTAACATCCCCTTGCAAGGCTCACACAGGCCTTCCAAAGTGAAACTCATCCCTTAACAGCAGCTCACACCACATTGAAAAAGAAAGAGCTCCGTAATACAGGAGTGTGAAGAAATGTGGAAATATTAGCAATAAGCAGGCTCCTGTGGAGTGTGCTGGTTACTAAACAGCTAGCTGAAAGGCAGTGTGAACTATAATAAGCAGCTGCATCTCTCAGGTCTCCTGAAAGAAGGAAAGAAAAAATTCGCAAGTGTCACAATTTTCCACCACGTGAGTAAACTGTTTTGGATGGCAGTGAGGCAATGTTACTTGCATGAGGTTGGGAGTGGTGGCTGTACGTGTCTCCAGTGAAAGGAAGAGGGTGAACTCAGAGGCCCGAGTGATTCCACTAAATGAATCAGAACCTGAGGGGAGAGAAAATATATGTGGAGGGAAAAAAAAAGCATTGAAGTAGAGTCAGGGAAGATTGAGAGGGAGTATGAATAAAAAGAAGAGGGGAATGTATGATTCAGCCTATTACTTATTGCTCCCTTTAGCTGCCAGAAACAATCAGAAACATCAGTGTGTTTATCATATATATATATGTAAATATAATGCATATAATTCTGATAAATATATAGATAGATACATAGATGGATATGGGCATAAAGGGGCCCTCATCCCTGTGTCCCTGTCAGCAGGGAGGGGCAGAGCAGGGCCCAGGCTCTCCTCTGTAGGGACAATGGGACAAGAGGAATGAGCAGGAATTGTTAGCCAGGAAGTTGCACCTGGACATGAGGCAGAACTCCTTCCCTGTGCAGTGACCAAGCCCTGAACAGACTGCAAGAGAGGCTGTGGAGTTTCTCTTCACTGAAGATATTCCAGAACCTGGACAAAGCCCTGTGCCACGTGCTCTGGGATCACCCTGCTGGGGCAGGGAGGTGGGACCAGATCACCCACCATGGTCCCTTCCAACCAAACCCATCCTAGAATTCTGTGACAAGCAGAATCCCTTATTCATGAGGGGTTTACCATCTATAAACCAAATAAATTCCATGGAGGTGCTGCCTTGAGGGTGAAGTTGATGGGCTTTGCCCACTGCATCCATGAGGCCAAATTCCTCAGCTTGTCCAGGAGAGTCTGGGCCCTGGCTCCTCCAGCTTTTCAGGCAGAGAAGGGATTTCCTGCCGGGAATTCCTGGGGAAGGAGGAAGGAGTTGGGAAGGCAGATCAGCCTTGTGGTGACAGCCAGGGCTCTTGCACAGAGAGATCTGCTCGCAGAGAGTGTAAAATAAGACACTCGTAGGAGCGAGACACCCACTGCTCGCAGCGATTTCACCTCCTCCCCTCACGCCTCAAGATCAACACCAGCGCTGCTGCCAAGCCTCTAATTACGTCTTTAGAATCCTGTCAGGTCGCGGGGATGTGACGAGCTCTAATTGTGGAAGAGTGTTTAGGGAGACTCGTAATTACACGGTCATTAAGCCGGTTAAACACACCACGGTCCCTTTTGTGAGACGGCGCTGGGCCTGGCTCCCTCCCAGCGGCGACACAAACACGGGATTAAGCCAGCAATTAGCGATCAGCAGGTAAAAAACAATAATTCCTCCCATCCACTGCTGAGCAGCGAGGCTCCTCCTGGGCCACGGCAGGCTGTTGTGGCTTTCCCAGCTGAGAGGTGGAAAATCCAGGACAAAAGAGGGACCTGCAGGGAGTTGTCACCCTGTGTGCCCATGCGGCCTCCTGCCTCAATCCTCACTCAAAAAAAATCCTGCTGCCGAAAAGTTTGCTGAAAAAATTGCTGAAATTTGCTTTTTATCCTTAAAAGTACTCTAAGTTGACTAAAAACGGCTTTTTAAAAAATTCTTTTAGTTCTAACAGGATATATTCCCCCAGCCTTTCTTTTTTTTTTTTTTTAATCACCTTGTTTGCTAAATGAAAGTACTCTGGAGAAAAGCGAACAAAGCAGAACGTCTCTTGCCTGTGTGGGAGGAAAGGGGAGTAGAGGTCATTAAACCAAACTCTCCTCTGCCTACATCTCAGGCCTTGTGACATGTCAAACCACAGCCCCTGGGTTTTTATTCAGCTTTCTCAGTTTCTTTGATGTCCACTTTTATAGCTGCTCGCCTCATAAAGGTCAGTTACGTAAATATAGGAGACATTTTCCAGAGTCAAAGTAGGATGAATCTGGAAAATTCAGGGTGACCTGAAATTCAAGGTGACCAAAAAATTAGGAGGGTGGCCTATAAGGATGCCAATCTCAAGTGTAGTAAAATCTGCATAGTAAGAAGCTCCAGCAAGGATCAGCTGAGGAGGATTTTTCCAAGATAGACCTGGTCCCAAGATAATTTAATACTATCCAATAAGAAAAACAGTGATACTTACATAAAGAGAAAAAAAATGTGGAATAAGATCAGCTTAAATGCCTGAATTAGCCCCAAAGATTTGTACTAAAGGCATTCCAAGCAAATTGTTGGCTTCCAGCCCCACATCCTAGAGGAAGGGAATGCCTTGGCAGCTCCTGCATCCCAAGCTCTCAGCCTAGGAAGCGAATTTAACCGTGAGGAGTCTGCCTTTCTGTCTCCTCTCAAAATTACAGGGCAAAGCTGCTGCAGCCCCGTGGGCTTAGCAGGTGAAGGGGGATGTCCCTGTGTGCCATGCAAAATTCCATCTGGCCAGTCAGCCCTCAGGTAGACTGAAATTATCCTTTATTTTCACTGTGGAGCCCTGTGTAGGACTCCAGAAGTCCTGTGACACAGGAAAAGTGTAGTGTAATTTTGTTTACTCTCTTATTACCAGAGCTGCCTCACTACCAGGAGGAGAGCCCTCTTTTGATGCAAACCTGTTATGAGTGAGAGAGTGTCTAAAAGCAGAAAAAAAAAAAAAAAAAAAAAAAAAAGACTTGATTCCAATCCAAACTCACGTGACAGAAAGGGTAAAACACCCAAAAAAAAAAAGGAGGAGACGCCCATCATTCCCATGTGTGTAAGAGGGTGTTAAATCAGGTAGTGACAAACTTTAACCAGAACCACAGCATTACTCATGGCAGCTTGTCCAAGCCTGCAGAAATCACGGTCAGAGAATCTCCCAGCTGGCAGAGGTGGACAGGGGGTGCCAAGAAAGACAAGTCCTCACTGGTACTGCTTTGTGTGGAGGATCCTCTCATGAACGGTTTTAATAAAGGACTTAATTGATTGTTCTGGAGCCCGTCGGGCTAATAAACATTTATGGCCCTGAGTCAGTCATCTAGAACACATTCCACAGGGCAGTCAGAGGCTGCTGCACAGGGCAGCCAGACGCACGTCTGTCATGTGCCGGTGACGTCCATTCATCATGCACTAGTCATGCAACAAGCCAAGCCTTGGGAGAAAGTGGAATTTCTGCCTCTTTTTCGCCAGCCAGGAGGTGGAATAATCACTTTGTCCTCACAGGCTGGCGTTTGGGAGATGCCTGTTCTACAGAGCCCTGGTTTTGCAGCAGGTTTCCACGTGTGCCCTGCAGTAAATCACTTGGGGATGTCAGCACAGCGCTGATCAGACATTTCAGCTCTCCCCAGTTCTGGGCACAGACAGAAGCAGAGGCAAATACAAGGAAGACATGGCCATAAAAATACAAATTAAGATAAAGCTAGATTCTCCTGCTGCTTAATCATGTAAATGTACAAATAGAGCCTGATGACGGTGACTCAAGGGAAACAATGACCTTATCAGCAGCCTTAGATAGGCCTGAGCCATAAATGAAAATAAATGATCTACTGACATTCCTTATCACCTCCCTAGCATCTACTGGAGAACTCAATTCACCTCTGCATATCTGTGTCCTCCAGCCCACTCAGCATCAGGAGGGTCTGCTGTCCCTCCACAGTCTCCCTTTGTTGCACCAGCAGAATCTCCAGCCATTGCAGTGGCTTCCAGGTGGCAGCTCCAGCTCTGCACCACCCATCAGTGTGTGGTCAGCATGGAAAACCACCTCTCCTTCCTTTTTTTTGCCTCCTGAGTTTTCAACCTGACCTCTTTTTCCAGTGCCTCTGCCATTCATTTGCACCCCCAAGGAGTTTTAATCAGCCAGATCCCCACACCCTGAGGGCAGCATCTGGGTAGATCTTTTCGCACTCAAGGTTTGAGAACACAAAGGAGCCACCCAAACTCCCTTTACACACTCATGTTGGCTCTGACTCTGCTGATCCTGACAAGAGCAGATGGTCAGGGAACACGGGAGCAGTGGGGAAATCCACTGTGGAAGGAAAACTGCTGGGACAGGAGAGGCTTCAGGCCTTCAGCTGATGCGTGTTTGAAGCTAAGACAGAGGGCTTAAGGGGCTGCTTTTCCTGTCAAGATTGATTATTTCACATTTACAGGCAGGTACTTGTTGATATCAATTCTTTGTGGAGAAAGAAGAGTAACAGTTGTAATTGCTTGGCAACTTGTGCTAATCTAGTTCATTGGAAGTTCAAAAATTTGGTATCTGCCTTCAGTTTCATTTGGAAGTGAGGCAAACAGTTTCCTGAGAAAGGCTAATCCTAAAAACCACTATCAAGAATTAGAAAATTTGTTTAAAAACAAAAAGGGTACCTCAGGAAGTGTTGCAGAATAACAATTTCTTTTTTTCTCCCTCTTTCCAAGGAACAAGTCATTTAGAATAAAGACATTTAAGTTTGTTTTTTTTTTTTTTTACTTCAAGAGAAACAGAAATTGACCCAACATGTCCTGCTAGCCCTATTAATAATTGTAAACATGAGACCATGAAAACCTGCAGGGGAATTTTTAAAAAGAAGTATCAGAAAAAGAGTTGCTTGCTTTCTAAGTGAAAAGGCAAGGAGGGGGAAAAAGAGTAAAAGAGCTCTGTACCAGACGAAGAAAAGATTAACAGAAAGGAAAAAACAAATAATTTGAGACAAAATATTAATAAAAAATGTGCAGGACATGTCAGACTTTGTCAGTCACAGCACACCTGAGCTGGTGAGGCTGTCAGGGCTTTACCCTCATCCTTCTGGGATGGGGCACAGCTGGATGGAGCAGGCACCTTCTCCCCAGTGCCCTGGTCCGAGCAGGGACAGGGTGTCCCTGGGGTGTTGTGTCTCCCAGGAGCAGAGAGAAGGCTGGGCTGCACCTCCAGCAGGCACAGGATGACTTTGCTGACCTTTGTAGGGCTTTAGCGACACTGAAGCCATGGCAGACACAACAGGGCTGGGTTTGCTTGTCCCTCCATGGCCATCAGCTGTACCCACAGCACTGCTGGTACCAGGGGGCATCTGCTTAATCTTGCTGGCACCGCTGTGTGTGATGCACCTTTCACCCAGTTTGGGCATTACACAGCACTCTGGCAGGGCTGCTTTAACTTCTGCAGGGATGCCCACCACAACCAGACATTCTAGAACCAGTTTTTTTGTGTCTGTGTTATCATCACAGGTTGCAGGGTCTGGCGCAGGGCTCTAAGCCCTTTTCTCCTGTCTATGTCAAAGCACACCGCACCCCAAGGGCCCGACAGATTTCAGTGGGGCTCTTCCTAAATTCACACTCTGAGTGCAAATCTGCCCCTCACTCTTCACTGCTCCCGTGGATCTCCTGCCTCTGCCCTTATGAGTAAAACCCCTTCCACCAGCCAAGAAGACAGCCCAAGGCACACGGCAGTGCAGTCCAGGAGCTCAGAGACTGTGGAGCTAAACTACAGCCCCACATTTCCCTTCACAGAGAAAAGCAAGGTACAGTTCTTCCCAAGAATATTCTTATCTCATTTGCTGTGCCTGTGTTTGTGCAGAAGTCGAATGCAATATGGAGATTGTTTACCCAAAGTGATGGTGTTTTGTTTCTTTGGCCTATCACAGCCATGTCAGCTGACAGTCACAAGATTCCGTGCCATGGTGTGCAGGGTTGAGTGCTTGGCAGATTCAGTTTTAGGAGTATAGAATAATACAGTATAATGAAGTAATTAATTAGCCTTCTGATATCAATGGAGTCCTCCTCATCATTCCTCCCTGCCATGGAGGACACATCTGTAAGGTCAGGCTTTCCCAGGCATTTCACCTCTCTGTAATATCCAAATTAGAGTAAAATAAAGATTTGCTTTGGGGAAATTGCTACCGGACTTTTTTTTTCTTTTCTCCCCCTCCAAGTTGACAAAACTCACTTGTTTCATGACTTTGCTGCATGTTCACCAAGCTTTTTGTCTTCAGCTTGTTAGAAGATTAGGAATTTACGCCTCTTCAAACATACAAGTCCCAGCTCCTTCTCTCAGCAACACAGAAAACTTCTGTTTGGACAGGCAGACAGGCAGCAGCACTCCTGAAAGTTTGTGTTGAAAGGAAAAGCCTTTTCCAAAATGGGATATTTTATGTAATGTGTGTCTGCCATCGCTTTATCCATGTCCTGGTGGTACCTGCAGGATTTGTTCCAGCACCATTTGGGCACCATGAGAAGCAGACAAGGATAGGAAATGGTTGGAGAGCAGGCTGAAAAGGAATTTGCTCTCTTCTTCCAGTGACTCCTTCCCCTCCTACCTCATTTCTTGCATATTTCCACAAAGAAAAAGGCGATGACAGAAAGTAAGTTTGATCCAGGAGAGGGACAGAATTTTTTTTTGTTTGTTTAAAAAAGAGGAAATATTCCAAAAGAAATTCCAGATAAAGGATAGGGGGGGAAAAAGTCATTTTCTGTTGAAAAAGTGTTTAGGCCAATACGGTTTTCAGCAGCTGTGACCCGTGATTATCCCAGCATCTCCTTCCCCATCACATGCTATTTTTAACCTTATTCACCAGAGACATGCTTCAGTAGCAGCATGGCCCACGCCAGGATCAGTTCCCTGCAGACTGCTCTCCTCCCCCCTCATGTATTTGGTTTCATTGATGCTAATTTGATCAGGGGCAGCTGTTTGTGAGGGCAGTGCAGGAGAGACCCCAGGGAGAGCCACTGATGCCTGACTGAGCTGAGCCCTTGCAGCAGGGGAAAGGCAGCAGATGCCCCGTGGTGCAGAAGCAACCACAGCATGTATACAGGATCCATCTGTACCTGGAGCTGTGGGCAGCACCTGGGGACTGTCCTGGTGGCAGGGCAGGGCACAGAGGGGATGGGAAGGGAAAGGGTCCATTCCCCTGCACACAGGGGCTGGGGTGCTCCTGCTGCTGCTTTCGCACACACCTGCAGCTGGATACCCTGTGAGGCACCAGACAGCACAGAGCTGTCCCTGCCTCCCTGTCTGTCGGAACTCAACACATTCCTTTGGATGTCCAGAGTTTCTGAGAGCCCCATGAGAGGGCTCGGAGACCCTGGCACATAGCCCAGAGCACCTGGGGATTTGATTATGACCCCTGGAGCAAGTTACCAGCTTTGTATGAGGACCTGAAAGTCACACAGGTTTGAATGGTGTAATAATAAAATATTCACAGGCTGAAAATGCAGATTTTAGGATTTTTGGTATGGGGGTTATGGGGACAAGATGAAGGAACTTGGGAGTGTCCAGCCTTCTTCTTCTGGTTCTCCATTTTCTGCAGTGATGGTGGCACTTTGGGATTGGTTTAGAGTAGAAGTGCACTGTCTAACGTAGGTGATGGGTATTGGAAATTAAGTGTAAATATGTTATACGTAGTTTTTACTATAAAAAGACAACACCGCCTCGGGGGCGGTCAGAGTGCCTGTGGCTGCCCTGCTGAGCAGATCTCGGGTGGGCAGAGAGAAAATTTTATAGAGAAGAATTCATAAACAACCTCAAGACCGAAAAGTGAAGAGTCCAGACTCGTTCTTTAGTTGCGTGGGCCAAAGCAGAGACATCCAGCACATCTCAGGGCAGCAAATATCAACAGCAACCCGAGACCTGTCCAGCATCCCCCTGGCCCAAATTCTAACACAGAAGCTGTTATTGAAAACCTGCAATCAAGTGTCACTGGCTTTTGTTCAATTGTTCAATCTTTTGCAAAGTTTAGAGCACAGATAAAGATTCAGGTGCTGCATCCACTCATTGCGTGTGCTCCTTCCCCCTCAGTCCTGCCCTGTCCCTCCACTTGCTCATGCCTGGTTGTAGCTGTCAGGGAGAAAATAAAGTGAGTGGATGCAGGTAAATAGAGAGAGAGAGAAGGTAAAGAAAGGAAAGGTAACACCCTGAAGACATGCCTGCTCCCAATCACAATAACAATAATGGCCATCAAACACAGACACATATTACTCTGCTGTCTCCTGCCTGGCTGCCCAGGAGTCAGGACTTTAGTCCAGCCCATCAGTTAGAGAGCCAGAGACATTGAACTTGGGACCTGTTTCTCTGATAAGGAGAAAGTGAGACAGCCTGACCAAGAGCTGGGAGCCTGATAACTTTTACACATTGCAAGTAAGCCCAGCTTCGTGCTGATATTTTAAAGATCTTTGCCCTTTAGCTTGAACAGGAAATCTTAAAATGGAAAATATGCAGCTCAAAGGAAGGGGTGAGGCTCACTTGAAATGTAAGAATGTACATAAGTATAGGAAATAACAGGTTGTTAAGAAGCTACAGTTCAGCTGTTAAAAAAAAAAAAAAGAGGCCAAATATAGATTATATTTCCCCTCATTAGGGATCAGCAAATTTTTTTTCCCCCCTTTTTTTTTTAATATTTTGTCATGAGCAGAGGGAATTCTTTCTCTCTCCTGAAGCATTACCTAATTTTTTTGGCCTCCACAAGCAGAGTGGATGAAGAGCCCCTTCCTCAAGAAGGAACTTTTGCTGCATGCATGGCTCTGAGATTTGGTGCCTTGATGATTTGGTAGCAGCAGAGCTGCTGATTCTTTATCAGCACGTGCTGGATCAGGGCACCTCTTTCCCTTCCAAGTCCTGCCTGGCATCCTAAGTCTGTTTCACACAGTCAGAGCTGCTTGCGTAAATCAATGGCCACTCTCACACACACAGATTTCCTCTGACCATCAGTGGGGTGGGATTCCAGTCCAAAAGCCAGCCCAAAACATGAGCAGAGATCAGTCTACACTTGTCTGTCATGCAGTCCTTCACCAGGTTTAATGCCACCAATCCACACGTGTCCCAGAGAGCATCACTGATGTAAACTCACCTGCCCCACTTCCTTGCTTAGCAAACATTTACTTTCTTTATTATATGCCCAGTGGCAGATAGCAGGAGAGGGAAAAATTAAGTCAGTATTATTAACAGACTAACAGCCTTTAAGTCTAATTGGAGGGAGAGAATTACTGCCAAGGCATACAGTGCCCAGGAGCCAGCTGGGCTCACCCCAAACACATTGGCAGGACAGGACCATGGGTGCAGTGGGGAGCTTCCTTCTCTAATCCTCAGTGACAACACTGGACATGCAGGTGACTTCTCTGAGCTACTCAGCCTCTTTAAAATACCCCTGATGGATCAGCAGGGCACTGGTGCTGCTGCACAAACTCTTCTTTCCCTTACCCAGCAGCAACCAGCTGCCAGCTGGCAGGACGAGTGTCTGCCTGGGGTGCCAGAGGTTTCTCAGGTGCATGATGCCTCGTTTCCCAGGTGTGCTGGGTCTCTCAGGAATCTCACTGTCTCCTCAGAAGAGCTGTGGTTTCCCTGCTTTCCCCCACCCCTGCCCCAGGTCAGATTCCCCCAGGGAGCAAAGCTGGACGTGCTCCCTGCAGGCACAGAGGTGTTAGGCTGAGTTGTGGAACCTTATTCCATTCCCTCCAGCCCATCACCCTGGGGGTAGAAAGAGCTTTGTGGACTCCCAGGCAAGGCTCTTTCCAGGACACTGAAATTTCACAGCTTTATCAATTCCCAGGAAAAGCTCTGGAGTTTGCACTACACAAGGGCAGGCAGTTCTGACCTTTGAACAGGGCATGGAAACTGAAACAGGGATATGACTTTCACTGCATTTCCTACAGCTTGTGAGGAGATCTGACACTAATTCTAAGTGCCCAGTCCTAACATGAGATCAGTTTTTCTCCTGCTCCATGATGGGCACCAGTGTAACTCCAGTGCTGTCCAGAAAATTACTTTTTGTCCATGAAATTACTTTTTTTTTCTTATGGCCAAGAAAAACCCCAGAACTGAAGAGAGAGTGTTCTGGGAACCATCTAAGCAGAGCCAGCTGTGGTGCCAAGGAGACATGGGAAGATGCCTCCACTAAGGGCTGTCAGAGGAAAATCCTAGACCTGGCTTAAAATTCTCACTCTCTTTTACCAGGGAACAAAAATGGATGAAAATTCTGCAGGTTCATTTGTCGTCCATAAATTTTTGGCAGACTTTGGCTGGTTATTCTTCCACTTGTTCAAAAAAATTGCAGTGTAAAAGGGCTGAGGCACCCATCAGGCACCCTCAGCAGCATCCCCAGGTTGGAGAAGAATGTCCTGAGTGGGAACATTTATTCCTGGCTGCAGCACTGGGGTTGATTGCCCATCAGTCACCAAGGCCAAGGCTGCAGAGCCTGGTTTGTGCTAACAGCTGTTTATGGTCGAGCCTCTCTAATACCTGCAGAGCTGAGAGGTGTCAGCAGTGTTATTCCTTTGCGTGCCCAATCCCAGATGGGATCTACACAGGGACATAAAATAAACAACAGCAGGAAGGTGGATGAGGTTTCTAGTGCTGTTAGCCTCCCTCCCTCAGGCTGGCACCAGAACTCTGAGCAGAAGCAGTTACAGAGCAGAGGTGTCTAGGTTGTACATAATTCACAAGGTGAAGGTGTTTTTTGGCTGCAGGCAGGGATGACTGAAACCCTTCCAGATGCCTTGCAGTGATGTATGTTCTGCGAGCTTGCACCCAAGCAAAACTCTCAGCTTTTTGCCTGAAGCCAAATACTGCTTGGCCCTGTCAGGAGAAGTAACCCATCTCACAGCATCACTTCCCTAACAGTCCCCAATGTCCTGTTAGATTTCACAGGCTGGACAAGACAGTAGCAGAGTGAAACCCAGAGTAACAGGGCACTTAGAGATATTTGCTCAATGGGAAAAGAAATTCCAAACTTCTCACTATGAACACAGACTGCCTTGAGCAAAGCTTCTGCTACACCACAACACCTTGGGTGAAGATTGGAACCTTTCTTCTGCCTGCACACTGGATGATTTGCCCTCATGTTTCTTAGCTTAGTTACAATCCTCACCCTTTAATAAAATATCTCTTTTTCCTTGCATATGACTTAAACGTGTTTTCATAAAAGGACTTTCACAACAAAGTTCATTCACATGTGTGCGTCTTCTAACAAGCTAAAGACAAAGAGCTTGGTGGACATGCACCAAAATCATGAAACAGGTGAGTTTTGTCAACTTTTAGGGGGAGAAAAGAAAAAAAAAAAAAAAAGAAGTCTGGTAGCAATTTCCCCAAAGCAAATCTTTATTTTAAATTTAACTCCCTGGTGGCAGGTTGTATCTGTAAGTTGCCCAGAAGGCCAGTCCATGATTGCACAGCCATCAGTACCAGGGAACCACTACCACAAAGTCAGCCTGGATCAGCCCTGACTGTGCCCAATCACACCTCTATTTATGGGGCTAACACCTCCAGAAAACAGAAAATACAACCCTAGCTTGGATGTTTGTGACACCAGGTGCAAGTGGGAAAGATTGTGCCTTAAAGCTTTGCCTACAACTTCAACTCCCCGGCCTTTCCTGATCTGAGGAGCAGGGAGGTTTGTGCTGGACCAACACGTTGTGTTTTGCAGCCTCAGCACCTTTGAACTGATACTGGGAAACCAAAAGAGCTGAATTTGCTGCATCAGAACACTGCCTTGGAGCTGATCTTATTAATTTGGCAGTGAGTGGATTTTCCATAATTACGTTTCTTTGTCTTGGAGGAATCACAGAATCACACAGTGGGTAAGGCTGGAAGGGACCACAGGAGATAAATGTCTTATTATTTCTCCTCTTGCAGACACCCTCTGTCAGAGGCAGTAGCTGACTCCTCCTTCTGCTTGTGTAGCTCATTTTTCAGCTAATTTAATCCAACAGAATGGATTATCTCTTGCCACAGTCTTGCCTCATTTACATCTTAGACCTGCTCATCTATAACCCAGCAATTACTTCTTTTAAAAGAGCAACACAAGACCTGTGCTTTTCCTGCAAAGTATCCTAATATAAAAGCAGCCCAGTGTGTTTGAGTGTTGCCCATCCTTGCACTGAGCTCTTTCTGGTTAGAGGCACAGCACAATTGCCCAGGAATGACCAAGTTCAACTCACTTGTGTGCTTATTGTTATAAAATGACTTACAAGCAGGAGTCTGCCTGAATTTTGAGTTGCCTTGTGATCTATACCAGAACAGAACAGGAGAGAACTGTTTTCCTTCCACCCCTTCCAATTTGCACCAGTTTGTCCTAGCTGAATTTGCTTTCTTTAACTTCTAGCTTCTTGTTAGAGTTTTATTGCAACTCCACTTGACTAATTTTAACTGTGTCTTTTGAACTACATCACTGAATGTTTCTGCATACTGTAACAAGCCTTTCCATCTCTGGCAGGTGACTAATGTTACCAAAGGCCAGTATAACACTTATATCTTAATATATCTTATATCTTATATCATATTATATCTTGCTTTTCAGACTGACAGTGCAAGGACTCATTTTCACTTTTTTTTCTCCTGTGGAAATTAAAAAGGAGCCACTGCCACTTGTCACGGGCAGAGACAGCACAGCCCAGGAGCAGCCAGCAGCAGACCATGCCAGTGCCCTGATGTGCAGAAACACCACGGAAAATTGCAGCAAGGCATCCACACTTCCAGGCATGAGACTCTGGAAGTGGCAATGAGACCTTTTGGGATGAGGAAAGACGAGCTCTGCTGGAGGAGGGTGAGTTGGGCCACCCACATCTGTGCTGTGCTCTGAGCCGTGCCTGGGCTCCCATCTCCACTGTGTCCAAGGAATAATGAAATTTATCTATTTATCTAGCTCTTGTGCCATCACCCTGATGATCATCAGTGTTCTGAGGTCAGTCTGTGAGCATTGCAGGTGGGCAGTGAGAGAAAGCCATAGCAGAAGGAGGTTGTGGATAGACTGCCCTGGACCCAGCTGCTCCCACGCCCCGGCCAGGGCTGGCAGTGCTTGGAGCCATCCCATCCTGTTGCAAACTCACTGTTTCTACACACAAGAGTTTTCACCAACCTCCCCATCTGCCTGCTTTTCTGGAAGAGCCCAGGAAGTCTTTCCCTTCAGATGAAGGAGGAGGACTCCATGAACAGTAGCATTCCCAGACAGCTGCAGCCCGACCTTCATTTCTCAGGGGACAGAGCTGCCTGTTATTTATTCAGACATTTTGTTCCCAGATTTTATTGCTCTGTTTTATATGGTAGGCGAGGTCAGAGCCTTTGTAATATAGGAACAGCATCGCCAAGATTTCTCTCCAAAGGACAAGCACTGTGTGCAGAAATATCAAATATGGCATAACATGAGGAAAAGAATTCTGTGTTTTTCACCTGTTTATTTCAGCCATAGGGAGATGAATAGAACTGGGAGTGGATGGGGGGGGAAAAGTTAGTACTTTTCAGTCTTTTTCCTGTTTTTTACAACATAAAAAGCAATGTTATTTTGGTGGTAAATCACTGGTCTCTAAGGTGTGTGTCAAGTATCAATCTGCAATTTCTCACAGATGAAAAGCACATAGAACAAGCTGAATCAAAAGCCATCAATATTGTTTACATAAGAAGTTAAGTTCTGGAAGAGCTGCTCAATTTTAAGTCACTTAACTTGTTTCAACTCACAAAATTCCTCCTCTGGTAAGCAAATTTCTATCTCTTTTATCTTCTTTTATCTAACTGCTTTGGCCCAAAGAAGCAAATATGTAGACTGAAGACAAAGAAAAAGAAGAAATGAAGAAGAAATAAACAAAAGAATGAGGAAAAAGGGAAAAGAAAAAAAGAAAAAGGAAAAAAAAAAAGAAAAAGAAAAAGAAAAAATAAAAAGAAAAAAGAAAAAGAAAACGAAAAAGAAAAAGAAAAAGAAAAAGAAAAAGAAAAAGAAAAAGAAAAAGAAAAAGAAAAAGAAAAAGAAAAAGAAAAAGAAAAAGAAAAAGAAAAAGAAAAAGAAAAAGAAAAAGAAAGAAAAAAAAAGACCCTCCATCATTACCTCCATGAAGTTATCTTTCCTCACAGCCTTTAGCATGTTTGCAGCTAGAATCTGACCTAGAAAGGTACAGTCATCACATTTTGAACCATCCTGAGGTGACACACGTGACACCTCAAATCTCTTTAACATTTCTGTTTCCTTGTTTTCCTCTAGTACCAAGATAAAGTGGCACCAAACTCTGTCGTGTTATTGTTTTATGGTGAGACAATAAATCATTAATGAGTCTTTGTTGCAAGATTAATCAATCACTTACATTCTTGCAGAACTCCAGAAATTAATGTATTATTGATTACCACATTTTAAAACCACTTAGACTTCCTTCTCTTGATAATATAACTTTAGTATACAGAGTAACCCACATTCCATTTAGGGTACAAGCTGCCCTGCAAATTTACAAACTACCTAAAGTTTTGGAAATGCAAAAGGTGATTCATAAATTAAGATCACAGGGACAAGAGTTGAAATACAGCACTGCAAATAAGATGTCAAAACATTCTAGCTAATGAAATTTCTTTTGTTTCTGAGGGGAGGGAAGTTTCAGAAACAATGGTCCCTTTTTCCTCAAAGACAGGCCATTCTTTATTAAACACTATAGCTGTGCCATACTCAAGAACAGCCCTGCAGTAGCAAATTATTTTATTCACAACAGAAGAAGAAAACAAGTTTTACAAAGCGTTTCACATTGGAAGCCTCTGTTTTAACTCATCTTCAAAGAAAATTGACAGCATTTCTGATCTTCCATAGTGACTCAGCAGGCTGTGAATGCTACCCACCAGGCTCAGAGGTACAGGTTTTCACTGCTGTGAGACTTCCCGTGTTTTGTGTGAGGAAAAGCTGCAGGAACAGGCTTGCAATGCAGTTCTCCCATAATTTCATATATTCAAAATGACATGCTGTCCTTGGCAACCATTCAGCATTTGACTTCAGCTGTGAGCCTTCAGCAATAAACCAGCAGCACTGAGGTGACTTGAGGACACATCAGCTGCTTTTACTTTGACTCCAAGGTGTGACCCAAAGCTCAACTGCCCTCATCCTCTTCACTGGGTTGAATTTCACACCTCTGTGCTCCGGGCGCAGGTGGAAAAAGAGCTTTTACCACAACCCCAGAGGCCACACCAGCCTGAATTAATCAGCCAGGATAACATTTGCTCAGGGATTGCCCATGCACAGGGCCTGGCTCTTGGCCCTGCTGAGCTTTCATAAGGTTTGCAGGGTCACACTTCTCCAGCCTGTGAGGAATCCCTTCCCTGCAGTGCTGACAGCTCAGTGCCATCCCCAGCCGTGATCCCATTTTGCAGAACCAATCCCAAAACCAATCCCTAAAAAAGCCACTTGCCACCATAATGCAGGGTCAGGGCAAGAACAAGAAACTCATGGGGAATTTCAGGGTGTGTTCTCCTCTGCTGCACGTAAGAAATAATTATGTTTCTAAAAAAGTTGTTGGTGGTACTTTCTGTGTTAAAGGTGTCAAACAATGTGGAATTTCCCACAAACGTGTTGCTCTAAGAAAGCCCAAATGCCACAGTTTGGGACAAAGGCTGAAGTTTTGCACAAGAATAGGTTAATTAGATGTTGGTTTTTTTTTTTTATTTCAGCACTTAGGAAGGGGAGCACTACAGTCCAGCAGCATCCTTTCCTTTCCAGCCACTTCAAATGAAAGGAGAAATAATTTCGCACAATGTGGATATTAGAAAGCCTTTTAGCTACAGCAATCCCAGCCATGAGTACAAAGGGCAAATCATGTTCAGCCCTGCTTCTGTTTGAGCTTTGTGTTGCAGACATGGAACTGTGCAGCTCAGTTAGTGGGATTTTGCCTCCTCTGCCATGAACCATGTAATTTTGTAGGGTGAAGAGTCGTGGGCCGGCTCTTGCATTTTGGCGTTTTATTTTGGCACCTAATGGTCCTAATGGTTTCCCCCTGGTAAATATTCAGCTGAGCTAGTGAGTATTCTTCAGCACGGACAAGCAATTATTACTTTGGCAAGTAAAAGGAAACAAGAAGTGGGTCAGACCCAGGACTCACCTGCATGTGCTTTCTGAGAACAGGCAGTGCACTCACCTGGAGAGAGAAAGCAGCAAGCAGACCCTTTAAACACTCTTCTTGAGAGCCTGGCAAAGCTGTATTTCAAAGCAAACCTTCAAGGCTTCTACTTGGTGGGTGTAAAAATCACTAGGAAAAAAAAAGAAAAAAAAGTTGTTTTTAATTTCTGTATCAAGACCAGGTTCAGCAGGTAGAGGCTTTCTAGGACAAACAGCAGTGTGTGTAGAAAATGCCAGCAGACAAACCAAGAGCTAGGCAGGAGTTCAGCAGTGATTTGCTGGTGTTAAATGACTGGCTCAGGTGCACGCAGAGCCTGTCACGGAGGTGCCTCTGCTCTGTGTGTGGTAGGTAACGAGCTGGGGCTGCTCTCTGTGCAGCAGGGAGTTTACCTCCAGGCCATGGGTGAGCTAATGAAGGAGTTCCCTTGCTGTCCAGCTGCCAAAAGGAAAGGAGGGAGTGGGAAGGCAAGGACAAGGCAGGCAACAAGAGGCTCAGCCCCCTCGGGATGTCTGTGAGGGGAACACGTTTGGCACAATCATAGAAGAAAAAGCTGCTTTTCCACAGCTGGGAATCTCAGGGCCACCCTTATTAGGGGACATCCCTCAGTCCAGACCAGCCTGTCCACAAAAGGTCACCCACACAGGCACCTGGGGCATCCACTGGTCCTGCAACTATTTTCTCATGGTCTTTTACCTGCAAGGGAAAAGCAGCTTTGAGCTCTTCCTTGCTGTAAGGACTCCAGCTGAGGACGTTCCCAGGACCTGCACCATCAGCTCACTTCCCTGAAATCCCTCCTATTGTCTGAAAGAGCAGATTTGGCTTGGCTCAAGGAAAGGTTCTTCATCTTATCTAAACAATGCATTAAAATCCTCCTTGGCAAATGCCAGGCATGCACCAAAGCAAGAGGAAACAAATCCTTGTTTGTTCTTCTCATGGGGGCTGGATTTTTTAGCGTGGTTGGCAGGATGGGGACATCACCATGCCCAGGGTACGTGCACAGTGGGTGGTGGCACTTGAGGAGCAGCACAAACTTATCCCTGACATCAAGGCATGTGCCATTGCACCTCCGAACATCCATCCCTCAGGCATCCTCCCACGGGGAATTGGGGCTCTGATCCTTGGGAAGGTGGGAAACCAAGGCTCAGAGTAAGAGCAGCAAGGTTTCTCCTTTTCTAGCTGGATTTTGAAAGCCAGCCAACTGTGGTGGATCAGTTTGTCCAAAGAGAAGCTCCCAGGAAATGCTCCCAAGCAAATCCTTGTGCAGATGAACCAGGCTGTGTGACACAGGAGATGCTGCCAGGGCTTTGCTCAGAGATCTGAGAGAAAACCTCGAGTGATCTGGCTGATTCCACGTGGATGCAATAAATGTGTATATCACCATCCTTGCTGCTAAACAGTGTCGCTGCTGCTGCATCTCTCACCCAAGCAGACACAGAGGGCTAAAGAAAATAAAAGATGCTGCATCTTGACGAAATTAACTTCATTAATTTCCTGCATCAAAACCCAATGTCTGTTGAAAGAATTTCAGCCCTGTTACCGTGTTCAGCAGCAGCAGCAAGCTTGTGACAGTTCATGTCCTGTTCTTGTCTGGCTGCTTCTCATTAAGCAAATCCAGAAATCTAGAAATCAGGCACTGACATAACTCTATGGGACTCAGAGGCCTCCAGACACCATCCTGAAAAGTAGAGTTCTGAAGTGGTTTCGTCCTGTGGCATCTTCAGAAACTAACGCCAGAAAGCTCCCCAGCTTTATTTGTTGTTTTTTCCAGAGGTATATGAAGGGTTTTTTAGGATGAATTGGAATACTGTGAGGATTTCTCCATGCAGTTAGAGCTTCCAGAGTGATATACAGCCCAATGAAGATCATGACTTATAAGGTGAATGCACAGCAATGTCCATCCCCAGCAACTCCAGAATGACAGCAGAGAGAAAGTGTCTCAGCAAGGACAACACGGGTGTGCCTGAGAAGGGGACCACTGTCTCAAACACAAATCCCACTCCCAAATAAAAAGGGTCATGGACACAACACCACCATTTTCCTACACAGGGAAAGCTTTGGATACTGGGGTTAAGCAGCAAGCTGAACCCCCAGCTCTCCCTTGCAGCAAGTTATCCCATGCAAGAGGAACATGTCACTGCTGGGGACAGGGTGGAGGGAGAGGGAAAAGCTGCTGGAGACTGGAGGAGGCTCTGTGACATCTCCTCTGCTTCTCTCGTGTAGCTTTTGCCATGGCTGTGCTTGGGAACTCGAACAGGAAGCAATGCTCCATGCCACATAAAAATGTTAAAAGAGAAAGGTTTTGGCTTTGGGCAGCTTGAAGTGACTACAGGTGATGAGCTGGGTGGGGACAGAGACACGTGGGGAAGTCAAGTGTGTTGCCACAGGGCCAGTGGCAGGACAAGGACCTTCCCAGGGCTTCCCAGTGACTGGTGAGGAGTGCAGAACAGACTTGTGTTCTTGCCCTCTTGACCACATTGAGTGAAAAAAACACATTCCCAGCCCAGGAAAATGCCATTTCTGTTCTGCAACTGAAATGTTGGGGCTGTCAGCTTAGGTTCGTTGCCCAGTCCCACCTCAGGCCCCTCCACCCTGAGCACCCCATCATCCCCAGGCAAATGTGCCCTGGCATCCGAGCTTTCCCACAGCAGAGGATCCCTTGGAAAACAACCAAGCCACCTGAAAATCCACTTTTACACAGCAGCTACTACTAGGCTCGACTGCAATCTGGGGCTTGGAAAACACGGCTTTACTTGTTTTAATTAAAACCAAGTCCCTCCACCCAGGCTTGCCTCTCTGTCACTCTCGCTTTCTCTCCCCAGCCCTCTGACGCATTTCAGCAGACATGTCATCAGACTCGGGTTCAAGGGAGGGGAGCAGCCATCCAAGGCAGCCTCTTGCATCAGTATCCCACCCTTCTCTGGGGAGCTGAGACGATGGGCTTGGCAGGCAGCAGGGAGGCTGCCGTGTGAGAGGAGGGGAGTGCGCGTGTGTGTCGGCGCCTTTGTGCTTTGGTGGGAAAGCCGAGGGTGCATAAATGCAAAGCCCCATCTCCTGTTCCTGGAGCAGGGTCCCCAGGCAGCAGTGGGCACTGCTCTGGAGGCTGGGGCAGGGATGAGACAACATCCTCCTTCCTGATAACACCACCAACATCACTCCACAGTGTGGAGACTTGACGGGAATCTCTAAGGACGCCACAAACCGCACCGCTCGTAGGGCAAATCTGAATGCGTGAGGATTTTAAAACTGGAAGCAGAAACATATGTTTCCCCATCTTAAATGCATACAAGTTCCAGTCTGCTTGAGTCCCTGTACCTCCTCTGCTCATCACTTCCAGGACAGGCTTGTCAATTCTCAAAAACCCAAAATATCAATTTTCCAAAACCCAAAATGCCTGGGTCTGTGAATGTGGATGTTCAGGCCTAGACCCTTGCTGGAAAATCAAGGGATCTTGGATCAATGATGATCCAAGCATTTAAATCTGTATTTGGTGCTCTTGCCAGGCAGCTCATGGGTGCTCAGCCTCAGCAAAAACCTTGTTGTTTATTTAGCTTTCTAACTGCACCTTTAAGACCTAATTTTAGGTTCCTACTTCTGAAAATGTATCTTGCCAACATCACCACATGTAACTAAACATGTATTTTGACATCCACCTCCTACTCAAGAATTTAATTTCAAAACATCGCTGTTTTATTTTAAGACGTGGGGAAATAGCAATTTTTAGGCTACCCATTAATTATCAGAGTCATTAGTAAGGATTTAATCATTATAACAAATAATCCAAAGGTGTATATGTCTAATTAATTGTATGTGCCTAACAATTTCCAGGGAATGATACATGCATGTGCCTTGCAAGTTAAGTATATCTCTACATCTCACTGAAGCACAACCCAAGAGTTTAACTGGGGCCAAACTCATTGCAGGGCCAAACTGGCACAGGACCAGAGACTTCAGTGTAATAAATGAATGGACCTCACCCAGGTTTCTTCCTCAAAAGAGTTCTGGGTTTCCATTTTTACCTTAACATGGCACACAGATGTTTGCTGTTGGTCAGGGCTAATTCTATCCTGGCAAAAAATACTTGGCTGTAATTAGTGCATGGTGCCATCTTCTCCACTAAGTTCATTTGAAGCTGTTGCTGCATCCCCACAAGTCAAACAAGATATGGGTTGGACTGTAATGGGGTGATCTCCCAGCCTGGGTAAGGCTCAGACTTGGTGCACCACAAGCATCCTTACAATCCCCTGCCTGTTTTGCCCAGCTGGCAAGAAGGATACATTTCTGGAAGTTTGACCACCACACAGCATTGCAGCAGAAAGGTTTGAATGCCACCTCTGCACTCACGGCATATTTCACATTTTGCCTCTTTTTCTCTCATTCAAGTCTTTTGTGAAGGCTCAGGAAACTGCTCCTGGCCAAGGAATCGTTTTGCCCCAAAAGGCTTCAAGTGATTCACTGAACTTCCAAGCCTTTTGAATCTTACTCACCACTAGACACAATAAACCATCACAACATAACTCATGCAGAGAAGACTGTGTGTCACTGCAGGAGCACACACGAACTTTTGCCAAGCGTGCAGTGGTATCTGTGAAAGCCAAGAGCAAGCAGAGCAGCCAAACCTCTTCCCTGGCATGAGGAGGGCAAGTTCACACATCAGCAAGTTTGTGCTGCCTGTTAAATATCCCAAACAAGGGATATTTGGTGTTTGGGCACACCAAAACACCAGGTCCTGGCATCCTTACAGGCGAAGAGTGTGCATGCCGTGTCTCTGCTGACAGAGACACTCCCTTCTGCATGCCAGACCCTCTCTCTGCTGTGCTGCTGGCTATTTGGGCATAGATATACACCCTGAATCTGCTGTTTTTCTGCCTGTATTTCAAGCTCCCTGTCACCACTTCACTATCTGTCACACACACAGTGCTGCCTAGCCCAGGTACTGATGCTGTTCAGAGGATTTTTTTCCTCACTACAGCACAGAAATGCAGACACCTATGACAAAGAGCAATTTTGTAAAACACTTCAGTGCTGCCCCTGGAAAGTCTGTGAGCAGAAATGGAGATGCTGCCCCAAGAAACTGGGGAGTAAAGCAGACTCAGCTCCAGCAGCTCAGGATCAGGTGCCTCAGGGCAGCACCATGCACAGGGCTGGAAATTCTTCTTGAGATCTTCCCCATGGCAGAGGCACACAACCCAAACCCACCACACAACCAAAGGGAAAGTCCTCTGGCTTCCTTTCAGGTGATCTTGCACTATCAGCCCTGCTACAGAAGGGGAACAAAAGGGAAATCACCCCTCTAGGATTTTGGCAGGATGAAAAGTTGTTCCTCCAGCACTTTCTCTGGATATTTGTGATTCAGAGCATGGCACAAAGCTACTTTGCCCTTTCCCTCTCTGCCTCCAGGACCCAGGATTTCCTCTCCTGCATGTCTGGAGCCCTCAGCTGTGCTTGGAAGGCAGCAGGAAAGAGATGCTGGCAGTGGGGGTGAGGATGGTGTTTGCAATGTGCCTGTCCCTCTTCATGCAAAGCTCACCAAATTACATTCCATGAAGACTGCATGTGATTTTTTTCATTTGCTTTAGTGGGAAAATTAGGAAGTAGCCGAAGTGGATGAGTTCTTGCAGCACAGAATCTTGATTATCTGCTTTACTGGTCAAAAGTGATGCACAGCAAGCAAGACTTCCAATCTGAAACCTCAGTTTGTGGAAAACAGAGAGGGTAAAGAATGAAGGAGAATTTAGATAAAGAAGAATAAAAGGAAACAGGACACCTGGAAGCAGGATCTGATACCTTGCAGAGTCATTCAAAGCCCAGCTTTTATTCAGGATCAGGAAAGCAGATGTCAACTACCTATTGCTGCAACTCAGGCCATGTCTTTGAACAGCTTTAGCAGCTCTGGTGTTCTACCTCTAAATATTGCAGGAAACACTAGATAGAGCAGAGCAACACAAAAACTAAGCCTATGTAATCCATGGCAAAATAAACCACTTTTTAATTTTTTTAGTTTTTATTGAACCCCTTCAAGGGTTCAGTCAAACCAAGTCAGGCTGCTTCTGATGTCACAGCCCTGCTCCAGCTGGGAGTGCAGACCCTCTCCCATTCCTTCATCATCCCACTGCCCTGTACCTCTGTTTCTCTCCTTTTAACAGCAGGATCACTGCCCAGAGCAGGAGACTTGTTCCTCTGCAGTGCTCTCACTGCAGCAGATGCTGCAGTAAACATGACAATTAAGCACAATTAATAACCGAAATTAAGTCTGGAAATGAACGCCGTGACGACAACAAGCATGACATTGCAGAAATATCATTCGTGTGCCGGGCAGATAATTGCAGACGTGCATCAGTCTGGGAGCATTTTATTTGGTGGTGATAAGATAGGAGCCACAATAAAGTTAACTGTGTCTCCACTGGCTGTTTAAAGGAGAAGCAGGGGTTCTTTGACCTCTGGCATTCCAGACATCTCTCAAGATTATCAGAGCAGCCTTTTCCAGCCTTTAAACCTTTGCCTGGTTCTACAAATCTGCCACACCAGTGTGAAGCTTAAGGATCCTATCCCATGTGAGGAAAGCAGCCTTCTCCATCAAAATGTATTTAGGAGCATGACTTTACCACATTCCTGACAGTGAGAATGTCCTGAAGGGTCTTCCTGAGAGAGTCTTCATGAGTGCCCTGTGGTTTGCCAACACATTACCCAAGGCACTGAAAACCACGTTTGAAAAGGGTTACAGCTAGATTTGAACATCTTGTCCATAAAAAACAGAGGCGCAGCACAGATCTGTCCATGCCTATTTTATTTCATGGCTTTCCCTGTGGAGATCAGGTGGGCTGGACAAAGTCACTGGTGGAGGGGGAAAACAAACAGTTAAAAGCAGAAAATAGGAAAAAAGGACAAGGAAGTGAAACAAAATTTAAAAATAATTATAATAATCGGAGGTGAAAGAGAGAGAATTAGGAAATGGCCAGGCACAGCCAAGGAAGGGTGTTGGCTCAGGAAAAGAAAACAGCTGAGGAAAGTGTATATGATGCTGTGTCAGGAGGGAGAACAAACAAAGGCAGATAGGCTGGTCCGTGTTTCAGGAAATGAAAGAAAGACTGGGGAGATTTGTTTCTGCTTCTTCCAGAAGCTTGACAAATTTATTTGCCATGGTTAATGAGCGTCTCAGATGCCTCATTAGCTCTAAAGCAATTAATGCTTAAGCATCCATTAAGGATCTGTTGCCTGTGTCCCAAAGGAATCAGCACAGAGGAAAGTGGTTTTTTCACCCCACAGGGACTTCAGGAAGGCAAATGCCTGCCTAAATAAAATACAGGTGACTTGTACAGGTACTGAGTGACAGAGGGGACACATTACCAGGAGAAACTGCCACTGTAGGGTCAGGATTGGGATGTAGTGACAGGAGAAGGAGTAATGGATGCAAATTGAATTAGTGCAAATCTAGATCAGATATTAGAAAGAAATTTTTTTTACTCTGAGGGTGGTGAGACACTGGCACAGGTTGCAGAGGTATTTTATGTTTGATAAAGGACTTCTCTCCTCTTGGAGACTATTTTCTTTTACAGGTAATATCGAGCTAGAGACTTTTAGTTCTGATGAAAATCAAAATGGACACAAAGTTTATCAAATAGCAGCTTCAGCCTCTACCCAAGCATTCTCATAAACCAACAAGAATTTGAAAACAGATTGCAGGGGAAAATGTAACACTCCACCAGAATGTATTTCTTAATTTTATTTTGTAAAAATCTGGGAGGTTCTTAATCCAGAGCCGGTTTCTCATGATTTCTGGGCTGCCCTGAGAACAAGGCAAGGACAGAGGACAACAGGACAGGGGACGGGCACAGAAGTATGAAGGCCATGCTTTTCTTTGAATTCCAAGTGCTGGTCCAGTCAAAACTGGTTGATTTTTGAGTGGGAAACTTTCCTCAAGGAGAGGCTGCTTGAAGTTATTTCCTTTATTGAGCTGATCTGCTCAGGGACATATTCCCTCCTTCTTAGCACAGGCTTCAGCTCTCAGTTTGTGGCCATTCCAGACTCAAGAGACTTCTGTTTCAAGTTCAGGTAAATGCCACTGGACAAATCATTTTTTCTCTAATTTTTTCCTCCAATTCTTTATCTATCTTTCCTTCGTGCTTCCAGCTTCACGTGCCAGATGACTTAATGCAAGGAGTGTGTCCCTGGGGTGCTGACAGAACATCACTCATGTCAATAAGGTAAAACTTGCTCCCAGAAAGAGGTGATTCTGTCATAATCAGGCTTCACAACACAACAGATGTGCTATCCTAGTACCATTCCTCGCAGGACTCACTGCCCCTTTCCTTGAAGCATCCCTTTAAAGCTGGGTGCTGAGAATGAGTGCTTTTGGCTACTTTTCTTTGCTGCACCTAAATTCCTTGATATTGAAGTGCCTTTACTCCTCCTGTGGCTCCTCCTGTTTTGCAAGGATCCCATAATAATCTCCACCTTAATTTTTCACCTGCCTGACCTCAGGTGGTGACCCTTGCAGCCTGGGTTCCTCCTGAGGAGTCAGTGAAAGAGACTAAGTATTTAATATTTAATTATATATTACTACCTAAAAATCTGCCTCCCCCAGAGCAAGAAGGTGCAAATCCCTGCCCTGCAAGTGCAGACTTCATCTTGTAGTGCAGCTCTGGCTTTTCCCCTCAACCAGACAAGGTTACACAGCTACAGGAACCACTGCTTGCACTGCAGCTTGAGAAGCAGGCTCAGAGTCTTCTAGGTAAAGACAGAGAGGCTTCTGAGCCCTGTGTCAATTTTACACAAAAGACAACCTCAAATTAACTATGCAGGAGCATTTAGTGACATCAATAATCTCAGCATCAAGTTTCTTGTGCCCATTGCTGTTGGAGGTAGATTTGCCATCCTTACTCCTTATTGTAAACATGAATTCTGTGTTAAAAGTTCCCAACCTCACTCCATATTCCTTACTGTAAACATTAATTGTGTCCCAAATCTTCCCATCCTCACTCTCTGGTTATGCTTGAGGACATCTCTTCCCTGTGTGCATGTTGATGCTGAATAAAATAGCACAGAACTGCTCCCATCACCATGTTGCGGTCATGTATCACTGATATAACTGTTCACAAATCTTTATTTACCTGACAACCCCACGCTTACATTTTCTTGGAGAAGAAATTGTTCTCAAACAGGCTTTAATAACTCACTCTTTGGGCTTTGTGTTGAGGGTCAGATTGAATTTAGAGACATGTGACTATCAGCAGAGAGGAAGAGAGCTTTGTCTGCTGTGATCTGCAATACTGAGCACAAAAACCTTCAAAGGGTTTCGTCTGCATTTCAAACTTTGCTTACTGCAAGAAGCACGTTCATTTTTCTACAGCAAAGCTAGCTCCAAGCCTGCAATAAAGAGAAAGAAACATGAACCACACAAAGCTTCTGTGGAGAGTCCAGAGCAGAGCTGCCTAAAAATCTGGACTTGCTCAAAACAAGTGCCTGAAACGAATTGTTAAAAGTCAAAGCTCCAATGGGAAGGTTGGCTCCAAGTCCAAACACCCCTGAAGTCCTGCAGCTCCTCAGCCCATGACGTGTTTGGGAGGGGATCATCTCTCAGCTATTGAAAACAGGACCTGAGCTTCTGCTCAGCCGTGCAGCTCCAGATCCACACTGGCCACTCTCCATCAGCTGCACCGAGCCATGCTCACACCCTCCGTGTCCTGCAGGGCCTTTCCTGAATCAGGACCAAGAAGCAACTTAGACCTCAGCAAGAAGGAGAAATCTCCAAATCTCAAATCTCTCTTGCAGATAATTTTTTTTTCTTCCCCTTCTCTCGTCGTCCCGTGCTGACAGAAAAACAGTTGTGTGTGCATATAAGCAAGCCCTGGATTCAGTGCTCTTCTGCTGGGTTCTTATGTTACATTCTTTTGTGCTACATACAATTTCCACTAGGACATTTTGTCCCCCAGGCTTCATCAGCCAGTCTATTACATCCACCCCCCCCTGCACCCCCGCCTCCCTCTGGTTGCATAACTTTAGCCAGGATGTTAAATTAACTCTCTTCCAGAGGAGTTTGACTTAATCTTATTTACTTTCATAGAGCATATGCCAGTATGCAAATACATTACTCAGCACTATCGACTCTGCACTTTCACCAAACTATTACTCTTTGTTTTTTTAAGGATGGTTCACTAGACACCAGACAGGAACAGTGCCGTGCCAAACAGCAGGACACTCATGTCTAGCAGGACAAATCCAGCAACACTAAAAGCTGTCTGGCTGGCATTTGTGAAGGTTTATGGCCAAGGGAGGAAAACAAACCCGTTTCCCACCTCAGCACTGCACTCCTGCTCCTTTAGGTCGTGTGAAGGAAACCTCAACCAGCTCCTCCAGATTTCCATGACATGGGCAGCCACAAAGGCAAAGCCACCCAGAGTGACTTCACATTTAGCAGTGACACAGTGTCTGTGTCTAAACATCTCACAGGGACAACCCCAGCTGCCTCCTGGCTGCGTGGCAGGGCAAGAACAGCCTCACCACCCACCCCTTGTGGGCTGTGCATGAGAGGGAAATGCAGGTGCAGAAGCCACAACGACAACAACTCCTTAACCAGGAGTCCCATTTCCACATCCTGGGGTCGAGGGACACGTCGTGGTGGTGGTGGTGAGGTCAGTCCTTCCCAGCCCTGCTGCCCACACCAAGGGCAGCCACACCTGTGGCAGGTGGCCGCAAGAAGGCAGGAGCAGCCCCAGGCATTTGTCTTTTGGCAGGTGTAACCTCTGAGTGAAGCTGCATTGTCAAAACTGTGAGCTCGCGGCTGATTTGTGTGTCTGCCTGAGACAAACACCCAGCCACAACCAAGAGGGACAAGAAAAGTCAGCAAATCCCCCCCTCTCCTACCCTGTGCAGCAATCCCATGTCACGGGAGGTAAAGAAATCACAAAAAATCGTGGAGAAACTGGATCACAGGAGACTTCCTGCAGCTACTGTGACCTGCCACGGGGCTTCCAAGACACAAAACTTCATTTTGCACATGATCAGAACAGAGCAAAACGCACAAAACGGGCACAAAAGCACTTGAAAACAGCATTTCCAGACTGGAAAACAAAGGCACAGCAAGCAAACACGAGGAAGTGAGAAGTTCAGCTGAAATGCCAAAGCAGCAAATTGTGTGAGCTGCCTTTCTCCCGGCTGTGGTGGGTCTGGGCACGGCCCTGCTGGGCTGCCTGTCCTCTTGCTGATGGGGCTGATCAACCCTCATGGGTGGTTGTCAAAATTTTGGGGGAAAAAGCAGAGACATGAAGCAGAGGGCAGGTGGTGTCCAGAGGCTGCTCTCAAGGCTCCCCAGGCTGAGGCAGGTCTCTGGCTATTCCAGGGGTAAAAAAGGACTTGAGTTGTTTCCTTTGCTAACCCCTCAACGTGGAACCACCACAAATGTGCCCAGAAAAGAGGCTCTTTGGTTCAGTGAGAAACACCACTCCAGCTGCCCAGTAAATACCCTCGTTTTAATAGGGCTCTGGCCTGGCTAACCACATCCTTCACCAATCTATTTATGGCACAGTTAAAAATAGCACAGACCTGTCACGCGGAATTAGAGTTTCTACTGGTTTTAATTGTTAACCAGCTCGGAACTACTTTTTGAATCACTGCTGTGTTTTTTCTTCAAGCGAGGAAAGGGTGGGTTTTTTTTGTTTTTTGGGGTTTTTTTTTCCTGCAGGCTCATTTCTCTCCCTCTGTTTCACGTCTGATTACATTTAAGATGGATGTTTCTGACGTACTCACATGCCAAGAAAAAGTATTGCTTCCTTTCATCCTTGAACAATCCAAACTCATATTTAATAACTGAAACTTGGCATGCTGATCAGTTCTCAATAAAGGCTACACATGCTTTGCCAGGGAAGTATATTTAAGTAGGGCTGAACTATCTGTTCCTGAAAAATTATCAGAATTGTATGGTGTATCCTCTTCACCAAGTAAAGGGCCTTGATCCTGCAAACAGCTTTTTTATGAATGACTTGGAAAGGTGAATTTAGTCAAAGAAGCAAAAAAAAAAATGGTCTTATGCTGTGCCAGTTATCTCAAATGGTTAAAATAATATCTCAGTGGGTTAAAATAATATCTCAGTGACAAATACTTCAGATGGAACTGCAGGACAGTCAGAGATTGGGAAAGGGAGTGGATCACTTTCTCTGAGGCACCACATATCCAGAACAAAGCTTTTGGGTTCATTGCTTTAAGAGAACAAGCAGGAGGGGGGAAAAATGGTGTAGTAAAAAGCTTGGGGAAGAAAAAGAGACCATCTCTTTTTATCAAGATCACACACATGAACCACACTCTGACACCACCTACTAATCAAGATCTAGAAATTGTACTGTAAAGCCCTCTCAGGTTTCCTTGAATCTAAACACCTCTAACGCTATTTATTTCACACGCAGTACAAATCTCCAATAAACATTAAGAAATTATGTAGAGGACTGGCTTTTTCTCAGAAAAAGAAAAAAAAAAAAAGAAAATAGCGCTATGAGTGAAGTCAGTGGCACCAGGCCTCACCACCTCTTACTAATCAGTTCAGCATAGTTGAATTCAGATAATCTCAGCCAAAGATCCACCAAGCAAAGCAACATCACATTACTATCCCATGTCTTTTGCTCAATTCATTTCCTGTGGATTCCCCAAACAAAAACAAAAACAACAACAACAACAAAGTAAGGCTGTGAGATACACTATTGATAAGCCTGCATAAGAAAAAAAAAAGCAGAATCTTCTTTTTTAGCCACTTTTTTAGCTTTTCCCTGCCTCTGCTGGAACTTGGCAGCCACCTGGGTGTTTGCTGCCCTCCACAAGAGGCTCATTCCTGGAGTGAAGTCATAGGTCTGTGCTTACTCCATTGAGCATTAGCTTGGAGATGACTCTGACTCACAGGTTCAACACTGTGACCTGACTGCTGCGTGACAGCCTGCTAGTTTTCCTTTTCTCCAGAATTTCAGAAAAAATACCCCAAAACTTACTCATGTCACAGCTAATACATTCATCACTCTCTGTTTTACTCTACACTCAAAATTGCTCCAGGAAATGCCATTCAATCACTGTCTTACAACAATAAAAGATTGCTTCTTTTCCTTACAATACCACACCTAGCACAATGTAATTCTGGGGCTAAAAATCGTCCTCCATTCCCCAACAACATTAACTGAGCCCTTACATTAAATACGAATATTTCAATATTTCATTCACAGTATTTAAATTTTCCACGTGATACTTTGAACTACTGCTCAGGGTGCTTCCAGCACACTGTGGTCTTGAGCACTGTTAAACATCTGGCCATGGAATTCAATGTTTGTCCTTCAGGGTGATGCTTTCAGTGTGCCTGCATAACCCTGTGGGACACAAAAGCTAGGTAGGTGTCTTCCATACCTGCATGAACAGTGCGGAAGGGAATCACAGATGGCTGAGGAAGGCTCCTGTGAAATATCAGGAGAGAAGGGATCAGCCAGTGGTGATGGGCACACAGAGAGCAGCAGGAGGATGGGCAGTCAAAACCTGCTGTGCTAAACACCTGCAGCACCAAGGAGTGGGGTGGAATGAAGAGAAGGATGTAACACACCAACAGAAGGAAACTGAGTCAGGAAAAGTTCAAATAATGTCTGGAGACATCTCTTTGTCATGTCCTCCCTTAGGCTGCTGGACTGTGAATTCAAGCAACCCACAGCTTTTGAGTCACTGTAGAGCAGACCCAAGAGCTGGGATGGGGAGGGAGCTATTGTACCCTGATGCAAATCCTTTATTCTGAAGTCTTATTGCACGTTTTTCCACCATAACCAAGAGAGCTGACCATGTGCCAAGCACTCCAGGCTGCTCATGAGAAATATCTCACGCAGCCTTCTGGACACCTGAAACACACGGGGTTTGTCTCGACAGTCATCCTGTAAAACTCCTCCTGCCTTCCAAGAACTTGGGCACAGGTGGAGATGTCACCAATTTTCCTAATTTCTGATGGCTGAAAGTCAGGCCAGGATTTTCCCAAAAGGAAATGTGAGTGAATTCAGTTGGCATTGCTTGGCAGGGTGCTCGTTGTGGTACGTGGGGCTCTGCCTGTCCCAAGGCTTCACCAGGCTGTTGAGGAGGCTCCTTTCACCCAAATTATGACAGCTCTGGGATACAGGAGGAAAATAATTATTTTTTTTAAATAGAAATGGGTATTTTTTCAGACAAGATAAGGCCAGGCAGGATGGACCTCTGGCAAACAGGTCGAGTGGAAGATGCCCCTGTCCGTGGCAGGGCGGTGGGAGCAAGATGATTTTTAAGGTCCTGTCCAACCAAAACCATTCCATGATTCTGTGATTCTGCACTTAGCTACCTAAAGAAGAGAAAATTGAAGAAAATGGGGGGAAAATGGTGGGGGGTGGGGAATAATACTAAAGAAAATATAGGCCAGAGACAACCTGAGAGAGTCAAAACAGCAAAACAACACCAGTAATATCTGCAAGGGATAGGCAATGCATAGGAGGCTCAGAGACAGGTGTAGCCTGGAGAGAAAAAGCTCACAGAGAAGCTGCAGATATTGCAATGATAACATATTGCAATGATAAAATATTGCAAGGTGTGCAATGACGAGGTTTCTGAAATTGGGGTCTGGGATTAAAGGAATCTCTTCTGTCTGTAATATCAAATAAACCACATGCAGTAACCCCCAAGAGATCTCTACCTATCAGCACCTCATGCCCATTTAAAAGGTGGCAGCCAGCTGATTGTCCACCTTACAAGAAAGAAATATGATTTGAATTTCCACAGCCCTCACATCCAGATGATGAGGCTTGCTAGTACCTGACTGAGTGAATTAAAACTCCATAAAATTAAAGAGGTATCTTCCTTTCCTTTACGGTCCCATCATCTCATAATATTTCCCTGGTTCATGACCAAAGGAGAGTGGGAGATTTATGGTCTCATTATACTTCTGTGACAAAAATGTGAGAATTCAAAGGAGGAGCCACAGGATTTACATACCCCTTTTGGTCACCAAAGTTACAATATAATGCAGGCAGGGCCATTTTACATGATGAAATGTGCAGCCACAGCTGCACACACATGGATTTGGGTGTAAATAAGGTGTCACTTGTCTGGTTGGGAGGTTTTCAGCCACAGCAAAATTTAGTTTAATTTTAAAAATCACAATTGGCACTGAAGGCCAGAGCTGCCAGTGATGTGGTAAGTCCTGTAGCACGGGCCAGATCCCTTTTGGGAAATATCCAAACAAATTCTTCTTCCCCAGCCTTGGCCCACCAAAAGCTTTACCCTCACAGAGGTGATTTAGTGCTTCAAATAGATTTCTAGGCTCACTCTTCCTCTCTCCCTCTCCCTCTGGAGGCAGAGCTACATTCCTAATTCGGTGGGTAAACTAGGTGTCCACTGAGTCACTGCTGCCTATTGTGTAAGACAATGGATTCGTAAAGCAAAGTAGATTTTATTGATAGAAACATGCCTTGGCAATCAGTCTTCTGAGGATAAAAATCATGGATTCATCTCACAATGAGTATGTCTTCACTCATGAGATGCCAGCATCCAAAATTATTGGCTGGCGCAAACAGTCTATCTTAATTACTTGCACATTTGTTCATAGCTTTGGCTGCATTGGTTCTCTTAAGTCCCAAATCCATGCTACAAAGAGCCTAGCTAATTCACTTTAAAGGAGCTCAGAAGCAAATGCTTCTTTTTGAAAGTTCAGCTGTATAATCCCTCCACAAAGGGATGGTATTCCGCCTGCCATTAAAAAAAAAAAAAGAAAAAAAATTGTGAAAAAAACCAACGTTGCAAAACCAGGCACACAACATTTGTGTGCTAACAAACTGGATGTGCCAGCACTGCAGTTGCCCATGCCTCACTGCAGGATCACAAGCTCTGCTCTGTCACCCACGGATTGCTCAGGGAAGGTGCTGCTGGCTGTCAGACACATTTATCCCTGCACTGAATCCCACCTGGGGCTGCCCATTGCCTCAGCATCCCCCAAGGCCCAAAGCCTGTCCGTAGGAAGCACTTGGCACATGGACTTAGGTGGAATTCAGACTGGCTGAATCTGGAGCCTAATGAGCAGCTATTCCTTATTTTTGTTCCTTCCTCATTGTGCAGAGCGTGGCCCCGGGCCTCAATTACTGCGTGCTATTCAAACCCTGCTCAGAATGCACCACTATTAATTTCCCCATGTTTTCTCATTACTGATTTCCTATGGCACTCCTTGCCCCCTTCCCTGCGAGCCCAATCTGCCTGAAGTGAGCAGTGAATCCCACACTCAGCAAGGATGGGCGGCTTAAACTCTTCTGCTGGTGCAGGGCACCTGTGGTGAGGTGTCCCCCAGGAAAAAGAAAAAACAAAACTTATTCAGGGACTGTTTTGTGCCACCAGCTGCCCAGGGCAAAGCTTCTGTGGAAGAAATGGAGCCACCAAAACTCCATTTTTTGAGCAGTGCCTATGTCAAAAATCTGAGAGCAGTTGCCATATTGCTTTCATTAAAAGAGCAAAGGGCTGTTATCATAGAGTAATGGGCTCCTGCTGGTCCGTTAACATTGGAGCAAAAGCTGAAGGAATTTATGGAAACAATGTGGAAAGCCTGGTATTTATTCTCAGAGCGAGGCAGCACTGGTCCTTTCTCCCAGTGTTCTCCTATAATGTCTTTATTCCTGCCCAAATGAGGGGAATATTTATCTAATCATTTCCTCTGCTGGATGCAGGTGCAGGGAAACAACAGATGTTCATGAATTCAGCACAGCAAATAGTTTAGAAAGACATCTTGGGTGAATCAGCTGTCCAGGTCAATTTATCCACAACGCTGAGTGGGAGGAAGCATTGAAAGATTGCAGAGGTGTTGTTTACTGTCCTGTGATTACCTAGCTCATTAGCACAAATCTAATTGCAAATACTCCTGGTTAAACTCAGGAGCACTTTGCTGCTAAGCTCTCTTATGCACATTCAAATGTATTACACATAAGAAGCAGCTCTCTCCTATATCTTCTATTTTTCTCCTACCCAGCACCTTAATTCGTTGTTAGGAAGCATGTTATCAATTCAAATTACATTCCTTAGAAGCACCACTTTTACTCAAAAAAAAAACAAAAAAAAAAAAACCCTCAGAGATCTATCAGGGAGAAAGGTTTGAAAAATCCTCAAGGAGTGCAGCCAAATTTTACTTGGTGGGTATTGAACCCTGAATTTCTGCAGTATCAGAACTTCCCTAGCAGCAAAATGCCAGGTTTTCTACATGCAAAAGAAATACTGAACACCAGAGCAGGTGTGCCAAAGTCTCCCTGCTCCTATCAGCTTCAGCAACCACAAGAAAAATTAAATTAGTGAGTCCATTGGTCCATTAATGTCATTGGTCCATTAATGTCATTGCTCCATTTCGGAATTACAGTAGAGGGGTGAACTTATTTTAAACTGACACTGCTTGGGAATGTTCTGGGAAGCCAAATCTGTAGTAAGGTGCTTCATTTTTGTTAACAGAAATGGATAATTAGTTAAAGATTACTATTTAAAAGATGAGGAACACTGAGAAAGAAGGGGCTGGGACAGGGAGGATGGGGAAGATCTCTTCTGCATAGTTTTCCTACAGAAAATCATCAAAGAGTAAATCCCCTTCTTGCAGCAAAAAGAGTTATTCTTCCAGGGACACAGATATATTACAAGTTCCAGAGACAGAAATGCCTTAAAAAGTGCCACACAGATAGTAATGAGACAATTTGGTCCCAAAAAAGGATGCAGAAGGGTGAATTAATAGTAATACAAGTTCTTGGCCTCTTCAGAGACAGTAGTTCCACAAAGCAACTTGGCCTTCTCACATATACGTTTCCCTGCATCTTCTAGCATATACCAAACCTATCACCCATCAGTGGGGACCATCTGGTTAGCCAGCAGCTGGTAATTTCTCAAATCTTCTCTATTTTTCTGTGACTCCTCCATTGGGTCTGGAAAAAGACAATGCCATCAGCCTCATGCATGCAAAAAAAAAAAAAAGAAAATCACAAAAATAAATAAACAAGAATTCATCCTCTTCGCTGTGTGTGAGTGTCCCCACATTACATGCAGGACTTTGAAAAGGATGCTCATTGTGGAGTTTTTGTCTGCACCAGTCCCACTGTGGGAGACAGTCATTTAAGTCATTGTTACAATTTGGGGAACATCTAAATTCAAAGATGGGGCAAACTCATTAAAAACAATGGCAGATGGGGCTAACTCATCAAAGCAAAGATGCTTACGCTCAATTAAAAAAAAAAAAAAAAAAGAGAAAAGAAAAGAGCTCTTTGTTTTCCATAAGCAACTGCAGGTATTTTTAAAGGAACACAACAATTCTTGGATTGCTTGAAAGCAGAAAGTTGTCGCATGCTAGTGATCCTGGGTGGTGCTAAATTGTGTGAGGGCAGTGTTTGCCTCTGCCAGAGGCTGGTGAGGTGGAGTGGGTGGTACTGGATGGGGGAATCAGCACCTCTGGAATCTCCAACAGGAGTTACCACCCTGAGGGAATCCGGTGGGAATCACAGCCTGACCTCTCAGCTCATCACTGCCAAGCCCACCACTAAACCATGTCCCACATCCACACGTCTTTTAGGCACCTCCTAGAAAAATAACACAACCATCAACAAGATATGTCCAGGCTTTCAAAAGGCAGCTGAGAACAAGTCTGACCACGGGCACTGCTGACATTCTCAGCAGCAACATTTATGACCCCCGGTGTGCATGTGCCATCTGTGTATGAGCGCACTTGGTGCTGCTTGAAACCTGCCTGGAACTGCTCCCAATCTTCAGAGAGGTGCCCTTTGCTCTGTACTGATAACCCACAGGTATAACTGCCAGGTGAGCAGGGGTTTATTTCTGTTTAACCAAAACAAAGCAACCTGCGCAGGAGCGGATAAATAAAGCTTGAGCTCGGCTGTGCTTGGTGAGGAATATACAATAGACAGCAAAAAAAAAAAACAGATTCCCAAGGACAGGTGTCCCTGAAGGAGAGCCCAGGAGGGCAGTTTGGTGGCCATGGATGGCTCTGGGCAGTCTCATCCTGCTGGGTGAGCAGAGATGCTGTGGGAGCAGGGTGAATCCTCAGCACTGCCCCTCTCCAGAGCATGCCTTGCACACCGGGTGTTTGTGTGAGCTCTCACACCTTCCCTCTCTTCTCTTGGCAGCTGATTTGGGTGGCATGGAACACAAGAAACCCTCCAGATGCTGCATCTCCTCGAGTTTCACCTGCTCTCCAAAAGCCTTGTTGGGGTAAAATGCAGCAAAATCACTGCTTTTGATGAATCAGCAACAGGGATTTTATTGGATGTAACCCAGAACCATGGATTTGTTCCCAGTTCCCCTTCCATTATGTTGGGCCAGGAATGGAGCAGGGGCCCTGGCAGCTCCTGGCCCTGAAGCTGCAGGGACAACACACTGCAATCCCAAAAATGTCAGGAAATGCATCTTTTTGTCTGACCCCCCCAGAGCAACACTGTGATACAACCTTTCCCAAAATCTGCAATTCCTGATGCCATCAGCTTCTCCCACAGACAACCAAATCAAAGTGGGGCAAGCAGCACGCGGAGAGGCAGTTTGTTGAAAATCAAGTTCCAAACTTAAGCTTTAAAATAAACATATCAAGATAAACAGATTGGTCTTTGTTTCAGGCACAATTGGCTCGACTGTTTTTTTCTTCTTGTTGATGTTCTTAATGTTTTTCAATGTGTGATGCCATTTCCTGAGGACTGTCTCTGCTCCAGAAACCTGCGTTCTTCCTTGGCTTCTCTCTCTCTGCCTTTTGTGGTTTATACACACAGGTGACCAGTTTTTTAGAGAAATTCTGACTCAGGCTGCACACTAAGGCCTTTCACTCAGTCATTTCTACTCTGCTCTACACTCAGGCCACCAATGTGAGTTGTTTGCACCAGGCAATAATTCCTCTGCCAAAATGGGTGAGCAGCAGCAGTGGCAAGTCTAGGGCAACCCCACTCCCACAGTGAGATGTGGTAAATGTGGAATAAACCTCCTCCTTCCACCTGAGGAGGGAGGGAAACACACAGAGGCCACAGCAGTCTGGCACAGCCAGGGCTGCAGCAGATTCCCTTCTGTCCCAGCACAGCATCATCATCTGGAAAAATGTCATTGCACATCCCAAGGCAAGAGGGGACACAAATTCTGTGCAATTCTCTATCTGAGTTAGGCAATCCCCAAAGCCGGCTTTGAACAGCACAGAAACATGCTGTGTTCTGAGTTAGTGGAAGGAAAGTTTTAGAGAAAATTGGGAAATTTGGAGCAAACTGAGACTTGGGAGAAACGGTCAGCTGGCGACAGAAGGCATGTTAAAATAAATCTGTCCTAAGAAAACAGCACTGAGGTCGCTGTGTAGGCTGGGAAAGCATTAGTTGTGAGCAGTTGCAAACTTCATGCATTTAATTTCCACTCTTGGGACCATTAAATCTCAGTCCTTATCATTTAAGGGAGGAAATCACTATTGTTCTTCATTAGTGAGAAAAAGAATGTGTTGATCTTTATGTGGGATGTTCAAGTGCAGGTGTCATTGGACTTACCAATTCCTACAAACATCCACTTTTTAAAGCACCCTGCCAACAACTACACAATTAAAAATCAAGACTCAGATGAAAGTGGGCCACATCTTTTTAACATGAAATCTTCACATACCTCACACGTGTCTGCCTGAATTATCCAGAAACATGGCAATCAAATCTATTTTAATGAAAGATTGTGAAAGCAAACCTGTTTTCTTTCAGTCCGCAATATTCAAAACTTCTCTTCCTGGAACCCATGAAGTTCTGGCATTTATTTCAAAGATATCAGATCACTTATCTGCTTCTGAAGCATTCTTGTTCTCCTATTTCTAATAAGGGATGTGATTTTAATTTCGATGTTGGCCTCAAGTGATCCCGAGCTTGAAATTTGGACCAGGAAAACGCTGCATTGCTTGGGAGATCTGTAAATTAACAAACTTACAGTGAGAGGAAACAAAACGAAAAATAACTGATGGGGAAGAAATGTTCAGAGAGCTGCAAATCTCCAACCACATTAGTGGCTTTCTCCTGAGACTAAGCAAGAAGGGAGGTTTGGAGGTTTGCATTCAGTTTGGATACTCAGAGTGGTTGTTAGAGAGTCTTAAGAGCACAAGCTCTGCCTGGGAGTCACAGCTGGGACCTGCTCGGGGGGCTGAGCAGACCCCCAGCCCTGCTCCTCTGAACGGGGACTGTGCCTCCCTTCCCTTCCTGGGCATCGTCCTGCATTTCAGCAGCCTTCATCTCCCCACACAAATCCTTTCTGTACCTGTGGTTCCTGGCACATCCTCTGCCAGGACACGGACTTCAAGCAGAATTTTTAAAAAAAGCCAACAAAAAAACCAACAAAAAACTCCAAAAATACAACGCTCTGCTTTTTAGCGCCAGAGTTATTAATTATTAACATTCATAACACAAAACCGGTAAAACCGGTTCGGCAAAATAAAGCCCGGCATTTTATTATTATTTTAGGGTTTAATTTAGTCATCCTAAGTTACTCGGGCTCATGTTTGCAAATCGCGCAGCGCTGGGACTTCACCCCTCCGGCCCGACCAGTTCTGGAGAGCGGCCGGGGGGCAGCGGGGGGATCGGGACAGCGCCGGGGGAGCGGGGACACGGCACGCCGGGGCTCCCCGCTGCACGGAGCGCATCATGGAGCTCCGGGACACGGCACGCCGGGGCTCCCCGCTGCACGGAGCGCATCATGGAGCTCTGGGACACGGCACACCGGGGCTCCCCGCTGCACGGAGCGCATCATGGAGCTCCGGGATACGCCACACCGGGCTCCCCGCTGCACGGAGCACATCCCGGAGCACCGGGACACGGCCCGCCCCGTCGGGGATGCGCGGCGCTGGGGCGCGGCGCCGGCTCGCCATTGCCCTCTGGAGGAGCCCGGGCCGTTCTCTGCGGTTCCTCTCGGGGCTCTGCTAAATTTGGGGATTGTTTTGTAGTTTTAATTTCTATCTCTTTTTCTTATTTTTTTTTAGATTTTATTTTATTTTACGGACTATTCCCAGCCTTACATCCACTCCCGGGAATGGGGGCTGCCCGACCGCGGCTCCTCGGTCCCGGTGATGGGGGAGTCGAGAATAGCCCACGGCTGGCACGGGCCAGGTGAAGGACCGCGCCGTCGGGGCGGCTCGGAAAATGAGCAAAAATGGGAAAAGAAAAAAGAATTAAAAAAAAAAAAAAAAGGTAAGAAAGAAAAAAGGGAAAAGAAAAAGTAGAGAAGAAATAAATAAAAAGAAAGTTTATAAGTACACTAAACGAAAAATAGCACGAAGATGCAAGTCTAGGCGGAAGGCGGACAGGCAGAGCGCCCCGGCGGCCGCTCGGGATGCTCCGTCCCACCTCCCTTCGTCCCTCCCTTCCCGACCATTCCCGCCGGGAGTTCCCTCCCCGCCGCCGGTGCGGGAGCCCCCGCGGCGCGCGGGCATCCCGGCGCGTGTGTCCCCGCGTCCCGCCCCGCCGCTCCCGCGTCACCGCCGCGCCCGCGTCACGGGGCGCTCGGGGCGGGGCCGCCGCTCGCTCGGTGCGCTCCCCGGAGCCGGCCCGGCCCGCCCCGTACCCCTCCTTTCTCCCCACATGTCCGTTTGTTGTCGCCGTCGCCATGGCGGCGGGGGCGGCGCGCCCGCCAAGTGAGGTGATAAGAGGGAGCGGCGGCCACAGGACCGCGCAGTGCCGAGCGGGGCGCGGCGGCGGCGGAGCGCGCCCGGCGCATCCCTCCTTCCATCCAGCCCTCCTTTCCCCACTGGCACCACCGCGCCCCGTCCGCCCTGCCCGGCTCCCCACATGGCCGCGGCTCCTCGGGAAACGCCTAGCGCCGCCGCCCTGCCGGTGCCGGAGCCGCGTTGCCGGGCGGCGGCCGCCGCCAACTCCTCATCCTCCTCTTCCTCGTCCCCGCGGCGCCGCTAGCGCCCCGCGCCCCGCGCAGCGCAGCGCAGAGCTACAAGAAGAAGAAGCAGCAGGAGCAGCAGCCCGGCGCTCCCGCGGCACCGCCCCGGCGGCGGCGCTGCGCCGGCTCCGCGCGGCTGGACGGCGCGTCCGTGCCGCCTTCCCTCCCTGTGCTCCGCGCCGGCGCTCGGGACCACGGCGGCGGCGGCGGCTCGGCGGGACGCCCCGGCACGGATGCGGTGGGTGCCGGCTGCGGCTGCCGCCTTCCCTCCCTCCTTGCCTCCGTCCCCTCCGTGCCCGGCCGCCGGCTGACTCGGCTGTGTCTCCCCACCGCAGGCAGCCCCCCGGCGAGTGCGAGATGGCGCTCAGCGGCACGCTCCTTCCCTCCATCGCCACCTTCGCGGCGGGCGCCGCGGGCCGCGAGAAGGCGGCGCGGCCCGCGGGCCCCGGCAACGTGAGTATCGGCGCCGCGGCGCCGCGACACGGACGGGGCCGGGCGGGACGGGCCGGGGCCGGGGCCGGGCGGGGCGGGGGCCGTCGGGGCGGGCGCGGCGCCGTGCGGCCGGCGCTGAGCCGTGCGAATGTCCCCGCAGCGCTGGCGGGAGGAGCTGTCGCAGCTGAAGCGGCCGCCGCCGGCGCTGTCGGCGCGGCCGGTGGAGACGCCGCCGTCGGAGCTGGAAGGCGCCGCCGCTCTCGGGCCTCGCCGCGACGCCGAGGAGTTCAATGAGCTGCTGGACTTCGACTTCATCCTCTCCAACTCGCTCATGCACCAGGAGCCCGCCGCCGCCGCCATAGTGGTGGCCCCCGCCGCCACCCCGGCCCCCACCGCCAGCCCCTGCCCCGCCGGGCCCTTCGCCTACCCGCTGCCCCGGCCCGAGCCCGCCGGTCTCCTCTACGGCGGCGGCGGCGGCTGCGACGGGGCTCCCGCCGCCGGCTCCGCCGCGCCCTTCAACCTGGCCGACATCACCGACGTGTCCCCCTCGGGAGGCTTCGTGGCCGAGCTGATGCGGCCAGACCTGGACGCGGTGTACCTGCCAGCGCCGGCCGCGCTGCCGCCACTGGGCAGCCTGCAGGGCAAGTTCGTGGTGAAGGCGGTGGGGGACTACAGCCACCCGGGGCTCAGCCCCAAGAGCGGCCCCGCCGCTCCGCCGCCCGGCGCCGACGGCCCCGGCGCTCCCTACACCTCCCTGCCGCGGATGTGCCCCAAAATCAAGCAGGAGGCCGCGCCGCCCTGCACGCTGGCCCCGCCGCCGCCGCACGGGAGCAGCCCCCGAGGAGCCCCCCAGCACGACTTCGCCCTGGGCAGCCGGCCGCTGCCCGCTCGGAGTACGCCGTCGCTGGGGCCCGAGGAGATGCTGGGCGGCAGAGACTGTCTCCCCGCCACGCCGGGGCTGGGCCACCCGCCGCTGCCGCCGGGGTACCCCCCGGCTCCGGGCTACCCCGCCTTCCTGCCCGAGCAGCTCTCTCCCGGAGCGCTGCAGTACCAAGGTGAGTCCCCGCGGTGCTGCTGGGGCTGCGGATTGTCCCGGCTTGGGCGCTGGCCGTGCTCACTCCTCCCTGTCCGCCCCTAGAGCTGATGCCGCCGGGGAGCTGCCTGCCTGAGGAGACCAAGCCCAAGAGGGGACGGCGGTCATGGCCTCGGAAAAGGACGGCCACACACACCTGTGACTATGCGGGCTGCGGCAAAACCTACACCAAGAGCTCTCATCTCAAGGCGCATCTGAGAACCCACACAGGTTAGTCCTCCCAGCGCCGGGTCCGGGGGATGTCCTGGCCTGAGGGGCACGGGGTGTGACCCCACCGGACAGTGGAAGGGTTAAAAGCGACAAGGCTTTTCCTTGCTGGGTTTCCGGGCTTTTTTTTTTTTTCTCCCCCCTTGGCTACGTGAAGTCCTGAGCAGTCTTCACTTATTGGCTTGACATTTTGCTTAATGGTTCAGAGTGACTCAGATGTGGGAGCGGGTGGGTTTCTTGCCAAGTCAGAGTTTGTTCCTTCTCTCTTGCTATGTGGCTAGGTAATTAGCAGGTAGCTGGAAGCCGGCAGGGATTTGTTGCTCCGGACTGTGTTCGCCCACTTGTGAGAAGGCAGCAGCCCTCTCTCGAAGATAACAACCCTCTCTCGAAGATAACTGCTTTCTTTGCTGGTGAAGTGCTTTGCACATGCACCCCTCTCTTGGTTGGTTGTAGGGCAAGAGGTTGTGCACCTCTACAAGTTGTTACTCCCTTTTTGGGAAAACCGAGATAGATTCCCTGTAGAGCAGGGTTTTTTTCAGCTGAGCTGGCAGCACCGATGAGGTGCCTCACCCACCATCTCCCCCTGCACCAGCCGAGTTTAATTGTCGATTATCCAGTGCTAGAATTGGGATAAAATCTTCCCAAAGTATGTGTGTGTGTGTGTGTGTGTGTGAGCACAGTCTCTAACTTTGCAGTTGAGTGCAGAGTTGCAGTAACTGAGCTTGTGAAAGCAGGTACAGCACACGGGTTTCACCAGCATGGGCATTCCGTAACAGTGACTAAATAACCTGGGAATTTGTATAATTTGAATCCCTGGGTTGTGAACCTGATTCAAAACTTTCTCCTGAAGGGGAGATGGGAAAGGGAAAACACACTGATGCAGCCATAGTTAAGCTATGTCTTCGGGTAATGGCAGAAAGGGGAAAAAAAATTGGGCAAGTGATCAGTGAAAATCTGCCTCAAGCCAGTCAGCACCATCCCCAGGATGTGTAGGACAGGGAGTTTATAATTGTTGGGGAAGCTCATCTTGCTATCAACAGTAGTTTTTGTATAATGAAGACACTAGTAAGACTGAGTCCTTAATCAGGCAGAGCTAATGAAAACAGTTTCCGGCTGTTTTTTCATTCTTGAGACCTACAATTATCTAAATACGTTGTCTGCTGAGCTATTTCTGGTTGCTATTTTGATTGTGTAACACCGCCAGCAAAAATACACACTCAGGTGCTCTGAAGCCTGGTGTGCAAGGCAGTGAAAATGAGCATTTCAGTGAACATTTAAGTGACACTAGCATTTCATAGCACCTTGAAAAGATGTTGCTGTTTCAGTCTTTTAGTCTTTCTAGTTTGTTTGCAGCTGCTTCATGGAATTCATTGCTTTTGACCACTCTTTGATTTATCTAGGGCTGCTTGAAAGAAGGTGCTACAAGTGGTAGCCGCAAAAAACCCCCAAAATTCCTGTGTTTCACTGCTTGTTTTTTGGTTTGGTTTTTTTTTCACAGGTGAGAAGCCTTATCACTGTGACTGGGAAGGCTGCGGGTGGAAGTTTGCCCGATCCGATGAACTCACCCGTCACTACAGAAAACACACGGGCCACCGCCCTTTCCAGTGCCAGCGCTGTGACAGAGCCTTCTCCAGGTCGGACCACCTCGCCTTACACATGAAGAGGCACTTCTGACTTGGGAAAGCAGTGGATCTTCCCCCCGACTGCCGCAGAGATTCAGTATTTACAGCACAAGGACTGTCTTCCACGAGACGGGGAGAACTCATTTTAAGCACTACAGATAATCGAGGTGAAGTCTTCCAAAGAGTGGAAAAGAGGGATAACTGCATATGGACATTGCAACTTTCTTTTTTTTTTATAGTTATACACTTAAGAGAACCAAAGACGTTGGGGGTCAATGACTGGATCTTCTATCATTCCATTTGTAAATCCAACTTGAATTATTTCTGGACTACAGAATGCCAAGGAGTGACTGGAAGTCACGGATATCAGGGTTAAACAGACTGTATGTAGTTCGGAGGGTGGGGATATTACACAGGGAAATTACATTCCCTTAATTTCCTTTCAATGCAATATTAGATGTACATGTCATCTTGTACTTTCTTTTTTTTTTCTTTTTCCTTCTAAAAGCCATTACAATGTTAAAAGAGGAGGAAAAATTCAGGTACAGAATTATATTTTAAAAGCCTATTTCATGGTGCTTAGTGACTGTTGGTTCTAGAGGTACCAAAAACAGGAAGCCAAAGTTCTCAAACTGCTGCATATCTGACAAGGAACTATTTTTTATCTTCCGATTGCCAATTATGACCTAAATCAGGTGAATAACCCTGGTTTATCTTTTTTTATTAAGAAAATAACTTTATGCAGACAGTCTGTAATGCACTGTGGTTTCGATGTGCAATAGTTTGTACAATGGTTTATTCCCAAATATGCCTTAAGCAGAACAAATGTTTTCTATATAGTTCTTTACATAATAAATATGTAATATAAATTTAAGCAAACTTCTATTTTGTATATTTGTAAACTACGAAGTAATAATGAACATTTTGTTGGAATTTGTATTTTGCATATTCACGGTGAAAATAAGTTTTAAATAAACCTATAATATTTTATCTGAACAGTTGCTCTAGTTTTTTTCTGTGTATGGACATGGCCAAAGGAAGTTCATTAGGTATTTGTTGGTGGTTGAGTTTACCAAGGCAAGGAGGGGGTGGTGGCAGTATGCTTGTAGTCTCAAGACTCTGAAAGACAGGATTGTGTAAGTGCAGTGCTGATGTAACATCTCTTTTTAGGGAAAAAGGTGTATGAAAAGTTTTTGCTCTGGATGTTGAGTTGCTCCTTATTTCCCCTGTATGGGTAAAACTGTAATTTATGATTTTTAAAGTAACTCAGCTTAAATGATTTTTTAGAGGACGTAGTTTTGTTGAGGACATAAGACCTTGTGCATCTGATGATAACAAATCCTAGAATTATTTTCATTTTTTTAGCAGTCTTTTCAGCAATTAAGGATTCCCATCTTCATTGCCTTGGATTTCTTAGGCAAGCTGGCGTACCCACCTCAGTGTGAGCAAAGGAAAACCCACTCAGTAATGTCGGGCAAAGAAATAAACTCATATCGGAGACTAAAGGATGCGCTCACACAACTCCGCTTAATCACCCGCACGGAGTGAGTTCTCTCTTGAAACCTGCTGTGTCCTGGGAGCCCAGTCACTCCACGAGGAGCCAGGATTCCTGCAGGAATGCACGCGTATCCGGGGAAGGCTGACCATGCAGGGGCTGAGGACGCGTTGCTGCGAGGTGTCCGGCGCGTGCGGCGCCGCAGCTCTGGGGGCGGCGAGCCCGCCCCGGGTCACCGCCAGCCCCGTGGTGCTTCTCCTTCGGGACCTCGTTGTTCCAGCTGCCTCGCAGGAACGCGCGGCAAACAGATGATTTCCACATTAGTGCCTGGGTGAACGGGACCTGGTTTTCTCGCTGCTCTTCGGATGAAAGGGAAGAAGCGATTCCTCTTCAGCTGATTCGTAGTGTCTGTCAGATAGGAATTTGGGTGTATGTGGTGCACAATAAAGCTGAGGGGGAAAAAAAAAAAACCAGCACGCAAGAGGCTTTTGGATCTTTGTAGTAGTTAAAACAAAATGGAAATATCAATTTTTTATGTCCTAATGTGCCTTTGGAATGCTACTAAAGTCCAAGTTTCGATGTGGTGTTTGTGTAGGGACCGTTGCCATTTCTCCCTCAGTTCGTGTAAGTAATATAATGATGCAGAAAATATTTCTCACCCCTTATCGCCTAGGCATGCTTTGTTCAACTGAAAGCTATCTTTGGTGATTTGGTTTATAGGTAACACAGGGAGTAGGGAATGTCTTGTTTGGTTTGCAAATAGCAGGCATTTAAAGCTAAATTAAAGTTATGAGTCATCCTTTATCTGAAGCTTTTTCCATGTGAAAACTTTTTTACAATTAAACCAGGCATTTTTTTTACCTCGTCTGTTGCTCTGCCTGTGAATTCTGGATGAGAGATCCAAGGTCAGCATTGAAACTGGCATGTGCTGAGGACCTGAAATGTCATTGTCCCATCCAATAATGCTGGAGCACACTTGGTAGGTGTAGGATGTCCTTTGTATGGCTGCCATTCAAAACCTCTTACATAGGTGCAAGATCTACGTTCTAGCACATCTGTGAGTACAGAAATCTGAATATTTCATCTGGGAAACTGGTTTCTTTTGCTTTTCAAGCATTCTGTCATTATACACCCTTAAGAATTTCGTAAGGCACTGTAGCACTTAGTAAGGCATTATCTGCTTCAGCCAGCTTCAGTTTTTGCTTGATGTTTTTATGGACCCTAGGTTTCTAGTTGCATGAACAATGGCATTCTTGAAACAGAGCATTGTTCCCTATTCCACTTTAATTTTTTTTTAATTTCCTTTTTTTTTCTCCCTGATCCTAACCAAACTGTCTTCATGTATGAATTTCCAGACTGAAAGAGACAGGACTGTAACTTTGTATTTAAAAGGAAATGCTGCTATGTCTTTAACCATTTCAAAATCGCTGCTCCTATACTTTTTTGGGAGGACAGGAGCCAACTGCTCACTTTTTGCTATGCAGCATTCAACACATGAGAGGCAGTCCTTACTCTTAAGGAGGTCTCTGGGGGAAATGCTGAAATGAGCAATGCTCTGGTAAGTAGAGCTGGAAACAGCACGGTGTGTTTGCCACCTGTTTGTTTCATCGTGTCTGCCATCCTGGAGTTGTACTTAGGTGCAGGATTGCACATGGATGCAGTGAAACAACTCATGTATCAAAAAGCGTATCTCATAAAAACATATGTAAAACACCGAGAAGTCTTGTAAGTATGTCTTGAAAAACAAGATTTGTTTAGCGTTGCTAAAGCTGTACATGTGCCACTTTGCTGGGGCATCTAGAAGTCAGGGTTTGAGGTTATTAGGGGTGGCCTCTCTGACATGGGGTGAGCACCTCCAGAGCTGCCCCAGAGCACTATTTCACCTACTGAAGGCAAAATCTCTTGCGGCAGGGAGTTATCTCTGCAGTCAAACTACAACCGTCCTTAATCCTGCTCACCCCTAGCCCAAATCTCTCTCTGGAGCGCACTTAGCATGTAGAGATGGAGCTGCTTAAAACAAGATGGCACATGCCTGCCTGCCAAGTGCCAAGTATTCAAAAGTGGCACCAGAGTAAAAATCTTCTCAGAGCCGCAGCTGCCATGCACTCGTCTGCTGCACACCATGGCCTGGGAGCCTGGCTTTGACTGTGACCCAGCACAAGTGGCTGCAGCCACCCCCTGTCACACGGAGGGCTCCTTGCAAGGGAGTTTTCTCATCCCTCGTGGTGGCTACCAGATCCTGCTGCAGCTGAACTCAACAGCGAATCTCACAAGGATTTATATTAAGCTGATATGAATCAGTGAATTTCATTCTCCTTCTCTTTAATAAGGGAAGATCAGAGAGTGCTGCGGTTAATCACCCCGAGTGCTAACGGTTCGACAGAATTAGTTTACACAGGTTTCCTATGGGAGTGTGCTGATCTTGGAGCTAGCCTGCTTTCACTGGAGTCCCTGGCAGGCACTTTTAACAGCATTTGAGTGCAAGAATTTCCAAATTAACCTGTGTCTGTCCCTGGGCTTTCCTCCTCTCAGTGCAATTGGGTCACGTGCTCAAGGGCAGCAGAAGAATAGGAATGGTTGGCAAGCTGGGGACAGAGAGAAGAAGGGTTACAGCACTCGAGTAGGACTTGGGCAGGGATCTGGATGTTGTAGAAGAGCTGGTAGGAGGAAGTAATCTCAAGGTATGGTAAGCTAAACTGATAATGGAGAGGAAGAGGAACACCACCAGAACACCACGTGTTGACTCAGGCTTGCCAGGAGAGCACTCCAGATTAAACATCTGCATTTAGGCTCGGTGGATGTATCTCTGGACACAGAGATGAGTGTGTACTTAAAAGAGAGGGAAGGCCCATCATTCACCGAAATTTAATTGAGGTCACATTGGCTTGGAGCCACAGGGGAACACACCCACATTCCCCTGTCTGCCGTACACCTGGATGACTCACGTTCAGTCTGCCCTTCACTCTTGCCGTGACTTTACCCGGGGAACATTTTCATTACTGCTGAAGGCATTGCCACTGAGCGCAGAAATTGTCTCTGCGGCGTGGAAGTGGGCGGTGGTGGTGGATCTGCAGCCTTGTTCTCCACCCTGGATGCATATAGGTATCTGCTAGTCTCTTTTTCACCTTTGGATACATTACCTGCGAGCCCTCGAGGCTTGAACCTTAATGGTGTGAAAGACGGGAGGGGAAAAAGTGGCTTGTGCTTTATTAATGTTTATTCTATATTTAGAGCGTGCGTTCCCAGAGATTTACAGGAGACAGGCGGCCCTAATAGCTGCTCACAAGAGGCATTAGACAGCTGCACCTTTTCCCTTCAGTAATGTTTTCCGTACTCTTGGAGCTGTGACTTCTTTTGTAACCAAGATGGTGATTTTCACACAGACCTGGCTAGCTTGGGGTCAACCTCATGACTTGCTAATTAAGAAGAAGTTTTAGGGAACACGGGAACACGCCGAGCTGCTTTCACTGTGAAACCTGGGTGAGCAGAAGGGTAATCGTGTGCTGCTATCACTGCAGCCATCTTGCTGCAGCCCTGAAAAGTTTTGCATGGTTTTGCTTTGGGTACAGCGTGCTTGTTTATCAAGCACAAGCTAAGGCTTGCTTAAATCTTGCCATTCAAGTTCTCCACTGTTAAACTTTCAGACTTTATTCAACAAAATAATCCAGCTTCCCTGTGTTATTTGGTTTAAGGCCTTTAATTTTAAGGAGAGATATCCCACAGTTATCCAGAATGATTTACCCCACTACTGCCGCAGCAGTTAGGAAAGATCTGACAGGAAATCCATGCCACCAGCGCAAAGGGATTCCTTTACTGGGAGCCTCCTTGATGGTGCTCAGAGTCTGTTTGTGCACGTCCCAGTGTCACAGAATCAAAGAGTTGCAGAATCACAGAATAAGCTGAGTTGAAAGAGACCCTCAAGGATCATAAAGTCCAACTTCTGGCCCCACACAGAACCATCCCCGAGTCCCACCATGTGCCCAAAAGCATTGTCCAAATGCTTCTTGAACTCTGTCAGGCCTGGTGCCATGCCCATTTCCTGGACAGCCTTTTCCAGTGGCCAACCGCCCTCTGGGGGAGAATCCTTCTCCTAATATCCAACCTCAACCTTTCCTGACACAACTTCAGGCCATTCCCTGGTCACCACAGAGCACAGATCAGTGCCTGCCCCTCCTGTTCCCCTCATGAGGAAGCTGCAGAGCTGCACTGAGGCCTCCCCTCACTCTCCTCCATCTCAACAGACCCAGCGCCCTCAGCTGCTCCTCATGGAGCTTCCCCTCAAGGCCCTGCACCATCCCCATGGCTCCTCTGCACACTGTCTGACAGTTTAATGCCTCTTTAACCCTGTGATGCCAGAACTGCACCCAATATTCCAGATGAGGCTGCCCCGGCCCAGCGCAGAGCAGGACAATCCCTGCCTGGCCCGGCCGGCCATGCTGGGCCTGGTGTCCCCAGGACAGGGATGTCCCTGCTGGCTCCAGGGCACTGCTGGATCATGTCCGTGAGCTGGCTCATCAACCAGGACCACGAGGACCATCTCAGATGCAGAATCTGTCACTTTCACTCATTAAACTCCATATAGCTAGCTGTTGATTGCCTCTCATTCATCCAGGTCTCTCTGCAGGGCCTCCCTACCCTCAAAGGACTCAGCTGCTCCTCTCAGTTTCGTATCATCTGTGAACTTGCTGAGTGTCCCTTCCAGTCCTGTGCCCAGGTCATTTACAAAGATGTTGAAGAGCACAGGGCCCTGTGGAGCCCTGGCAGAAGCAGAATTTGCTGTGCTTTGCCCTTCCAGCCCTGGAAAGGCATGGGAAGACTCACTGATTTGGCTGGCCTGAGGAACCAGACCTGCATTTTCCATATGGGAAAACCTGACTCCATGGGCCACTGAGTCCACCCTGTGCTTCCTGCCATGTAGAAATTTTGCAGAGAGGGCTTTTCTCACGTGAGGAAAACAGCTTCTTGAGGTTCCTGCCTGAGTTTGATTTCACACACCAGGCCTCTGGGAGGGTGCCACACTGTTCAGTGTCCAAATCTCATCCAGGGTTTTCCTCCTTGGGGGATCTCCTGGGGGCTTAGCACATGTTGTTGTTATTTTCCTTTTTTTCCGATAAAAATTAATATTGTGAATTAGTATGTTAATGAAGTACTAGGGGCAACACTGATGGCAATTACTGAACCATGTTGGAATTTTCTTTCCAAGCTCTGGAGGAGATTTCATTCTGTAGATTCCTTTAGATTTGAAGCATACTGATTCAATAATGCTGTTTGCAACATAAGGGGGCTGCCCAAAGAAATGCATTTGTCTTTGCACTGGGATGTACAAGGCTTGGCTGTCCATTCTCGGTTCCCACATCACACTGTTTAGGCAACAGACTCCCCTGGCTGACGAAGGGTGGCTGAATTTGTTGGCTGTGCAGCAGGTTATTATCCCACATTTCAAAATATCAAAATGCTTTCCAGTGGAAAGCAAGACAACTTCACCACTTTCAGCCTTCCTGCCTCCCCACTAACTCTTCATGCTCTCTGTAGCTTTAGAGGATATTACAATGCTGTTGTCACCTGTGCAAGATGTTTGACTCCCTTCCTTCTGCAAACACCTTCTGACCAGCATTTGCTTTGTTCACAGCGTAAAACTCACTCCTATGCAAAGAGACCCGCTTGTAACTGTGGCGCAGAGGAGCAGGGCCAGGCAGTGGCCATTTCTGTCTGGCCATGGATGTTCTGTCCCAGCCACTGGCCAAAAATGGGGCTGAAAGTCACAAGAGACCCTGTGATGGGTCTCTAAGGTGATCTCACATTGCTCTCCCTGGAAAACTCCCTTCCAGGGAGCCCTGATGATTACAGGTTTGTTCAAGCTCAGGAGCCTGAGAAGCACGGATGCCTTTCCAACCTGTGTTTATTTTGTGCTGGAGCTCTGCAGATTCCACTTACTTAATAAATATTTGATCCTCTTTGGTGCCTTCCTGAGCTGCTGGCTTCTGAGGGACCTTGTGGCAAGGAGTTCCGTGATAAATTAGGAACTGGCCTAAAAATATAGGTGGTAGGGGGGAGAAGAAAAAAGTTATTTATTTTCTGTAGTCTCTGAGGCTGCTGTCTTTCAGATTCCTGCTGTTTCCCCTTTCCTACACACTGCAGAGAATGAAAGGATCTAACCCCTAGCTCTTGCTCAGTCTTGAATTCGTGGTATACTACCAAAGGCTGGAAGGATTTGACTTTAGTTGTGTATTTTCATGAATTTGTGAAGAGAAACTAAATACGAGATTTTTACATATGGATGAGTTAATCTAGTCTACTGTAGACTGGAAGAATGCCAGGATATTTAGCATAATATGATATTTCAGTCAATATTTACATGATGTTTTGGTTTACTGGTTTGATTATTTATTTTTTTTATTTCCAGGATATCTGAGAAGCCCCTACCCATCAATCTCCCCTTTTATTTTTTTTTAAGGACAAGTGTTTTTCCAAATTTTATTCAAAGCAGAAAAAAATACTTTTCAGGATTTTCTTTGTTACAATTTGCAAAGTTTCATGAGCATACTGTTTGTCAAAGTGTTTTCCAGTTCATGTACCTAAACATCCACACAGGCTGGAATAACTCATCATTTATTTGTACAGCTTTATTACTGAGGCATTATTAATAATTGCAGGGTTTGTGTATTTGCTACTGTTATGTTTACTGTTACATGGAGAGGGAAACTGACCACAGCAATGTTTATTGGCTCAAATCTAACTCCAGGTTTTTTCTCTTTGATTACACTTTCAAAACACTGTTTTTGCATGTCTTTCCTTGTTGTTGTCTCTTAGGTCTTGAGCAGCAAGTGTCAAAAATGCAATGTCCTTTTGTACTGGGTACTGAAATTCATTCCAGGTGAGAGAAATCTCTTTCTAAGAAGTGATCAAGGTGTATCAGGGCTGTCTGGGAATCTAACTACTTCATTAACAAACCAAATTCTTTTGGTTGCAGGTAAATCCCCTTGGTGAGATGAGGTTAGGCTTTATGCTGATTTGGGGCTATGCAAATGAACGGCATAAGCAAATCCAAAGCATTATATATAAATAGGTAGCACTTTGAAAAAGTTTAAGATCCGAATCTTCAGGGTCCAGCACTGGAAGCTGTGTGTGAACAAGGCAAAGGAGGGGGGAAGGGAGGCAGGGGGAAGGGAGGTATGGGAGAATACAGAGCAAAGGAATGATTTAAACATTGGCCAAACCACTGTGTTAAGTCAGAGGTTTTCTCTGACTGGCTTCTCCCAGCATTTTGTTTTGTGCTAAACATAAGGTGCCACAGTTTACATTTAATAACTCTGTCCAAGTCAGTAATTGGCATAAATACTGACTGTCCATGAACAACATCCCACTAGGCAGCACAGAAGCACAAGACAGAAATCTCTTCCTCTGCAGATGTATATCATATAGAAAACTTGGGGCATGAATTTCCTCAGGGAAGGAAGCACGGAGAAGTCACTCAGCAGATTTTTTTCAGTCTTTCCTTGCCTGTGGCTTTGCACTGCCTGGCTACTGGGAGCAAGGTGACAGCAGACAAACAAGCTCCCAGGATAAATGCTGTGACTCTCTTTTCCCAGGCAGGACGAACAGCCGAGCAGTTAGAAGAACACAGAGTCCACTCTGCCACTGCCTGCATGGCTCCCGAGACAGGGACGGGAATAAAGGAGAGAAATTGGTAGAAGGAAAATTTACAGGCAGCCAAAATGGCTCAGCAATGCCCGATGAAGTAACAGCTGCTCTGATTCTCTCCCTTTACATACAAATGTCTCAAACACAGAGCTGTTTTGGGCGACAGCAGATGATACTTCTTTGAAGTATGGTAGGTCTGCTGTTGTTTTCTTTCTTTCTTTCTTTCTTTCTTTCTTTCTTTCTTTCTTTCTTTCTTTCTTTCTTTCTTTCTTTCTTTCTTTCTTTCTTTCTTTCTTTCTTTCTTTCTTTCTTTCTTTCTTTCTTTCTTTCTTTCTTTCTTTCTTTCTTTCTTTCTTTCTTTCTTTCTTTCTTTCTTTCTTTCTTTCTTTCTTTCTTTCTTTCTTTCTTTCTTTCTTTTCTTTCTTTCTTTCTTTTCTTTCTTTCTTTTCTTTCTTTCTTTTCTTTTCTTTCTTTCTTTTCTTTCTTTTCTTTCTTTTCTTTCTTTTCTTTCTTTTCTTTCTTTCCCTTCCTGCCTTCCTTTCTTTCTTTCCCTTCCTGCCTTCCTTTCTTTTTCTTTCCCTCTTTTCCTTTTTCACAGAATTATAGAATCATTATTGTAGAAGAGCAGAAGACCTCTGAGTTCCCTGAGTCCAACCCTGCCCTCCCTTCTATTCTTCCTCTGTCTCCCACACTGACATTGCAGTGACACAATTTAAGATTACCAGTTCATTGCAAGGGAATTTGCAATTTTGCTATGGAGCCAAGCTGATAATTTTGTTTGGGAGATGGGGCTCTCACTTTACACCTGGGTGCTCTTCATGAAAATCCAGCCCTTGGAGCCCCGTGGTGGGAACAAGATGACGAAACACTTTGCAAATAAACAGAGAAATTGAAATGAAAGACTGAAAAACACAAAAGGAATCAGAAACCAAGAGACAAGGGGGCCTGATCAGCAGCTCGGCAAGTGCTTTTCATGTCTGTGGGGTGCAATGAAAAAGCAAGCCACACATCACCATTCAGGCCCCCGTAGGGCCTCATCTCGTTTCCTTTATTACAATGAAGAAAATGTATAACGTGGTCAGGATTTTCAACCTGGGAGGTGTGTGAAAGCTCAATTTTTTTTTTAATTTCTTTTTTTCTCCGAATTCAAATGACATAGAAGTTCACGAGGTTCCCAGCAATGCTCATTATTTAGTATACACAAATATGTTCTCAGGTGATGAGCAGGTGATGAGAAACAGCAGGAAGGAGACACTGGGGAATGCAAATAAAGATGTGCCCACCTTGTGACTTTTGACTTGAGTGAGCCCAAAGGAGCACTGGCTCCTGTGTCAAAAAGAGGTGGTGGTGATCTCTTCTTTCTTTAAAATGAGGGAGTGAGTAGAGAGTGCCAGGCAGAGTTTTTTTTATTCTTTGGGTTTGCTTGAGTATTTTTGTGGGGGAAGGTTCCCCCTCAAACTCTGTTTAAGATGTCTGGGTTCATTCTGTGTTTTTATTTATTTATAGGCATTTCTATGGCACTCATCACCATAGTTATCTGGGCAAATCTTTCCTTTCCTGTATCATGTAATTAAATCTATCCAAAATACATGTGTTCTTGGCGGGGAAGTTAAACTCTGCTTTTGGAAGGGATTTGTGCCTTGCAAATAAACACTGATTTTGCAATGCTGTTGCATTTCCATGTACGTGTGAGTGAGAAAATAGAGTTCTGGTAAGGCTGCACCCTCACACACCTGTTGCCCTGGTGTGTGGGGTCATTGCAGTCCAGTGCCTCTTTGGGATCTTTGGATTTGCCACCTTTCTAGGATGCCTGAGGCATTCCTCACTATTCCAGGCACCACCTGGGCTGAAAGGGCACTAACACACACACACACTGACCCTAAATGGGGAAATACAACGTCCTCTTAAAACTCTTTTTGCTTTTTTATTACATCTGTATGGAGGGGGCTCCTGGGAAGGTCAGCTCCTCCTTTTAGCCTAAGGTTTCCAGGATGAGAAGCAGCAAGTGCTGGGAGAGGCTGGATCATTCTGAGGAGCCAGCAGCAGCAGCGTGAGCTGTCACTGGTCACCTCCTCTCTGTGTCTGGCTTGTGCCCCTTCCTCTAAAGTCTGGAATTTGGCTTTAACCTTCACTTGTGTGGAGTATTTCACAGTGAAATGTCCTTCTGGTGTCTGGTGCAGCAGTCATGGGTGTCCTGCAGGGCTCTCTGGAGGACGGTGAGGACGAGCTGACGATGTCTCAAGGACAGTTTTGCATGGGAAACTGGAGCAAAAGTTTGGTTGAGAAGAGTAAGTTCCGTCTGAATTCAACAAGTGGCAGGCAAGCATAGGTGGCCTTCCACAGCACACGGTGTGGGGAAACTGTGCTTTCTTTTAACAAGACAAACCCTGCACCAGCCCTGGTGATGGTCCTGCATGTGTTCCCTGGCTCAGGTGGGTGACCAGCCAGTGGTGCCTGGCATGGCAGTACTTGGTGGGCCGTATTTACACTCAGATGAACAGGGGATAATGTTTAAAAATAAAAGTTGACTCTCAAAGAGTGCCTGCCTCCAGGATTGACTGACTGCCACTGATTCACCTCTTAGGTAGGAATTTGTAAGATGCCTGCTGGTCTGGGCCCCATGGCGGTGACAACATGAACACCTTGCAGGAAATTCATCTGTCCCTTCCCCTCTGACAGCAGTTTGTTTTGCCCATTTCGGACAAAAAAAAAAAAAAAAAAATTAAAAAACAGAAAAGAAAACCAAAAAGTGATAGCTGCACTATTTATTGCTTGAGGATCATGTTCTAGAGAGCCTTGGTTCTCAGAGGCAGACCTGCACATACCTTGTTGCATCCTCAGCCACTTGTGAAAACCTATGGCTCTCATTCTGATTTTGGCAGGCACACACCTAGCAGAGGTTTGCTCATCCTCTCTCAGGCACTACTCACGTGTTTTATGGCCTGGCTGAATCAGACCTTGCAGAGACACAGTTGTCCCTGGTTTATAAGGCCTCTTGATCAGAGTTTGGCTTATCTAAGTCCCCAGCAAAATAAGGAAGGGTTATTGCCTTTTTTCTAGGTGGGAAAACCCATATGCTGATTTTCAGGAACGAAGAACCCCAGTACTAATTGAATGCAGAGAATAATCATGTTACAAGATTTTTGTGTCATTAGGCTGCACTTTGTTAGGGTTTTTTTCCCTTCCTTTTATTTCTAGCATTTTGTAGGAGGCAAACAAGGCAAGGGATTGCTGCTGGAACATGAAAGGAGGCATTAACAGGAGGAACCTACTGCTGGTTCTTGGAGAATGGATGAAAAATCTTTTGCCAAGCATTAACAGATCAGTCAACACTCACATTGGTCTAGATGACAAATGCTGAGGGTATTCCAGAAGTGTTAAGTGGGCTTTGGAGTAGGTGCAGGCTTCACCCTTAGAGTCTCCTGCCGCGGACCGAGGAACCCGAGCGCACACCAGGAGCTCTCTGGGCTGCACCAGCGGCAGCAGATGGGCCTGTGGAGCCGCGATTAATTGTTTTCTAGTGCCACCGTGAGGACTGCCGGTCCCCGGGCTCTTTCCCGGTGAGACGAGAGCTCCCGTCCGGCCCGAGCCGGAGGGAGCTGCGCTGCCCGTGCCAAAAATGTTCAGCGAGCATCGGCTCAGCCCTGCTGAGCCTGCTTGTGCAGGGGCAGATTTGCCGGCAGTTTAGGCTGGCAGCATCGATTTAAGTCAGGATCAGCCTGGGTAAAGGAATCGATGCACAGAGGCGCTGGTGCTGCAGGAAATTTCTGAGCCATCCCCGCAGGATGCCTTGGAGCTTTGGAAACCTAGGAAAGAGGCTCAATACAGCATCAGACTGCCTAAATAAACCAGGATCTTGTCTTTTAGCTGCCTGGCTCACTGATACAGCAGCACAGTGGCTCTGCAGGGATGTACATCACACACAGCAGTCCTCCATGAGTGTGCACCCAGCTCGGTTTGTTTGTTTGTTTGTTTGTTTGTTTGTGTCATATTCAAACACTGCTCAGAAGATGAAATGAAAGCTGCATATTTCATCTCACCCTCCAAAGCTGGCCAAAACAAGTGGCAGGCTTACAGTCGTGCCAGGATATCTGGTGTATCTAAGAATGTCCAATGATGTTTTGGGAGGAAGCGTGCAGTAAGTTAAAAACAGGTTAAGGCACTCGTTTGGGACTGCAGAGAGCTGGCGTCAATTCCCAGCTCTGCCACAGACTCCCGGTGTGACCTGAGGCAAGCTATTTCCCTCCTGAAACACTTTCATAGTCAGAGAAGGCAAAATCCCACTTCATGTGAGTTTTGCCTTTGACTTGGTGGAGCCAGCTCCCACCCACGCATTTCAGAGCTTAAAAATTAAATGAGGGCTTAAGCACCTTGCTGAAATAGTGCCAGAACTTACCTGCATTTCAGCTTCCTACACCTCCAAGAGGAACAAAGATCACTTCCCTATTCCCACTCACTTTGCATGCCGTGGCTGAAAGTCTGTTTGTCGTAGCACTGAGTGTAATTACGGGGCCATGCTGACCTGTTCCCCTGATAAACTGCAGCTCAAGCAAGAACCAGACTTATTGGAGGCCTTGTGTTTGTCTGCTTTTGCTTGCACTCCAATAATTTTCATACCTTACCAGCCCCTCTGCACTTTAACTGGGAATAAACCCTTCACAGCCCAAGCTGTTGGACAAAAAAAAATCAGTGTTTCTGCCTAGGTTCCCAGTGAGGTTCTCCTGCCTCTCCATTTTTTTTTCCAGGGAATGGCCTGCTGTGGCAGTATACAGCTGAGTTTATATAACTGGCTCCTCGGAGCGCTGCCCTGAACAGGATATTCCTGTTGGCTGTGCATTTGCTTAAACCAACAGTTGTAGGTCCCAGCAGCCCTTGACAGGTACAAACAAGGAACCACAGCGAGGGCTGAGGGCAGGAGGGGATTACAGTGCTTAGCAAGAAATAGGCTCTGGCATTTACATACATATCCACAGGGTAAACAAATACGGCATAAAAGCGTATTTGGCTATTCAAATGGCCCCGATTGTTCCCATTATGATGATGTCTCCCAGCATGTATTTAGTAACCCGCTAATTGACTTTGCATGCATCAGGAAGAAAACTTTTTACTATCTGTTTCAGGATGGTTTTTCTGATGGCGTTTTCTTTTTTAAGTTTTATTTATTTATCTCCAGGCACTGTTTGAAATGAAAATAGATCCTGGCTCCTGCTGGCATGCCTGTGCCAGGGCTGATGTTGGCCTGCTGCGAGCAGGAATGAATGGAAAGGTGTCTGCAGGTCCCTCCTCCAGCGCCAGGTCCTCTTCTTGTGGATATGCCAGTGGTGGTTTGGCCCGACCAGGCTCCTGAGCTGCCTCCACTTAGAGCCTGAATATGCAAAGCAGTAACCAAAGACAGCCTCGGTGAGATCTGGGTTATTTAAACCTCAGGTACATTTGCACGGCTCCAGCCTGACGGTCACAGACAGCGAGCACAACCGAGGCCCTCCAGGACATTTATCAAACTACTCACCCTCCACACTGGGTTTTTGATTTCAGCCCTAAATGCTTCAAGTAGTTTGTTTAGCTCTTCTGAAGGGGAAGCTGAAAAGCCCATGGGGGGAGCAGAAAGCTAACAGGCCAATCAGTTGAGCAGCCCTCCATACTGGAGATGTGCATTGGAACAGCAAACATGATTTTTAGACATCTGAGTGATAAAATGGTGCTTAATGGTTCTCTAGTTGTGAGGGTAAATTTGTTCTGGTCATACAGCAACAGTTGGCAACCTGAATCATAACCAGCAAGATAAACACTTGTGGCAAAGTAACCTTTGCCCCCACATTCGTGTGGATAAAGAGAATATAATCAGTCATTTTATTTTAGCCTTGTTTCTACATCTACATCTACAAAACTTCTGGGATTTGACACAAAATTTTGACACAAAATTTTGACACAAAATTTTGCTTTCTTTGTGCTAGTTTAATGTGGTTTGAGGGTTAACTTCATGGGGTGTCAGGCAGGTGGGTGGTGTGTGAGGGCTTAGAAAGCTCTGAGTTTTTTGGCTGTGGGGTGACAGAGATGACAGGGCCAGGCTCCTGCCCCTGCACTGCCATACCCTGCCAGCTGTGACAGGGGAGGGGGAGCAGCACACAGCCTTCCCTGCTGCACAGATCTGCCTGACAGAGGGGCACAGCCTGGAATTCCATCAGCTGCTGCTCCTTCCCCCACTGACGACAAAGTTTTGTAGGTGATCGTGCCAGCAAAGCCTGGCAGTTCACAGGCACCCCACAACACGACGATGTCAGAGCCACAAAACTGAAAACCGGACAGTGCTTGGTGACAAATTCATATTTCAGCCCCAGCATACACTGAGGAGCACAGAAAAAATTCAGGCCTGGTTTTCAGGAGTTGGGGATGTGGCGATACCCTGTGAACAGACCAGAGGTCTTGCAGCCTCTGGAGGAGTTACCCATCTTTCTTCAGGGGTGCCCCTGAAAACCCAGACTGTCAATTTGGGTTACAGCAGTGCCACAACTACCGCAGAACAAAAATTTGGGACCTGACACTGCTCCTCTCCTGCTGCTCCACCACAGGCTTGGAAGTGTGATCATGGAAAATGCACTTAAAAATAAATTGTTGAGGGGGTAGGAAAAGGAAGAAAGGTATGGGAGAAGGAGTCTGCCAGTGTACCAGAAGCCCTCTCATGTCACTGCAGCCCAGCTTTAAAACATGCACCAAGCTGGGATTTTTGGAAGTGCAGCCCTGACTGTTTCAGTGGCAAAAGCTCTGCTTGGTCAGTGGGACCTCGATTTTTGTCTAGGCTTGAAGGCATGGCCACCATATAAATAACCACCAAACATTTCAAAGCCTTTGAAAACATTTCGTTTAATTTAACATTTTAATGCTAGGAATGGGCCAGGGTTTAGGTGGGGTGGTTTCACATATTTTTGGAACCTGTTTATCCGTCTTTTATTAAGACTTTAAGAAGGCAGCTCAAAATACCTCAGTGACTCCAGTGATGCTGTAATTTCTGCTTCTTTGTTTTCTGCATGTGATTAAGGTAAATTTGTGTCTCCATCTCAAGCTGCTTCCTGGAGAGACACTCGGAGGCCAGCATCACAAGGTTTTGTTTGGTTTCGATTGCTTTCAGATCAATGGATGACCTGGTGAGCAAAGACATGAAAACTTGTTTTGCACCTAGCATTGTCTTAAACCTACCCTAACTTACTTCCAGCTAAATTTCTTGCTTTGTCCTCTTTTAATAAGGACAACAAGTGAGTAATTGCTAATAAAGTGTATCCTGTCCTCGCAATGTTTGCTGTCCTTTCACAGACTGACATCCTTCAGCAGTGGAAAATTAGGAGCACCAACCCCAGCCAGAAAACTCTCAGCTCACATCTCATTGCAAGGACAGGGCTTTCCTAAGTGTCTCTGGCCACTTTTGCCCTGAAGCACTTTAGCATTGAGATACTTGGGGTTTTTACCCCAAGTTTTTACCCCTGCCACGCTGCTTCTTCCAAATCAAAAGGTTAAGTGACCTCAGCCCAGCTTTATTTGCCACCTTAGCATCCACAGAACTGTGTGATTGAAGGGATGGTGCTGCCACACCACACCTCTGACCAGCTGCTGGGAATATGGACCAGTATGTTCAGGCTTGCTCCTGAAGCATCAGGTTGATTTCATGTGCTGCACGACATGGGGAAAGGTTTAAAAATAATTCTGTGCACGTGAAGCATTCCAGTCTGGAGAAATCTCCCTCTACTAAGCAAGGTTTTTTTCTGCAAATATTAGCATAAAACATGAGTATCCAGACATTCCCCAGCCTCAGAGGCTCCTGCTCACATCAGAGGCCTGGTCCTGTTTGTCCTGGTCCCAGACACCAACCACCACACAGGAATTTAGGAGTTTCAGCTGTCCTGTGCCTCACTGTTTTACAGGAAGTTACCCCAGATCTTGGATGTGGTCCTTCCTTCCTGCCATGCACACCACAGACTGGTTTCCATTACATTGGAAATGGCCTCCACAGATGTTTTTCAACAAAATACTGAACATGGGCTATCACCAAATCACAGAAACTTTTCCTGCTGTCTGAGGATGGATATGCACAAAATTGAGATGCTCAGAAGCCAAGTTTATCTACTGCCCTGCTATGAATTTGGACCTTTGATTCCCTCATTCCTTTGATTCCTTGCCTCCCTAAAGGTTTGCCAGTAGAGTCTTCTTCTTTTTCTTTTTTCCCCCCCTTTTTAAGCAATTTGCATCCATTATACTAAGTGGAGAAGGCAGCTTGCAGAACCCTTATCTGCAGGTTTGTGCCTCTGAGCTGGTGGGATACTACAGGATCCAGCAGAGATTATTCTGAACAAGACCTGTCATTTACAACTGCTGAATTAAGCAGAATGCATTTCCAATTCCCTCCACAAAACACAGTGTTTTGCTCCCTACAACATGCATCACCATAATGAGAATTAGTGCAGATGGTCTAAACACATTTGTACTGCATCTTTATTTTTCATTTTGCCCTGCCTGGGACATGGCAGACAAGCAGAAGGATTTTCTCTTCTGCACCACTCCTTGGACCAACAGCAAATGTTCTGTGTGTCTTTTTGTCTCTCCTTCACTTTGCTCCAAAAAATGACAACTGAGTGAATACCCTGGGAGATATCTCTGGCACGAACAGGACATTTTTCAGCTCACCAGCACAGCACAGAGTGTGTTCTGCAAGGGCTGTTGATTTTCTGTTGATTATTTCCTGCCCTCTGTTGGTTTTCTTTCCTCCCACCTGCTCGTCTCTTCCTGGTCCCTGCAGCAAGGAGGAATTTAAACTTTCTCCCGTGGAGCTGCAAGCTTGGAGAAGGGAACACTACCACCTTCAGAGGGCTGCTGGAAGAGCAGCTGGAAGTGCTCATGGGCTGTCTCCAAGCTTGGCTGCAAGAGCTGTGATTGAAACATTTCTCCTCATTATTCTGCTCCTGGGGGGCTTTATCTGCTCCCCACACCAGCTGCACCACATCTCTCCTGATGTCTATGTTCAAATGCACTACAAGGTACAATTTAGAGATTTTTTTTTAAAATATCCTCTTGGCTTGTTGTTTTTTTGGGGTTTGTTTGTTTGTTTGTTTGTTTTTTAATTTGCTGACCTCCAAATGCACAAATTTAATTTCAGGAGCCTGGGCTTTCCACAGATTATTAGAACCAGCCATGAAAAAAAAAGTAAGATAAAGCAGTGCAGCAGCAGTCTTATGAAAATCAGATTCCTCTTTGCAGAACTCAGTTTTCAAGGTGAAATTTCATGTTCAGTCCAGCCACTTGTTTGCTTCTGCCTGCACAGCAGTGCCTTTGCACCAGGAGGTGCTGGTCCATCACATTTCCTCTGAGCAGGGCGCTGACTTGGTCGAGTGCTGTTCTACATGGTTTTTATTAGAGGTAAAGCTGTAAAGAGAGAGGAGTGCGGCCCACGTTGCATCCCTTCAGATGCTGACAGCCCTGGCTTGTTCAGCACCCCCTGATGCAGCCCGTGTCCATCTGGGGTTATCCCACTCTGGACCACAGAAGTTTCTCACAGGCTTTCAACCTATGGGAACCTACAATATTCCTCTGGCTGCCCTGGAGAACTCCAGACCCTGGCAGGGGGCTCAGAGACCTTGGCACGGAGTCAAAACCAGCTGTGACTTTGATTTTAGCCCATGGAAACAATTACCAGCCTTGTGTGAGGAGTTACAAACCACAAGGGTTTGAGTAGAATGACAGTGAATTTGTCACAGGGTGAAAAAGTAGAATTTTGGGGTTTTTAGAATGGGGGTTCGGGAGGCAAGATGGGGCAATCTGGGCATGTTCTTTCTCCTTCTTCTTCTTCTTGGCCTCCTTCCTCTGCTGTGATGGTGGCACTTCTGGACTGGTTTAGAGTAGAAACTCACCGTCCAACATGCGTGATAGGTATTGGAAAATTATTGTAAATAATGTACATGTAGTTTTTAGTATAAAAAGATAACTTTTTATATCTTTCCTGAGAGCAGTCACTGTGCCATAACCCGACCTGCTGGACAGACCTCAGCGGGTCAGACAGACAATGTATTAGATAAGAGAAAATAAACAACCTTGAGAACCACAGCTGAGGAATCCTGACTTCTTCTTCGGTCTCGGGGCTGGGAAAAAAGATTCTTTAATACCTTGGGAGCCATTTCAGCAACAATAAACTTGAGATCATCCCTCCTCACCATTCCTCTGTCAAATAAAGATGATGTTCTGAGACCTTGCAGCACTTTTAGCCCAAGGCAAGACCATGGGGGTTGTGGTTCTGGCACAGAATGGGAGCTCCTTGCCCTGGCACAGGGGCTGCCCCACAGCTCAGGGATGCCTGCACAGCCTGATGGAGAGGTAGCACCAAAATCTCCTCATGCACTGAGGTTTCTGAGAAGCCTCTGCCACTGCCTGTCACAATTAGTCAGGAGGATTAATGAGGAGAAATCATCCAAATTTGGCTTTTTCTTGCTGGCTCAGCTAAAACACAGACTCGGTGGCAAGAGAGCTGATAAATCTGCTCTGGAGACAGCCAGGATCTTCATGGGTCACCTCATCTCCTGTCTGGGGAAATCCTGCACGGCTTAGAGGCAAAATCACCGGAATGTGATAACCTGTGGAAGAGGTTCCAAGAGCTGCAAAAAGGCAAGGATGTCATGGTCAGCCCACAGCTGGCCCCACAGCACAATCCAGCTGGAAATGTGGCTGTTCCAGGGCACCCCGTGCTATTTCAACAACACAGACCTGCCAGCCAAGAAGGGATGAGCTTTTTTATGTAGGAACTGTCCAGAGATCCAATAGCACCTCTAGAAAAGAGGCAAACTGCCTTGTGCCTGCTGCAGCAGGGATTTCTGTAGCGAAACCACAGCAGGGCTGTAAATCAAGGAAAATCAGTGCCAGCCTGGCTGCAGTGGAGCAATCCCAGTGTGATGTCAGTGTCCCAGAGCCCCATTCCAGGAGGGGTGGCCTCTTCTGGGTGCTGTGTGTGTGATTTGGACATGCCTGATCCGGGCAGGCTGGCCAGAACTATGGTGAGATCTGCAAATGCATTTGGCAAAAAGTGTGCCAGGAGGAGCTGCTGAGCCTAAACGCCCTGGAAGTTTCACCTCTTCTTGGAAATCCTTCTCTGGGGTGTGAAGCAGCCTCCTGAGTCAGAGGGCAGTGGGTGGCAAAGGTCAGCAAACCGTAAATTTGCTTCTTAAGAGGTGCTTCTGGAAGATCAAGCAAATAAATTCCTGAATCCAGAGCCATTTGAATCAACAGCTTTTATGTGTCAGTGCAAGGAATAAATCACCATCCACCTAGAGGAAAATGTAGGTGCAGAAAGATGGCTTCAGCCCCTCAGCTCCCGGACAAGAGAGCCTGATATTTCTCATTACAGTCATGACTAACTGATGACCAGACAGCCAGGAGAGAGACATCTAAGAATGCATTGCCTCCCAGCTTCTGACCCCTGCTGTTCTTAGAAAGGCAAAAAGCAGCTGTACAGCAGTGACTCAGCCTGGCCATTGCTCCCTTTAAGGGTCAGCTGGTTGTTGTTATCACTTTGCTTCAAATGCTGAGGAGCTTTGCACTTTCCAAGAATGAGGAATGTCATTACAGCTTCCTGTTGTCAACAGGAGCCTCTGCTTTTGTGCAATTCTCTTTGTTGATACCAGCCAGGCAGACCCCAAGCACAAACCTCTTTATTTAAACAACCAAATGCTTTATAGTTCTCCCTTGGAAATGTGCAAGCCACCCCAGAGCTGAAAGAGAAACTTTTATCTCCAGACCACAGCCAAATTAAAACCAAAATTTGTCAGTGTGGAAGCCCTGCTTGGAATATTTGCATTTGAATGTCCAGGAGGTTTTGTCTCGCCTTATGTAGGTTTTTAAAGCCAGCCGTAACCTTTTGGTTCTAGATTTCACCCTTAAGGTTCTGCATCCTGGAATTTGATTCAACCAAGGTTCACCTTCAGCTGTGAAAGTGAATATCTCCTTTTTACTTGTGTTTGAGCATGTTTCAGCATGTTGTTTAGCATATGAGGAAGGCACAACGAAACAAAACAGACCCACTGTTTCATCAGACGTATCTGAAACAAGGATCTATGAACAAAAAAGAAAAACCCCAAAGCTGAGTGTTTCACAGCAAAATGTGGCAGCTTGGGCTGCTGGTTCTGCCCTCATGGAAGGGCTGGCTGGGTGTTAGACCAGTGTCACAGACATCTTTTATGAAAAATCCTTTCCTTAGGATTTTTCCTCCTGAGAAGCTGGGAGGCCTCAGGAACAAAATGTAAACAATGGTTATCTGCTGCTGTGGAATGCAACAGGTGCATCTGGGATTGGCCCAGGTTGGATGTTTCTAATTAATGGCCAATCACAGTCAGCTGGCTCGGACAGAGAGCCGAGCCACAAGTCTTTTTTTATAATTTCTTCTTTTTCTATTCTTGGCTAGCCTGCTGATGAAATCCTTTCCTCTATTCTTTTAGTATAGTTTTAATGTAATATATATCATAAAATAACAAATCAGCCTTCTGAAACATGGAGTCAGATCCTCGTCTCTTCCCTCATCCAAAATCCGATGTAAACACTATCACAGACCAGCACAAGCAGCAGAGCTGGTGTGCTCTGAGGCTCAGCAATGCACAGTGTGTGACTAAAGATAAAAATACAAATAAAAATCTACCAGTGAGCAAAGAGCCCTGCTGGCCTGCTGTTCTTTGTCACTGCCCTGCTGTTATTCATATGCTGAATTTATGAATTTATCCTATTATGAAATGCATCAAAATTATGTTCACTGCTTTTAGTCTTCGTAGTAGTGGCACTCCACACTTTGTTTCTAATCTGTCTTCTAAAACGAGTGTGGAAGGGGAGAAGGACCCATTTCTTGTTTGGTTGGTTTTTTTTAACAACCATTTACATTTATTTATGATCAACTCTTGAGTTTCCAAGGCTGGGAGATCTGTGGGCTGTAGTGGGAGCTCAGAGCAAGCTCTGCACCAAGGCCATCCCCTCCATCCTCCTGGATGTCAGGACCATGCTGCCATCAGCTCTGAGGAAGGATGCTCAAACAGCAGGGCTGATTTAATAATTTAATAATTTCCTGTTCCTCTCCTGGCCCAGCAGAGATTCAGCACAGGGCCTGTATCCTGGCTTTCTTCAAACTCACCTCTCCCAGGGCATTTGGAGAGCAGCTGTGGCCTAAAGCAGAGCTCCTATAAAGGCATCAGCCCTTGCCCTGGCCAGAATTAACACAGAGGTGGTGCCTAAATCTTCTCTGGAGTGAGTATGTGCTCATGACACCCCACTGCAGCAGAACAAAATGGTCCAAGCTGGTTTTCCCAAGCCTCAGCCCACTGGGAGATATTTGAGTTCCTTTTTGTGTGCGAACCACTGGAAAACACAATTCCACACAGGAGCTCCCTACAGAAGTTGGACCCATCCAATGATTGGAAAGGATGGGAAGTCTTCAAGAGGTGGAAAGTCCTCAACCACCAAAATACTCAGTAGGGATGAGGAAAACCACAGGGGAAAAAAAATAGGGAATCACAAAGAGACAGCAGGGCATGGGCCAACACAAATGCAACAACCAGACAAGCCTCAGCTTTCTTAGGAAGAGTCCAGGTTGGGTTTTTTGCAGTAGAAAAATGATACAAAAATGTCATGGACAGCACTTTCCTAGAAGGCCAGACAGAAACCAGGCTCATTCTCCAGGAGCTCCATGGTGCTGATGGAGCCACAGCAGCTCCATCCAGCAGAATTCCACATGATGTGGCAGACAGGGCCACAGAAATCTGAGGAAAGCCAAGCCAGGTATTCCACACTGCACAATGGCCATTTGAAGGGAAAGCAACAATGCCTTTCAGGGTTCTTGCTGCTGGTATGGCTATCCACAGCATTTTATGTTACATTTTTGGGAATATGGAGAAAAAGGGACGAAGGTGTCACTTAAGGATGGCATCCTCACTTGACACTCAAGGATGTCACTGAAAAGTCACAGAATTCCTGTGTATTGAGACAAAACCACTGAGTCCAGTTCTACAGCCAGCATGCCAAGACAGAGAAAAATACTAATTAATTGCATAGTAAGGCAGTGATTGTGGAAAAAACCAACCCAGCAGACAAGGATAAATCAGCCCAAAAGCGCGTGTCATTCTCCATGTGCTTTCTTCCTCTGTGACCAGCACCATCTGCTTCAAAACAAAAAGGCATATGCTGATATATCAAGACTTCTCTGAAGCCCAAATTTGCTCATTTAGAGTCCTTGGGTATCTGCAGTGGAGCACAATGCAGAAAGAATCCGTTTTAAAGAGAAAGGTGTGCTGCAGTGTCTCATACCTAGCAGAGCAGGGCTCCGGAGGAGCTAACAGGAGCTGGAAGCTGGAAGTGGAGGTTCAAACTGGGATTGAGGGCTGCCTTTTAAAGGGATGGGCAGTGACCGTGTCACCAACAGCAGAGCGAAGCACAGAGTCACCGTTCCCGGGAAGAACCAGAGCACATTTCAAAGCTGGTTATTGATCCCAGCACAGCAGTAGCTGCAAAACAGCTGGTTGTGAAGGGCAGAGCCAGAAGAACTGCAGGTTCTCGGCTCCAAATTTGGTGGAAGGGTGATCTGTATTGTGAAATACAAAGCTGTGTTTTGTGTCAGGTATTTGTGATTGTGATATATGTGGAAACCGACCATGGTACACTTATAAAGATGAATTCTAATAATAACTGCGGAAAGTAAAGCATGGTAGAAGGCCTTTGAACTAATCCTTTGTTTGCAATGAACTTTTATAAGTCTTAAGTTGATTTAGGAGCATTTGAATTAAAGTATTAAGGATGTTGCTTTTAGACAGGAACTTTCTGCTTGTAGCTAAGCCTTAAAGACCTCTGCAATAATAACCTTTTGAAGTATAATTTTAGAACATTGCTTGTATCCTTGAAACTATAGCTTTAGAATATATAAAAAGGAAACATGCTTATCTCACACCTTAACAAAACAGTGAAAAGCAGCTTGAGAAAGGAAGATGAACATCAGCTCAAGGATTAATAGTTTTGACCAAGGGAAGCTGGACATCACTGTTATGAGATTTATAGTCCCTGCAATTAAAAGGTGGACCCACATCAGGAGAGCTGGACTTCACCAGATGGGATTAATCTTTCTTCTTTCAGAAACCAAATCACCACCACCTGGGGATACTCCTTTGAGATACATCCTGAGAAAAACTAAATCACAATAGTGTATAGAATTGTGACGTAAAAATTTGGAATAGAAACTGCTGAGAAAGCTGATGAGTACCCCTATAAATACCTGTGAGCCTCAACTATCAGTGTGCAGTGGGAGGGAAAACTTCCCCCACTGTACCCAGTGCTGTATTGCTCATACTTTACCATATTAATTAATAAATTGATTGCTGCTTGAATATTGGCCTAGTCAAGCTTCTTATTTTTAACAGTATTCACAGCACATCCTCTCTCTTGCCTTATTTTTAAAGTTTACCTTCCAGCTGTATTAGAACCCAGGATATTCCTCTGGCTACCCTGGGTGATTCCAGACCCTGGCAGGGGGCTCAGAGATCTTGGTGTGGAGTCAAAAACACCTGTGCCTTCGATTTTAGCCCTTGGAAACAATTACCAACCTTGTGTGAGAAGTTACAAGCCACAAGAGTTTGAGTAGAATGATAGTGAATTTTGTAAAAGTAGAATTTTGGTGTTTTTAGAATGGGGGTTCAGGAGGCAAGATGGAGGAATCCAGGAATCCTGTCCTTCTTCTTGTCCTCCATTTTCTGCTGTGATGGTGACACTTTTTGATTGGTTTACAGTAGAGACAGACTGTGTAACATAGGTGATAGGTATTGGGAAATTCTTGTAAATAATGTACACATAGGTTTTAGTATAAAAAGAGAACACTGTCCTGATGGTGTCAGTGTGCCTGAACCCGACCTGCTGGACAGACCTCAGCGGGTCAGACAGACAATGTATTAGATTAGAGAAAATAAACAACCTTGAGAACCAAAGCCAAGGAATCCTGTCTTCTTCTTCAGTCTCAGGGCTGGGAAAAGAGACTTTCTAACATTTCAGGGTCATCTTGACACCAGAGACCTTGTCACAGCCAGACCTCCACCGTGTGTGATGTATTTTTTGTTGCAGTAATGTGTTTTTTGTTGCAGATGTACTCCAGGAGAGGGAGGCTGGCTTGGGACTGTCACACGGCCCTGTCTGGAGTTGGGCCCTGTCCCTTCAAGGAAGGCTTAAGAGGAGCTCTGCCCTCAGGATTGCTGCATTCCCTCCCCACCAGGATCCTCATAACAGGCTTTTTGAGTTTTATTTCCCTTTTGTGCCACAAGTGAAGGGTGCTGAAAGCTACGGGGAGTCTCCATGGCAGCCCAAGGTGATTCCCAGAGCTTCAGAGCTGCATGTGGCAGCTGAGGCTGGCACACAGGGGAAAGCTGGAAGGCTCCAAGGTGCTGATGGTGCTGTCACCTCACTCGTGAAGCAGGCAGTGAGAATTGTTCTCTGGTTCTGTGCCTCATCACTGCCTCTGATGGCACGGCTGAGCAGAGAGCGGAAAAGGCCTCTGAGATCATCGGGCCCACGAGCTGTGACTGTCACCACCCTGTCCCCAGAGCTCTGAGTGCCACATCCAGGCATCCCTCGGACACTTCCAGGGGCGGGGACTCCCTGGGCAGCTCCTTCCAAGGTTTCACAACCCTTTCCATGGAGAAATTCCTGCTGATGTCCACCCTGAGCCTGCCCTGGCCCAGCCTGAGGCCATTCCCTCTGCTCCTGTCCCTGTTCCCCTTGGCTCTCCCCTCCTGTCAGGAGCTCTGCTTTAGGCCACAGCACAAGATCCCCCCTGAGCTTCCTTTTCTGCAGGTTCTCCTCAGTGCCCACACACTTTACAATCAGATTGTACAGATTGTACAATCAGATTACAATCAGAATGCTGCCTCTGAGCACTCTGGCCTGGGGCACGCCTTCTTCAAATGATCCAAGTTCATGAAGCTATTCTGAAGCAGAATTTTTTTTTTTTTTTTTTGTTGGCATTGTAAAAAACCAGAATTATTTCACCATTTTTTCTCTGGGAGGACTTTTGCCTGTCACACGTGCAGGAAGGAAAGGGATTCAGGTCCCTCACCAGCACCAAGCTCCTGGGTTATGCTCCAGCTGTTACAACCATGCAAGCACACAGCTTTTTTTCATTTATTCATGTCTCACACAGGATATCAGTCCTATGGTTATGAGGAGACCTTTTGCAACATTTAAGATTTCACCAAGGACACCAAGAAAGGCAACCTTACCATTCTATTGCCATTTATCACACATTCCAGGGAAAAACATAACTTACAATCTGGATGTGGAGGAACAGGATTTGTGAGAAATAGAATTTAAATCCAAAGAGGATTTGGTAGAAATATAAGGCTGAGGAATGCTCTTTTATGACAAAATATGTAGAACAATGCTATTTTTACTGCTTTTATTACAGCAAGACCTTCCTGGTGGATTACCACACATTTTACCAGCAAACACATCAAAAAGCGACATGAATACTCGAACCCTGAACTCTTCTTCAGTTTCATCTTTTGGATAGTCCAAGTTGGGGGAGAAAAAAGTTACATTTGTATTTTTACAGCTTTGGCCAAATTCTTGCTTTCTGTAACAAAGACATGGGATCAAGTGTATTCAGCTTAAAATATCCTTTAACCACACATGTGCTCAGTGAAACTTGAGGACAGGAATTAATGGAAGGGAGCAGGACCTGGGAGAACTGTGACCCATGCCATGCAGTGCCTCGTGCTCCTCCCAGTGCAGATCATGCTCCAGTGTCACAGCACAAGTGTCCACATATAAAATCAAATAAAAAATCAAACAAAAATAATTTTGACAACAGTTTTTTTAAAAGGGGTCACTGATTTACAACCATAACTTAAACTCACATAAAATACAAATACTCCTCTATGAGTTCCTCAGTGGCCCCTCAAAAAAACCAAAAATAACAAAAAAACCTGCCTGCAACAAATACAAAAATTAATTAAAAACCAATTTAATCTAAAAAATAAAAATCCTTCTATTAACCCATAAAACACCCCAGTACTTATGATTTAAAAAAACCTAAAAATTAAGAACTTTTACAAAAAATCTAAAAACTATCAATACAATAATGACCTTCATGAATGCACAACAACCCAAAATTTCTCATCCTACAATGATCCCTAAAAGTTGAAAATTGTTAATTATTAACTTAAATGATTGGGTTTTCACAATTACATTACACCCTGATGATACACCTCATTTTGCTTTTTTTTATGAGTGCCCACATCTGATTTTATGGAAGATGTAAAAGTCTCACAAACTCCCTTTATCCTTTTGGGCTGTTTTATTTAAAATCTCCTCACCACTGAGGGCAGTAAAGCCTTGGACCAGAGATCAGAGCAGGGGCATGGGCTGAGCTGACCTGAATTATTCCTTCCTTGCCTCCTGCTCCCTTTTTCTGTGATGATGCCTTAGGACTTTTATATTTTTCACATATTTGTTATCCTGCAATTCTTTAGTGTATAACTCTAAGTTCCATGTAGAGTGTTGGATGCTGCTTTCCCATTTTGGGCAGACACAAAATTTCCTCTCCAGGCCTGGGAATCAAGGACACCTCACTGCCTCAGGCCCTGAGAGATGGAAACAAAAGTGATTTATCTGGGGGCGGGGGGAGAAAACTTTTGGGGGTAAATTGCTTCATTACCTGAATACTTTGTGAAGGCTGACCTGGAGCAGAGGCTGGACACAGTTAAAGAATAAAGCAGGGATTTATTGAAAGGATCTTCTCAATGGATGCACCTTGGGCAGCACAAGAGCCCAGCCAGGGCTGCACCCAAGATGAATCAAAATGGTCTCAAAAATGGACAATCAGTCACATAGTCTCTCACTTTTGTCAGTTCTGGTCCATTTGCATGTTGCAGTTAATTGTCTAATTACAGCTCCAGCCCATCAAGTCCCATCCTTCTTGTTTTTCTCTCTTCAGCCAATGGTGTTTGTGCTCCTGGGCTGAGATTTGTTCTTGGTCCCCATCTGGAGGAGGAATTGTTTTGTCTCCCTGCTCTGTGCACAGAGCTCACCATCCCCTCATGTGAAGCCCAGACCCACACACTAAAGCAGCACAGAATCTGAGAAATATAAAAGCCAAAACCTGGGGCATTGACCTGAAGCTATAATTAGAAGACTAACACCCAATATGCAAATGTACCAAACTTATAAAAGTGTAAAAAACCCACCATCTATTTTGGATGCAGCCCCTGGCGGGGCTTTTTCTACCCTAAATGTTCCTGAAGGCCCTTCAATAAATATAACCACATTTTATTATCTCTGGCCTCTGTTTTTAGGTAGCACAGAAGGCACCAGTGACGCCACCCCCTTCTTCACACTCCCTGACCCCTGGGGTTGAGCAAACAGAAGCTGATTCACACCAGGAGCGCTGATTCCCTCCTCAGTGGTTAAGGGACAGTTTCACCAGCCCTTCCACCTCATTGTGCGAAAATCCATTTACCCTGCAGAGCTCTCACACTCACAAAATCCAGCTCTTTGCTGCTGGGTCACCCCTGGGTGGCAAAATGAAAAATTTCTGAATTCCAAGGATTGGAAGTCCTTGGGTATCACCACCTCCCTTTGGCCTTAATTATGTGGTTTACATCACCTGCTCCTGGATGCAGGGTCATTATGAGTTAAAGGAAGGCTGCAAAAAGGGCTCATTTACATTGTGCAGACTTCTTTCCCTGCAGTTTGGCTAATTGATGTGTGTCATGTGTAGATATCTCACAGGGCTGCAAAAGAGGTTCACTGTTATGGTGTTGTGGGTCCCAGGATGAGATGAGAGATGAGGATCTGACTCTAAGTTCTCAAAAGGCTGGTTATGTTATGTTATGTTATGTTATGTTATGTTATGTTATGTTATGTTATGTTATGTTAATATTTATCATATAATATCATGTACTAAAATGATACTAAAAAAAAAAGGAGACATTAGAAGGCTAAAAAAAGAATTGTAATAAAAACCTGTGACAGATCAGAGTCTTGACACAGCTGGCTGTGATTGGGCATTAATTAAAAACAATTCACATGCTGGGTAAACAATTCTCCAAATCACATTCCAAAGCAGCAAAACAGGGAGAAGCTGCAGCTTCCAGCTTCCCTGGAGAAGAAATCCTGGTGAAGGAATTTTTCATAAAATATCACGGTGACAGTTCACTAAGCTTTAGCTATGAATGACATTTCAGCTTTTTTTTCTTTTCCCCTACAGTGGAGCTGGAAAGAGAGAATTACACTTGGAGGAAGCTGGAAAACAAAGCAGCACAAAAAAAGAAGCACAAAAAGAAGCCTGTTTGCATGGTGAATTTCAGATGTGGCAGCACTGATGGAATTGGGCAGGGTTTAGGACCTCCTGTGACCCTGCACACGCATACACACAGAGTCAGACACAGCCAAGCCCTGCAGACTGACAGACAGGCTGGGGAACGCCTCCAGAAGCCTGTCCCTGGCAATCCCACATATTCCACAGGGACAATTTGGGACTGGTAAGGCCCTTCTCCCACAGGGACAGCGCTGGCGTCAGCAACTGCCAGCCTAGGAGGGTGGATGAGTGTCAGGATCTCTGCTGCTCAGAGTGACCCCGAGATGTGTTAGAAAGTCTCTTTTCCCAGCCTGGCACTTGAAGGAGTCAGAGCTCTTCATTTCTTGGTCTCAAGGTTGTTTATTGTATCTTATCTATAAAATTCTTTCTCCTGTCCAGCTGAGGTCTGCTCAGCAGGACAGACAGAGGCACTCTGCCTGCCCCTGGGGCAGTGTTATCTTTTTATACTAAAAACTACATGTACAATATTTACAATAATTTTCCAATACCTATCACCTATGTTAGACAGTCTGTCTCTACCCTAAACCAATCCAGAAGTGCCAACATCACAGCAGAAGATGGAGGCCAAGAAGAAGGAGAAAGGCTGGACACGCTCAGATTCCTCCATCTTGCCTCCTGAACCCCCATTCTAAAAACCCCAAAATCTACTTTTTCACCCTGTGATAACTTCACTAATATTCTACCTAAACTGTTGTGGCTTGCTGATCTTAATATAAGGTTGGTAACTTGCTCCACGGTTCATAATGAAACCCACAGGGGCATTTTGGGCTCTGTGCCAGGGTCTCTGAGCCCCCTGTCAGGGGTCTGGGCTGCTCAGGACAGACAGAGGAATGTTCTGGGTCCTGACAGATGAACACCAGGATGTCCTCTGCAGCTGATCCAGGGGTATTTGCAGCCCCTTGTGTGGGGATATTTGTGCCTGAAAGGAGCTACAAACCTGGCCTAACTCTGTGGGAATCTGCAGAATTCCTCCCTGGAATGCTCCAGTGTGGTGCCTCCCTCAGGGAGCAGAGCCACAGTAGTGTCTGGGACACACAGGCAAGGGCCTAAACTGATGAAATTAAAACCAGCCAGATGAAATCAAAACACCTGATGAAACAAACACTTCATTTCAATAAGGCTGCTGCTCTGCCTTTATGCTCTCAGATTTTCCAGGGTGGTTTTCACCCTACGGCCTGTTGTAAGGCCTCGCATGACTGTAACATTCAGAGGGGGAAGATGTGGTGTGAATAAACACAATAAACACTCTCCCCTGGAGGTGGCAGGTCCTCCAGGTTCTGCAGCTGCTGATGAGATCATGAGAAACGTGTGGGTCTGTGCTACCAACGCCCCCAGATGCAATCCTTGCTGCAATCTTGTTGTGTTTGACTGCTCTGTGTGACTGCCCCACTATCTAGACGAGGACATCAGAGCTCCACAGGCAAACTCAGGGCATGACTCACAGGCTGTCAGGGCAGGAAAACCTGAGGAGGATGGGTCATCTTTAGGGGATGAGCTGAAGAAACCAGTTAAACAAAAAATACATCTTTGTAGAGCTGGAAAATGGGAACAATCCCTGGGCAGAGAGTGCAATTCAGCGTGGGATGCTGCCTGGTGCTTCCTCACAGTTCACCCACACTCCAAGGAGCTCAGGAGACAAACAAATGAGCAAGGAGGGATTGGAAATTATAGGAAAGCTGTGGGAAAAGGGGCAGAGGGAGAACAGGAGCCAGTGTGGCTGAGCCACAGCTCAGGACAGACACTGGCACATGAAAGAGGCATCAGATGCCGTAAAACACCTCAATATTTTCTGTGCTTGCTAGCAAAGCAAAACTGGTTAATTCACATGATTTGCATGTTGTCATCTAACGGCAGTGGCCTATTTCACCCAGAATTATGAATAAAAACCACAAATTTATTTTCTTCCCTTTTATGCCTTCCAATTCTTTAACGAGCATTCAGTGCTTGAGTTCAGACAAGCACAGGTGAAATTAACACCAGCCAGGACTTGGTGCTGAGAAGAAATGTGCTGTCATGTACAGTATACAGCTGATATATACTTTGAGAAGTCAAAAAATTCCACAGACTACTTATACAGATGAAGAGGAAGAAATTACCTGCCTGCAGCAGGTCAGGTTGGCGTGGACACAGTAAATGGGATGTTTGACTCCTGCAATAAATTACACAGATTGCCTGTAAGGATCTCATGTCTAAATCTCAGAAATCATATACCTGGGTCTTCATACCTGGTACCTGTCATAATTTATCTTACCTTTACTCAGCCTAAAATTCTTGTCAGAAGAGCAGAAAGCCTTGTTGCAATGCTGATCAGTTCCTCTGATTCCCAGCTCTGTGTGGGCCTGGGGATTCTGAGCAGAAGCCCAAATCCTACACTTTCAAAAGTGACACATGACTTTCAGGAAGCTACATACTTGTGGCTTAAGATTTTTCCAGAAGCATGTGTCTGGCACCTTCTGTAAAGTCCATCCAAACAATCTTTTTAATTTGTGTTCCATAGTGAAAATAGTAAATTTCTAAATTTAATGGATTTAAATACTTACAGACTAAATTCTTACTTACAGACTTCACCCTGTCATGCAAAATGCTGTATGCTTTCCTTTCATGTGTCCTAAACTGAACCCCCAGATACAAACTGCAAAATAATGCCCTCAGGAAATTAAAAAAAAATTAAAAAAAAAAAAAAGAAATGCTTTCAGACTTTCATAGGAAGCTCAATTTTCCTGAAAACCTCTCCCCAGCAAACAGGTCACAGAAAATTGGGTGTCTGTGGTCAGAGAAATTTCATGGTGCCGTGAAGTCCAACCCCCTGTGCTGCAGAATGCACAGGAAAAAATAAAATTAATGTTTCACTGGCTTGGCTCTGGAAACACCTCACAGATTTCAGTTTTTATTCAGCACCACCTGGCTTTGCAATTAATTGGAGACCTTAATGGCCATTGGGCAGTAGGCACAGGACTGCTCATTCTTCTGAGGATTATATCTCACCCACACAACAAAATTAAAGCAGCACAGCTTTCCACTTAAAAGGATTTCACCCCAGGCTCAGAAGAACAACAACATCAGCCCTTGTTCTAGAAAAGGCAAAAGGCTTACCCTAAAATACACAGGAAACAAGTGGTGGATTTAAGCACTGATATCACCCAGCTTCTGTGCCTGAAGCATGAGTGACTCATGGAATGGTTTGGGTTGGAAGAGACCTTAGAGATGATCCCATTCCACCCCCTGCCATGGCAGGGACATTTTCCACTATTCCAGACTGCTCCAAGCTCCATCCAGCCTGTCCTTGGACACTTCCAGGGATCCAGGGGCAGCCTCAGCCTCTCTGGGCACCCTCACAGAGAAGAATTTTCTCCATATATCTGACCTCACCCTTTCCCTCTCCCAGTCTAAAGCCATTCCCCCTTGTGCTGTCCCTCCAGGCCCTTGTAAAACAATTCCTCTCCTACTCTTCTGGAGCCTGTTTGAGCACTGGAAGGTCCCCCCTGGTGCCCTCTTTTTATCCAGATCAATATTCCCACCTGTCTCAGCCTGTGTCCATGGCAGAGCTGCTCCAGCCTGGAGCATCTGTGTGGTTTTGCACACAGGAGAGAGCAGCCAAGGCCAGGCTCTTGTGCATCCTTTGCTCCCTCTGCTTCTGAGCTCTCACAGGGGAAAATTCAAACAGAACCTTTCTGGATCAAAGCCCTTTCCTGCTCCTGACTTTTGTCCTGGAAAGAGTGGATTGTTTAGCATTAAGACCCCACTCCCCTGTCCATCAAAGTCAACAAACAGGGAGCACATGGGAAGGAGATCACACACAGCTGCTTGCCACAGGTCATTAAGCATTATTTTGGTCTCAGCTCTGTATATAAACCTCGTTGTCCCCATCTTGGAGGGCTGTAAAAGCAGTAAATTTGCCAGCTAGCAGAACTTGTGGGTGTTTGACTGGCTGCTTCCAAGTGTTTCTTTTGGGAAGACTCAAAATTTCAATTTTTTGAGGCTTTTGGGAAGACTCAAAACTTCACTTTTGACTTTTCATCAGTATCATTTGACAAAGGGCATAATACCTTCTGCAGATAGCTTTGTTAAAGGCTCAGCAATAATTAATTGTCTGCTGTCAACTGGAGAAGATATTCAGGATGGCAATGTTGCTATTTATATATAAATATATCTATTTCTTTATATATTTATTTTATGAATATAATATAATATAATATAATATAATATAATGTAATATAATATAATATAATATAATATAATATAATATAATATAATATAATATAATATAATATAATGTAAATATAATATCATATTTTTGTATAATATGATAGAAAATAATTTATAAATTATATATTTTATATAATATAAAAATACATTATGAATTATTGTTGTTGTGTGTTGTTTAATTTCCTCAGTTATTTCCCCATTTTATGTATTCTCCCCCCAATTTTCTGTAAAATGGTTCCTCCCTCCCCTGATTTTCCCGCCACTGCCTCCCCTGACTGTTGGTCTCCTTGGTTACCCCCTTCCCCCTCAACTGCCAGTCTCCCCTTGTTATGTAATCACCCCTCCCTTACACTCCTTATAAGTAAGTTTTTCCTCCTCCCTGGGCCCAGTCAATCACCCCCCACTCCTCCCAGGTTTCCAGAATCTTCTCCTCTCTGGGGGCTGTGGTTGGCTGTGGTCCCGGGGCTCCTCCTTTATGTTGTATTTATTGGTTCGTTTTCCTTGCCAATTATGTTTGTACCCTTCCCCGATTGGCTAGTTGGGCTCCCCTCCTCTCTCCACCCTTTGTTTTTAAAACTGTACCTCCCCCCTCATTCCTGGCCACTTGCTGGTTGGCACCCTCCCTACCTGTTCCTGTCACCGAACCTTCAATAAATCGGAGTTAGCCCCCAGCCTGTGGTCACCTCTGACTTCGTTCCTTCGCGCTTCTGTCCGCACCGCGCAGCCAGCTCAGCCCGAGGCCAAGACGCCGAGGGGGGCTGACAGTATATGCACCGGGGGTGTCGGCCACCTCCCTCGTAACAGCGGCTAGCCGGACACTCGGGCCAGATACGCCCTCGCGCAGGTTGGCGCCCAACGTGGGGCCTGAGAAGTGGACATCTGGACAGCTGACCACGGACCGGACCCCTCGGACTGGGATTTGCAAATTCCATTGGCCGTCAGCCTACCCCAAGGTAGTAGCAGGCCCGTTTTAGGGCAGCGCTCCCTGGGGATTGGAGTCGGGATTCCCAGGCACCCTTCGGGACGACTCCTGGAACGAAGACCCCCTCGCCTCGGTTTGTGTTCCCGCCCCAACGAGTTTGGTAAGTCCGGGCCCCTTCTCCCTGGGGACTTCCCGGGCTTCCCCCTTCGCCTTTTTAAACGTTTCCCTAGGGGTACGGGCCCTGCTCTGGGGACCTGCCCCCCACCCTTTTCCCCATCACCCAGATTTTGTTGTTTTAACTTTCCTGTGGGAGCCGGACTCTCCCCGGACGCGGGGGCCGGACCCACCACCCTAATTCCCTGTCCCTCACACCTTTTCCCCGGACTTCGGGGCGGTGGGAGGGCGAAGGCTCGTTGGTCGCGGTTTGTTGTTTTAGTTTGCGTTTTCCCCGGGCGAGAGGGGAGTGCCATCGGTTTCCTTTCCCCCTTTCTAGTAGTAAAATTTTTGCTGCTAGAAAGGTGCCATGGGTGCAGGCTTGGGAAAGGAACAAAAAGAGGTTTACTATTATGTTAAAGGTCTATTGTTAACTGGTGGGCACAAGGCGCCCAAACCTGAGTTAAAATTGTTAGTTAAGTGGGTCTTTTCGAAGTTCCCCAATGTCTCCTCGGAAGTTGTTAAGCAGCCACGTTTTTGGACAGCCGTTGTAGCCAAATTGAACGAAGCAGTGAAGTCCGGGGAGGCAAAGCTGGTTAACGTGGCGTACTGGGCTGGAGTTGTGCTTGCCACTCTCCGCCCAGTAGGGGAGCCGAAGAAAGGGTCCACAAGTTCTGTTTTGTCCCCCCGTTCCCCTCGTTCGCTTGCCCTTGTCCCTCATTCCGCTCCCTCATCCCTTAGGCAAGAGCCCTCGAGGGGGATTTTAAAGGCCGAAAAGAAGCAGGGGGTTCCACCTGCCCCTGCTCCCCCTCGACCTGCTCGGCCTTCCCCTTCGAGGAGCCCTGGCCAGGCTTCTCCTCTTCCCGACCCCTCTGTCCCTACCCCCAAGTCCCCAGTTGTTAGACCCAAAGTTCGGTTCATTGAAGGTTATGAAGATGGTTCCCAGGGTGCCCAAAATGGCGCCGGCCACATGGCCGTTCCCGCCAGGGCCCCTTCTCTTCCCCAGAACCCCTTTCTCCCTAATCCCAACCCCTTTTTCCCCCCTGACCAAACCTCATTTTCGGCTGCCCCTCCCTCATATTCTGCTCCTCCCTCTACCCCCTATGTTCCTCCGCCCACGGTCCAACCCTCTATTGATCCCGCCCCTGTCCCTCCCATTTCGTTCGCTCCTCCCTCTGCTCCTCCTGTATCTCCTCCCCCAGTTCAGCCCCCCGCAGACCCCTCCCCTGTGACGCCTTCATGTTTGGCTCCGCCCCCATGTTCCACCCAGGGGGCGGAGAGGGGTGGTGTGCCGTGCCCGCCCCCTCGTCCCGCCTCACCGTCAGGCCCCGCCTCAACCTCCTCCACTTCCGGTTCCCACGCCTCCCCTTCCGGTTCCCACGCTTTGTGTTCCGGGGGGGGGGGAGTGGATGACCGGAGGCCGGGACAGGCGCCCTTGTTGGAAGCCGCCCCGGTTTCGTACACCCTAAGCGGAGAGGGGAGTTCTCTGGCGCAGTGGGTGCCTTTACCATCAGCCAGGATCAAGGAATTGTGCAAGGCGCAGAAGGACTACTCCCGGGAGTCTGAATACTTCCGGGGGTTGCTCCGTGATGCCCTTGCACGGGGAGACCTGGTACCCGCTGACCTTAGGGCTCTCTTCTCCAGCTTAACCGGCCCTATGGAGTTCCGGATTTGGGTGGCGGAGTGGAGGAGGGAGATTGTGGAGGTTCTCCCAAACCTTTGGGGGAGTCCTACCACGTCTCATGACGCGGATGGTCTGATAGTGCAAGAAGAACACCTGCTGGGCGAGGGGCAATGGGCAAATGGGGCAGCCCAGGCTCGGGCTCTTTTCCCCCAACACCTAGTGGAGACGGCTCAGGCTGCGGAGCGAGCCTTCTTTAGGCTGGCAGTAGTCACCTCCCAATGGGAGGAGGACAAAGTGCGGCAGGGCGCGCAGGAGCCCTACTTAGCCTTCATCGAACGCCTCTACCGTTTCGTGGAAGCGCAGGTGTCTGGGGACCGGGAGAGAGAGTGCATGCTAAGAAAAATGGCATATTACAACGCCAATGCGGAGTGCCGAAAGGCAATTCGCACTCTCCCCCGGACCCCCCAGCCCACGGTGGAGGCAATGATGGAGGCGGTAAGGGCTCACGTTCCACTCTCTGCGCGCCCACGCCGAAGCTCCGTAGCCTTTGCCGACCTCCCAGAGCCCGAGCCGTTCGACCTGGAGGCTGCCCCCGCTGCTGGGCCACCGACACCAGGGCCCAGCAGAAGGACGACAGACACCCACCCCTGCCATTTGTGTGGCGAGATGGGGCACTGGATGCCCCAGTGTCCCATGAGGGCGGACTATTTGAATTTCAGGAGGCAAAGGGAGAGGGAAAAGTCTACAAAAAACTAGAACGAGAGCGCAGCCCCTCCCTGCGCGCAGACAAAAGTGCGGCGGGCAGAACAACAACACGTGGGGAGGAGGAAGATAAGGGAGTGCCGCCGCCAAACTTCGTTCTGCCAGATTTGACGCAACTATCGGATGTGACAAATACCTGTGGTGCAGTTCCTGCGCTTAACACCTTGTCCTCTGCTTCCCCTTACAGGCTGCAGCTAACTAGGGATTTTTACATCCCTAACAGTAACATCCAGCTGGTGTCTGTCGACCTCCATCATCCGGGTCGCTGGAGGAAACTAGGACGTTGCAGGTGGACTGTCATCGGTGACACAAAGCACACGCCGCGAGACGTGCACATTATCCCCGGGCTGGTCACTACCGACCGGGATCGTTTCGCGGTAGGGCTGTACTGTGTCCGACCCCCACTTCTCCTTCCCAAGGGACAGGTCATCGCCCAGGCCATCCCCGTTCCCGACCAAGACCACTGGGGTAGCGGCGCGGAGAAGACATCGCCTCCGTCGGTGGCCTGGGCACAGCTTGTAGGGAGGGAGAAGCCCCGCCTGACATGTCAGCTTTCGTTGGGCGGGGATCGCAAGGTCATCAGGGGTCTCTTGGACACGGGTGCAGATGTGACGATCATTCCCTCTCGGGAGTGGCCGTCACATTGGGATTTGCAAAGTGCAGCGGGCACGATTTCTGGTGTCGGGGGTCTACAATTGGCCAAACAATCAAGGAGCACAGTACAAATTAAGGGGCCCGACGGGCAATTGGCTTCAGTGCGCCCGCTTGTTTTGGATTACAGCGAGCCTCTCTGGGGGAGAGATCTGCTAGCCCAGTGGGGGGCCAGAATTGACCTGCCAAAGGCTCCCCAGGTTTTTCGGGCAGTGGCCACTGAGGAGCGCCGGACTTGGAAGCTGGATTGGCTTTCGGATAAACCAGTACAAGTCCAACAGTGGCCACTTAACAAGCAGAAATTAAAGGCGCTCCACGAGCTCGTGCAGGAGCAGCTACTGAAGGGCAACATCGAGGAGTCCATGTCTCCATGGAACTCCCCGGTCTTCGTTATCAAAAAGCCCAATAAGGATAAGTGGCGGCTCCTGACCGACCTCCGCCAAATTAATGATATAATCGTTGACATGGGATCTCTCCAACCAGGGATGCCATCCCCAGCAATGCTCCCCCAAAATTGGAATCTGGCCGTCATTGATATAAAGGACTGTTTCTTCCAAATTCCCCTTCACCCGGACGATGCCCCGCGCTTTGCTTTCACGGTGCCGTCAATCAACCGTGAGTCCCCGGCCAAGCGCTATCATTGGCGGGTATTACCACAGGGCATGAAGAACAGCCCTGTGATCTGCCAATGGTACGTCGCTTCGCTGCTGTCACCTTTATGTACAGCCCTCGGGGATGCCGTCATCATCCATCATTACATGGACGACATCCTCGTGTGTGCGGCCGACCACAGTCTACTTGCCCATGCGCTTGACCTGACAACCAATGCGTTGGTTGCTGCAGGGTTCGAGCTCCAGCAGGATAAGATTCAGCGGATGCCACCTTGGAAATACCTGGGCCTCGAAATCACAAAGCGGACCATTGTTCCGCAAAAATTGGCTATTCGGACGAAAGTCCAGACCCTAGCGGATGTCCATCAACTGTGTGGGTCTTTAAATTGGGTGAGACCCTGGCTAGGCATCCCCACTGAAGACCTAGCCCCCCTTTTCAATTTGTTGAAAGGGGGAGAGGGGCTTAGTTCCCCTAGGACTCTCACCCCAGAGGCAGAGGTGGCTCTGGAGAAGGTACAAAAGACTATTTCGGCCAGGCAGGCCCATCGGTACCATCCGGGCCTGCCATTCAAATTTATTGTACTGGGAAAGCTGCCACACCTCCATGGCATAATACACCAGTGGGACCAAGACCTAAAGGACCAGGGCCTGGGTGACCCCCTCTTAATTATAGAGTGGGTGTTCCTCAGCCACAACAGGTCCAAAAGGATGACACGGCCACAGGAGTTGGTAGCCGAACTGATCCTCAAGGCAAGATCGAGGATCAGGGAGTTGGCAGGGTGTGATTTTTCATGCATACACATCCCAATTAAATTGGAATCGGGCCAATTAAAATTGAGAACCTTCGAAGAATTGCTGCAAACAAATGAATACCTTCAGTTTGCACTCGACAGCTACACTGGGCGCATCGCGGTTGATCGGCCGGCCCACAAGTTATTTAATTCGGAGTTCAAATTGTCTCTCAAAAAGGTCCAAAGTAGGGAACCATTGGATGCCGTGACAGTTTTTACTGACGCGTCTGGAGCATCCCACAAGTCAGTGATGACTTGGAAGGATCCTCAGACTCAGCAGTGGGAGACCGATGTTGCTGTTGTGGAGGGTTCTCCACAGATTGCTGAGTTGGACGCAGTCGTCAGGGCATTCCAGAGATTCCCAGGACCTTTTAATTTGGTAACAGATTCTGCGTATGTAGCCGGTGTAGTGTCAAGAGCTGAGTGTGCAGTTCTTCAGGAGGTTTCTAACAAAAATTTATTTAATTTACTGAATAGGCTCGTCGAGTTGGTCTCCCACCGCGAGCATCCGTTCTTCGTTATGCATGTTAGATCACACACAGATCTGCCTGGGTTTATTGCAGAAGGCAACCGTCGTGCCGATTCTTTGGCCGCGGCTGCTGTGACGCAGGGCCCTCTCCCGGATGTGTTCGGTCAGGCTAAGATCAGCCACCAACTCTTCCATCAGAATGCGCCCGGCCTGGTTCGGCAATTCAATCTGACGCAGGACCAGGCCAAGGCGATTGTGGCCACATGTCCCCAATGCCAGCGAGATCAAATGCCCACCGTGGTCTCGGGGGCTAATCCTCGAGGCCTGGCGAGCTGTGAGGTGTGGCAGACGGACGTAACACATGTTCCATCTTTTGGCCGGTTGTGTTACGTCCACGTCTCAGTGGATACCTTCTCCGGTGCCATCTACGCTTCTGCCCACACAGGGGAGAAGGCAGCGGATGTTCAGAAGCATCTGCTTCAGGCATTCGCTGTCTTGGGCATCCCTAGGGCCCTAAAAACCGATAATGGCCCTGCGTATGTTTCTAAGGAGCTGCGGAGCTTCCTGCAGCAATGGGGAATAGTCCATAAGACCGGCATCCCCTATTCCCCGACAGGCCAAGCCATGGTGGAAAGGGCCCACCAGAGCCTTAAGAAGACCCTGTCCTGACAACAACCGGCGATGAAGGTGGAGACCCCCCACGTCCGGCTGTCGAGAGCACTGTATACCCTGAACTTCCTTAATTGCTCTTTCGACAGCCAAAATCCTCCAGTGGTTCGGCACTTCGGCAGCCACCAGCAGCTGCAGCCCAAAGTCAGGCCTCCGGTTCTAGTTAAGGATCCGGAGACCTGGCGGACGGAGGGTCCCTTTGACTTGGTGACCTGGGGGAGGGGATACGCTTGTGTGTCTACTCCCTCAGGTCCCAAGTGGGTTCCATCCAAGTGGGTAAGGCCCTTCGTCCCGAAGCAGGGGACAAAAGCAGGAACTGTACTGCAAGTTCGGCAGGCGTGTTGGCGGCGACGGAGGAGACCCCACCATCTGTCATCTGCTCCTCCAGATCTCCCCTCCGTAGAGGAAGAGCCTTCCCCTCCGGCCTCTCCTCCACCATTGGACCTTCTCCTCCATGTTTCCACCTGTTCTCCCCCTCTCCCTGATTTATCCCCTCGTATGTTTTATTTAAGTTGGCTTTTTGGGGAGGAACCATATTTATAGTTTTGATATACTCTCACCTTTCTTTGTCGTTTCAGTTCCATCTCCCTAATGGCCCCCGCTTTGCCACCGCTGGCCCCAAGCCCTGGAGTGCTGACCATCTTTGTAATCGCCTACTGGCTCCTGACACCATCCGTGGAGCCGTGGGTCGTCCCCCAGCCCAAGGTCAATGTCTGGCGTGCCTTGGCTCAATCCCTTGGACAAGATAGTATTTGCCTGGACACCGGCGCAGCAGAGGACCCGATGTCGTCTTGCCTTGTGGGGATCCCATTCTCTCCAGGCGAGTTCCCTCCCACCTTCCAACGTCCCTTTTACCCGATTTTGGCCAGGAGCCTCACTATCCTCCCAAGTTTTGACGCCTCAAATGCCTGGAGAGACGGAGTGTTCAGGCTGGCTCCTGCAACCTCCGAGCCCACTGAATTACACCTGCTCGGCTCCGCCAATGCCTCTGTTTGTTTTCAGTTTGATTATGGTATCACCCCCGTAGAGAAGGGCAGTGAGGTGGTCCTCCAAACGAAAAAGGAATACCAGGCCAGGCAGTGGTGTCAGGCGGTTTTGAAAATCCTTGGCCCCACCACTACTGGCCGGACCCCTTACTCCCTTCCTCGGGGGGTGTTTTTAATTTGGGGAGACCGAGCGTGGGCAGGCATCCCCTCTGGCCTGGTCGGAGGGCCGTGCACTTTTGGCCGGCTGACGCTGTTTACCCCCAACATGACCCAAATTGTTAATTGGAAAAGAAATAATGTCACAGATGAATTGGGCAGAGCCAAAAGAGATCTTAAGGATCTCACAGAGGATTGTGACGACGAAATTACTCATTGGTCACATTCAAAGTCCGTCGCCTTTACCATTTTATTACCTTGGGTATCGGTGGCGAAGGCTCTAGGTGAATTGGGCCGCCTAGAGTGTTGGGTGGCTAAACAAGCCAACTTTACTTCAGCCGCGCTCTACGACCTCCTTACAGACGAGGAAATTACGAGGAAGGCGACACTCCAGAACAGGGCAGCGATAGATTTTCTATTGCTGCTCCACCACCATCACTGTGAGGAGTTTGAGGGCCTCTGCTGCTTGAACTTGTCCACCCGAGCCGAGGACGCCAGACAATCCATACGCAAGCTGCAAGACCTTGTCCATAAGGTCCAGCAAGAGACATCAGACTGGCTGGGGGACCTTTTCAAAGGTTGGGGCCTGAGCGGGTGGGCCACATCTATTTTAGAATCTGTTATTAAGGTTGTTTTGAGTTTGGTTGCTTTTTCAGTTTTCATCATGGTGATCCGCGGTCTGGTCCAAAGACTGATATCAAAAGCCACTTCGCCCAGTGTCAACCATGCCACAATGCCCGCAGAGGAGCACATCGAGCTGGGGGACCTCTCCTCGGAGGCCGAAGAAGCTGCGGATGAGGAGGGGTCAACCGTGCCGCCCGATGACCACCTATGGGCGGACGAGCCCCAGCTCGAAGGAAGCGAAGATTGGCCGGACCAGCCGCGGGTCCTCGAAGTTTAAGTTTATATGGACTCTTTTGTTCCTTTTCTTTATTTGTTAAGAAACGGGGAGATGTTGTTGTGTGTTGTTTAATTTCCTCAGTTATTTCCCCATTTTATGTATTCTCCCCCCAATTTTCTGTAAAATGGTTCCTCCCTCCCCTGATTTTCCCGCCACTGCCTCCCCTGACTGTTGGTCTCCTTGGTTACCCCCTTCCCCCTCAACTGCCAGTCTCCCCTTGTTATGTAATCACCCCTCCCTTACACTCCTTATAAGTAAGTTTTTCCTCCTCCCTGGGCCCAGTCAATCACCCCCCACTCCTCCCAGGTTTCCAGAATCTTCTCCTCTCTGGGGGCTGTGGTTGGCTGTGGTCCCGGGGCTCCTCCTTTATGTTGTATTTATTGGTTCGTTTTCCTTGCCAATTATGTTTGTACCCTTCCCCGATTGGCTAGTTGGGCTCCCCTCCTCTCTCCACCCCTTGTTTTTAAAACTGTACCTCCCCCCTCATTCCTGGCCACTTGCTGGTTGGCACCCTCCCTACCTGTTCCTGTCACCGAACCTTCAATAAATCGGAGTTAGCCCCCAGCCTGTGGTCACCTCTGACTTCGTTCCTTCGCGCTTCTGTCCGCACCGCGCAGCCAGCTCAGCCCGAGGCCAAGACGCCGAGGGGGGCTGACAGTATATGCACCGGGGGTGTCGGCCACCTCCCTCGTAACAGCGGCTAGCCGGACACTCGGGCCAGATACGCCCTCGCGCAAATTATATAATGTTATATATTTATATTAACATAAATATTACATATATATTTATATATTTATATACTGTATATTTTTATATATACTGTATATATATTTATACACATTTGCTCCAAATGTCCTTTGCTTTATGAGCCACAAACTCTATTTGAAAAATGGCAGCTCCTGGGATTTTTTTTTTTAAATTTCAGCCTCTTCCCTAATACAGCAGTTTATGGAGCCAAGCCTTATCATTGCCATACTGCAGAAATTATTTTAATGATTCTTCCTCCCTCTCAGCCAAGGTGGCAAGGATATAATTTCGTGAGCCTTTCAAGCAATCATTCAGCAGCACTTTAGTACAAAGGGTATTATTAAATGACCAGTCACATGCCCAGCCCAGGGAACACCAGTCTTTTTCTGTAATCTGAGTGACTCAATCACTCTCCCAAGTGCCTTAAATGTGCACCAGGGTAACTGGGGGGAAAATAAAAAAATTTGGTCAAAGAGAAGCAGTTTCTATTAAAATAATGATGTTTGTTACAAAGATGTGCGGCCAGAATCTTCAGACTTTTGTCCTGCTTCTTCTTGTAGCCTCACCAACACGCTTCATTCTGCCCTTCATGTGGTTGTGACATCCTAGGGAAGCATTCATGTGTTTACACGTTATTACTGCTAGACTTTCAACGTTCAGAGACTTCAGAGATTCCAGGTGAACTGCTGGCTTCTGACATCCCGGACCAGATCTTAATGAAGAACTCAATTTTTTGGAGGCACTAATAACTGCTGGCACAGCTAATTGCTGTAGTGTGCATATCTGGGCACCCCAGAGCAGCCAGAAAAGCAGAAAATTTTCTGTATTGAGATGGGGCTGTGTTGAGTCAACAAGGCAGCAGTTTGCAGATGTGTTGTGGTTTGGTTTGCTGTGTTTTGTTTGCCTCCGTCACATCCCTGTGCCAAACGAACAAGTCCCTGGGTTGCTCTTTGCCTCTGAAACCTTAAGTCAGAGTCACACAGTGGCCATTCCGTAATTTTTTGGGCCTTGCAAATATTACTCTGTTTAGATCTCCTCAGCTCATGGAACTTTAAATAATGAAAAATGGTAACTGAGGAAAGGTAGGGAAGGCTTTGAGGGCTGAAATCAGCCCACATCCACTGCCAGGTGCTTCAGGAGAGTGGCTTTTCCAGATGGGATTCCTCTCTGGTGGCATTCACTGCAGTGCGGTGGAGCCCAAGGCTGGGAGGTGTGCAGTTTTAGAAGAAGGAACATTCAGAGGCAGATTTGGAACTGATGCTTCTCCAGCAGCAGCAGATCTCCCCCGTGACCTCCTCCAACCCATTTAATGCTGGGTCCCCTCAGGACAGTTACGGGGTTTAAAGGAGCAGGAACAAAGTGGTGGTTTCTGAACACCTTTGAAAAAACCACAGCAGACTCTCATCCACGTCTTGAAAACCTGTCCTTTCATCTCTGCCACTTAGCCTGGGTTAAAGATGGGGACAAGCAGAACACTCTATACACCATTATTGCCCAAAAGAGAGTGAGAGCCCCGGAACAAGGCAGAGCAATCCACTGCTGACTGAAGTGCTCAGAGACCAGAGAGACAAAGGCCAGCACAAGAAGAACAAAAAAAGGGACCTCAACCAACCAGTTCCTGAAAAGGAAAGATGAAAGACTCTCTCCAGCTGTCACTGAAGTGAGAGGAAAGATTCTCATTAACCTAAATGGGAGTCAGATGAAGGACTTGTTTGCTGTGCACCTCTGTGAGGCAGGAGGCACGGGATGCAAACCTGCAGGGAGGCCTGGGGAGTGTCAGAGCCAGGCAGAAGGAGCAGCCCACAGCAGATGGAAGGGCAAGAGCAGGGTTTCCAATCTGGTTCAGGAAGCAAAACGCTGCTCCCCCAGCACGGCACACAAAGGCACACACAAACTTCAGTGGGAGGCAGGGGAGGCAGCTCCCCTCTCACAGCAGCCTTGCTGGAATCTGCTGCTTTTGGCACTCAGGGCTAATTGGGCTGGATCAGCCAAGCTGTAATGTGCCTTGGCCGGGTCACACCAAGCTACCCTCGGAGCAGTGCTGGTGCTTCTGAACACAAAGCACAGCAGCGACTAAAGCTGTGCAAACAGCCCTGGCTCGGACAGGTTTGGGCAGCTGCCAGCCCAGGGCACAATTCCAGGGACCCCTGCAATTCCTGCCAGCCCAGGGCACAATTCCAGGGACCCCTCCTCCCTCCAGCCCCACGGAGCTGGGCTGGTGCATCAGTGAGAGGAAAATAGCAAAGAGGGAGGTTTCTGTCCAGCCCAGCTGCGGCAAGACACACTGCCCTGGTGCCTCAGGTTTTGGCTTTTGTATTTTCAGGTTCTGTGCTGCTTTAGTGTGTGGGTCTGGGCTTCACATTTGGGGATGGTGAGCTCTGAGCACAGAGCAGGGAGACAAAACAATTCCTGCTCCATCTGGGGAGCAAGGAGAAATGATCCAAATCTCAGCCCAGGAGCACAAACACTGTGGACTGAAGAGAGAAAAACAAGAAGGATGGGACTGCATGGGCTAAAGCTGGAATTGGACAATTAACCCCAATTTGCAAATGGACCAGAATTTTAAAAGTGAGAGACCCTGTGACCAGTTGTGCATTTTTGAGACCATTTTGGTTCATCTTGGGTGCAGCCCTGGCTGGGCTCTTGTGCTGCCCAAGGTGCATCCATTGAGAAGATCCTTTTAATAAATCCCTGCTTTATTCTTTAACTCCATCCAGCCTCTGCTCCAGGTCAGCCTTCACAAGGGATCAGCCCCTTTCAGCCTTTGATGTTTCCTGCCCAGCACCAGCAATGTCCCCTGCACCTGTTTGGGAATGACATGGCTTCCCTAATAAATTTTTCTCTCATTAACAGTTTAAAGTAATTTTTAATTAATTATTGCATTTAATCATAAGCAGTGTATTTTATCCACAAGCAGTTAGGCAGTGTAATTTTCCACTTTAGGCAGAATGTAGTTTTTTTTCACAGATTGTTATTTTTAGAGTGAGTTTATGAGATCACCAGAAACTCTTTAAAGTTTTGTTAAACCCTGATAAGCTTCAGTGAAGAAAGCCTGGGGGAGCTCAGCCCTGGACACCTGGAATCCAGAATTTACAGCCCTCCAAAGAGATGGTGGAGTGACCAGACAATAAAGAAAAGACTATCAAAGGCAGTTTCAACATATGCTGGAAACATATGTTTCCAGGAACGAGAAAACAATAACCAGCAGAAGAGAAAACGCTAATTAACAGAGAGAATATGTAATTCAGAGCCCATGAATGGCGATTTGTTTGCCTAAAGTGCATGAATAAGTTTCGAAAGCCGTGTGCACCTAGGTGGAGCCATTCCCTCAGCCTGGGAAAAAGGGAATGCCGGCTCCCAAAAAAACAGCGTCAGGGAGTTTCACTTTCCCCACGTTTTGGGTGGCACACCCAGGAGGAGATGAGCAACACTCTGTGACCCGGGGCCTGACCAGGCTGCTTGCCACCTGGGCAGAAGGGAATTTCAGCCTTTCACATACACTCTGGGGGGAAGAAAAGAAAGGAAAAGGAAAAGAAAAAAAGAAAAAAAGAAAAAAAAAAAAAAAAAAAAAGAAAAATAAGAAAAGGAAAAGGAAAAGGGAAAGGGAAAAAAAAAGAAGAAAAGGAAAAGGAAAAGAAAAAAAGAAAAAGAAGAAAATGAAAATGAAAAGGAAAAGGAAAAGGGAAATGAAAAGGAAAAGGGAAAAAGGGAAAAGGAAAATGTTCCAGGAAAGTTAAGGAAAAAGAAAATGAAAAAGGAAAGGAAAGGAAAGGAAAGGAAAGGAAAGGAAAGGAAAGGAAAGGAAAGGAAAGGAAAGGAAAGGAAAGGAAAGGAAAGGAAAGGAAAGGAAAGGAAAGGAAAGGAAAGGAGAAAGAAAGAAACATTAAAAAAGCAAAGAAATCTACTGTGTGGAGGGAAGGAGGGAAGGGAATGGGAAGGTGGGGGAGAAAGGAGTAAAAAAAAAAACAAACCTGTTTATTAGCAGGTAATTAGATTACCCTAGGAATTTCCAGATGTCCTTGGTCTGGTTTCCAAAACGAAGCACCCCAAGTTGCACCAGGAGAAAACAACTCAAGAAAACAGAGAATTAAAACACATAAATTCTGCATTTCAGATTGCTCATGTAAGGACCTTAGACCCCTTTGAACTCTGAGGTCCTGCTTACAAGAGCACTTGAGCATTTGCAGGAGCTAGGCTCCAGTTCCTCCTATTTTTATTTCATCTGTAAAGCCAGTAATTACAAACAAAAAGCCTCAGATTCAAAAAGGCCACCTGACCATAAAATCACACTACTAGAAACCCATTTCCAAACCAGCAACAAAGTAAAAGCTTCTTTTAATTTTTTTTTTTTTTTTTTTAATGTAGGCCTTTAATGCCCCATGTATTGACCTAGCCATATTGCTTTTTTAATGTTGCTTTTTCATCTGCCTCCATGTTGAGGGTGTAAATCATTAAACTGTGTCCCAGGGACACATTCCCAGCTGGGTTAATGGCATATGAACCCCATGACCAGTAAAACTCTGGTAATTTACATCAGCAGATGCTCTGGCCCTTGCCACATCCTCTGTTTTTCCAGTGAAAAAGGAAAATTAGCGGCTCCTTTTGCCACACTGAACAGTGATTTAATTTTGTTTATTCTCAGCCTTCCTCACAGGGCTCTGTCTTTGAAAAGAGGTGTCCCAGAGAAGTGGATTTTCCAAGGCTCACTGCATTTGTTTCAGTGCCTCCTGAACCTGCCCTCCTTCTCCTTAAAGCCATTCCTCCTTCTCCTGTCCCTCCATGCCCTTGAGGAAAGTCCCTTCCCAGCCCTTCCTTTAAGGGAAACCTGAATTTTTTATTTTTTTTTTTTTAATTACAAATCTTAAAAATCTGAAATGTAATTCTGTAACATAAAAAAAAATGTAATGTAATTATGTAATGTAAAAATGTAATGTAATTCAGTACAAATTATTCCCTGCTTTGGCATGAAGGTCACAGTGTCTTTAAAATTGAAAAAATAATAAAGGCCCGCTTGGAAAGGCAGTTGGGAAAACTGCAGCAGCTGAGATATCCATCAGCAAATAAAAGAACAGTTCAGTAATGTCTATTAATCTAAATGTTGGATGGGCTCAGGCCCATCAGTGTGGAGGAAGGTGTCCAAAATAACACACAGGGAACAGATCCCACTGAGCATTTAGAGCTTGGTCCCAAGGGTTTGAGGGTTTCCATCAGGTTTTTGAAGAGAACTTGGTTTCCTAAGGAGTTGCACCAATGGCACTGATAAATTGAGGTGTGTTGTGATCGCACAGTGTGACCGTATTCACAGGGGTCTGATGATGGGCGAAGAGATGAGGATCTGAATCCATGTTTCAGAAGGGTTGATTTATTATTTTATGATATATATTATATTAAAACTATACTAAAAGAATAGAAGAAAGGATTTCATCAGAAGGCTGGCTAAGCTAAGAATAGAATAGCAAAGAATGGTAACAAAGGTTTGTGCTCAGCTCTCTGTCCGAGCCAGCTGACTGTGATTGGCCATTAATTAGAAACAACCACACGAGCCCAATCACAGATGCACCTGTTGCATTCCACAGCAGCAGATAACCATTGTTTTTCTTTTCCTCTGAGGCCTCTCAGCTTCTCAGGAGAAAAAAAATCTTAGCAAATGTATTTTTCATAAAATGTGTCTGTGACAAAGCCCCACTTTGGGCAGGGTCACACAGGTGGTGGTTCCTCTTTCAGGTGGAAGAACAGATTGTTCCTCATGTGAGCAAAATTTGCATTATGATCACAGGAGACTTGCAGGGATGGGAGGACAACGTGACAGTGTCCTTTACACTGCTCTGGACCAGCTGATGTGACTCACACCCCCATTTTTACTCTCTTTTTCACAAGGCTAGACCACGGTGAGGTGATCTGGGGGGCACCTGGGTTATTTTGAGCAGGGGCTTTGAGAAAAACATCCTTCTTTCCTCACTGCATCACTTACACCTGGCAAGTCACCATGGAGACTCCATTTATTACCAGAGTGACTGCTTCAGAGGTGATCTTCAGTACTGGGTCTGGGATGGAAGAGAAGAAAGCAGATCCAAGGTTTTTAATTTGCTAACACAAATCAGGGAGCCGTGCAGAAAACAGGCACCATGGAAACCGGCCGCTGCATGACAGCGTAAAAAAGTCTAAAAAGCAGGCGAGTTAATTTTCAGCCTCTCAGGTTATTTTCAGGCATCAAATGGATTGTTTTCAGTCTGCTCAGGCTCAGGTTTGGACAGAGAGCGGGCAAGCAGGCACTCGAAACGCAGGGCCTCCACTCAGGAGCACAGTAAATTACCCTCTTGGACAGAATATTTCTTTCCACACCCACTGCAGTAAGACCTGTTCAATTTGGGTTTGCCAGGACCCTTTTAGCACGCTGAAATGAGCCCAGCCTGTGCCATTAGAAGGGATTCAGGACTGAGAAACTCGTGCTGCTTTCTACCCCTCAGTTTTCTCTCAGATTAAAAGGTGCTGATGGTGATGCTGATGGTATATGTACATGATCTATTGATTTTTGGGGAACAGAAAGAAGTACAAACAACATCTGTTAATTTACTGAACTTCCTAGGGGAAAGGGGGTTAAAATTATCTAAAAGGAAATTACAATTTGTTGTACCACAAGTAAAGTGTCTAGGCCATATAATTGGGAAAGGATGTAAGAGATTAGATGCTGTCCGAATTCAGGGAATACTATCATTGCCAGAACCAAAAACAAAAACAGATGTGAGAAAATTACTAGGATTAATTGGGTATTGTAAATTATGGATAGATGGACACACTATATGATAAGTTAGTTGAAAATGAGCCCATAAGTTGGGATGAAAATGGTGAAAAAAAGTTAGAAGACCTAAAAGTTGGCAAATGCTCCAGTACTAAGTTTACCAGATTTAAATAGACTGCTCGAACTATTTGTCAATGTAGAAGAGGGAATAGCTTCTGGAGTTATTGTACAAGAATGGTGTGGGGGTTCTTTGAAGTGAAACAGAGTTTTGGGTACCTCCCTTGGTGCTGTCCCATTCCAGAATGGAAATTCCTCCTCCCACCCCCAACTTGCTCTTAAAAGTCCAGAGGAATCCTCAGAGAAGCTTCCATGTGGAGGTTCCTTTTCACATTGCCATTTATCAGTGAAAAAAGCGCTTTAGTGGCATGGAGAAAGCAGCTCTGCCTTGAAAGATCGGGGGATATTTCAGCAAGCATGTCCCAAGAAGCTAAATGCAATATTTTCATGGTAGCTGTGCTGGTTTGACCTTCTGGCTCCTAAAAGTCTTGATAAACATGACTGATTTACACCTTGCGGTGTGACAGACTGGTTCAGGATAGTGAGATCCTCATCTGCCTTTTCAGACAGCTGGAATAAGCAAGTTATAAAGCATAAAATCCCCACAAGATGCAACAGAGTCACTGCACGTTTTTTTAGTGGCACAAGACTAATTTTGTTGCAAAATTTTCAGTCCCAGCTGTTAAAAGTAGTGGGAGAGATTTCCACCTCTTGCTACCTTCCAGCCAAAGATGAAACTTCATAAAAAAGAAAATTAGTTCTGTTTAGAAATGCCAGGGTGCTACTTCCCTCTGAATCACCAGGTGTTAATAGCTGAACCCAACAAATTTATCCCAATAAAGTAAATCCTACAGATCCATCACAGCTGTCCCAGAGTGGAAGGAAAGAGCAGAGAGCAGGAAACCATCCCCAAGCAGAAGGCAGGAAGAGAAAGCAAGGATGGATTTGTGCGTCTGCTTTATTCCACACTCACCAGAATGGCTGGGAAAGCCCAACAAACCCTGAAAAATGAGATTTCCCCGCTTCTCCCAGCAGGATGATTTCAGCAGACGATTTTCAGGTGCTCCCTGAGCTCACTGGGAAGTTTTTCTCACCCAAGGAACTCCACAGGTTTTCTCTTCAAGGCAAGCCTGGGAGTCCAGGTCACTGAAATCTGTTTGGTATTTGAAATATATTGAAATCTGTTTGGTATTTTTGATTTATTCTACTCACTTCTTCCCAGCCCTGGAAGGTTGATCCCTGAGCTGTATGAAAAATAAGAGCTTTCCAGTCACATTTTCTATTCACTTTTAAAAACTGGGCAATATTTAAACAAAAAAAGCCATGCAATTAAAGGTTTTTTTGGAGGGGAATTTTGCCTCTTGAAAAATTCTCACAAGTACTAATAGATGCTTTTAGCTGGAGGAGGTGAGGTGGGGAAGTGAGCCCACTGTGGAAGCAATGTTTTTGAAATAAACAAATGGGCAGCTGCTTCCACAACAATAAAGGACGTCAGAAAATTTCACAGTAAATAATCCAGGGCATCTATTTTACATGCCAGCTCAGAAAATCGTTCTGTCCAATTCATCATTGGAAAAGTCACCTAACTCTTTCTGATTCTGCAAATTCTTTTCTTTCCCTATCAGAATCTAAGAAAGAAATAAATTTAGGTCTAATTTAATTTGTCATGACAGCGCTGATGGATTTTTAAAGAAGTAACAACATCAGACAAGCTTGGTTTGTTAATTTCTATAGGTCTGCTTAAAAAATGAAGAGAAGGTGGCAGAATTCAGTATTCAAATGGTGTTTAGGCAGCTTCCACACTTCAAAAAAAGTAAAAAAAAAAAAACCAAAAAGAAAGGGCAGGATATGGAAATTGAGGCTAAGCTTTCACAGAAGATAAATCCCCACTGGAATGGTAAGGCTGCATGACAAAAATAATTAATTTTGAGGACCTGAATCAGCCAGAGACCTCTGGAGATCTTAATTCCCGCTGGGTGAGCCACAGGATTAAATCAGAGCACTCAGGGCTTCAGCCAGGCTGGACCTGGAATCCTCCAAAGGTGGGGACAGCACAACCTGCTCCAATATGTGACTCAAATCTTATTCCATTCTATTAATAACAATCTCAGAAAAGCTGAGACACCACTGAAACCTGGAAAAAAAAATTCTTTGTGAGAACAGTGCATTCCCCTGCCAAGCTGACCATGAAGTTGAGAAAGAAAAAAATCAGATTTAATCAGGTTCCGCCCTTTTGTGGTTCACAGATGATGGTCAGAGCCACACAGCCTCTGCACTGCAGCTAATAGCTCTGGCAGGATTTTGTCCTTCAGGCAGAAGAGAGACAGACAGGGTGACACAAACCCTGTCAGGAGCCCTCGCAGGCACTTTCTGTCAGCAGAGGACGTGGTGCTCCATTTTCTGAGGATCTGTTTCCACATGAGGGTTCAATGTGCCACAGCCTGGTGATTCACACCCTGTGATCTGCACAGGCAGCACCACGAGGTGGGACAAACTGAATTAGGTCATCCCCCAAAAAAAAAAAAAAAAAAAAAAAAAAAAAATTAGCATCAGCCAAAAGTGAGGAAAAAAATGAAATTATTGACAATGACATTGATGGAGAGCCAAAGTTTTACAAATTTGTAAATGGAACACAACAGAGTTTCAGCTGCCTTTATTTTGACTCCAAGTGCCTCAAAAACTGCCTTTTTGACCAAAGCCTGATGCAATATCTGCTCCCCTCCTTCCCAGTGGTCCAACCTCCAAGCCTACAGATTCCACAGGCTCTAAGCTGTCACAGCAGTCAAGAACCAGCAGCTCTCCATGCCTACAATAAACCTGAGCATGAACAGCAAAACCAGGATATCCAGAACAGTTCAGATAAATGTTTGTGCACAAGGGATACAGCCGAGACTTTCAGACTTTCAGCATCACAGAAACTCTGCCTGGGCACTTGGCACTGGAAACCAAAGAGAGAAAAAAATAAATATCAACCCTCATAATTTTTCATCTTCCTGGCCCCATGAACAAATGTGGGGGGAAACAGCAACCATATTCAATAACATTGAGATACCCAGTGCCTCTGCTCAGTGAAAGAAAACTGAAATTTCAAAAAGTAATGTATTCTCCTTGCCTCCCATTCTATTTTCCCCAAAACATTAAAATTGGTTATTGACTGAACATTAAAAACAACCAATCAAGGCCTCCCCCAACCTCCCCCCCCAAAAAAAAACCCAAGGAAAAAAAAACCAAAAAAAAAAAAAAAACAAAAAACCCAACAACCCACAACCACCAAAAAAAAAAAAAAACAAACCAAACCAAAAAACCACCCAAATACCTCCAAACCAAAACAAAACCACAGGCAGACACCAAACATGGGAAGTTTTCTTCCAGCTCCTTTAAAGCTGCAAAGTTAGAACAGATCAGAAAATCTTAGAATACAGGATGTAAATAAGGTTGTGTTTAGTTCAGCAAAATATTAGAATGGGAAATATTTCCAAAACCTTCATCCTACCACCTTCACAATCTCTGTGACTTTTTCCAGGTGAAATTACTGCTCCTTAGCACTGTTTAAGCTGTTCATATCTGATGAACAGACCAGTGATTAAGCACAGATGTCACTGACATATTTTATGAAAAATCCCTTGGCCAAGATTTTTTCTCCTGAGAAGCTGGGAAGCTTCAGCTTCTCCATGTTGTGCTTCTCTGGAATGTGATTTGGAGAATTGTTTACCCAGCATGTGAATTGGTTTTTATTAATGGCCAATCACATCACAGCCAGCTGTGTCAATCACTCTGGTCAGTCACAAATTTTATTATTCATTCCTTTCTTTGCTCGCCCTCTGATGTCTCCTTTCTCGTTCTTTAGTATAGTATAATAATAATAATAATAATAATAATAATAATAATAATAATAATAATAATAATAATAATAATAATAATAATAATAATAATAATGGAATGCTAATATAATATTTTATTATATTAATATTATAGTATATTGTTAGTATAGTTATATATTATTATATATTATTATATTATATTATATTATATTATATTATATTTATAATATAATATAATAAATATAAAATATAATATTAATATATAGTGTATAATATAATATAATATAATATAATATAATATAATATAATATAATATAATATAATTTATATAGTATATAATAAAATATCTAATATCTACTATATCATCATTAATAAAATAAAATATATATTTTATTTTAATATAATATATACCATTATTACATATTTATTTTAATAAATGTATTTATTATATATTTATTATTATATATACCATTTTCTTTTAATATAATATATACCATTATATATATGGTGTATATACACAATATATACCATAAAATAATAAATCAGCCTTCTGAAACATGGAGTCAAGATTCTGATATCTTCCCTTGTCCTAGGGACCCTCAAACATCGCCACACACAGGTCCAAACTCACAGGGCTGCCTTTCCCAGTCCTGCACCAGCTCTCTGAGGTATTTCTTGCCCTCAGATTTGCATATTCAGATTTGGGCTAGCAATCTCCATCGAGATTGTGGCACACTCAAAGTCTGCCTGGCAGGAGTGACACAGCTTTGAGTCAAAATTGCTAAAGCCCAACCCTAATATTGTCAGCTACACATATTTTTGGTATATTTATAAACCCCTCAGGGTTTCTTCAGGCATCTCCCTTGTCCAGGCACCTCACTGGTGTGTTGCTCTCAAACCTGGGGTTTCAGCACTACAGCCTCCACAGAAGCCCCCAGATTGCCAAGCATTTCCCCTTCTCTTTCCCCAAATGCAGAATTAACCACTTTCCCCCCTTTTTCCCCTCTTTTTTTTTCCCAGTTTCCTTGCCAGCCCACCATGCAAGGTGCCTGGTCAGCTCCGTGTGGCCTCTGCCTACATTTCTCTAAATGCTAATTTAATTTGACGACTGAGCTGCTCATTCTCCATCTCCCCAGCGTGGCTCAACTCCTGATTACAAAACCTGAGTGTTGAACAGGAGGACAACCAACACTGTGGCTGGGGTCAGAGGTGAAGGGAGAGCAGGGTTAAAAATAATAAACCTGTATTTCCACCTGTGTAAAATGGTGACCCTGCTTCTGTTCCCAGCAAACAAAAAAATCCCAGAGCACAGGGGTGCCCACAAACACACAGAGAGCTGGGAATTAGCAGAATCCAGGGAAAACTGAGTGTACACAAAACTTAAAAAGTGTACAAAAAACTTAAATTTGTCTCAGTGTTCTAATTGGCTTTTGTTTTCCTCACTTCCAGAGCTCAGCTCCAGTCAGCAACTTGCTCACTCCCCTGAGCAGGGGAATGGGGGACTGAATCAGAAGGGTAAGAAGCTGCAAAATTCCTGGGTTGGGATAAAAACTGCCTCAGAGGGGCAGCAAAATCCATGCACACAAACAAAACAAATCAAGGAATTCCTTCACCACCTCCCATGGGCAGGCAGGTGTTCAGGCATTCCCAGGAAAGCTGGGCTCCATCACTTGGAAAGACAAAACCCTTGAATGTGAGTCTCCCTTGCCCTTCCTTTGTGTCCTCACCACCTCCTAAGCTGGCCATGATGTCACACAGTCTGGAATGCCCCTCAGATCCATTGGGATCAGCTGTCCTGGCTGTGTCCCCTCCCAAATCCTTGAGCACCCTCAGCCCCTCACTGCCAGGGTGGTGAGAGGAGCAGAGAAAGGACTCGTTGTGCAGACACTGCTCAGCAATTAAAAAAAAAAAAAAAAAAAAAAAAAAAATCCCTGTATTATCAACACTGCTTACAGCACAAATCTAAGCTACATCTTCCCACTGTCATCTCTGTCCCAGACAAAACCAGCACACTCACCATAAAGCAAAAAAACAGGGAGAAGGGACAGAATTCCAGTCCCTTGCAAAATAACACTAATTGCTCCATGCAAGCTATGACGATGATGATGTGACAGCCACACAGAGCAAGTTTTTTTTTTTTTCAGCTGGAACAAGTAATTTGATGACAGGCTTGCAGCTTCTCCACCTACAGACCACAATCATGCAAATAACATCTTACCACTGAGGCACCTATTTGTGTAAGCACAGGCCTAATCACTCACATCCAAGGCATTCAGAAGGTATTATTAAGGCATGATAAGGCTTATTAGGGAATAACACGGCGTTCTAAAGGCACCACAACCTTCAGCTGTGCAGCAAGGAAACAGAACTGCAGTATCAGTTGCTTCACTTTCAAAGTCCAAATATAAAAACGGCAGAATTCTGCATTAGAAGCAGCCACAGCAGACAAACCTATTTTTCTTGCCACCCTACCTTCCAACAGGGTGTTTGTCTCCTCTAAAAACACCAGTTTGTATCTGACACCTGGTAGCATGAACACCACCATGGCTTCAACTCCCAGCCTCATTAGGCATCATAATGGTTAAATAACAGGTTAAATAACAGGTGCTGATTTTGTTCTTAAATTCATTATCCAGCACCCCATGTTCTATCTGGTGTTGGGTGAATTTTGTGATAAGGGTGCTTAGATAAAGCGCATTCCAATATTTAAATATTTACAAATAAGATTAATAGATTAGCAACCAGCTTTAACCATTTTTTTTTAGTATGGGAAGATTATCAACCCTATTTTTTCTTTATGCTATGGAATTTTGTATCAGTGTTGTTAGTAAAGACACTTTACATGTTCCTGTCCTCTTGGGAAGAAAGATACATGCTTAGAAGGAAAGCAATTTGTAGTCTATGAATTTTTGTTTTATATGGACACCATTTTCTTAGTTCCACTTCTTGGATGGAAATAAATGCCTTAACCACAAGTTTCATTTATTTTTATTGCACCCAGTGCAATGTGACTTTTGATATAATAAAGACATTTGGTAAATATCTAAATCATGCCAGGGGTTTAGAAAATACTTGGCCTAATAGAAGAAAGAATCAAGACACAATGATGGCCTGAAATGATTGCCAGAATTATTTTTAGTTTTTGTGACTCTTCCCAAGAAATGCTTTACACCTTCATCAGGGATCCTGCACTCTCAGCTCCCAGCTACCTTCCCCTTTGAGCAGGGACTCTCAAGTGACAAAGGCCACACTTTGGTAAGTCTGGAAAGCAACAGGTCATTTCCAAAAAATCCTGGAGCAAAGGGAATTCTGACTGGGATCACAAAGCTCCCCCCTCTTGCCAAGAGCAGTGGGTGAATTTACAAGCCTCTCCCACAGCAAAGAGTTAAATTCAGCAGTGACAGCTCTCTATCCTGCTGCCACTGCCTGGGAGCAAAATCTCCCTTGTTCATGGCAAAATTGAGTGCTTTAGGAATGACCCTTTGCCACAGGTTTTGAGGGAAACACAGGCACCCTTCAACTAGATTTAGAAAATGGCTTTTTGTGTATTCTGCCTCCTTTGTTTGTGTACCAGAGAGCCACTTACAGCAAATTCTGTGAAATGTGAAAAATACAGCTATGTACATATTTAGAAACAATTTCTTACTGCAGCTGAAAAAGAAATTGCAGCTTTCTTGACTTACAGTCATGTTTAATATATTCCAGTAGCTTCTCATTTTAACCCTGCTGCTCTTCCAAGAATGAGTGTTCCCAGGTTTTTTTCAGCTTTCCACAGGTCACAGCTCAGATTTTAGGACACTCATGGATCACAAATTACATTCATGCTCAAAAGGCACAATCCCATCACGAACAGTTGTCCAAATGGACTCTGCAGCTTTGCTCCAACAGTGTCCTGCACAGTCCTGCCCTTTGCCAAAGGGAAATTTGATATTTTAACATGGAGACAGGGGAAGCAAGCAGCATGTTTGTTAATATGAAATGCATGCTTTTAGGCAGATCATTTCTAACACTTCATTTCTATCACTTCAAGCAACACAGAGACTCATAGAAACAAAATTTATTTAAATTACTTTTTTTCTCCTCTCCACCTTTAAGCAGGAGGACCTCAGTGCAGTACCCAAGAGTACTGTATCACATCTGTGAGGTAAATTACCAAGGTACACACTGGTTTGTTTCTTTTTGCTGCCCTTGTTGTTTTATAACCTCATCATCTCCCTCAGAACTGGTTTTAGAACCAAAGCACTACACAAAAAGCTACTGGATAAGCTACAAGAAACAAGTAATTTCTTTGTCTTGGAAGTGTCCCTATAGATGAACATCAGTTCTGCTCCCAAATGATCCATCCATCTCTTATTTATACATCCAGAGTCCCACCAAAGGTTTGCTCATTCTGACTCCCCATTTGCCCCTGTCACACCACTTTGTTCTTTTGTCACACTTGTAACTCCCCCAGGCATTTCCTTTCACACACACTGCCAATTCCAGCCCCAGAGTCCTCACCTCAACCTCCCTACGGAGATCTCTATCCCAGATGTTCAGCACTTTTATTGTCCTGGTTCATATCCCACCCTGAAGACTATTTCCTGCCCCTTTTCCTATTCTGAAATACTATTCTTCCATCCTCCAACAGAAGCTGGTAGTGCTCCCTTTGGAGCTGGCATGCTTTCTCCAATAATGAAAAGTGAAAAAGAAAAAAGAAAAAGGAGATTTAGAGTAAAGACAAGGCAGTGGGGGTGGGAAGAAACAAGCTTAACTGAAATATATAATTAAAAACACGTGTCTGACTTTGACAAGACTTTGAACAATTCTACAGATACAGCCACAGAGACATGTGGGAGACATTGCCTTTTTTTTTTTTTTTAATCTTTGGCTGCTGCACATTTAAAGTCAAATGCTTCACATTACAAGGACAGCAACCAACCCTTCCCCTGGGATGGCAAACAGCTGCCTGCTGGTGTATCTGGTTACTCCTCTGTCTATCACATCTAAAATCTCTTATCCCAGACAACAAGAATTCCAAGGATGCTGCTCCTTGCCTTCAGCCCCACAGAGTACTCACATTTATGTGTGGAGCTGTATAAAAATAGAGGGGACACCTATTTAGAAAGACACTTTGCACTCCAGGTCTCTGAGGCATAACTGCGTGGAGCACACACAACACAAAACCTTAAGGACTGTTTTTAGTGCCAGACTTCAGCAAGTGGAGGGAGGCACACAGCAGATAATGCTTTGTAACAGCTCACCAATTTTCCATTTGGAAAATGCCAAAGCAAAGGGATGACGTGGAAGGAAGACCTTCAGACTCTACAACTGTTAAGTTATTCCAGTCTACTGCCATTATTGAAGAGCAGGTATTTGTCTTTATTAGTTTCACTGCAGTTTGGACAGGAAATGCCAGAGATGCTGGTATCTTCAAGAAAATGTCCTTTGATTACAACTGGAGTTAAATTATATGTGTTTAACATTTATTTCTCTTGCACAGAAGGAAATAAATTGATTCCTGATAAAAACCCAGGAAGTTTCATGACCTTTTTTTCCTCCCCCTCACAGGTCCTATATTCCATGAAGAAATATATCAATACAAAACTGGCACTTGACAATTACAATCAGCAACATCAGCTGCAGTCTGCAGATACAAGCACCAGCAGCAGTCATGCATTCAGTGGTAATGCAATACTTAAATGTTTCCTATACATCACCTAATCACCACTTAAAGCAGGTGGAATAAGCCTGCTTTTCTGGATGGTTTAGTGAAGATACAAAATTTTGTAAATTGTGGCTTCATAACTACAATAGTGGTGGTTGTAGCTGTGTCAAAATAATGTTTTCAAAGGATGGTGTGCTGAACACTGCTAGCATCCCAAACCAGGCACGGAAAAACTAAAAAGGTTAGTGACAAAGCTGTTCTCCCCACTCCCACCTTATTTTTTCCATTGAACTAGAGAGTATTTTCAAATTCTAGGTTAGTTTTGTGCACAGAGCTGGATTTAAGAGAAATCAGAAAAAAAAGAAAGATGTGGCTACCTCCAAAACTCTATAAAACCAAATTAAATATCCAATGACACCACAGGTGACAAATCTGCATGCAGTATTTGAGGACTTGGCTTTGTGTCTCTGCTTGATTCATTCATGCATGTTCTTGAAGTGAAGCTCAACCCAGCACTCCAAAATCAGTCACAATCTGGCTTCAGGAGTGATTATCTCACATTCCTAAAAAGTTCTGTTAGTGTGGGGTAAGAACAGGGCATTTAATCAGTAAAATTGCTCGGGTTTTAGCTGGATTCATCAGGCAGCTCTGGACGAGGTAAATAAACCACAGCATCAAAATGCAGCTGTAGAGAGGACTTAAGAACAGACAACTACAGAATTAATATGACTTCAGAGTAACTTTTTAATCCCAATTAAAAGTGCATCATAAATAGCTTTCGTCTAAGCAGATATTCAGAAGTTTTACAACAAATGTAAGGACTACAGTACCAAAACTTAGGAAGAAATACTTTTATTTTCTCAGCTACTGTTCAGAAAGCCCTGAGGAAACTGATCCCCAAATCCCTAAGAGATCTGCAGCAGAGAAGCTGAGCAGCACTCTGTGCAGACAACTCCCGGTAGTACTTGGTAGAAAACGAGGCACAACATACCTAGGCAGCTTGCTCAGGTCACACCTCCTCAACACCACATGAATTCCATGTATTCTTCCCTTTTGGCAGCTACTACAAAGAGAGACATGATTCTCCCCTGGCAAGTATCCCGCTATTGGACAGGTAACAGTTTTTGCTAGCATGTAAGGTCAGACACCTGTTGTTCATCAGAAGTCACAAAAACACTGTTTCACTGCTGGAGAAAAACGGGAACAGCATGACTAGTAAGGCTTCAAACACAGCAGCCATAAATCCCTCAGTCACTCAGCATACAAAGTTACAAATGAACAAAGCTACTAGCTCTTTTTTTTTTTTTTTGCCTTTTTTTTTTACAAAGAACAAGCTCAACAGACTTTAATTCAAATACATTTATAATAAGTAAACATTTCAAAATCAAAATTGGAGGGAGTGGACTGAAACACCCAGACATTCTTGCTTTACTCTCCACCCTCCTAGAGAAGGAATGGTTATTTCTCAGAGCAGTTTGATCAGTACAGAAGACTCCCACAAACTAAAAGCTTTTGTCTTAGTTAGCTATCAGCTATGTAGTAAAAGTACATTCAAGAAGTCCTTGTATCAATTTGGTGTTTTTCAAGTACCTGGCAGCTGGTCCTTTTACAGATAACAAACAGCCCCTTTTGGCATGCAGTGTTAAACCAAAATCCATCTCTCTCAGTTCACAGACAAACTGAGAATCCTATTTATATGGTGTTTACTAGCTGACTCAGGTAATTAATGTTAACGTCTCTAAAATGAAAACATTATGAAAGACTTATTTCCTATTTAGCAGTATCACATCTCCTATTGATAGATTTGGGTTGTGCTACTGATCACTTAGACGACATTCACCTAAGAAATTTTAAAAGAATAAAATCTGAATAATTAAAATACACACTATCTGGAAAAATATCACAGATGTATAAGAATAGAAAAAAAAAAAGTAAAAGGCTTTAATACATTTCATTGTTTTGTGCAGATATTTTTACAGACTATGGCCAATCAATGAAGAAATGAAATACAAATGTTTCAGTCTTTTTAGCTCATTTTTCAAGACACTTGACTTGTACTTTGAGCTTAAGTAGTAGCTAAGTAGTTAATCCACTGATAAACAAACTCAGCAGAAAATAATTTTTTAGTTGTACCACTAAATCATTAAAATCATTAATATGACTAGTAGTACAGGAATTCAGTGCTGTACCACTAATAATATTTTTTCCTGGTTACTGTAGAGGTAAATTTGTAATCCAGGTAATTGGACTACAACAGTAGAAAAAAAATCAAACTATCCCCATGTTGTGTTCAGGTAACGTTGCACAGAACAGCTTTAGATTAAATTTACATTTGTTTTTATTCATAGTATTGCAATGATGGGCGAAATTACCTCTAAAAGTAAACATGTATTAAAAAAAACGATTGTTAACATTTTATGATGACTAAACAAAATAAATGATAAGTAGGTACGAAGAAGTAAGATTCAAAACTCTGTAACCAGAGTTTATTTTCAATATAAAGTTTCGAGTGTCAATTCTTTTTACATTGGAATAAATTCATAGTTTGCTTGATATCTCAAGTTTTGAACTTCTCATCCTTATAAAGTGAATAAATCCCCAAAAGTCCTTACTTAACAGAAATAGCTTGAACACTACAATCTACTCAAGAGCAACAGAACACTTACAGCTGTACTATAAAAGCTGGTTCAACAAAGTTGGGAAGGTGAAATTTGATTTGATAAATTCTCATTGCAGCAGACAAAAATGAAGCTTGCATTTTGTTTGCTGGCAGAAAAAGAATATTCAACTCACTAGAGTGCATATAACAAAACCAAACATGCAATCTATTGCTTTTAAAACTTTTACTGCAAGATAACATTAAAAGGACATTAAAAGAAGTAATTAGGTATCTATATTTTTTTTTCCCAAAGATAAAATATGTAAACAGGATAATAATTTTTTTCTGTATGTATATAGTTTCTCAGATCATTTCACGGGGACAAAGGAGGGGGTGGTGTTTCTCAATAATCAGGACACTTTTAACTGTAATGGGTTTTCATTGCAAAAAAAAAAGAAAAAAGCCAACACTGCTCTAATTCAGCATTAGACAAAAATACTGTGTCTCTTGCACTACTTTAACACAGCTGAAGAAAAAAAACCCGAATAGCCCTATTTTGGCATTCAGGATTACATTTGCTCAGATCTTTTAGATTTCACAAAGCTGCTATCCAGTGTTGCCATGAAATACAGACTGTTAAAATCTACGTAGCACAGGCTACTTCCAATGTCAATACTAAGTGGAAAGGAACATGAAGCAGTGCATTACACTACATTTCTGGAACTAGTACAGTAAGAGTGAAAACCTAGAAAAAGTTAACCTACAGTTTACAGAAGGAACTAATTATCTGCAGAAGCTGATTTTTTGGTTGAATATATATTTTTTGTTTTTTACACTGTGCGATTTTCTGCATCTGCTAATTTAAAAGAGACATTAAAAACTTGTTGCTTTCTTTGCTTTGTTTCCTATGTTCTCCCTTCCACCCACTCCCTATATTCCATACACCAAGCATTATGAATGTAAGCCCAAATATCCTAGACAATCCAGTGAACAGAGTTAGTGTAATGCACTGGTGTGAGGTGTGAAATAGGAAAAAAAAAAAGAATTCTCTCAGTCTTCATCGAAGTTCTGCTGTAGAAGAAAGTTGGCAGCCAGGTTTTCATTCTTCTCGCATGCGAAATACGCCTGTATCACAAGTCCTTCAGGGAATCCTAATGCCTTTAACTGAAGAAAAGAAACATATTTAGGAAGTGCATTTTGCATGTTAGGCTTCTTTGTATGTCTTTGTGTCTTGAGATGTCGCTTAAGCAATTACTGCCTTCTTGAAAATGACACTGCTGCCTAGCTCAATGCAGATTTTAGCGAGTGAAAAATAAGGTGCTGCTTCTGCCTTTAGCAAAGAGCATCCTCACTTGAAAAGGTGATTGGATTAAGTCTAATGAACCACCATAAAAACTTGTCACTTCTTTAGTGACACAGTAAGCCTAAAACAGACCTGGGTCACAGTATTGTCATGAAGTAATGTCACATTGCACTGCTGCAGAAAAAAAAAACCAAACAACTTCAAACAATGCTCATTTTAAGCAATTATACAAAGCTCCAAAGGACTTTTAACAAAAAATTGCCTGGAACAAAAGCTCCCAGCCTGTGATCTTTAGTAGGCTGTCCAGCACATCACATTAGGCCATATTTTCAATTGTTTATCTTAAAAAAATTAACTACACACTGCAGCCAAGACAAGTAAGCTGAGAGCAATCTGGTTTTCAGAAGTCAAGGAATTAATTAATGTCTGGAACCCTGCAACAACAGGGCATGAGAACATCAGAGGAGAACTTATTACTGTGCCAAGGGTTTAGCCAGCACTTAGGGGCACTCAGCAAATGAATTCTTGTTTTAGCCAAAGGCAAGTACACTCCACTATCTGGAGATTTTCTTAAAATCCTCAGCACCTGCAAGGCATTTCATGTATGGGGCAGATCAAATAACTATGAGAAAAACTGTGTCCTATTATCCCTCACAAGCCATTCTTAGATTTTATTTCTAGCACACAGACAGCATGAAGGCATCAGCTGCAATACTAAGAAATTAAATTTTGAGGTTTGTCTTTCATGGAAAGAGAAAGAAGGATCTTTGCTGGGTTTCAAAACAGGCAGTAGAGGTAATAAAATTCTGCAGCATAAAATTACTTTAAAAGAAAATGCAACAGACTAAAGATGATGACCTGTGATGAAGTACATGGTCAAATAGTTTTATTAGACTAATTTTATAATTTGCCAATTTCCTCAAGATCTAGAGAACTAACACCTAGTTAGTTCTTCAAATTCAAATAGGTATCTTCTAATGGTCCTTACTTAAGATTCAAATAGGTATCTTCTAATGGTCCTTACTTAAACTTTGGTTTTGCCAGATGAAAAAACATTGTCTTTGGGGTACCAAACCACTACCACAGTATGACAAAACTCTTGTAATCTGTCCTAAGAAAAATCTCTGAGGCATTGCCATCTATGCAAAACCACATTTGGTCAGTAACGCAGCATTTATGAATGCAATGTACCACCTCAGAGTATATTTTCATGCTTAGCAGTACTTTTAGAAAATGATAATTAACTAATTGTCATGGACAGACAACTGGGCAAAGTTTTGACTTCAACTGATTTACTTAACTATGAGTGTTCTTACTTTTTAAGTACTTTGCAAACAGTGCTCAAGCAGCCAGGCCTTTGTACCTGGAGACCTGTCATGGTATGATCTAGAACAGCACTGGCAGAGGCTTTAGCAAGCGGGATTACTTCCTGAATAATTCCTGAATAAAATGGGAGATCCATTTCCATTGTTAATTATCACAGGATGGTCTCTGATCACTTAAAATGCTCTGCCTCTCCTCAGTAAGACCGATTTAAGATATTTTAGACTCAACTGCTATAAAGCAAGAGAAGATATGACTTGAAACAAGGCTACAACAGCTGTGAAATGCCAACTATGAAAACACCAAATATGATATAAGAACTACTGAGCCAAACAAAGTTTAAGTTAGGTAGGTCTTAAGCATGCACTGGAGTCAACACCCAACAGCCACAAGAATTTCAAAGAAGAAAGGCTCACCCTTTCTATAGCTTCTTTTTCCTGAGGTGTTACTTGAATGTAGTTCATATGAGCATTCCCAGCATCTCCTATTCCTCCAGTGCTGGCACCATCATCACTGCCACTTAAACCTTGGCGAGACTCTAGAACTGGCTCATTCAACATGTGAATAAAATGTTCCTGGTGCTGGCTTATTTGCTGTGATGCACAGAACAGTAAAAGAAACACGTATATTTAATAATTGGAGTTTAAGTGTGCCAAGAGACAAGTAAAAATATTTATTTTCAGAGAATTAAGAAGTCAAAGGGACGTGCAAGAAGCGCACAGAAAAATATTGTTATATCTAACAATAAAAAATGCAATTTTAATGTTTCAATTCAACTGCAGTGATCCCTCCCCCTTCCTCACCCCCTCCTCTGCACCTCTTATGAAGTCTCAAATTTGTATCCAATGTCACAGAAAATACATTCTGTACAGCAACAACTGCTGAAAAGCCAGCAATAGAATGTTGTAACTGCTAGTAACATATTATCCGAGACAACATCAACATATGATGCTCTTGCAAAAGCTAAATCAGAATTAGTAAGCATTGTTTTCTAGTTTTAAGATCCACCTGCAGTAGTTGGGGGTTTTCCCTTCCAATTTGCTGTAGCAATGCTGGCAACAGAGAAGGATTTTGCTGGATAATTTGTCTCATCTGCTGGAACTGAGGCTGATTTCGTAAAAACTCAAGTGGATGTCCTGAAAAAAAGATCAGTGAAATAACATGTTTTTTTAAAAAGTTATGAGAATCCTTATAAAATGCATACCTACACTGCAATTTTAGACAGAAACAGGACATGAAACGGACAACACACCATTCACTGAAGAATAAAATAATTTGCTTCCTCACTTTAGCTTTAAGGAAAATGTCTTTATTCTAAGATTAAACAATGCATTTCCTTTTTACCCAGTTGTCTTTTAAGATCCAACAGCCTTGTCCTTATCTCCAACACTTTCCTCTGGATGTCTCATCTCTGGTTCATCTCAACCAGACACATCTACCCAATCCACTGTCTTGTCTCTTCTATCTTGAGCACCATTTCCAGACAGACCTTTCCTACCCTTTCATTAGGCTCCTTTCATGTATTTATCCACCTCCCTTTAAGAGGGAGATAAATTCTTGATAAATACCCTTCTCTTCAGCAGGCACCAGCCACTGTCAAAGTGCTGCACTGCTGAGTGAGGAGTCCTAGGTCAGTTATAGGTCTCTCCAGTGCTACACTTCATTGCTAAATTTCGGGTTTCTCCCTTGATATCCCAGCTTCTGTGTGGGAAATATATTAATATAGTCAAAGTGGACAGTCCCCAATCAGTTATAGAGTAGAAAATCAGAGTTTAAGTGAGAGAAAACACAATCTCTGTTTTCTCATCTGTGGTCTTGCACTTCAGAATCCAGAATACCGAATTAAAGAAATTGTGCAAGTTCACTGCATTTTTTGAAAACTTTGCACATGACATACAACAAGCCACTTGTCCCAAGAAAATACCACACCTGGAATTACCATGTTAACAGCTCTTTATCCAATTCCCTCTGAAGAGCTCACAAGCACCTGGAACTTAAAATTGATTTAAAAATAGATTGGTTAAGGGCACATTGTTTATCACATCTTCTCCAATACAGCCTTTCTTACCTCCTAGTGAACTAGTAGTCGTGGGTATGGTTGCTACTGCTGCTGCCACTGCTGAAGACTGAGATGCACCAGTGCTTGGTGGTTGAGGGGGGTCAGCCACAGCCTGATTATCTCCAGGTATCCCCTAAAGCCACAGTTCACATCAGAATTACCCACAGAATGCTGACAGACATGTTTCAACTGCATGCAGTATTTGGGTTTCAGAATGAAGGGGGAAAAATAAAAACCTTAATGCTTTCACTGCAAATACAAGGTAAGAACCTGTGAGTTATGCATTTGTAACTGACAGAGAGCACTGTGAAAAGATTAATTTTACTTTTTGGCAGGAAAAATGTGTGATTTGTATAAAAAGGCAGTAAAGCATGCCCTGCATCACTTTAAAACACACTTTGCCTGATAAAAAACACTTGCTTTGAATCCTGTTTAAAAATATTTGAAGTGAATGAAAAAATGAAACTAAATACACTGTTACACTATGTTATATTGTTGTGCAAAAGTGACATTACAGCAACAAACTGCAGTACAAAATGCTAACTAAGATTAACAATTCCATACAACTGGCAAGGAACTGAGAAGAGATACAAGAACACAGCCCTTGGGACCTGTTTCCTTAAATGAAAAGGTGTCATTCACAATATCTTAAAGGTGAAAAGGTCTGTATGTCACATAGCTTTAGCAAGTTTTAAAAAAATAGTTAACTTTTGCTTTTTGTTTATTTTTTATGTGCAAGCAACTTTATATAGGAACTGACTGCTCAGAGGCCTGAAATGGACAAAGCTAAAACACAAAATTACAATAAACTAGAACTCTGGTTATACAACAATGATACCTCACTCAGCTACTTTTCTCCTGCATAGAATTCCTTCCTACCCTAACCCTGCCTTCCTCACTGGCACTGAACTCCTGCACCAAGTCTGTCCTTTTAATCTACCTTTCTGAAGCCTGGAAACTTACTTATGGGAGAGACACAAAGAATATTATAACAAACTCTGTTGGAATAGGCCAGAGAAGTTACCCAAACAAGGGCCACCCACTTGTGTTGGGGAATCACAAAATGTAAGGAACTGAGTGGGTGAAAATATTACAGAGCTACAGGGTAACCAGACAATGAAGAGGTTTGTCAAGCCTACCATAAAAATCACTGGTAGGTAATGTAGATTAAAAGTCCTGCTGTAACATGATCTTCACATGGTATGTTCATCATTACACCTGAACAAAAAGGACAAATATGCAGCTAATATAGAGGGCACATCTAGAAAGGGAGAGTTGGACAGTGCTCTGAGCAATGCTCTTTGCCTTACCTGTTAATTAAGACACACATCAAGGTATAAATAACCTGATCATCAACTGCACATTTAAGCCACTCAGGGGAATAAAAGCAAGATTTCCCTGTCACACACTTCATTACCTTCACATGGCTCAGTGAGCTCAGTACACATCCCTCCCTCTGCTGAGGGGGAGGAGGATTCCATTCATGGTATAATTCTGATGTAACTCTCCCTTATCAGTGGTTTACAGAGCACTGATTAAATACCTTTCCCATCAAATCAGTCATTTCTGGCAATCCAAGTATAATGTAACAATTTGGGTTAATCTTATGAAATTACTAGTTGATTTCACCTATTCACAGGCACACGTCATCACTGCAATCTGTGTCCAGATCAAACAACATGTGCTTGTTTAAACTCCTAAGTTTGCTCTTGAATGGAAGGACTGTGTAAACCAGTTCAAACAAATTTACTTAGAAATTATTTGTCATCTTGAACATCATCTTAACTCTTGAACACAAGCTTGAAGTACCCCTCTCCAAATAACAGAGACTGTGTACAGTTGCAATCAGACAATGCCAGTGAGGCGTATGGACCTTGCTCACACAGCCACACAACAGAATAAAGCATGGTATTAAACCACACACAAGCCACTCTGAATGCAAACACTGCTTGGACAGCAAAAAAAGGCCACTGTTGCCTTATGGAGGATGAAACAATTGTTTACTGTTTAACGGAGCAGTACAGTGGTTTTTAGCTGATACTGCTCTCTGCAGGGCAGTAATCACATCAGGTCCACCTTCTGCACAGAACAGAGAACAAAATAGTTCCAGCTGGGAGGTACTTAAAATGATCATCTAGTCCCACTGACTGACCAATTCGTGGCTGACCAAAAGTTAAAGCCTGTAAAGGGCATTGTCCAAATGCCTCTGAAACACTGACAGGCAGAGGACGTTGACCACCTCTCTAGGAATTATGTTCAGTATTTTACTATACTCTCACTAAAGAAATGTTCCCTAAAAATATCCAGACAAAGAGGTTGGCTACAGCAGAGAAGACAAAACTCCTTCTTAACTAGAGGTTAGGAAATCCTTGGCTGAAAGAGAGATTTGAATGGAAATACCTCCAAAGATGAGCCTGGTGCATAGAAAAATAAAGATCATCTTTTGCAACTCCTTCCACAACAACAGGATTACATCTATAATCCTCAATGATCATGCCATGAAAACTGAAGGACTTGCCATCTGAACCATTGACAACAAGTGGACTCTTGAGGGCTCATCTGGGGAACAGCTGTGCTTTAATTACAGTTTAAGTCCTTCCCAACACCTTACCCTTGCTGTACTCAGGTTCTTTAAACCTGGACAGTGTTGTTACACTTAATAAATCTCTAATGTCTTGTCTTAATCTGCAGATTATATAAAAGATAGTGCTGATGATAGTTTGGATACAAGTATATGTAGAGAGAGGGTCAAAGAACAGTGTCCTCAACAGATCAGATCAATAGTAGCTAAAAAAAACCTTTTTAATATGCAGCAGGAAAGTAAGGAACACTTCAGACCCCAGCAGATCCAGAACAGTTACAAAGACCATTTACAGCAAAAGGATTCTTCTAGTAGGACAGCAAAAAGTCTGCTATCTAATATGGTATCCAAGAGCAAGACCATTCCTCCCTACTCCCTTTTCCAGCAGGAGGAAGAAAAAAGAAAATGTATTTTCCAGGGAAGGATAACACAAACACATAAAGGGACATCTTATATAACAGAAGGACCCACTTTAGATACAGGACCTACTGAATGACTAAAAATTAAGGATTTAATTATAAGGATATTCTAATAAAGATAAAAATGCAAGGACAGCTCATAGCAATCAATGCATTTTGCAGATGTGCCATGTAGCTCCATCATGGGGATACTCTCTCGCCACACACACAGCAGGCCAAACACTTAGGGGAGGCACTGAATTCATGGTCTATTTACAGACCAGATGAACAGTAAACCCAACATTTCTACAACATGAAAAACAAATGTTTGAACTTGAGGACTTATGACAGAGAGTTGAGAGCTATTGCATTCACCCTTGCTTGGCCTAATGCTAGTTCGGAATTAAACTTTTCATATCTTAAACTCAAAACATTTGTTGTCAATTTAAAATCAGAAGATTACAGTCTTGGGAACATTAATGTAAGTAGGAAGCATGCCAGGGACTTGAAGTTGTAACTACTGAAGGAAAACTTCATTAACAAAATTGACGTTTTGTAATTGGAGGGTAAAGATGCCAGATTTCTTATCAATCAATCAGAAATTCAATCCACATGTATTTTGCAAGGATTAGGTCAAGATATCTAGTTGCCAGATTTTAATAAAGTTCAGATCTGCTAAAAGGAAAAACCTCATCAGGGGAAAAATGGTGTGCCAGAGCAAAAATTAAATGTACCGGAAATACTGATTAAGCAACAAAATCAGACAGATTCTACTCGGTTATAATTCACCTGTCAGATTAAGGTGTTCAACAAGAAAAAATCCAAAAAGCCCAGCGTTTTCATTGAAGTGAAACTACATTTCTATTTCCTCTCATGCCAATGAAGTTCATTTAACTCTTCAAGCTTTATTTTAACAAATGAAAATGGTTTCTTTTCTAAAACAGTGCTGAAATGAAAACACCAGTTAAATTAAGCAGAGTTAAAAAAAAAAACCCTCTCAAACCTTTCTGCTTGTGAAGTATATTAAGAACACTGCATTGTTAGCAAAATCAGTGAATGGGAGCCTAAGGAAGGGTGATGATATGGATACAAAAGTATGACTAATCAATTAATGGTGTCACTAAGAGGTGACACAAAACCATTGGCAGTTAAAGCTATCACTGTAACTGGACATACTTTACAGACATATCCATATAAATTAACAAAAAATGAAAGCAAAGTGGAAGAGGTGGTTAGGGATTACTTCAGTGTTTTCTATAACACACCATGTCTGTCAAAATTTCAATCTCATCTTTCCAGATGGCAAATGTCACTCTCAGCAACTGAGTAATGTTCAAAATAACACCAAAATCAAAGTGAGAGGTATTAAGTGGAAAACAAAGGTTCAGGCAAGGTAAGTGCTCACCATCAGAAGGTATTCCACTGCTCTGTCAGGGTTGTTGAAGCTGGCCCTCAGTGCTGCAATCACCTGCTCCCGCTCGTAGCCCATGGACATGATCTCAGTCACCATGTTCTCATAGGACTGCCCGGTCACTACAAGTCACAGGACCATCATTTTAGGGGAATAAGATGAAAATAATCAAACACACACACAAAAAAAAAGTTTCAATAGGTAAGTGTAATTTCCACCTGAATTCCAGTCGTTCATTGAAAAGAGTACTTCATATTAAACATGCCGTGGTTCTGTGGCTTTAATTCCAAATATATTCAGTGGTTTCATTATGAATTTGATTGGAAATAGTGAAGGGTAATGAAGATAATGTAAACTTCTACTGACAAAAGCAGTACTTGTGATACTTCTGTACTTGTAATTGAAATAATGTTCTCTCTTCAAGTTTACATTTAAGGTCAAGGGCATCCTCACAGCTAATATTCAATTCCTCATGTAATCAAGAGAAGTCTCCTGCAGCTTACATTTGGAAATGTATTAATTTGAAATCTGCCTGTCAAATTATTAGCCATTGAGGATTTTCCAAATAAAGACATTCTGCTATGCTGTTGTTAGATAGATGACAATTAGTGATTAGATATTGCTATATATTGCTACATTCTGGTGATGATGGTCAAAGTAATTTAATCAACTTAATATGGACAAACTCAAATCATGCAGAAGACTTAAAAGTTGTATCTAGGAAACTCACTCAGGACTTCAGTGGGGGTTCAGGAAACCAAGCCATCTCATTTAATTTTTAATTTTTATCCCACTCAATTTAACATTTGACTAGACATCCATCACATGAAATCCCCCACCCCTTACAGCAAAAATAGATGAAAACTATCCCACACCTGCAGCAATCAAGACAAAAGGCACACACACATATATGGAACTATTTGAGGGCAACTGTTCACTACACTAATGTTACTGTAAGGACAATTATTATCTCTTTTCATAATCCACTTAATATTCCTGCCTTGAACGCAGACAGCAAGTAGTACAATTACAAAAAAAAAGTAGCTGTTCTACCATACATTGTAATTGGGCAAATCTTCAAGGTTATCTTCCTGGCAGGAAAAAACACCACTAACAAACAAACCTAGGCATTAAAATACCATCTCCTTCCTTGGATAAAGGTATTCCTGATCTCAGTGAAATCCTACTACTGACTGACTGCAAACTAGCAAGTTAGTGACAGGACAGCCAAACAATGAACAGCCATCATAAGAAACAACTAATTAATAATAATATTTTAAAAACCCAGAGGAAACAAATACAAGAGCTACTCTGTTAAGGCAAGTAAGTTGTAAATAAAAGAATCAAAGAAAACATGATGTTTTATTCCCTTAGGGAGAAGGTGTTTAACTCAAGCCAACATTAAAACAGCCCCACTGCCTCTTTCCTAACATGTGCTTCTAAACAATCAGTGGGTGTATGACTTAGGGCAGTATGCTCAAGAACAAACAATAAAACAGCCCTAGCCCAAGGGTACTTGTGCATTATCCATAAATAAAGGGTTTTAAAGCCTTGACTAATTTGAGTATTTATTATTTGGACTTCAAAGTAATAGTGCCAACCTGAATTTAAGGATTGGTAAGTTCTTCATGTCTTCATACAGAACTACATGATCATTAATTTCACATCTACCCGCATTTTTTCAAACGTGAAATAAAAAAGTCACCTGAACTTTGCTCTGAAGATATATACATCTATACTTCTATCTTCAGGGAAGCAAAAAAGCCAAGCCAATAATTGTCCCAACACAATGATTTTGCTACTTCTGCTCACATTCTTCCTTACATAGCACTAGTTTACCCCTACTACTGCTAAGAAACTAACCAAGCAGTCAGAACACCTGTTGATGTAATTACTTACTACTTGAACACTTCTGTATTGCTTTTTCAATATAAGTAAGGTAGAGACTAGAAGATTTAATACAGGAAAAAGATGCAAAAAGGCTGGGTAACTTCTGCAGCACAGGCTGCTACATAAGGCATAATTAAACGCCAAAGGAGGAAAACAGAATTACTGAAAACATAGGTGCATGTACTCCATACAATCTACTTCCTAAGTTGTGCAAAAGTGAGACCAAGAATAATAATTCAGAAGTTGCACACCAGCAATGTCATGATACACAGCTGGGCCTTTCTGTCCCTGGTGCTAGTGGAAATGTTTGAGGTCAATGCTGAATTGATTCTGCTCTGTGCTTTTATCTTTCAAGCAACATTTTAAAGCTGGATTAACACTGAAATCCAGTTCATCATACTCCCCACAATAATTCTTGTCCTATGCCCTAAAGAAATCTTAGGCTGCTCCTGTGAAAGATGTGGTTGCACAAGGACTGCAAGACGTGCAGATTTTCACGCAGCATAAAAAGCCACATCACTTTTCAGCAATTTAACTGAAAACAACAGCAAATCATAGAAAACAATCCCTGTTTTTAAAGCAAAGTAAATTCATTTCAGACAATGTAATTGAGAAGCCACAGTTAGAATATGTGTCGGATCCAACTTAGGATGTGAAAACATACTCCATCAATTTGTGCAAGCAAATTCCCTTCAGGACGGTTTTTAAAGAAAACGAACCACTGAGTTCATGCCTATTGCCCTTGAATATTTATTGGCTGACAACACTTAGAGTATGCTTACCCAGAAAATCACACTCAATACCTCTTATTTCCAAACATGTTAGGGACACATGGGTTTACCCCACCAGACACCAACCAAAGAACTCCCATACAACATGGATCGTGAGGTGATGCTCTCGAAATATTTTGGGTTTTTTTACCCAATTTTGAAGAGATTTTAATCAAGACCACCAGCTTCATTTAACTTGCTGATCAACACTGTTAACATGAGTGTTGGTGATGACATCATCTTTGACCACTAAGATAATATGAATGGTTAAAGAACCACCTTTGGTAACAGCAATAATTTCAGCCCGTTTAGTTTTAGTGTTACATTTTTGTCTCCTGCTATCAGTCTCTATCAGCTATTTTGGATTATACAATTTAAAACAGTTTGTCACATTAAGATCTAAGCTGCAGCTGGACAGACTACATCTATTAGCTACCACAAAGTCATGTAAAATATTACTGCTGCTTCTAAATCACTCTGAGCTGCTTAATTACAGCACCTGCCTCCAATATATCCACATGAAAATGTAAGTGAAACTATTTACTTGGTTTTACTCTTTGTACCAAATTGGAGCTTCATATTTAAAGACAAAAGACAGAATAAAAACCCCACCTCCTCCTTATTGCTATACCTGAATTTGTTACACTCCAAAACAACCCAAAAATTTCAGTAGGAGTAAGGAGTTGTGGGTTTGCCTAATAATTTCCTAGCCACCCAAATCAGCATAGATGATGGGCAGAGCTTCCTGTTGTCTTTATTCTGTCTATTTCACTGAGAAACAAAGATTATTTAAACTGTCAAAATAAGAGTAAGTTGACTGTAAATACATGGAGGCATTCATTTCTCAGCAGCAGATCTGGTGAATTTATCTAATCTTAATGTGTCAAAAAGCAAAGTACTTTCAAAGCTGGAACAAGTGCATAATAAAGACATCCATTTTACCAGCCCTGCACTCTGGGGTGCAAAAGTGAAAAGCACACACATATTTACATCTAGTCTTCTATTCAAGCTACTTCAAAGTGAATAGTTAGAAGAGAAATTAAAGCAAATGGGGAAAAAAGGCAGGAGTGCAAGGATCTTCCTTTCACACAATAAAAATATATAAAGGGAAATATTCTTCAGTAAGGAAGAATATTGAAGCTGGTTCCAAGATATCAACTTCAGGTCTTAGAGAGGAGCACTTTAATTATAACTTTAACAATGACAGATACAGAAGAAAATGTCAACATCTGCTAATCCGTCATTTTTCTGCTGCACCAAAATAATGTCTACATTAAAAAAAAAAACTCTCCACTTACCAAGTGCACTTATAGCATCCTCAAAAAGATTTGATCGAGATGTATCACCTGTTGTACTGTAAGATGAAGACAAGTGCAATGGTAATTACAAAACTTTGGAAAACTTCCTGTTTTTCAAAAAAAAAAAAAAAAAAGAAAAAGAAAAAAAAAAAGCAGCAGCAGCTGTAACTCTAATAGCCCCTTTTGTTTCTAAAAAACCAACAAAGCTTTCAAAAGAGCTCTCTTTTGGTCCTATAGTGAGAATAGATTTTACAAACTTTTAAATTTTTAAAACAAGGCCAACCTTCCCCCGCTACCCCCCAGAAGTTTGGCTCTTGCCCATCTGCTCAGGGATTAGCCATCTGCTTGCTTGAATGCTTTAAAGGGTGGGAGAACAAGGTGGATTTTCAAAAGCACACAGCAGTCTCACTAACTGCTTCCCCACAGCCACCAGCTTGACCTCAATGAGGACCCAAGGAGGCTGGTGGCAAGCACTTATTAAAGTCTCAGTATACTGCTTTCCCAGGAATACAAACTGCTAACATCTGCAATTACTCCATCTCAAGTTATCAAAGTTGTTAAATTACAGGATTAAAGGTTCACCTCCATGAACAGCAAGGAACACAGAGGCACAACAGAACAGAGGAATACCAGTTTTAATCAGCCACAGCCAAGGCTGCCCAGTTCCCAGGGCTGCAAAATTAAAGCATCAGCCCCCTGCGCTCAGGGTGACACCCAGGGTGGGTCAGCAGGACTCCTTCAAGGGCATTACAGCCCACAGGGCATTGAGCCCAACTCACTGTGGGGTGCCAGGAAAAAGTGCTGGGGTAAGAAATCCAGAGGAAGAAACAAAGGCAGGGAAAGGAAAGCTTAAGGCACCATGCAGAAGAAGAGCATGGGTCAAGAGTGCAAAAAGAGGAGAAAAAGGGCCAATCATACTCAAGAAACACTCGCCTGGCTGTGCTCTGCACCTCATCACCCAATCCATCCTGTCTTTTTATTAAATTCTACTTCTAAAAATGTTTCATAATGTGGGGGGGTGTGTGTCTCTACTCTACACACATGTATTTGGAATTCCAAGTGTTCACAGGGACAGGGAATTGAGAGACAGGGGGATCCAGACACCTGTGGAGCCAGCAACTGCTGAGACCAGTGTGGAAGTGGGAAAGCCAAGGACTGCAGCCAGTTCCTGGGCGAGCCCTCCATGTGTGTGTATGTGCAATGGGAATCTGAGTATCAGGGTCTGGAGCGGGCTGGCAGGGCTCAGGCAGTCCCCATGCCCTGGTACCAAGAACTTGGCAAACTCTAAGGGGCCAGCTATCAAAAGAGAAATTCATATTTTTCTTTTGTGTTTTGTCCATTTTCATTTTGCAGTAGTGGGCTTTGCTCTAAACAGCCAGAGGGGAAGTGGATGCGGCTGATCTATCTTGCATGAGTGCTGGGATTTTTCCCACCTGAGCTGACCTAAGCAGGCAGACACATATTTATAGGTATATCCATATTGTGTGTATATTTTGGGAATACACAGTCTTGATAACATGATAGACTTGAGTACATGGAGCTGTAGAAACCTCAAATTTATCAGGCTACCAGACTTGGCAACTCCTATCAGCAAGTGAAAGATCATCAGATTGATCTGAATGTTTTCAGAAGATGCCACAAAAAATCCAGCAAGGCACTTACAGAGATCTCTGTAAGATCTATGCAAGAAATAATTTGTTACATCAAGAATGTAAATCTTAACTACTGACAGATTCTAGTGAAACAATCAAGAAAAGATCAAAGACAAAGCAAGATGCCAGCTGGCCTGGCCTTGGGTCAATAAATCTTGCCTTAGTAATTTAGCTTGCAAAGCAAATCAGAAGCAAACAGCATTCACTGAAATCAAGGCAGGTGATGACTTTGATGTCTATGTTAAATTATTTTGTTTCTCCCTGTCAAGTGTGTACACTGAGGGTCCCTTAGTGCAGTTTTACAAAACTGCAATCTGTACATGAAAAACACTATTTCAGTATGACAGATTGATCTTTGAACTCACTGGACAAATTGAGCAGGGGAGAAAAGAAAAAGAAAATAACCCCACTTATTAGTATTTTTTAACAACTAAGTTAATTTGACTGATAAATGAAACTTCATTTGCATTCCATTTCTAAGAAATACTCATTTCTCAGAACAGCAAAATTAAAACATCAATTTGTGCATTTAGTGCAAGAAATTTGTAATGAGTTTTTCAAGACATTAGGCAATTGCAAGTTTTGCTTTGTTATCATCAAATCAGTATTCGACAGTGTTTAAATACAATCACTTAAAAAATACTGTCTTGTGCACCAGTATTCCCAGAAATAACACACAAATAATTTAAACCCAGAGCACAAAAATGAAGATTTGATGCTATGCAGCACTTCGGGGGTCATTAAATTCCTGTTAACAACATTTTAATCCCATGCAGTACTTCAGCAACTTAAGCAAAAAAAGGCAACAGCATACAACAGGGGTGAAACCTCTAACTTCCACTTGATTTTCTCAACTGTAGAAAATTGAGGTGAAAAGTTTTCCCAGGTTTCAGAATTAATTACCTGCAGATAGGTCAAAGAACACTCAGGGAAAAAAAAAAAACCAACCTTGTAGCTTTAATGCATTACATGATTAAAAGCAATACCACATCCTACATTTTGGAAGTAAAAGCTCTTTGCAAAAATTAAGAGACTCATACAGCAATAAGGAATTTATGGTTTGAATCTGACCAACATTATCAAAAGCACAATCAGAGGGTTATGAGCAGGACAGGACACATTCCTCTTCAGACTTCAAGAGCTTTGTCAGCAGTGGATCCCCACTGCAGGTGAATATTCTCAGTCTGAAAAGAAACTTGCAGGATAGCAACTCTGAAATGCCTAACAGGAGCTCAAATCTTGTGTCATTTAACTCTCCCCTCCACAGGTTTGTTCCCAAGATCACACTTCCCACAGGAGAAGGCATAAAAAAGGAGAGGTGCTTCTTACAATCAGTAATAACATACTTGAGTCTGAGACCGAAATTACAGTCAAGAAAGAAGAAAAATTAAATAGAATGGAGAGAGTGATTGGCGTAACACCGTAATAAAAACTTAAAATCAAAACCAGAAGCAACAGAAACAGGAACCCATTTTTGGAGGCTTATCCATACCTGTCAATTGATGATGGACTGACAGCAGCTGGTGCCTCAGGTGGTTTTTCTTCAGGCTTCTCCTCTTTCGGAGCACTCACAGGTGCTGGCTCACAAGCCACTGCATCTGGTGCTGGTGGTGGAGGGGCAGGAGCTGGCACAGGGGCAGGAACAGGGATTGGTGCAGCAACTGCTGTGGGAGCTGCAGTTGTTGAGCCAACAGTGGAAGTGGCATTTGATGGCTGAGTCGCTCCAGCTGCTGCTTTGGGCTACAGGAGGACAAAAGAGTTCAGGCATGGAACAAAGATCATAAATCCACGGCTCTCTGAGTTCTGTTAAGACCATTTGTGTTTGCTATCGCTGCCTCAACATCAAGCACAACATTAAAATGTTGCAAGACATTAGCTCTCTCTTGCCCTTCACTGTGTTTAAACAAGCAACTGAGAGCGTCACTGAGGTACTCACACACATGAGCGCTCACACTCTGAAGTGAAATTCAAAGATCTAAATATTTACAGACCACAATATTCTAAATATGAAAACAATCCTGAGTTTTACAAAAGCACATTTTCCAGAAGAAGCCAAGACAGTTGCCAAAAACTATCTGCAGAACAAGCATAAGCTTTTCTCACCACTCAGATGTGAAAAAAAGTGATAAAGACAGAAATCACATTTCATTACAAATGCTGTTTGCTGGAACACAAGATGAGAAAAAAAATTAAACTTCACCTGCAACATGTTTCAGTTATGCAATCTATGCATTCAGAGCACTAAAATAGCATCTCTTCAGTTCATGAAGTAAGCACCAAGGATAAAGCAAAATGAAGGACTACCAAACTTACAGCAGAATATATAGAGTGAATAATACTTATATGCAATTGTGAAATAATCTTCACATCTCTAATGGAAACCTGAATTTTTCTTGGATACAGTATTAATCCCATGATATAAAAATAGCCCCAAGGGCTGACAAAGCTGACCCCAATCTTTGCCTTTCCAAGAGAAATAGCTGAACTTCAGCAAAACTACTTATTCAAGGTGCTCCACTTTCAGACATTCCCTGCTTGAAAAAGAAAACATTTACTTCCTCCTTTTGTCTGCAAGGAGAGGTAAAGCTTAAGAATGAATAGCTTCCAACATGATGGGAACAGCAAATAACATTTTAATAAGCACTCAGAGAAGAATACTGACACAGTAGGAATGCAGGGGGGGTTATTTTCTGCTGGATTCCTAAACCCTTAATGCAACAACGTCTGAGCATCAGACAAAGTTAGCAATCTGTGTCTACATGACTGGGCATGTCTTACCCACAATAGAATCAGGAAAGGGCAATTGAGCTCCAAGAGTAGCAAAAAGATTGTAAGACTGAAGAAATGTCCAAAGTACAGGTCCTTTATTATCAGAATATACTGAATTTAGCTGTTCTTCACAGAGATCTGCCTTCAGAATCATAGAATTGTTGAGAAGACCTCTAAAATGATTGAATCTAACCCAGCACTGCCACACACACCACTAAACAGTGTCCCTAAGTACCACAGCCACACAATTCTTGAACATTTCCAGGAGTGGCAGTTGCACAACTTCTCTGGAGCCTTCTGCCATCAACAAAATGAAAAACTGGACTCTGACATCTCATCTGCACCTGTTTTCTTGTACTGATAAATGGCCCTGTGGCAAACCACAGACTAGCAAGCTGTTCATTCAGGAAGAGAGCAACAGCAGTTATCTTTAACAAGCCCACTGGTTTAATTATGTTTACTATTACCAGAGATAAATAAGGGGCATCAGAATATATGTTTTCTTTGTCAGGAGGAGGAACTCGAGCTTCAAAATTAATTTAATATTGAAAACACAGATGAAGCCAGTTTGATTCAGATCGCCTGGAATGCCTGGAAAATCAGTGGCTTGATTCCTGGAAGCAGCCTGACAAGTGGTTCAGAGAAGAAATACTTCAAACACGTGTCACAGTCATTCCCTATAAATTGCACTTGCAGGCTTTCAAAACCCACAGGTTTGTTTACTGCCAGATGTATCCTGTCTCTACTGGTTTATGCTGTTGAGTTTGACAGGAGAAAAAGCCATGAACTATGAAAAGCAACATGGCAAGGCTGGAAGAGATCCATACAGAGAATTTAACCACAAACTACCTAGGTAGCCTTCTTCCTTTTAATAGTAAAAGGGAAAAAATAACAGAGAGACATGAAAGAGTAAACAGTAAAATCAGCCATTAGCAATTTTTTTTCTTTAATACATATATTCAGCACAGAGCAAAAGCAAAAATCAGCCCAGGCAAACCAAGACTATGAAGCAATATTTTGTATCTATTCACACAAGCTTTTTACTGTTGATCTGAATTTGCTTATGATGAAATTCCACTGGTTTTAAGAATGGATATATACACCTACTAATCACAAGAAGAAATAGAATTAAATTAATGAAGCTTCCTACTCAAAAGAAACGATTACTCACCTTTGTCACCATAACCACCACAAAGTTCTTCTCATCTATCTTGTATTCTTTAAGAGCAGTTTCATCATTAAGGATTTTACCTGGGAAATTAAACAGGCAGAAATTAAAAAGCTGTTTAACAAATCAAGAAATGATCTTGGGATTTCCTCAAGAAAACATGTTTTATGCAGATTATAAATAAATGTTAATTCAAAAAAAGCAGTTTGGCCATTAAGCTTTGGCAGCAGAGCTACACTTTTCCTCATGCGATGTACAGAGTAGTGGATAGCTTGAGGGCCGCTGCCCTAAGTGTTGCAGATGCTTTAAAACCATTTAAAATAAAAGCATAAAATCTGGAAAGAGTCCCTGGAATCTGGAAAGATCCTTAACAAAGATACATGTAATACAGAGGAAAGGCATTAACAGACAAAAAGCTTAACCAAGTAACTTATGTCTGCTTACACAGTAAGGGAAATTCCTTTCTACTTATCTTCCATTTGTTCTTCAGATAAGAGCATTGCCTGCAATAACAAGTGTGTGACCTTGCAACTTTAACAATTTGCAAGGCTAAAACATTAAAAAAAGCTAGAACTATTCCATAATTTCCCACCTTGACAGAAGGATGAAAAAGCTATCAGACAAACCCAGAAACATCTGTTATACTACAAATTTCGATGTTTCACAAGTAGAGGTGGTACTGTGACAAAACAGATTTGCATCACTTCTACAAGAACTTAGGAACACAGTAAATCACATACTCTTTGCCTTTTCTTAGAATAAGCTGACTTGGAGGTAGCACCACAAATCAGAAAAACAAGTCTGTATTCCAGTGAGTTTTACAGCACTGATTTCCACTACAGAATTTTCAGGGAATATTTTGCAATTAAAACTGATTCATTTTCTGAAGATGTGCCACAGACTACTTCCATTTCATAACATCTCCAGTGGACTGCAACAAGAAGGACACATCCTTACCCTGATGATTGCAAGGAAATCAAGCAACACATGCACTGTGTGGCACTCAGAACACAAATGACTGGTTCCACCAGTCTTGCAGGTCAAACATTCAAGGAAGTATTACATGTAGTGCAGTAACAGCAATACCTGTAGCATCTGACTCAGAACCTTCAAGGGTTTACTCACAATTTTTTATAGGCACTTCGGGGAAGGATTTAATGAATGTGTTTGCAATATAATATATATACTTTTTGAAAGTATACATACAGACATCCTGTCTTCTCAGAACCCACCAGTCTCAGGGCTTCTAGAGCTTACCCAAATTCAGATGTCAACACAATGGACAATCAGAGCCTCTCTAATCAAAGTCAGCTGGGGGTGTCACTTTGCTTTACCAAACTATGAAAATTCCACAGTTTAATAATTTTAATAATAATTCATTTTAATAAAAGTAAAAACGTCACCAATATACCCTCATATCTCTTGTCCAAGAAAAAAAAAAGATAATCTGTCTTTGTACAATATTATATTATCAATCTTATTTCCTACATTTCCTACTGCTTGTGAGGGTTATTCAATATTGCAGATACATTCTGACTTCACAAAACACTCCAGTCATGTCACAGAATCTTATGCGATCTTTGATTTTTGCAATCACAGTAACACAATATTAAGAGTGCCATGCACTCTTAATACACACATTGCACAAAACCTTATGCCTGGTTCACATTTCTTGGTTGTGTAAGAGACTTCCACCTTCATGTTCTTGACGTGCACTCCCCCCAGTGAAGTACCAGGGACATAAAACTTGCTATGGGATGTTGTCCAGAGGAGCTGTACAAACACAGAGACTCACAGCTTCTCTCCCATCAGCATCTCTCCACTGTTAACAGTGGCTTTGGCTTATCACAAGTGAAAGCTTTGTACTTGTTACAAAGCAGTACATGACAAAAGTGAAAAGTCCACCAAAGTTTCTTTCAGACCCAGTTTTAGAGAAAATAAAACACTAGAGGGAGTACTGGAATAGCACCAAAGTTCTGAGATGAAGTGAAAACAAAAAAATGGATTTCTGTATTAGCACCAGAATGAACAAGGCAAGTAAAATAAAGCTCAAATAAGTTAATTTCATGTTTTTAACTGACATTAGCCTGCTTTTTGCTAGTGCATAATGCACAAGCTCTGACAGAGCTTAAAAGTATTGAAAGTACCTTTGTACAGCAAGGATTTGGTGGTGAGTTTCTTTTGTCAATCCAAAAGAAATAATCTAGCTTTTAATTCTCTGTGGTATATACAGCAGTGCTTCAGCTATACACAGCATAAATTGAAAAAGAAAATAATTAAGCCAGAGCAGCAGCTTTGACCTGCTTAAATCCTGAATTCTTGTAAAAAAAAGCTATTTCTTCTTCACCCAGCATATTCTTAAGATATCATGTCACAAGAGAAAAGATGTCAGACACACATGCATTAAAACCTAAAAAATTCTAATTAAAAATTAAGAGTTCCCTTTGACATTGAGTTAATTTTTGTGTTTGTGGAGGTTTTTATCCTGTCTCTACTTCAGTACTCAGAATTCTTAGAAGACTTAACATTCACATCCAAGTCAAACAACAACATAAAAGAAAGCATGTTCAGATAAGTTATCTTCAGAATATCCATTACCTGCATAAATTAGTTTTTGGCCAGCTACTGGAAAGGCATCTTTCCCCCTTTCTGATTCAATCTTCTCTTTCAGAGCCTTCACCTGAAGCACAAAAACAGTCTTAATGAAAACAAAGTTCACAGTACAAACCTAATTAAGTATACTTCAAGTTTTAAATACTGACGAGTAGTTTCAATCATGCCTTGATTATGTCAAGTTTATCAGTCTTCAGAATATGTCACTGTAACCACTTTGCAGAGCAACATGCCCCTTTCCCTTTCTGTGCTGAATCAAATCAGGTAATTAATTCTTCCATGAGAAGTTATTTGTATGAGTGCACAACACAGTGAAAAAGTAAATTAAGAAATGTGGGGAGCAAAAATGTTTTCATCTCTTGACCCATTTGCCCTGTTCTTTCCCTGAATGCAGAGGGCACAGCTGCTATAAACAGAGAGGAAGGTTTCCATCATCATAACCACTTTTCAGGGAATTCCTGTTTTTTTTTTTTTTGGCAAGATCACCATGACATCCAGCCTTGAAGTCCCCACGTGCAAAGACTTGTGCAAAATGTTCAGATGCTTATCTTACATAAATTGTTTTCAACTCCTCCCTCTCCACCACAATTTCTGGAGCTCCACACAGCAATTCTAAGCCTATACATTTACTGGCTTGCACTGATGCATCACCCACACTTTCACGGCACCAATAGCTCAAGTGGCACCGCTGGCTGCTGTCATGTATGAGAATGCTCTCAGTTCTCCAGGAAACCTCTGTAATGCCACCCTGAGGAGGGAAAGGAAGCTCCTGTAAAAGCATTCCTGCACTGACACAGCTGCAGTCATGTTATAAGACAAACTGCCTGCACACACAGTCAATTCTTCTTGCTTTTTTGCAGACAATCCCAGTGTAGGGAAACCAAAGACAACCAATCTGCTATGAGCTTATCACTACAAGCTAACATCACCCTCTAAAGGTTGGTGGTTTTTTTCCTGAATATTCAAAAAATCTATTTCATAAAGCTCTGCAAGGATACCGAACACAACATATTGCTTCCCTCTATGGAACTAAACAAAAATAGGGAGCCAGCTCTTTTTCCCCAGCAGATGAAGAAAGGATGCTTTTGGTATTTTGTATCATACATGCCATCCCAGCACCTGCCAAATGCTTTGGAATTAGTCTCCAACCAGGCAGCTCCTCTCCCACAGTAAAACTAAGAGCAGCTCACAGCCACCCATAAGTCCTGAGGATAATCAAATTTGACAGTAGTTTGCTGAAAGCATCATCATTCTCAGGCACTTACTTTACAGCAGTCTGTCCTATACTTGGATTTACATTTATTTTTAAAGCATATTTTCTTGAAAATTAAAAATATGAACTTGTTAATTCCTCCCCAGTTTTAAGGATGGAAGTGACTCATGTTGCTGCTGAACAATCTCCTTCACCACAGATAAGCCATCAAGGATTTTTTTCCTAAATTTTAATAATAATACTGTCTAATACTTCACACAACTTCAGTTAAAGTCCTGCATGCACTAGGGCAAATCCCTTGAATCACATTAAGAGCGTGTTATGTTTGCAAATGTCTACTTTTTAACACCTTCCTTATATATTCTTATGCTCTTGTACCAATCACTCAAAGATAATGACTCCAGACTACTTCTTTTGTACCCAGGTACCATGTTTGTCATAGATTTGTAAGAAATATTGCAATCTGACTAATGTGCACAATCTATTTTCAGGGAGAAAATTAAAGTTTGTTTCATGTCCACTGCATAAATCAAGGTACTGGCTTCAAATGTCAACTTAGTCTCCCTTATTTTCTATTGTTTTATTCCAGACAACAGTCTTTTTCCCACAGGGAACAAAACCAAGATGTGTTCTTTCAAACATAAATGTTTGAACAGCTAACAGTCCAGGTCAGGACACACTGAACACACATGTTGATTTACTGCACAATAACTGGATCCATGAGAAGGAGTTAAGATATTTACTGCAGGAGGATCCAACAATTCATTTGCCTTTGCTGACCACCTGTGTGTAGCATTTCCCCTTGTTATTACTGTGCCGTGATTGATGTACTGCAAGTGACCTGAGGCACTGCTGCCTTCCAAAACCTCCCAAAATAAGTCTGCAAACCCCCCTCCATAAGCCTGCAACAAACAGGACTACGCTTTCATCCCTTTGGCAGGTGGCATTCATCTCCAGACATAGGCAAACTTCCATTTACACCATGGAGCCAAAGGAAATGGGAAAAATTTTTTTTCTGGGAATCTGTTCCACTGTGTTTCACCACCCTCACTGCACAAAATCCCTTCCTTACATCTATTCTTAACAGGCCTGCTAAGAGTAGATGTATCTTATATACATTTTTCTTATAAAGAACCTTCTGTTTGGCACTGGAAGGTTCTCCAAGATCTCCCCAGAGCCTTCTCTTCTCCAGCCTGGACAAGCCCAGCTCTCTCAGCCAGTCTCCATAGGAGTGTCCCACCCTCTGAACATCTTCACGGCCTCCTCTGGACCAGCTCCAAACAGTCCACATCCTTCATGCGCTGAGCACCACCAAGAGCACACAGTCCCACAATATCCCACAGGATTACACCTAGGAAAACTAACTCAGCACCCACAGGCAGTTTCAGCCTTGTTGGACATTCAGGTGGCTGTGCTTCAGCTGTACAGGCGCCTTCCACAATCCAAAACCCCTCTCTGCATGCTAATAACTGACATAATTTTTATTATTGTGGTGGTTTAGGCCAGGACAGACTAAAGACATGTACTAATTACTATGCAGTAACTGGATCCACCTGAAGCAGTTTGGTATTTATTGCCTCAGTGAAATGGTTATCAATGCAAATAGCACATGAGGTTACAGAACCATGTGGTCTTCTGAACATAAAAACAAACTACAGGTTTTCTCCTAGAGAACAGAGATAATCTTTGGCTAAAGCTTGCCAGTACAGGGGCCACCATTAACTTCTTAATTCTTGAAAAGACTGGAAATCCTGAGGAGAAAAGGCCGTTACAGTTTTCAGTGCTGGTCTTTATTCTCTGCCTGTATTCTCGCCACATACATCAATCAGTTTAAGAACAGATTATATACTAAACTGGAACACAAATTACTTCTGTTCTCTGGCTGACAGCTTACAAAAATCTAAAAGGAATTTAAGCTTAACATAACTGTGCCAATTTACAGTATTTTGCTACCTATGCCCAGGGACACTGCCATTTGCAAAGGGGAAGATCATTTACATGGGTCTCTCATTTAATTGGACATTCACTCTACTGTGAACTTTTGCCATCCAAAGATACTCAATCTTATGGTGACTGACAGTAATCCACCATGGACTCCTAATCACAAATTAAAAATTTAAAATTCTGTCATGTCATTCAAGTTGCTCCTTTAAAACTGAAAATACATCAAATAGTCGAGTAATTTCAAGATTACATTCAAAAACATTTCAGAGCATTGCTTAACTGCTTTATAAAGAATAGTGATTTAGATAAGGGAATCTGTCCTATCTCAAATGGATACAATGAACCGACTGGATCACACCTCTTCAAAGGAACAAACAAAAGGACTTAAACCAACTCTTAACTAGTAGAGCTTGAACCTGCAAGAAAATACAGTCAGCTGCAGACCTCATCACTCTCCTATCAGAGACAGAAGTTCAAGAAAACACTCGGGCTAAAATAAAAAGTGCTTTCCTATCTTCTGGCTTTCATCACTGCCTAGTCTAGGAGGCCAGAAACACATCATTTGCAGAGGATACAATACTAATTCTCAGGGAAAAAAAGGAATAGATAAGATCAGATACATCGATTTCCTCTTGTAGTTCTCACTGGAGTGACTGAAGGCATAGTAAGAAATAACTGTGCCATTAATTCTGTGTAAGAGGGGAAAATGCAAAACAACCGGTATGTCAGACAGCAGAACGATCCACTTTCATTTATATTTAAACCATAGATGTTCCATTTTCAAGGAGGAACTAAAAAAATAGAGAGAAAGATAAATATATATATATATAGAGAGAGAGAGAGAGAGAGGCTCTCTCAATGCTTTTCAGAAAATACAACTGCATCTTCCAGCTGCTGGTGCAGTGAAAGGCTGAAAAAAGCAACATCCTAAACTTTGCCTCCAGCAAATTAGTTGGCTGAGAATCTGACTCCAGCACCACCATTGGTTATTAAGTGAAAATTAATTTTGGGGAAGCACACCCAGCACATTGATCCATCAAACCGAGAAATCATTCACAGATTATGATTTATTTTACTCATAAATACAGATCCATAAACTAAACCTTCAGGCTTCCTAGCTTTATTCAACCTAATTAGGGTTCAAAATGTATTTCAGACCTCACCAAATCCCATTTTTCCTCTACCCTTATAAAATTTCACAGCACAGTAAACAGAGCCTGTACTTTATGGCAATAACTTTAGGACTGAGCATCAATTCATCTACAAACACTTTACCCTAAAGATTCAGAAACAGCACACTAACAAGCCAAGATGACTTTCTTCTGTCCCCTATGAACTCAGATATGAAACTCTCCCTACTACTCTGAAACTAAATGCAATGTCCTCGAGAATATATTATGCCATGCAGTCCGTTTAATAAAGAGCTAGAGCTGACTGACTCCTAACTGAAAAACGGAGGTCTTCCAAAGAAATACCAGTCATCAACTGCATCCCAGACAGGCATCTAAAAATGGGTTTCATGAAATCACCAATGCTGAGTTTCCCAGTTGCTCTTTGCAGTCACTTTTTGCCAGCTAAGCGAGCAGGGCATGCTGGGTTCCATCCAGGCAAGCAGTTCCCATTGATCACACACCCTCCTCCCTTTCCCTTCACACACCAATTTTCATTTCTCCCACCTCATATAAATGCTAACACAGAAGAGGCAAGAATCATCAGTTTATTCAGAGACTCATTTCATAAATCCCAATGAAAAGGTGAATAGTGTACTTTCATCGATTTTAATGTATAATTACACAGGCAAGACAAATTGCTGAACTTCTTGAGATGCTGGGAGAAACTGAACACAAAGCTGGAAAGGATCTCTTCTGACATCAAGCCACAAACTCATCTTCCACACCATGATCTCCATCAGGAATCTGATGCACCCACAGACAAGGTTCTTTGCTACGTCTACCACGAGGCTGCTACAAAGTTTACTCTGATATTGGAAGTCTTTTCCTAGATTACACCCCAAGTTAATTCACAGACTATTAATACTGATTTGTTCTTGTGCTGATGTTATCATTCAAGCATGAGTAGCCTTCCCACATCCACCGGTGCTTGCCAGTGTAAAACATGTACATAATTTCACCAAAACTTTGAGCTAAACCAAGCAGGTCTCTTTAGTTTTCTTTCATGTCAGTCACAGTTTCCCACAGGCTCCAGGCACCTCTTTCCAAAGGCAGAAATTCATTGTCCTTGGGAACAACTGGCCAGCACACTTAAAGCAGAAGAGCATCACTACTCTCCCTGGTTGTTTCAGGATCGATGATCTTCAGGGCTTCACCTGTTAATGAACCCAATTCCAATTAATCCATGCTGCTCATTTGAGAGCTGTTTACCAAAGTCTGACCCTCAATTAGGCAGACAGGTACTAATATTAAGCCTTGTATTTTTCAATGACATCATGCTTCTGGGTTGATTTGTAATTAGAATCTTATCAAATGAATTAAGGGACTCTGAAGAGATGGATCCCAAGACCAACTCTGAAAGACTCTCACTACCAACCTAGCTCTGCTGAAGTGCTTCTCTTGGAGGATAAATGTTGCACAGAGGGGTTTTTTTAAATTTACATTATAATTCTGTACCACTCTTCATCTTTTTCTGTAGTAAGCTAACGTGTTTCTCCCAGACTTTGAGAAAAGTCATAGTTAGGCAAGCACAAAAGATTTTACTCCAACTGGCTTTGCTCTTTTCCTCCTCCCTGGGGGGAGGGCATCATACTCTGAAAAATTGTTTAGAATTTAGGCTTAATATTCCTGAGTTTTCTCCTCCTACTGCCCTTGTAAATATATTTACCACATGTTGTACTGCTACACAGCTACTGCTCAAAGTCAGGCGAGGACAATGCAGCTGTATCAGACAATAAACCTGCTAATGAAGCAACAAAATGACCAGTGCAACAGGTTTTACTACCCTTAATCAAACTCCATGATCAGCAACTGATTAATGACAAATACTGTGCCCACTACTGAAAACATGCAGAGGATAAGAAATTACTAAGCTCGTAAGTCAATGCTTTACAGTTCTTTTACTGGTAAGAATCTATTTGGTTCCAGCTACTTCTTTCTACAAATCATAAAAGCAGATTTTTCTGGCACAAAACTCCATTTACAGTGTTCTCTTATATTTTCTTTCTAAACAGGACAGTCATATTTAGTCAGAAGGCAATAATAATGGTGGTTACATGAACAGATCACTGCCCTACTTCAGGCCTCAAAGGCATAACAGATACAGTAATTGGGAAGAACCACAGGAGAGGAAGAGCCTTGTGAATCCAGGCAGGCTTACGAGCTTAGTAAGTGCCTGGGAAAAAAACCAAAACAGTTGTACTCCAATAAACAAGGCATCTAGAATTACTCCAGCATTTAAAAACAGACAGGATAAAGCATTCATAAGCTCCTCTATTTACTTGCTGTATTTACTGCTGCTGAATTTTGCATACAAAGAAAGAAGCAGCATCCTCTGAAGAAAAATAATCAGGAATTGTCAAGGTAAAAATCTAAATTCAGCCCCGACATTTACTTTCTCTGCAATTACCTCTACCTTTCTACTTTCCTCTATAAAATGCATCTCATCTACACACAAGTGAAATTTATAAGTCTAGTGATCATTGTGCACTGACCAGAGATCAAGAGAAATAATTTCTGATCTCAAAGCTGGCCTCCAGGCCTCCACACACTTCTGCCCTGCATTTCAAAATTGATGTATGCCCTGTCTGAAAGAGGAGACACCGGGGCCAGTTCTCTGATGCAAAAAGGTGACTAAAAGCAGCTTTGTACTAACAGAGGAACACCAATGTCAACCTAAAGCAGAGCTTTCAGCTATCTGCAGCTTGAAGAAAACCAGCAAGACGGACAGTCCTGCCTCTGAAGCCACAAAGGCTTGTTTCAGTAAGAAAGCTTACATTCTGAGTGGTGACTCTTGCAATGGTCTTGTTAATTAGCACAAAAAATCCTCCTGTAGATTTGGGCAGACAGTTTTTACACTGGGCATATTCCCCACAAAGTGATTTACAAGTATAAAAGTGACACGGTTGAGTATGAAGAAAACCGGCAAGACATTTCAATCAATGTTAAAAAAACCCTTTTCCAACACTGCATGCCTCTGACACAAAAACACAGGGAAAGACAAGGAGAGGGAGAACCAGAGTCGGTGTGCAGACAACTCTCCGTGTGCTCACAGCCACGGCGAGCCCTTCCCTCTCCTTTTCCCGCTCCTTGGGTGCTCCCTGCAGGGCAGCACGCAGAGGACAGCCATCCTCACAGGCTCCAGGTGAGACATGCTGCACATCCCCACGGCCTGAGAAATAAGGAGAGGTTTGTTTCACTGAGCCCACTCCACCCACGGGAGCGAGCCTTGACCAAAGACACAAACCGCGGTGGGAGAAAACACTGCCAGCCCTACCCCTCAGTGCTGTAAATTTACACCCCCCTACCTCACACCTACAGATAACCTTTCCTGTGTTTCAGGAATTCAAAGAAAATGCTTTCAAAAGGTTTGTCAGTAAATACCCACATTTACACACAAGAGCAGCAATGGGACACCAGACAGCGGCAGGATCATCTGCTCGTATTAATTATTTTTAATTAAAATGTACTCTCCTTTTTCACCAATTTTCAAAGGGAACACCTTACAGCCTGCTGTTATCCATATCAAGGACATGCTTTCCAGTCATAAATGCAAAACAGACCTTAAATATGTGTACAGAACCTTCTTTAAGTGTGTACAATCTCTATATTTATTCGGTGTACTGGCCACCTTGGGAAGTTTAGATTTTGATAAATACAGTACATAACACTGCCAAATCATTAAAAGTACAAAGCTAACTGTTCTTACCTAGTTTAGCTGTCAGCAAAGAAAATTCTCAATAAATTAGTTGAAAAATTATGGACAGAGCCACAGAATTTTAAAAATGGGCAACATGTAAAAATATATTCCAATACGGATAAAATAATTTTAGTTGTATGAAGTAATTTATGCTACCCTATCCTTTCCTTCATTAAATTAAAAAAAAAAAATGTGTCATCCAGCCTTAAGTTCTTTGGAAATGATATTTAAAACACTCACTAGAATTTCAGGAAAATATTCCTGAACTTGTGAAAGCCTAGCCTTCTTCAGCCAAGAATCAGGACAACCTCCTTGCTTGAAAATCCTAACTCTAATCAGGAAAAAGAAAAGGACTATCCACCAAAGAACAGCAGTAGCAAAAAGCCCCTAGAGAGTTAATTAAACAAATATAAATTTTAGCAGACCAAAATTCCAAAATGCTACAGGCTGTGAAGAAAAATGAAAACAATGGGTGGAAAATTGATCTATTTTTATTCTAGTGGTCGCCGAAGTTACAATTTTGCAGAGTCATGTATCAAACCACAAGCAGCAAGTACAAGCCCTTCAAATTCACACCTCCTCTGCCTGTGCAAGCACACACATACACAATAATAAAATCCTAAAGGGAGGCAAGAACAACAAAACAATCCTCCAGAAGAGGAGAAAGAGATCTACTGTACAACCCAAAGAGTAATTAAAAAAAAAATACCAAGGTCTGAAAAACATCTTTAACTTAGAAGGATACTTCTGGATTTTGAACTGAGCACTTTTGCTCTAACCATAAAATGATAAAACTCCCAGGGAAATACTAAAACAATCCCCTTACCCGCAACTGCTTTAGGATTAACTGAAACACATGTAGGAAGGAGGTTTTTAAGGGTATTTTCACACTCATTCACAAGTCCAGGAGTCAGCTTTCACCATTTCATTCAACAGCAGTTCCTGATTTTTTTTTCCAGAACTGCTACAAAGTTAATTCTTCTGACACAGTAACGCTAGCATCCCGAAACCTCCACACAAAGCGCACACACTAAGGACACACCAGAACACGGCAGAAACCCAGACTTGCACAGCTGAGTGCTCTGCTGACACGGTGTTAAACAAGCTGGCTTTGCCTGGGTGCGCAAGGGCTGTGGTGGAACAGCGAAATGTGAAAGCCCAGATTATGTGACACACAGACTGCAGCCAAAGGACTGCTGACATCCTGAACATTCCTTGCACTTCTCTCTGCATTCTGACAATCAGGTTTTTAGGTTAACGGCGCACGGGGGGGGAGCTGAAAACGAAACGGGACAGACTTAACTTTTGCCTGGTGTTTCGCTTTCCAAGTTAAGAATGTTTGCTGGAGATTTTTAAAACCCTGCTTCGTGTCTACACAGCGATAACCACAAGAGAAGTGCCACATTTAAAAGCCTACAGTGTCACCTCACACAAGAAATGTGGCCACCAGAGTCAGACAGCACTTATTATTTGCCCCTAAAACAATGTTTAACATGTTTACTTTCTCACAGAGAGCCAACAAAAAGAAGCAGCAGCTTGTGCAGATGGATACGTGCTTTCATTTACTTGGTTAAATCTAAATTCTCAAGCCCCACTTGGAACACCAGAGAGGCCACAATGGGTAAATCCACCCCTGTGCTGAGCTTGATGGGCCCACCATAAAACTTAAAGAAAAAACAGCCAGGTTTGCAAAAATTTAATTTGATAACAGGCCTTCCACAATAACAGGGCCTGAGGCTAAATATTTTCATCTTCTTTAGTCAGTCAGGGTACCTGAGAGTATCTTTGTCAAGCAAGGTAATAGCTTCAAGTAGAGTTTTCACTCACCCAAAATACTCAGTTGGCCAATGTTTTAAAACACAGCCAAACCAAAACTAGTCACTCTGTTGAAGGCAAGTTTAAAATCCAACTGTGTGATTTAATAGGGAAAAAAGAAAAAAAGACCATTTGCTTGTGCACAGAGCTAATTAGCAAGGCTAATTAGTTATTGGGAAGTATGCTGCTTCAAATTATTACTGGAGGTTGGTTGAAATATTCCTATCAACGACAGCTCTCAGTTACAAGCATTAAACCTTGCTGCCTTGCACAGTAACATCAAGTCTCTCCAGATTAACTGGGTATTGAGAGTAAGGGAATACAAAAAGGAACACAAAAGCAATTTTACAGAACCAGAGCCCAGCTTGGGAGCAACGGGTTCCCCGTGCCTATCGCAACCACATGAATTTTGGCCTTGTCACAGCACAGGGCAGAAATCCAAGTAAACAAGCCTACCTCTGAGAAACACACACATGGTCCAAAGACTAAAAGTAATGTTTCCCAAACTCCACGAAACACATTTCAAGGTCTCAGGAAATTAATCTAAGAAAGCAGCAAACTTTCAGCTAAAATCTGTGTATTCCAAAAAAAAACCTGACCGAGAACTTCAAAGCACACACTTGTGAGGCACTTGCTCAACATAGCATATTTCAAAGTGTTTTCTGATTTTAAGACTCAGTTTGTAACTGAAGGCTCAAAGCTGTACTTCTCTTTACTAATTCTATGATTTTTAGTATTTCCAAAAGTAATTTCTTAGTAATTTTCTAAAAAGTGTGCCACGGAAATTTAAACACATTTTTCACTTCTACAGCTAATAAGATCAAGTTTCTATCCTGCTCTTTTTAAAACAAAGTTCCCCCCAAATTCTACCAGATTTCCTCTGTCTTACCACCCATTCCTGGCCAAATCCTGAAATTATGCTCATGAGGAGCATTTTTATTTTGAGCTACTGTAGCAGCTACATTTATAAACAGAGGGTGCAGTCTCATTTTCCCACAATCCAACTTCCAGTCATTGCATTCTGCTGTCTCATAAACTGGTGAGGGCTTTGACTGGCAACATTCCTTCAGTCCTCTCCTTGAATTTACTTCCCAGGACCTTACTGAATGCAGAGAGCAAGAGGGGGAAAAAAAAGAAAGAAAAATAAAAAAAGAGAGTTTTCTCAGTAACAGCAAAGACTTATGTTATAAATATTTGAAGGTTTCTGACCCCTGCTTCTCCTAGGGCATTTGCCATGATCCTCAGTCACAATGGTAACCCAAATGAGGTCTTAGTCCAACTTTGAGCTGTCATCCTTTATTTTTCTTAAGATGGAAGAGAGTGAACCAGCAGCCTTTATAAAGGCAGATACAATGCCCCATGGTTTCTAGAGCTTCACTGCCCACCTGTCACAGGAAAGGTGGCTGGAAAGGAAAGCTGCCAGCCTCCCCAGATGTTTCAAACCAAGGCCACGAGAGTGTCTGGACTTGGCTACCAAAACAACCAGGCAAGTGACAAGGCAACTTCCAACCCTGCCAACTCACTTAGGGCCCTTCCTACTGCATTTCCCTGAGGATTTTCCAGCAGGTTCCTGTGTGCCAGAAGAAAACATTCACCTGGAAGCAAAACATGTCTCCTCCTCGCTCACAGCATCCAGAGGCGCCGGGAAGGGGGAAGGAGGTTGCTGTGAACCCCATCACACACACCCCAGCACCGAGGTCAGCAGAGTCTCTGCTGCACTCCCTCCCCTCCAAGTGCAGACTGATTAATCACTGCAGCTCGCCCCGTGAGGCCAAACCATAAATAAACCCTCGCAGCTCCACACACCTGCCGGGGCACACAGCGATGCACCTGGCAGCAAACCCCAGAATCACGCTCCTGCCCTGGCAGAAAAGCCCCACAACCCTCCCAGCCTCCCCATGGAAGGATGGGAAGGACCACCACGTTTTCCTTCTGCTGGACCCCCCCCCAGCCCCACCCGGGAGAGGGATGCTGCCGCAATATCCCCTCTCCCAGTGCTCCCATTACAAACCTGCGCCCCACTGGCTGCTAACCCACGGCACCCCGCTTCCCGAAAGGAAAAACTTTCCTTTCCTACAGAGCTCCTCTCCTCCCCAGAACTACGTGAGATATTTATTCCCCCTCCCACCTCCCCGGCTGTTTCCCCTTTCCACCTCCTGGGCTATTCCCCATTCCACCTCAGAGCTATTCCCTTTTCCACCTCAGAGCTATTCCCCTCTTCCATCTCCCGAGCTATTCCCCCTCCCACCTCCGGGGCGTTCTCCTCAAAAACAAGGGGGGAAAAAAGTCCTTCCGCCGGAGGTTTGGCCACGGCAGCCCCTTTCCTTCGAAGATGGGAAGTCACTCCTACCCACCAGCATCCCGAGGAAAAGGGGATCCCTCATCACCCCCGCCTGAGCTCACCCCGCTCCCCGCGGCCCTAAATCCCCCAAAATCATCCCGGGCGGACACCGCACCACCCCCGCGGCCCTAACCCCTCAATGAATCTCCAGACACCTCCACAGGAGGAGCCCGTCCCTCTCTTTTCCCGAGGGCACAGATCCCCGCATCCCTGCCCACGGCCGCGTCCCGGGAATGGTGGCTGGGGGGGGGGGGGGGTGGGGGGGGGCGGTGTGGGGGAGGGAAATGGCGGGGTCGGGGAGGGAGCCCGGGAATGGCCGCACCGTCTCCTCGGGGTCGATGTCGATGCGGAAGGTTTGCTGCTGCAGCGTCTTCAGCGTGATCTGCATGGCGGCGGGTACGTGCCGCGCTCCTGCCGCCCTCGTCCCTTCCCCGGGAAGAGGTGGCGGGGAAGAGGCCGGGAAAGGGAGGAGGAGGGGGGGAGGCGGCGCCGGGCTCGGCGGGAGGGCGGGACGCGCATGCGCCGCCTCAGGCGCCCCGCACGGCGCAGGCGCGGGCGCGCCTGAGGGCGGGGAGAGCGGGAGGAGGGGCGCGGGCAGAGAGGCAGAAATACAAAAATATATATTTATATATAGATAGAGAGAGAAGGAACGGAGCGATTGCGGGCGGAAAAGGTCTGCCAGTCCGGCCTGTGAGCGGACAGCAGCGTGTCAGCCCGGCCCTGGCGCTGAGTGACGCGTTCAGTCGTTGCTTGAGCACCTCCGGGGCAGTGACTCTGCAGTCTCCCTGGGCATCCCGTTCAATGCCCAGTCACGCTTTCTGTGAAGAAATTTTTCCTCATATCCAGCTAAATCTCCCCTAGACCGGCCAGGGGAGATTACTCCATCACCTCCCCGGGCAGCCTGTTCCAATGCTTTTCACCATTTCTGTGAAAATATTCTTCCTAATATCCAAATTAACCCCCCTCTGCCCCAGCCTGAGGCCTCTGGTGAGAAGCTTTCTGAGGCTTTTCTTCTCCTCAGAATGTGGAATTTCTGGTGGTGTGGTGGGAATGTTAAAGGCTTGCCCAGACTGAGAAGGTGAATTATGTTGCTGAAATACAAATCTTCCAAATTGCATCTTTCAGTGCACACAGCAGCTGGGAGAAATCCTTGTCTTTCTAACTTCTTTATATTTAATTGCAATTCCTGGGGTATCAAGGACTCAGCAACTAGAAGTCACTAGTTTCAGGAGTTTTTAGGAATTCATGAGAAATTTCAGGGAATCATGGAATCATTTAGGTTGGAAAAGACCTTTGAGATCAGTGAGTCCAACCATTAACCCAGCACTAAACCATGTCCCCAGGAGCCACATCTACACATCTTTTAAATCCCTCAAAGGATGGTGACTCCACCACCCCCCTGGACAGCCTGTTCCAATGCTTTTCACCGTTTTTGTGAAAAAATTCTTCCTAATATCCAAATTAACCCCCCTTCTGCCCCAGCCTGAGTCTGTTCCCTCTGCTCCTGTCCTTCCCAGCCCCTTCCCAGCTCCCTCAGCCTCTCCTGGGGCTCCATGCCCTTCCCAGCTCCATTCCCTTCCCTGGACACACTCCAGCTTCTCAATGTCCTTCTGGAAATGAGTGGCACAAGACACACCACTTGTAAGTTGTTACACAAGTTTATTAATACACACTTGCTGGTTTATAGCACCTCAGTTCTACCAGTTCTGGTTTTGTAGAATATTAAAGACCATCTACTCCCAACCCCTGTGCCATGGGCAGGGACACCTCCCACTAAACCAGATCACTCCAGGTTGCTTTATCCAACCTGTCATTGAACATCAATCACCAAGTGTTGAGGCATCCACAACTTCCCCAGGTAACCTGTTCCAGTGTCTGACCATCCTCACAGTAAGGAATATCTTCCCTATATCCAACATAAATTTGGAATAAATAGGGGTGATTCCCCTAAAAAGAGGAGATTCCCCAAATCTCCCCCCTTTCAGTTTGTACCTATCCCTCCGTGTCCTATCACTACAGTTCCCAACAGTGTCCCTCTCTGGCTTCCCTGCAGGCTCCTTCAGATACTGGAAACTTCTCCAGGATGAACAGCCCCAACTTTCTCAACCTGACTTCACAGGGAAGGTTCTCCTGATGAACTTGGTGGCCTCCTCTGGGCTAGCTCCAGCATTTCCATGTCCTTCTAACACTGAGGCCCAAGAGCTGGATGCAGCACTGCAGGTGAGGGTCTCACAGGAGGAGGAGAGAGGCAGAATTGCCTCCTTTGACCTGCTGCCCACGCTGCTTTGGATGCAGCCCAGGATTCATTTGGCTTTCTGGGCTCTGAGTGCACGCTGCTGGCTCATGGTGAGTTCAGTAGTTTGCAGTTCAGTGTTTGAGTGGTTGATGCATGCCTTTGATGGGTTATTAACCTGTGTTTGCCCTGGTGCTCCTTAGGTAATACAGGAGGAGAGCTGCCACAAATAAACTTTAAAGTTGAGCCAGCTGTGTTGGTAAAAGAGACCCTTTCCCCTGCGCCTTGTAACCTCTTCCATCTGCAGGTGTGGGATTTCCCGTGGCATTTTCTTTGTATACAGGCTGTCTTTCTGCAGAAGGGGATACTTATGTCAGGCTGACTTCATGGCAGTTAAACTCCAAATTTCCTAGCATTGTGTAATGGCCAGAGAATTTCTAGCCTGCCACATTGTCAGCTTGATGTTTGTAATAAGAACCATCTTCTAACTCATTTTGTTTTACAGTAGTCTTGGCTTCCTCACTGTTTCCTCCCAGCAGCACGGCCAGCAGACAGCATTGCCGGGCAGAGGGAAAGAGGGAGACCCCTTTCCCGGCAGGAATGAGGGAATGGGGACGTGCTACACGTACACACAGGGCTGGAGGTGCTGCTTCTGCCAGCGTCCTGCTCATCATGCTCTGACACACAGACAGCCAGAGCCTCCTGCAGCTTTCGCAACTAGAAAGAAACCGCTGACTGTTGCTAGTAGGAATCCAGCATTCTTGACAGCACGGCGTAACTTGCTTGCTCTGCGTGGAGAGCCATTAAAAGAAAAAAAAAAGAGAGAGAGAGAGAAAAAAAAAATATCACTTGCTATTTTTTGCTTAGGTGGTTAAAACTTAAAATATGCTGCTTGTTCAGTTTCACTCCTGCCTGATACCTAAGTCTATACTTTGAAGATAAAAGGGATTTTTTTTGTTTTTAAACTTTTCGTTCAGCAGTCCAGATATATGTAAGTGCTGAGCTTCACATGCAAACTGCAGTGCCTCATGCTGAGGGGTTGTGTCAGTTTCACTACTCTTTTCTGCTCAGATTGTGTTAAACTACTCATTCTGACTTCTGTATTTGCTGGTTAGTTTGAGAAGCAGTTCTGCCTAGGGCTAAGGGCTCATTTGCACAGTGGCTGTTTTGCTCTGCTTGTAAAAGCCCCAGAATAACTGGGAAACAACTCCAGAGGCTGTGAATGGCTAAGGATGAAGGGTTTCTCCTTCTCCATTTATTTGAATTTTGAAATAGAATTAGGGAAAAAAAAAAAGAAGCTGTGATTTTTCTTTTCCTCTGAGTGGTTCAAGAACTTATGACAACTCACTATATGAGGAATATAATAAATAAACAGATTCTTGGTATTTCCTCTAGCTCAGCCCATTCAGCTCCATAAAATCTGGCAGGGCTTGGCTCTCCAGTTCTTTCTTGCAGTTGCAAGAATTGAGGGTTGGAATTTCTTCCCCAGAGCACTCTCATCATTTAGTTTCATAGTGCTTCTCCTTGACAGCCAGTGCTTGGTGATTTTTTTTTTCTTCATTCTGTGTCTGAATTATTTTGGGTAATTGCCCTGTGTACAGACTGAAACATCACAGTTAGCTAACTTCATTTACAACAGTTTATATGCTGACTCAGTCAGCATACAAACCTCTCCTATGCAAAGGGAAAAAAACTTGAATTGATTTGAGAGAGATGTGAAATGAAGCCAAAGACTTAGAAAGAGGTTTTGGTGGCAAATGCGTATGATGATTACTTTTCGATTCTTGTTTGCAAGTAACTTGATTTCCATGGTGCACTCACTCCAGCTGTGTGCTGCCATGGCTTTGCCCCTCTCAGCTCTTTTTGGTTGTCCATGATTTCCCAGGAACTGCTCTCTGTTCACACTCCTGGGTTCAAGGACCCCGATTGTTACAGAACCTGTTGTAACAGTATCAGTACACTGTGTTGTCACCTCAGGTTGTGTGTGTCACCTCTCCAGCCACAAAAGAAGTCCCTGTGACATGATACTCAGGTTTGCTTATCTTGGGAAGAGTTTCTGTGGTTTTCATGGCAAGGACTGAGGCAAAGACTCAAGTCAGTGCTCTTGGTAAGTCAATTCAACCTCTGTACTAACATGCAGTGAGTACACACATCCTCCTTGTTACCTGGGTCATCCCACTGTCTTAGAAATCCATGTGCAATTCAGGCTGCCTTATCCTTGCCATAATTTTTACAAGTCCTACCCAGGTTCTATGACTGATGGCAGATAAAGGATGTGAAAGTGAATCTCACCCCAAAGAACTGTTTAGGGAAGCAAGGGGTGAAATTGTGCTTGCAAGAAAGCAGCACATTCTGTTTCAGACCTTTTGAGGTAGGTGCAAGCTTTTCAAAAACAAGAGAGCACTGACAGAAATGGCCTGAACAAGGCCCTGAAGGTGTAAAAAGCAACTTTTTTAGTCTGTGTTGAACTGGGAGGAGGCATGCAGAGGGCAGTACTCCAGGCAGATGCTTGTCAGTCTGGATAACAGAGGTGATGGAAGGGAGAGGCAAGCTTTTGAGCTGCTGGTAGGGGTTAGGAAGAGTTGTTACACGGGTAGCAGAGCTCCAGAAGGGCAGCACAGCCTGGAGGGGCTTGGGATCAAATAGAGCACATGCAAGTAATGGAGAGGTGAGGGAAGTTAGCACCTTGACTGACAAGGCAGTAACATGACCTTACCTTTAATGAAAGGCAGCATTTCACACTGATTTCACAATAAGTGACCTATCCCCGAAAAATGCTTCAAAAGCAGTCTTTTCCCACTGGTTATGGACATGAAATACAAATTAATTAATGGGAGGTGTCCTAGGCCGTAATGTTTATTTGCCATTAGGGTAAGATTTTCCTTTGAATTGACTTCTCCATGCAGATCTCCCACTTGCTTTCCCTGTATTAGAAATTAATTGAGAACACCAGTGCATCTTTTGTGAAGGCTGAACCAACTGCAGGCACGTCTCTGGAGCAGATGAACCTCTACTTAGATTCCAGTTTGCTGTAACTCATTAATTCACCCTCAATCTTATTCCACAGGCATTCTGGAGCTTTATCTGCCTGTTGGCAGCATTGTTTCTTCTGGTACAAAAATAATTAGGGGGTTTACTTGTGCTGTGAAACTGCTACCAGGCTTCCTCATTGTGCAGGACTAACACTGAAGCAGGTTCACACTGTTTGTCATTATGGTAAAGAGCAGCTGTGCAGGTTAATCAGCTGCTAATTAGACAGTGAGATATCAGGCAGTGAGCATGGAGGCAGTGGTTACTTGCAGCAAGGTGATTGTAACCTCTTCAGCCCCTACCAGCTGCAGGAAGAGGGTCTGGATCTTGCTTTTCTTTGGATTTATCTGTAATCTCTCATGTCTGCACACCTCGTGGTCTGAAAAAAAAGGTCAGCAAAAGGAGCTGGATCCTTCAGATTTGGAGACATCTCACTTTGAAGCAGTGGTACTGCCTTGGATGAGGGAAATAATTTTCAGCAGCACTCAGAAGTGTGGAAATACCATTGGAGTTCCTATCAGCCCTTGGACACTGTGGATGTTAGCACTGGAGTCTGCAGAGAAGAACCTACAGTTCAATTTTGTTGCACACAGTGATGGAAAGTTATTATGACATCAAAATGAAACCCAGTGGTTACTGATAAAAGGGACTAGAATTTCTTTTATGCAGGGTTCATACTTGAGAGCAATTTTTTTTTTTTTATTTTGAGAGCAATTGCTTTTCTGTTGCTAGTTTTTTAGCCTGATTGACACTCAAACAGCTGCCAAGAATACTTGGAATTCACTATAAAATAACACAGTGGCAAGTGCATTAGACTATCATCCTGACAGGCTTATATATATTTATTATGCTAATTATGTGGGTGTAGTAATTGTATTAGGAATATCTAGATATTTTCCATCACTAAAATCAGTACCAAGTATGGGGAAACCCACAAAAGATTTCTCAGCTGACTCTAATCTGCAAATTTTCCTTAAACATATAATAAAAGTTCTCATTCAGCTGCAAGGCCTTTTACTTTAATTTTTTTCCTCTATACAGAGATTTAGGAGCAGTAGCTACAGTAAGTATATTAACTTCTTAATTTGTAATAAGTATTAATTTATTTTATACCATTTATTTAAGGAAGTAAGGGACAAGGGGTGGGGAGGGGCATCTCAGTCCAGGGTGTGTCTGCAAGGCATGCTGCCTCCAGGAGCTATTCCTACAGCATAGTCCAGCTTCACAACAGCACTGGGCTTGCAGTTGGAATCTAACCCCTTTATGTATCTGTTTTATCTGTACTGTTTGGTTTTTTATATGCTCCCATTGCCATCAGGTCAGTGTCATTTTGCAGCTGCAGGAAATGAGGTCTGCCAAGAGAGATCAAATGGGACTTGAAGTTGAGTACCAGGCTGCATAGCACTTCTTGCCCCAAGCATTTCAGAGAAGAGGTCATCTTCCAGGGTTCTAGCAGCCATGGATCGTGACTCTGGAAGCTTATCCCAGCAGTGTCAGTGCTCTGACTGGCATTGGAATCAAACTCTTTAAATCTCTGTGTGCAGAAACAGCCTAGGAAAGGGAGGTATTGAATTCTGTATGCTTCAAGAGGGTTTATCTGGGAATAAAAAATTTTTTTTACCCATGTAAAGTTTCCTTATTTAATCACTGGTTTATTTGGAGTGCCAGACAGCTAAAAGGGAAGGGAATAAAAATGATTGGGATTTGACAAATGCCTCTGAAGACGGTTATCTGATGTCTGTGTCTGTTAGCAGGAAGGGCTGCTGGGGGGGGCTCTAGGGGGGGGTTACAGTGTTTCAGAATGCAGACTCTTTGCCAACTCTTCTAATATTTAGGCTTTGTTTGAGCTTCTGTCCTGTCTGTGTCCCTGCCTGTCCTGTAATAACAAGGACAAACGGGAGGCGGAAGCTGCACATTGTCCTCCTGTGGTTCTGCAGAGCTGCTGTGGAAAGGCCAGACATCTGAATATTCCAAAGCAAGGCCAATAATTGCATGAGCCATTAAAGTGGCAAATACTGCAGCCAGCCCATTTCTATTGACTGTTGTCACAGGGTGAGTCTTCCCAGCTTCAGGATGGGACCGAGCAGTTCCAGAGTGGATCGCTGAGTGCTCTATAAAAAGCTTCTAGGAAAATGACGTCAGGAATCGTCAGCAATTAATCTGGAACATCAATTCCAAGAATAATATTTATCTGAAAAATAGTGAATCAAATCCTGCAGGTCTAGCTGGGCCTACTACGAGTAAATTAGATCAGTTTGTTTTTGTATGAGTCATTAATCATATTGCAGTCATCACTGTGGTTATCTGAAAGTATTTTAATTTAATCAAAATGCAGTTAAAACTCATGTAAACAAACTTGGCCTAAGCTGAACAGCCACATACACAGACCAGTATTTTCCAGTGTGGTGTGAGGAATTAAACACCAAAACAGATCTTTCTACAGAGACCTTACTATGATTTTTACATTACTTGATTTTGAGCATGCACTTTCCAACACGTTTCTTTCTGCACTGACTGCCAGATAAAAGAGAACAATACACTATGCTCTGAAGCTTTTGTCACAGTGTTTGTAGCTTGTACAGGCCATCTGCTGTGGACTAATGTTGCTGCTACAGTACATTGCTTTCCTAGCATATGTGTAACCTGACAGCTGGGGAGTGTGAGCCCTCTGGATTCAACAGGAATTCACTTGGATGTGTAGTTATTCTGTCTACATAAAGCCTTGTGTAAAACAATACCAACTCCTAGGTCACAGACCAAAAAAGCATAGTAGTTGGCACAGATATGGGTAGCTTCTACCCCAGACTTTTACTTGGAGGAGAACAATGGATTCTGGAATGAGTTCAGATCCTGAAGCTCAGAGCTTTGTCCAGCCAGATTTTGAAAACTTCCAAACATCCCACAGCCTCCTCTGGCTCCTGCTGTAGTGCCTAATAATTCTCATTTTTTCCCCTTCTAACCATATGCTGAACTTCTGTAGGTTTTGCTGATGTCTCTGCCACGGAGTGTTCTTCACTGGCAAGACCCTGGCCCCATGCACTTGATCTCATCCCCACAGGCACCAGGAGCTGTGAGCCACCCCAAACTATTCTCTGTTCCGTGCTGAACCAGCCCCAGCCCCGCAGACCCTGCTCTCAGGGTGATTATTTCAGTCCCACAGTTCCAGTGGCCTCCCCTGAGCCCGTCTGTTCTGCCTGGGACCCCAAACAGGACAGAGTGCCCCAGTGAAGCCTGGTGGGTGCTGAGCATAGGAGATCACCCTGGCCCACCTCCCTGCACCATGGAGAAAGTACATGCAAGTCTGTGGGGATAGATCCCAGAATCCTGAGGGAATTGGCTGATGTTGCCAAGCCACTCTCCATCACATCTGAAAAGTCATGGCAGTCAAGGGAATTCCCTTGCCTGGAAAAAAAGGAAGCATCACTCCTGTTTTTAAAACCGGGAGAAAGGAAGGCACAGGGAGCTACAGAGCAGTAAGCCTCACCTCTGTGCCTGGGAAAATCATGGACCAGATCCTTTTGAAGCAATGTAAGGGCACCTCCTTGGAAGACAAGGAGGTGTTCTAAGATATCCAGCATGGCTTCACGAAGGGAAAATTGTCCCTGCCCATCTGGTGGCCCTCTGTGATGGAGTGACTGCAATGGTCAGCAAAGGAAGACTCACCAACATCATCCACCTGGATTTCTGTGAGGCCTTTGGAGAGACCTGGGTTTGAGGGGTGTAGGATTGAGTGGAGGAGGAGCTGGGTGGATGGACACAGCCAGGGAGTTGTGGTCAATGGTCAGTGATTCCATGTCCAGCTGGAGCCTGGTGATGAGTGGTCTCCCTCAGGGCTTTGTTCTGGGACTGGGGGTCTTCAATACCTTGCTGAGTGACACAGACAGGATGAGCAGCTGGCACCAAGCTGCAGGTACAGTGACACACCTGAAGGATGGGGCCAGCCAGGGGCACCTGGACAAGCTCAAGAATGGGGCCCAAAGAACCCAATAAGGTTCAGCAAGTCCAAGTGCCAGGTGCTGCACCTGAGGCAATCCCAGACACGAGCGCAGACTGGCTGAAGAACTCATTGAGAGAAGGACTTTGGAGTTCTTCTGGTGGAATATAAAAGTGAACGTGAGCCCAGAAGGCCAGCTACACCCTGGGCTGCACCAAAAGCTAGGGGGAAGACATGTCAAGGGAAGTGATTATTCCCCTCTGTCTTGCCCTCAGGAGACTCCACCTGGAGAGCTGTATCCAGCTCTGGATTCCTCAGAACAAGAAAGATGTGGACCTCTTAGAGCTGGTCCAGAGGAGGCCACAAAGAGGCTCAGAATGCTGGAGCACCTGTGCTAAGGAGAGACAGGCTGAGAGAGTTGAGGTTGTTCAGCCTGGAGAGGTGAAGGCAAACCTTAGAGCACTTTCCAGTACCTAAAAGGGCTACAAGAGACCTGGAGAGAGATTTTTTTACAAGAACATGTAGTGATAAAACAAGGGGGAATAGCTTTAAGCTGAAAGAGGGCAGATATTTGGAGGAAAATTCTAATTCAGGTGATAGTGAGGCCCTGACACAGACTTGACCAGAGAATCTGTGAGTGCTCTGTATGGAAGTGTTCAAGGCCAGGCCATATGGGGCCCAGAGCTACCTGATCCAGTGGATGGTATCCCTGCTCTTGGGGATGAAGGGGAAGGATGGAACCTAGGTTATCTTAGGGGTCTCTTCCAACCTAAACCTTTCCAAGATTCTATGAAAATCTCCTTGTGGGAGGAATCAGGGGAGCCCAGAGGGCTGGCCAGAAGTGCTGAGATGTGGGAAAAGCCTGTGGGACTTTGCCCTGCAGCCTCCCAGGGAGACAGGAGGTACTACTCAATGAACCTTCTTACCTCATGTGCCCAGAGTTCACTGCCCCAGACAGAGTGACCTGGTGGAGCCCTGGGTATCACAGGATCATTAGGTGCCTTCTAGGTACAGAAAAAATCATCAGGGACCTCTCCCAGGCTCAAAAATGGCCTGACAGTGGTCTCACACTGTCATCAGCCACCTCACTCAACCCCCTTCAGACAAATCCCACTGAGGTCAATGGAATTGTATAAGACGAGATTTTCTAGCAGACCCCTGAGCTGAATATCCTCTACTCCTGGAATTCCTCTGCTTCTTCACCCCTGCCTTTGGGCTAAAACTCCTGGTAACAGTGTCAGTGGAAACTGACAGGAAGAAGGCACCAAGTACCTCATTTTTGCCTGCATTTGCTGTCAATGTACTGCTGAACCCTTTTGTCATAATTTCTTTACCTGATTTACTTCTTACATAGCAGCAGAAGCACTTCTTGAACCCTGGCTTAACTTCAGTTCTTCTGATCACACCCCTGCACACCTCAGCAGAAATAATAATATAATCTCTGCCATAACCTCTCCTAATTCCTCCTGTGCTCATAATCTTTTTTTCTTGTTCTGCCATGAATTCTCTTTTTAGCCAAGCCAGCCTCCTAAAATATCTGTTGTGTTTTTTCCTTGAGCATCAGCAAGGACTTTTTTTTGAGCTTCTTTGCCCTTCAAACCCCACAAGAGCTGGCTCCCATTAGAGCTGCCTCACGCCCACCTCTTCCCTGAGTAAGCCACAGCTTTCTGTAGTGAGGGTCAGGGCTATTGGCCTTCCTGCTCCCCACCCTGGTCCAGGATCTTGAACTCCCCTGGGTCTGGATCATTGCAGTTGTGCCCTGACCAGTTCTTCCTTATTTTTAAGTAGCATTTTAAGTAACACATCCAGACCAGCATACCCAGTGGGTACATCTAACATCTGTGCTATCCCTGACATCCTCTAGGAATCTCCCTAATGGCCTCTCCCTTGCTGCAGGTGCCAGGGATGATGAATCCCTCCAGAAGAACCAATTCTAGGGGCCAGAAACTCGACCATGGCAGGAGCACTGTAGTTGTGTCTCCCACACTGTGCTCTATTTCAAATGTAGAATGCAGGAGTATGAGACAGGGCCAGCATATCAAACATGAGGCCCTGTTTCCTAGAAATATCTTAAAACATAATAAAATCAGGGATTTTGTTGTAGGCTTTGTGTTGTTGTTCTGTTCAGGGTATTTTACTCCATATGACTCTCCTAATTAATTATGATGAGTCAGAAATTGCTTCTCCTGTAACCAAATGTCTTCCTGTCTGCTGTATAATGTGTTTGTGATCAGTTTAAACCTGTTTAGTCTTGGGCCAGCACGACCACTTAGGTTTTCAGCATTCATTTGTATTCAGGTACAGTAATTGTACTGCTCTCCACTTGCATTTTGTGAGACTAAATATGCCAAACTTCCGTAGTTTTGCCTTCTTTCTCATGAATATTTTAGTTGTTATTCTCTGCAGTTGTTCTGAGTTGTTTCAATGTTTCTTGAACTTGAGCTGGAGCCTGTGCAGCATCTCACTGGCATGGTTTGTGCTTCTGGATCTTGCTTTGCACCTGCCCTGTGGAACTGCTTGAGTTTCTCACAGCTTTGTCTTCTTAGTGACATGTTGATACATTTAGGACACAGTTACACACACTTTCCTGTCTCTTTCAGCAGTTTTCAACCCCTGATCTCACAGAAATTTTTACTATTGTTGCCAAACAAGTGTCTGGAGTCTATGCTGCTTGCATTTATACACTTTCTTCCAGTTTTCAGAGGAACATCTTTTTCCACATGACAGTGTCTGTAAACTTTGAGCTAATACACCTCCTAAGTTTCAGCAAGGTGTTTCCACATTTTGCAGCCCTGTCATTAAAGGAAACTCACAGTTTCCCCAGAGAATTTCTCAAAGATCTTACTCCTGAAATAAAGTCCTCTCTCTGCACCTGCTTTTCCTACTCTTCCTGGAGTCAGCTCCTTACCTGTTGTACCTTGATCACCATTCATGCCAGTAATGCTAATTATTTCTCAGATGACCTTGAGTTAGGTGGATAATGTTTTGTCTGTGCAAAGGGCATCAGCAGAATATCCAGTATTTTTTGATGGCTCTTGGTACTCAAGGCTATTTTTATGTTTTGGATTGCTTCAGATGGCTTGGGCTGAATGATGCTGCTGTGCCTAGACACTCCTAACACCCAAGTGGACACAAACACATATATCCCTGTTCTGCACTTCCCTTTAACGTTGTCAATGTCATTTTTTTAGGAAGGCATCCACAGACATTTGCACACAACAGCCACAGCAAGTGCTTGAATGCAAATGGGGCAGCAGCAGGCTCACAGGGAACAGTGCCTTGCTTCATTAGGTGGCTGAGGAGCGTGCTGGGTGCTATCTTTAAGAGAGATCTGCACAGATTCTTAGTTGGCTGCAGTGCACATTCCAGTTGAGCCAAATTTCAAGGTTCAGCAAGCAATTGAGCTAGGGCAGACGGAATAATTACAGAGTTGTGAAAAGGCTGAAATGTAAAACAGATGAACAGATTGTTCCCTCTACCTGTCAACCTTGGTGGGGGGAAAAATGTTCAGCTTCTAGGTAGTGGCAGTCTCTTAGCTCAGAGGGGCTTTCCCTCTCTCCCGCAGCCCAGAATCATGCTTCAGACTGCATTGCACACAGCAGTCTCACATCTTTAGTTAGTGTGTTTTGTGTTCTGACACCAGCTTATCACCAGGACTCGTGTGCCCAGGTCCCTGCAATATACCATGCCCAAGGGTGCTGTTCCCAAGCAGAGTCTCTCAAGTCCACCTGGCCATTTCATATTTAGGGTTTGATTGTCACAGACATATTTTCATTAAAATCCTTTCATTAGGATTTTTCCTGCTGAAGCTGAGAAGTTTCAGCAACCAAATGTAAACAATGGTTATCTGCTGCTGTGGAATGCAACAGGTGCACCTGTGATTGGTCTCCTGTGGATGTTTGGATTTACTGACCACTCACGGCAGAGCTGGTCTCGCTCTCTGCCGAGACACACATCTTTGTTATCCTTCTTCTCTATTCTTAGCTTAGCTAGCCTTCTGAGAACTTTTCTTTCTATTCTTTTTAGTATATTTATAATGTAGTATATATATCATAAAATAATAAATCAAGCCTTCTGAACACGGAGTCAACATTTTCATCTCTCTCTCATCCTGAAAACCCCTGTGACCACGGTCACATTTGATCCCTACTGATCCAACCTTTTCTAGTGCTAGCTGAGCCACCCTTAGCTGATATGCCCTTCCCCATTGCAGCTCTTCTGTACTGTAGTGAGGGATTGCAGTACACAAGAGGGTACCAGGTTTGGCTCCAGTTTCCCATGGTTACCACTGAAATCAAATATGAATAAAACAGAGGGCTGATTTCCTTGGGATTTAGTAGCTTTTTTTTTTTTTTTTGCTCTCCTCTTTGCTCCCAGCTGGCTAAAATCTTTCCTTCTTTTCTTTTTCTGCAGTTTCCAACTGCAAGTTTAAGAAGTGGTTTAGAGGAGTGGGGAGGATGCCTGGCTGGGGGTAAAGAGGCCTGCCTGCTAATCCTGCCCAAAGTAAATGATCAGCTGATGGTTTTGATTTTAGCTGTATGTGGCTCAATCCTCTCCCATCGAGCACACTCTGCAAAATGCAACTACTTGAAAATTAGCTTCACAATTTTTTTTTAATTAAAATGAAGGAGGAAATTAAATTACTGCCAGTGAGAACAGAAGTAACAGTCATTCACTAATTGCTTGTCAGAAAACAGGTTCAGTGAAGGGGAAAATCAAACTTGATCGGTATTGCTGGGTTTGTCTTCATACTTTCTTGGCTAAATGGTGTTTTCTGAGATCAAGGAGAGAGCCAAACAACAGCAATCCTGTTTCAGGATTTATGCAGAGTTCGCTTGCATGTCAGGTTACAAATATTGGTAGTTACAGTGGCACTTAATTTCTGCTACAATTGTCACATACAAATAAGATTATTGGAAGTGCAAGAGGCATGAAAGGGATAATTTGCTTGAGGTAAGAACTTTAAAAAAGCTCAGCATAAAGTCATTCAAGTTGGGTTTAAAGGGCAAACATCAGATCAGGCAAAGCAGACAGACTTTAAACAAGCTTTAGCGAGACCCAGTGGAGACATCATGTTGTCCAAGTTAATTGGCACTGAGGAGAGAAATTAGAGTTATCAGGATTATAAATTTATCAGTTATACATTTTTATAAATCAGTTATAAATTTTTTCTTTCTCCAGAGCACTGCTGCTGCATGGTTGCTGTAAGAGAAAAGCCTGAAAGGACCCTGCTTCCACAGAAGTGCACACTTAAAAAAGGAGCAGAAGAGAAGTAATGGGGAAAACAGAAAGAACCTGGCATTGGAGCAACAATAGTACATGTTCAACAGCACTTCACATTGAGAGGCAAAAGACCCAAATAACAACAACCCTCAGCAGTGTGCTGCTTCTTATAAAGGATGGGGCTTTCACATTTCCAGCTGGAGCACAAGAGACAGGCAGCTCATGTGAATTACATGTTTATCCATGTACAAATGCCACCCAATGCCTTCAGGGTAGATTAAACCTCTTCTACCTGCTGAGAACAGGACAGAGGACATGTCCTGTGCATGGAAACGCCGGTGATATCAGCCCCAGCTGTTCAGCACAGCAGCCATGCACGATTGCTGCAGCTGGTTGCCATGGCTCAGGCCGTTCTGGGATCTCATCAGAGACTTCCAGCTTTGCAGAAGACACTCTCAGTGTCCTGCTGGAGACAAAAAAAGACAGGGAAAAGGACCCTCCAAAAGAGCAGAAAGCTCCACAGCCAAGACTGCAGTGGAGATTATTTGGCTTAGCATGAAGATTCAGGTCTGCATTACCCAAGGAAAACAATTATGTTGTTCACCCCTACAGTAAAAATTTAATTGCAGTATAAGTGCTGTTGTTTCCAATATGCACTGTATTAGGTTGTGAAAAATAGTTAGCTCATGCCTCATCAAGTGTCTGATTGCTGCTTCAGGTAGGAGATTCCCAAATCTTACTGCTCACTTACTGCACTGCCTCATTTTTCTCTGCCAAGTGATGTTGCCATTTGCTCTCTGAAATGGGAGTGCCACAGAAACCTTACTGCTTTGTGAATGTCACGGAATTTGTCAGTGTAACAGTCCAAACGTGCACAGCAGAAATCTGGAGTTGCGTAAAATAGACGAGAAATCTCACTTTTGTGGGCCTTCAAAGGACATAAAGTCCTTTGGAATCTTTTATCCCTGGAGTTTTATTTCTCAGTGTCCTGCCATTTACAACTAAGATGTAAATCTTAGACCATCTGTACTTGCAGGTTTGTTGTAGCTTCTTCTCATGTCTATCTTTGAAGTGTAAGCCTTGTTTAAAGATAAGACTCCTGTCCTAACTTTGGGACCCCAGCAGAGGGGTTACTGTCTTTAAAGGAATCTTGCTGGAGAAACTTTTTCAAAAGCTGTGAAGTTGGTGCCCAACTCCCTCTTTCTTGAAATGGGTATTCCCTCTTTGCATGGAATTGAGGTGTGTCAATTTACTGTTTTACATCCTTCTTTTATCCCTCTTATTTTTTTCCCCATTCCCTGGAGAGCTGCCCAGTCCCAAGAAGCTTTTGGGGGTGGTTTATTCCCAATTCTGCTGTCACTTTGTCGGGAATCGGCAGCTGTGGGGCCAGCCCGTGGTCAGTTTTCCATGCGGGAATGGAGAGGTGCTGTACGGATGCCGGGATCACTGCACTCTTTTTACCCGGACAGCAGATGGCACCGAAGCTCCAGAAACGCCACCGCTCTCCCGGACCACGACCAGGTTCTTTTTGGCTTCGACATCTTGCTGCAAACATTATTGCTTCAATAGGCTTCCATTTGGCCTGCTGATAACTTAAAAGAACCTTTTGACAGTAGTACATGTACACATTTTTAAAATTTGGTGATTTCTCCTGAAGCTTAACTTACTTTTCTCCTTTAGGGTACTTGGAGGAAATGGAAGAATTTATCTTATAGTGCTTTTAAGTGAGGATTCATTTTAAGTCTGATTGCTTGAGTTCATTTTTTAGACTAATATTTGTTCTCCAGAAGTTTGGTTATTATGAATGCTGACTTAGATGAAAGAGCAGATGTTAATCATGTGTATTAAAGTAATATTATTTCTAAATTGTATTGCTTCCTGATGTTAGACTTCACAGTTTATGTATAGCATTCAATAACCTATGAATACTCAGTGCAAAACTGCTGCTTACATGTCTTAACAAAACTAATACAAAAAGCCCATAGTGGATATATAAGATCTAATTAATTCAGTTGCAAAGTTGACTCTGATTTCTATACTTTGTCAGAAGAAAGGAATTTGTAACTATCACTTCAGTTCTTATGAAAAGTAAAGTATAACCCATTTGCTTTTTCATTTCCAGGATGGCAAGAGGCATCTGACTGTCTGTGTCCAATCCCACACACACCAGTCTTCATGGAAAGTGTCTTGTGCCAGCTTCTTTCCTAGGAAGCACTTTTCATAGGTGCAAACAGAACAAGAAAAAGTATTCAATTAGTAGGTTTTTTTCCTGCCGATCTTCTTTTTAACAAAACCATTTCAGCACTGCCAACAACAGGAATATTAAATTACACATGATGGGGGAATCCAAATAATTCTCTTAGCTCAACAGACTTATGTATGGTGGAATATTTTTTCTTCAGAAATGCAGAAAACAGTCCTCTAGGGGGGAAAAAGTGTTGAACCATTTATCTGCTTAAAATATTTATGGATGAAGTAATTGTAGCTCATCCCTCATAATTTGTGGTACTCAAATATCTTTCTGTGTCTCTCTGATATGAAAAATAAAACAGATAAGAGAAGTTTAAAAAGTGAAGTCCATTCAGCCTTAAATAAAAATAGGAGGCTAACCTTTTATGGCAATGGGATTTCTTCTGACTTTCAGAATCATGGATTGCTCAAGATGTATGTAGACATTGGATGAGTAATTTTTGCCTGTTCCCAGTTTATCCATTGTAGATTCAGTTACTGATGTTGGGAAAACAGCAACATCTGGATCAACAACTTTTTACATCCCTCAGTGGCATGGATTCTGTGATAAAGGTATTTGTTAAGGATTTCTTGAGTGTTACTTACGTTTTGGGTAGTAGATTTTTTAGGTTATACAGGACATTCAAGTGTCTTCCTCTGTGATTTTTTTCCATATCACTAAAACTTACAGCTCATATTAATTCTAATTCTATTGTTGTTGACTCTACTCTTAAAAACTATGCTAATTGTCTATTCTTAATTCTGTTTCTGAGGTTACCCATGCTGGTTAATGATAGTTGTTTTTCAGATATGTAATATGACATAATTTATCACATTCATAGTAAATAAATAATATGTTGGTTGTTAATAAGATTAATTTAATGCATATCTGTATGATTGCATACTTGCATAACATTCCCAATAAGACAAATAATATTCCTTCTTGAATGATGCTTCAAAATAGCTATTTTTATTTATTTAATCACTTAACAGACATAATAATTTAATTGCTACTACACCATTGCAGTAAACAAAAGTAACAACAGTAGAAAAGATGTGAAATTATGCTTGTTAAATATTGAATAAGTTCTGAGGACTGCCAGGTTAAGTGATCGCGTGGCTGACTCAGTATTCTGCTACCAGAAGCCAAAGTTTGCTCTCAGAACAAAATGCAGGTGTGAAAAAGAAGGAATGGCAGGTGGGGGGAAATCTGTCTCTACTGGGTTTTGATTCAGGTTGCTGGGCAAGGGCTCAGTGCTTGGATTCACTGCCAGTGGCACAGATGTAGGGAGAAAATTGGGAGAAAAGTGGGAGAAATAGGGAGAAAAGTGGCCAGTGGTCTGTGTGAGACCTTGGAGCTCCCAGTGCTGTGTGACCCTGGCTGGGCAGCCCCTGAGCTCTCTGCTTTTCCAGGACACAGCTGCTTTTCCAGCTTCCACCAGCTGGCAGTGGCCAGACAGCGTGGTGGTGTTCACAGGGGTCCCAGGACGAGGGAAGAGATGAGAATCTTGACTCCATGCTTCAGAAGGCTGATTTATTATTTTATGATATATATATTATATTAAAACTATACTAAAAGACTAGAAGAAAGGATTTCACCAGAAGGCTTGAAATGAAAGGAATGGAATGATAATCAAATCTTGTGACTGACCAGAGAGTCCGAGCCAGCTGACTGTGATTGGCCATTAATTAGAAACAACCACACGAGCCCAATCACAGATGCACCTGATGCATTCCACAGCAGCAGATAACCATTGTTTGCATTTTGTTTCTGAGGCCTCTCAGCTTCTCAGGAGGAAAAATCCTAAGGAAAGGATTTTCTATAAAATATGTCTGTTACAAGACAGCTTCATCCTGTTAGAACCCAGGGCACAGAGAATGTTTCTCTGCCTGTCCTGAGAAGTCCTGATCCCCAGGAGAACACTGCTTTTAACCTTAGTCCATGGAGAAAACTTCCAAGACTTTGGGATGAATTGGAATCTATGAGTGTATGAAATAGATATATGTAGTTTATCACAGGGTGAAAAGCTTAGAGTTTTGGGTTTTTAGTATGGAGGTAGATAGAGGACAAGATGGAGTATTTTGGGTGTTGTTTGACCTCCTTCTTGTTCTTCATCTACTCCATTTTCTGCAGTATTGAGAGCACAGAGTGATTGGTAAGGAAAAGCCACAATGCAAATGTTCCATGAACAGACAAATAAATAGTTATTGGTAGAAAGGTAGAAATAAAATACGTTCCCTAGACCCTAAATTCCAACACCATCTGAACCCCCAGTGCTGCTGCAGTATAAAACTGACAAAGAGTTGTCTATTGTTCCAGCAGAATTCCTGCTCAGATGAATCTCCACGGTGGTTCGATTTTTTTAGGAAATTGAGGGTGGTAATATCCAGACTGCCTGTTCTGCTGGCAGGAGAAAAAACTGGGTTTGTGAGCACATTTTGTCTGCAGGCTCTTTCTCTGCAATCATCAAAGTCAATGGAACAGTGGGGAGGGTCAAGCAGAGGTGAGGATCACTTGAACTGGTGTCCTCAGGTTCTTTCTTTGTGGTGGAGGCAGTGAGGAGAACTGTAACTGTGCTCAGGAGGCAAGATTCAGTCAGCTGTCATTGTCTCTATGCCCACTGCACACAGTCAATGAAATTAAAAGGCCTTCTCTGTTTCTTCAGCAGCTAGCTCAGGTTCTGTTAATTCTATCAGGTTCTAATAATTCTATTCCTCCCTAATGACCTGTGAAAAGGATCTTTTTCCTCTGCATGTTTTGAAGCCTCAGGTGCTCACCCACAGCCATAAATTCGCCTAATGCCCGTCTTACGTATGACCAGCTCTCAGAAGCACCTCTCTGATTCTTTGTTTCCTGGTCTCAACTTATTACAGAAAGGGTGTACAGGCTCACAGCAAATCCTGCACAGGCAGGACAGGCTCTCTTCTCATGCCTTTATGCAAGAAAACCACCCCTTTGTCAAAAGCAGCTTCATCTGATTATCAGCAGCTCACTCAAATGGCACATGCAAGCTGCTGTCCATCCTCCAGTTAATTCAGTATTTGCTGGGGAAACAAAACACCAACATTTCTGTGCCCCTTGGAGGGCAAAGGAGCTCAGGAGGACTGGAATATTTTGGGTTTCAAGGCATAAAATTGGCCTACACTCTTCATCAGAAAAAGGAACCATCATAACAGGAAAACATCCTGTAAACACTGAGTTACTGAAGGAGCTCCAATGCAAAAGAGAGATACGAGAGAGATGGAAAAGGTGAGAATACCACAAAGAAATATAGAAGCAGTGCTCCTGCATGCAGTGATGTAGTTAGCCAAAGAAAAACTCAGGCAGAGCTCAAATTGGCAGATGATGTCCAACACAGCAAATAAAAGGCTGTTATTGCTCAGTTCCAGAGTGGAAGCACGACAAAGCTGCAGGTGTGCTGCTGAATGAGGATGGAAGGTTAATTAAAAATGCCCACAGAAAAGACAGAAGTACTCAGTGCCCTCCTCACGTCAGTCATCATGGGTGAGATCAGCCCCCAGGTCTCTGTGCTGAGAAGCAATGACAAACAAATATATCAGAGAGTTCATTTAAGGACCATCTCCACAAATTGGACATCCATAGATACCTGCCCCAGCTTCAGGGGGAAAAGAATCACCATGAGAGTGATTAGCCATGGGAGTCAGGAAAGTGGTGGAGTTTTCTTGATGAAAATATTCAAGAGACAGTTTGACAGAGAATGAAGAACTTAATCTAAGGCACTGCTTTCCATGGACGTTTGAAGTGCTGTTCAAATCTGGACCTTTATGTTGTTTTTATAATCACTTCTGGTTTCTGCAGAAGAATTACAATGAATGAAAGAAGTAAGTAGTCAGATTACAAACCTATTGTACATTTCTAGTGGTGACTTTAATAAACACTTGTACATGGCTCATCCCTTCAGTTTAAACTTTATTTCTCTTTTTCTTGCATGTCTGGCAGTTCTGTCCCCCTGCACTAATATCACAGAAGCAGCTGCAGAGAGAGAGGTTTTATTCCCCAAAACACTGAACTTTTTATTCCGAATTATTAGCTCATAATGTTTGAGCTTTGGCTTCTGTCATTAGCTCTTAACTTCTGTTTAAGGGTCAGTGGAAAAGCACTTTTTCTAAATTACAAAATTTTGTTGTAATTTCTGGTATTTGCAGCTACTCACCAGGTTATGCCTTGCAGAGCAAGATGTGATAATTTCTTCACAGCTCCCACTTGAATAATTTCCACTTTGTTGCTCTGTTGCTTTGATACACCCCTTTTTGGAAAGCTTTTGCGCTACCACACAGAAAGAAAGAGGCACAATTTTGTACCTCCATTCCAGGAAATTCTGTCCTCAAAATTATCCCTCAAACATTTTGGCAGATCTGACTTTTGAGGTCTGTCTTGGTTTGGAAAGACAGGTGTCTGCTGAGGAAGGCAGGAGCCTCCCCTGAAAATGGAGAATGTAAACCCTCCCCACCCCTCCAAATTGCTATAAATTTTAAATTAAGGGAGCTCTCAGGCAAAAATATGGGAGCAGCAATAACAGTTCTTTAATAGGGAAAAGGAAAAAAAATAAAGGATAAAATGAACAATGCAGTGCACTAGAACAACACTGACAGAGTCAGAACCCAACCTGACACCCTGTGGGTCAGGCTGATGGTGGCAGTCCCATTGGAAATGTGGCTGCAGCCCTCCTGCAGTGTCAGGGGTGGTTCTGTTGGAGCAAGGGGGATCTGTAGAGAAGGATCCAGTGGAAGAAGAGACAGCTGCTGTTCCTCTGGGGAATCCAGTGGAGAACCCATGCTGGTATCTCAAAAGCCTCTGGATTATATCTGGGTAGCAATGCTTGGCTCCTCCCTCTGGATTATATCCAGGTAGGAATGCTTGGCCCCTCCCTCTGGGCTCACATCTCCCAATGGGATGTTACAGTTCTTATCAGCCACGCAGTGACATTCAATAGCTGTTATCAGCAGATGTCCCCTCCTGAGGGAGGTGTGAATGTGGTCACTCAGAGAGAGAGATAAGGCAAACTGCCCACTTGACAAAGGTAATCTGCCGTACAGATGGTAATAGAAAACATCTTGCATTACAATCTTCAACAAGGTCTTAGTGAGGAACATCTGAATTTCCACTCTGCACCAGAACAATATCCAGCTGACTACTGTGGTTTTTTCCAGGAGTGAATAATGTTTACTGCTCTGTGGTGTCCTGGAGCCTTTTAAGGCCTCACCAGACAGCAGTGGTGTGATTACCTCCTGAAGAGGAAGAGGCTGTGCTGTCACAAACCTGCAAATACTCACTCAAATATTGCCTTTTGAGTTCCACTGGGCTGAGTCAACCTTGCTGCGACTTGAGGCTCTGTCTCTTGGACACTCCACAGCCCTGGTAGCTGGGATTTCACAGGGCAGCCTCCCAGCCCTGGTGCTGACATCCAGAGTGCTCTGGCTAATTCCTTTCCCCAGGCTGCAGGTCCAAGAACTCTCTGAGCTTGCCACATGGTTTCCCCAGGACACGTATGATTGCCAGCAAGCCTAATTGCTTTTTGGCTGATGCAAGACATTCAGAGGGGAGAAAAAAATCATCAAAAAAAAAAAAAGAAAGGGCACATTGTACACATTAGCCTGCCTCTGTACCCCCGTGGCCATGCAACCTTAAGGTTTGGATTAAAGGCTTTAAAAGAGCCCACCCTTCTTTGTCTCCCCTTTTCCTTCTGAAAGTGGTCTTTTCCTCTCCTTCCAGCAGATGTTTTTCTGCTCTCAGTCTTCCCTCATTTCTTGGCATGACTGAAGAGAGAACACTTCCTGGGTTGTCATTAGTCTCCTTGTCAAGAGCCTCACAGATCAGACCTGTCAGATGTGCAAAATCTATCACCACCTCATCCACAGCTTACTTGTTACCCTGCCGAGTTTCAGATTGGAATAATTAGTTTGCCTTGAGCCATTGCCAATTATTTTGCTGCTGTATGATTAAATGGACTGTAACTGAATAGCTGGTCAGCAAGATTTAATGACTCTTCACTGTTATATCTAGCCAAGTTGAAGGGTTTTTTTTTTCCCCTTTCTGTCACCTCCCAGAGGACTTCAGCTGAATCTGAAGGCAAAAGGTCACAGGCATGCACAACAATGAGAGCAGAATTTGCAATGTAGAATAGAATAACACAGAGGGTCCCTAGTATCAGACAGAGTTTATGAGCAGGGTTGTTAACAGGTTGTTGTGCGTACACACAGAGACAGACACAAATAAGAAAAGTGAAAAATGGACTTACTTATAAGAGCTATATCTTTTTTCCTGATTAAGAAAACTATTTTCCTCATTAAGAAAAACACTCTTCTTTAATATGCAACCCAGCTGGATCAAAGCATACTTTTAAATAGAAAGTTATATGCTCAAGAAAATGAATTCTTCATCGATGACTAACATTCTTGCAATAAATTAATGTTTGTTTCCCCAAATTGATCTCATGGAAATTAGACATTTGTTCTCTAGTTGTAAATTGCCACCTCACTAGAAGAAAAACGCATAGCCTGTTTTTAACGTATCTATGCCAAGTTTTGATAACTATTATGTAACTCAGCTGTTGAAACTGTAAATCTATTAAAATGAAAGGGTTTTATTTGAGTCTTGGACTGAAACATTGTGGGCAATTTATCTACAGTCTGGACCAGCACATTTGAGCACATCAGCAAAAAGATGTTGATAGTTCTGTGTCTTGCTCAGAAGAGAAATCACAATGTCCCTGTAGTACAATCTGTTAAGCAAATGTGGGTTTGTGGGTGATCAGCAAAAGCACTGATGTGATTTTTGTAGTTGGATGTAGATGTGTAGATCTGATCTATAAATTCAATCACGTACATGCAAAGCGGTGCCTCCTACATCCCCTGGTGCTGCAAACAGCCAAGCAATGATTTATCAGGCCAACATCCTCTTTATGAGAAAACTGAATCATTGAAGGCTTTCTGTGCTCTCATCAATGACAAAAAAGACACTGCCATTCATTCACATTCTTCTGGCAACTGCAATATGCAGGTACTGCCCCAAACACAATAAGCTTTTCCTTGTCCTGGAATGTTTCTGCTGCTCAGCACCACCGCCACCACCACAGAGAGTGAGCTGGCAGCTCTGCATCCCCAGGAGACCTTTGGCTGCCTGAACCCCTCTTCTTGAACTCCTCTTTTCCAGCCAGGACAAAATGCTGAGTGCCTTTCTGACCTAGACAAGGCCAGCTGGCACGCTCTGGTGGCACACATTGGTTCAGTGGAGGGAAGAGGCCACTTATTCCTGTCTAGCCGTCCATGGTTCCAGCTGTGGGGAGAAGCTGGCACTTCTGCCAGAAGCATCTGCCTGGGCTGCACCACAGGGTGATAAGAACAGTCCCTGAGCAGAAGGAGCAGTGGAGGAGCCTTTGGGTGCAAGGCATGGGTGGGCAGTGGGGTGCAACACCTGCAGGACCCCAGCAGCAGGCAGGGATCCTTAGGGATTCCAGGGTTTAGCCACAGAAATGTCTTTGAATTCAAAACAACGTTTTGGCTGTCTGGAGGCTTGGGGCAGGTTGGAAGAAGAGGCAGGGACAGGCAGGATATGCAGGAGGAGCAGCATGTCACAACAACCATCTGAGCTGGTGGTGACAAAATCCGGGGCTGGAGCAAAGCCCAGCCCCAGGAACCCAACAGGGACAGATTTCTCAGATGATTACACTGTGAAAGTCCTGGACCAGTGAGGTAAGCCCAAGACATGCATTTTCAGATTAATGCTGATTTTTGTTGGTTCATAAGTAACTTTGACAGGATTGCTTCTTGACTTCAGACTTTAATCGAAACTTCAGGATAAGACACTAAGAAGAAAAAGAATATCTATCAAAAATAACTCCTCACAGTCAATGCATATATAATAAAAAACCTCCAAATCTGGTTTAATCACCACTCAATCCCACTGCTGTTAAAGAGAAGAAAAGTATGTGAGGGAGTGTTAAAATAAGATACAATAAGTGCATTTACAACCAAGTTGTGCAATGGACAAAAGAAACTTCAATTCCAAGTGTATTTGTCTGCATAGAACCTTCAATATACAGTGGAATAAGGTTGTGCAGCTGCAGAGATACTATCACTGTTTCTGTCTTCAATAACAACCCACAGATTTTCACAGATTTTCACAGTTCTTATGGGGAAACTAATTGCCAAGTTTGGATGAAACTTGCAAGCAATTTTGGAGGTCATACAAACTGTTTTCACAGAAACTAAATCCTAACTAGACCTTAACTAACCTTAAGCAAGTCCACTACACCTGCAGGTACTGCTGTGTACGAGCACTAATTAATTTTTGCTAATTAAAATTATTCAGAGGTAGGTACAGCTATCTCTGGTTTTAATGTAATCACTAGGTAAGCCTGGGTGGAAATCAGAAACCCTTGTTTTGCATCTTCAGAAGTTGATTGTGGGCACATCCATCTGTGCAAAAGAGAAATATGATTCTCTCCCGCAGACAGCAGATAAATATCATGTCAGCCCTCCTCTGCTGCTGAATCCCTGGATGCTCCTGTTATCTTCCTTTCATTGTTGTTCTCCCTGGCAGCAGGAGCCCTTCAGCAGCCCTTGCTCTGTGCCCAGAGAGGGAGGTGGGGTGTGAGGCACTCAGCCACAGCACCCCCAGGCAAATCCTCAGCTCCATTTCACCAGGGACCAGCACTGGGAACCTGAGCACAACACTTCATTTGTGGTCTGCTGGCTTCTTCTCCACATTTTTTTGTTTCTCTTGTCTATTCAGCCCGTAATCTTTTCAAAGGCTGGGACTGTCTCTGGCTGTCTAGACACACAGGGCCTATTACAATGGGACATTGATTTCTGATGGGGTCTCCATCTGCTTGCTGTATTGCAAATGATTGCTGCTAACTTTGAAAGAGCTACGTTTCAGCATCAGGGTTCAGCAGTAATAAGGACATTTGGACTTTATTGCAAAGGTAAATAATGCCTCTGCTAACATACTAATGAACAGAGAAATAATCTATTTCAAAATCACAGAAGTTTATAGGTTAAAGGTGGATTATGTGGTTTTCATGCTTGGCCAGTGATATACGCTCTTGCTTTCTTTCTCTGCTATCTGCTGAAGCCAACTGAAATGTCTGACAAGTGGCTTAGTTTTTCTGTGCAGTATCTGTAATATATACTGCTATTTCTCAGCACTTTTTTGTTGTTGTTCTTATCACTACAGCTCAAGATTTTATTTGTAATACATAAATGTTATTGTACCCATTTCACAGAGTGAAATATAAGGGCATGAAGTGATACATAGACATGTAAAAATTAGCTTCCAAGGAAGAGAAATCCAGATGCCCTGTCTAATGCTTTAATCATGGGTCCAGCCTTTCTACAGTACAGTATTTTATTGGAAAGCCTCAAGGAAATCTCTCCTTGACACATGAAAAATAATAAGTGTGATTCCTGCCAAGATTTTTTTTTTCTTTCTTTTTTTTGAGTTGACAAAACAGTTGCCATGTCAAAACAGTTCTCAGAATTGCATCTTTTGTCTGATTCTCACATCCTTTTCCTCCGCTTATGTAGGCAACCAAGAAGATTCTGGGAAGCTGCAGCTTCCTTTAGAAATATTCCTTTTTTTCCCCCCAAAGATGTGACCACCTAAGGGAGCAGAGGGGAGGCGCAGGGCAGGGAGGATGTTTGGCACTGGGGTGGATGAGCAGCCAGAGACATCCCTCTGTCCCTTTGTGGGATAACAGCTGCAGCACTGCCACGGGCCCCTCTGAGAAGACAGAAATAATGTGTTTGTGGCCAATTGTTCAGCCTTGGCAAGTGACCCTGGAGAGTCAGTGTTAGCAGCTATTGATACCAGGAGCAACCGGCCTCTTCCTGCTTTTGTGAGAGCACACTTTGGATTACCCAGGGCGCTCTGCAATCCTGCTTTTTGGAACATGCCCAGCTCACCAGGCATCCCAAACTAATGGGGAAAAAAAATTATAATTAAAAAAAAAACAAAAAACCAAAAAACCCAGCAAAGGCTGCTATGCAGAGCAGCATTTGAATAGACAGCAGCCAATTTGCCAGTACAACAATTCCGCATTGAGCTGATCCCTAGATATGAATATCCCTTTCAGGGAGAGCTTCCCAAATGAGGGGAATCCAGAAGCTGGCTTTTGAGAGCGAAATTCCCTGGGAATTCAGCATACAGCTTTACCTGGCAGCGTTCCCACCAAAGAACCAACAAAAAGCAACTGGCTCTAATCCTTCTCCTTATGTATTTTGGCAGCTTTCTTCCATTTAAAAGGAAAATAAAAATAAAAGTCCATCTTGCTCCCACACTGGAAGAAGTCCAAGATACACACACTGGGAGTACAGGAACTGGCATTTAAGGTCCTCCTGACACTTTTTATGCTGGGTCTTTGATCACACAGAAAAAGGCAGTTTATTTTTGCCTTTTATGGTCTTAAAACAAAAAGTTGCTCTTGGAAGCTGTCTGCAATACAATTTGGTGTTCAGCCTTCCTGATAAAACTGTTCCAAATAGTGCCATAAAACAACAAACACCCCAATAATCCTGGTTGGGCCTCCCGTGTATCTCTTCTGAACCATGAATTTTGTGAAGATTAAAATAAATGTGAGACCAAAACTGCACCTTTGTTTTGTTTTGTCATTTGTGCGACCACTTCTTTTTAAAAAGCAGCAAACGTTTGGGAGCTCAAGGCTGCACTAAGACACAAACACACATGCTTTTTAGTGTCACAAGCCTTCATGATTTTTGGATTAGGTCTGAGATAAAGTTGTGGGGAAGATAGAGTGTGAGATGATGGCAAAAAGCCACTTGTGTCGCTTCTGCTGCCCTTCAGGCACGTTGTCCTCAGACAGGCACATCAGAAAGTCTGAACCAGGGTTTTTATAAACTCTGCTGCTCTGTCCAGGTCAGCTCTAAGTGATGTGTTTTCTCTGTCAAGCATTTAGTCATGCAGGGTATTAGCTCCTAGTATTTGTACAGAACTTCTGTTCACTACGACACTTTGACCTTTATATGGGAACAAAAACAAGACATTGCAGTTGTCCCAGTGATTTTTAGTAAAGATGTTATGAATTGGCATTTAAAATAGGTATTGTTCTCATGTAGCAAGCATCAGGCCTTGTATTTCATCAGCTAACACATCTTAATTTGGCTTTTAGGGAAAAGTCATATCTTACCCACATTAAATAATCTTGTTTATCTCAAGAGTGGTTTGGAGAGGGCAGAATTCCCAAACTGGATATAAATTATCTGCTTTTATTCAGACAGACCTAGAAGGGCAAATATGGTCAGATCCTTAAAATGTCAGATCCTCAGAAGCTGTGATGTCCTAGAATCAGTGGAAAATCTTATTTGCACCTACAGAGTGCCTAGCAAGTGTCTAATTTGAATACTCTGGAATTTAACAAATTCTAACTCACCTAAAGAGAAAGGTGTGCACTGCCACATACACCAGGCAAGAATCAGCAGAACAAAATTCAGTGCTCCTTTTAAATGGAAACTGATAGCATGTGAGGCATGAGATCTTGTCTAGCAGTTTTTAATACTCAGGCAGGGAAGGCTAAACTGTATAGATGAGGCATGGTTGTTTCTAGAGCATCTCTGACTGAGTGGTGATGGTTTTCCATGCTGGTGCATCCTCACCAGTGGAGATGGAATTCATAAGACAGAAGAGGCCCCCATTTTGTCATGTTGCTCTGTTGTTTTTAGGGGCATAAATTTTGTTCAGATGAAGGACATTTGGGCAGATGAAAAAATGAAGCTGCAACTGGCAGAGGTTGTTAATGGGAATTACAACATGACAACCAAGGCTGTCTGTAGGGTACAGCAGAGGCCTCAGTTCATGCCTCCCCATACCTTGGCTGACAGCAGCATTTCAGACCTGTCGTGGAGACCTCACCAGGGGATAATTCTGCTGTTTCATTTTCCTGATCATAGAATCAAATGTGTGTGTGTGTGCTGCAAGCAGTGCGGACAGCTCTGGGGGATGCCTGCAATGCTGAGTGCAGTGCAAAAACGAGTCTGACCTCAGACCATCCCTCTCTGATTGAACTGAGAAGGAAAACAAAGCCTGCAAGCTGCACAAAGATAAGGAATGGCATGGGACACACAACAGCCTGGCAGGTAATTCCAGTCCTGGATAACAGGTTGGGGTGAACCACTGAGGGGACACTGCTTTCAGAGAGCACTGTGCTGAAGAACAGCCCAGAGAGAATTGCCCTAGAATTCCCACCTGGGATTCTTGACAGCATCCCTTATTTGCTCTGTATGTGCAGATTTCCTTTGTGGTTTCCTCTTCATCTTCATCAACGTGTTGGAGCCAGTCCAGAGGAGACCACCAGGATGAGCAGAGGGATGGAGCAGCTCCACTGTGAGGAAAGACTGAGAGAATTGGGCTTGTTCAGCCTTGGGAAGAGGAGGCTTCAGGGTGACCTAATTGCCCCTTCCAGTGCCTGAGGGAGACAACAAAAAAGATGGAGAGAAACTATTTATGAGGGTTTGGAGTGACAGGACAAAGGGGAATGGCTTCAAACTGAAAGAGGGTAGGTTGTTTTGATGGCAATTCTAACCCCAATCTTGCTGACTTCTCTGCTATACTACTGCTATGTAGTTTTTTGTACAATATTTTTAATAAAATAGCACAGGGGGAAAGATGTTTTCTGATATTTGATGCTGTCATGCCCCATTTGGATCGTACTGGCTTTCATACCCTGCAGCGGGTGGAAATGCGCTGAAATTTTGGGTTCACCATACAGCAAGAACAAGTCTAAGTGCACAGCACAGCTCATTCAGTGACTGACTGAACTCTGGTTTCACTTCTGCAGCTGCAAATCTGGCAGTTGCATCTGTCTGACAAGTTGTGGCTGCAGATTTAGCTGGATGGACTGTGGGGTATTTCCTCCTAACCACATGTCAGTGATAATGAAATCACGTTTCACAGTACCTCACTGTCAAAGGAACACCGTTCAGCAGAACTTTTCACAGGCATCAGAAATTGTCTATTTAGGGCTAAAGGGTTCTTGAGCAGCAGACAGTGGTAAGGATTCAGCTGGTTTTTTCACAAGTACAAAACAACCATGAGGGAAGTCAGGTGGGTCTCCAAGGCTTCAGTACACTGCTAAACTGGCAGTACCCAGGTAATCCAACCATTTCTTCTCTGGTCCTCTGCACTGTTCTTGCCTGACACTTCTCTCTTATTCAGAAACTGTCTGGATCTGACTGCTTCCCCTCTTCATCCTTTCTGGGCAGGTGCTGAGGTGCTGCTCACTTTCCTTCTCCTCCTACCAAAAGTTTTCTGCTCCTGTGGAAAGGGGCAGCAGGAAGGGGCACGAGCCTTTGTCTCAACCTGCACTGTTCACTGCCCAGCACATTTACTGACAGGCAGAAATAAAACCCTGAGGAAGAAGAGAGCAGCAGAGGTGCAGAGACATGATCTGTGGGTGGTAGCCGCCTGCAGAGGACTCAGATTTTGGCCCTTTCAGTCATGAAGAAATTCTCAGAGACACAAGAGGCCTAAAAAAGTAATCAACACAACAATGCCTTCTTCATATACCACAACTCCCAAGATAGGGAATCAAGATAAATTTCCATTTACTCAGTGGTGTGGTAGCCCAAATCTACCATTTCCCAAAGGGTCACACGTGGTCATGCTCTGTGCTGATGGGCTGTTTAGATGCTTTCACCTGGAGTAAATCAAAAGTAGTACTAAGTATCCTATGCCAAGAAAAAAGTGAGAAATTTCATTTACTGCAGAATGCCATGGAAAGAGCACATTTAAGGACAGCTGGAGGAGAAAACACCTGTGATATCCAGTGTATGGCAATCACTTTGTGCTGCTTTTGGCTGGAACACAATTAATTTCCTTCACACAGGAGTGTGGCCGTGTTTTGGATCATGCTGGGAGCTGTGCTGGTGACACAGGGATGTGCTGGCTGTGGAAGCTCAGAGTTTGCCCATCAAGGACCTGGGAGGGGACAGGGCCAGGAGAGCTGAGCCCAGCTGGCCCAAGGGATGCTCCAGACCATGTGGGATTGGGCTCAGCACACAGAAGGAACGGGGGACATCTGGAGGGATGGCTTTTGTCTTCCCAAGCCGCCTGTGATGGAGCCTGGCTCTCCTGGGCACTGCCTGCCCATGGGGAGCAGGGAATGAGCTCCTTGTCTTGCTTTGCTTGTATGTGCAGCTTTTCCTATTTAAACTGTCTTTGTCCCAGCCCAGGAGTTTTTCTCATTTTTGCTATTCCATTTTTGCCCCTACTGCACTGCTGGGGGAGTGAGGGAGCAGCTGTGTGGTAATCACTCACTGTCAGTCCTTTTTGGCACCCAAAAATGGGGCATGAAGGGTTTGAGAAAATTACAAATTTGACTGGAATGTGCCTTTTAGATCTGCCACTGGATTTGGTTTTGGTATGCAGCACAGTTGCCTGGCCATAAAGAAAGACGTGCTCTGTTTTATACAGCTACAGTTGAAGGTGTGGATAAAGATGGAGTACAAGAGAATTGCTCATTATCTAGGTTGGCCCCATGCTATCACATGTGTGATTCCTGCATGCTCTCCTTCCTGGAGGACAAGCAGAAATCTGGTACAGTCTTTCTCTAGAAACAGAATGATAAGGAATGGAAATAAAAATGCTGTGCCACACGCAGTCCTCTTTCTCTGCTTTAGTAAGAGCTCCACTCTTTCCCCACCTCACACATGAGAACCTGTGCTTTACACCCTGGTGATTCTGATGTCTTCAAGTCAGAACTGAAGCCTCCAGGCCTGAAAGGATAGGTGTTCATGAATCAGCACATGTTTTAGGTTGGAAATAGGAGTATTCCATTCCTATCTGTTAGAGGAGGAGCAGGTAACTACCTGCTGTTAATTGGGCAGCTTTTTCTTTATCTCTTCCACAACCAATCCTCCCTCCAGGAGATCTCTTCTGGTAACGGGTCATTAATTATGAATTATCTTCTGTTCATGGCCAGTGAGTGTCCCTACATGGCTGATAAAATTCCATCATCCCATGGGGAGATGCTCTGCCAAAAGGGAGGAGGTAAGCATTCTTTCCTGGATATAATCTGAGGTTTGGAACACTACAGAAACCTTTTCCCAGTGCATTCCCAGAGGAAGACCAGGCCCATCTACACCACACATGGACCTTCAGAGGAAAACTCCACCCTTGTACGGGATCCCTGCTCCAACAGAACCACATCTGCCACTCCAGGAGCACAGCAGCCATTATTTAATGGGATTGCCACCAACCCCTCACCAACAGAGTGTCAGGTTGTGTTCTGATTCTGTCAGTAGTTTTTTTTTGTACTATTGCATTTGTATTTTTAATTTTCCTAAAAAAAGAATTGTTATTCCTGCTCCCATATCTTTGTCTGAGAGCCTTTTAATTTCAAAATTATAATAATTTGGAGGGAGGGGTTTAACATTTTCCATTTCAAGGGAGGCTCCTGCCTTCCTTAGCAGACACCTGTTTGGAAAGACAACATGGGATCACTTAACTGTCCCCTCTGCCAGTCCTACTTGTCTACTTTTTCCACAAAATGCTGTTCAGTTCTTAACCTGAAGTAAGAATTGATTGTCTGCCGTGTCTGAGAGAGCCACACTCAGTGTGGAAATGCCTGGATGCATCTTACTCAGCTGCTGTAGATTTTGTGGGAGTTTTATTCTCTGCTAACTCTGCTGCAGAGGGGGAGCAGAGCACTGGACACTGCTGCTTGATGGGAGATGGCAACCTCCAGCTCAGGAGTGATACCTTCCATCTGTTCTTACAGCCATTGCAGCTTGCTCAAAACCTTCTGATAAAATCCACACCCTGGAAAACATCTCAAAAAACAACCACTACACTTGTTTTGTCTCGCCTCCCACTTAAATCAGGCTTCCATTTGCCTTTGCTGCTAACAATTGGGTGGACTATCCCACAGGAGAGGTAAAGCAGAGTCCCTCTTTGAGGCATTTGCATCTTTGTAGGCATTGGTGCCTGGAAAAAAACATCCTGGGATACATTTACACCCCTAGGTCAGAGATGTTTTCATGTGCTGGATGTTCTGAGCTTATTTTTGGTAATAAGATTATTAATTAATTAATCAATTAATACTATTGTTATAATTATAATTATTATTATATCTTCTATATGATATATGATATCTTCTATATGGTATCTTCTATGTGATATATTATATTAATATATATTATTATATTAATATATTATATGATATATTATATTGATATATTATATTAATATATTAACATATTATATTATAATTATATAAATATTATAATATTATAATTATTAATTAATTAATAAGATGTCCTGTGCTCTGAGAGAATTCTCACCCCTCACCCTGCACCTCCTCCTGAGGTCTATTTTGGCTGTGAAAAGGAAGCAGCTGAGCGGAGCAATTTTGGACAAAGGACTCTTTGTGGAGTTCCATGAAATTTTTTACAGTGAGGCCATCCTGATGGTATCTCAATGATACCTTCAGTTTTTTGTGCTTGTAGATCTGCCTTTTTTGGGGGATTGCAGCCTGGGTGGACAGCAGTGAACTGCTCAATAACTCTCCTTGCAGCTCAGCTGGGGTGTTTAGAGCCCGAGGAGTCTTTCCTTCCCATGAACACAATGTGATTTACTGGGAAGGAGCCTTTCTGTATTCAGAGTGACCACAGAGCCACCAGCAGAGACCAGGGGCCACACCAGTATCTGCTAAGGGTCAGCCCTGGCACTCAGACCTTTCCAGGAGCAGCACTTTGCCCAAAGCCATGCAGGCAAGGCCACCTCACCCCTGCCCCTCCCTGAATTCCAGATGTGAATCCTCCAAACTCTGCCCTGTCATTTTTTTGCTGCAGAGCAGCTCCAGAGCCTGGCCTCCTGTTTGTTTCCTGTGGAAATTCCTGAAAGTCTTCCCAGAGGTTAGCAAAATTGACTTTCAGGAATTTCAGAGCTGCCAGCATACCAGGTAGGGGAAAATCTTTGGAGATCAAAGAGCCTTCCTGCTGGCAGCTGCTTCTGAGAGCAGCCTGCAAAACCCAGTGCTGGTGACTCTGAGCACATCCCCTGGTCCTGCTTTAGTCCCAGTCCAAAGCCAGAATTACCACCTATTCCTAACCAAGACCCAGAATGAGTTGTGCAGAGCACCCCTCACATGTTCAAGGTGCGCAGGAATTGTCAAAATTTTAGAAGGACACCTTCTTCCCCTGATTTTCCTTTCCCTCTTGAAATTAGATTAGCAATTCCTCTCAGGAATTCAGAATGCAATGGCTTGGATCAGTTCTAACGCTCACAGATCATAATGTGTTTTATGCCCTTATTTAGGGCCAAGCAGTGATCTGTGTGCTCAGTTTTCAGGAGAACTGCCTATTCCTTGGCACAGCCTCTCTGTTTCACAAGTACTCAGGCAGAGCAGCCTGTCAGCCAGAGCCTGGCACTCCTGCAGGCCAACAGGATGAATAGGGGACGCAAATGTGGTTTTGGGATCACCAGTGCTGCAGGCTGCTCAGCAGAAGGAGGAAATGAGCAAGAGCCAGAATAGAGGCAAGAGCTGCTCAATTTTGGGGGTTTTTTAATCCTGGGGTGAAGATGGGGAAAAGCAAAATCACAGCTCTAACAATCTGCTCTAGGCAGGGTAACTCAGAACTGCTTCAGGCCGTTATCAACACCTTCCTACACATGCACGTAATTAACACTGACTGGTCCTAAAGAATCATTAATTTTGGTGTCCTCCTGTCCCATCCACAAGCAAGCAAGCCAAATCCTCACTTTTGGCAGAAATTTTGAGTTCCTCTTGTCCCTCCCGCTTAATCACTGGAATTGCTGATGCAGATAAGGAGGAGAAGTGCTCATACCACTTCTCCCACTGGGACATTCACTGAAAAGCTTCCCTCCATATTTGAGGCTGTTCCCACAACAGATTCCCTTTGTTGTATTTGGGCACTTCCACATTTTGGTTTTATTCCCTGTGGTGTCAGGAGGCCAAAATCACATTTTTTTTAAATAAAAGGGAAGTTTTACAGTGATGCTGTGCCCTCTTCAGTACAACACCACTGGTTTCCAGGCTTTCTCTTTTGCCTGTTAATCTTGCAGCCCTCACAGAGCAGCCAGAATGATGCCCAGAGATGCACCAGAGGAACAAGTCCTCTCTGCTGTTTTTTCCCTGATGCTAAAGGAATATCTGCTGTTTGCCTTCAACACGAGGAAATCTTATTTCCTCCAGCCTGATGAGCAAATAGAAGAGTCAGAGCGCTGGCCTCTTCCTCTCTGCTTCCTACAACAACATTGCCTTCCTTCTGAGGTCCACAGGTCCCCCCTTGCTCCCGAGAATGAGTCTTTGGCACACGTTAAACCCTGCAAATGTCAAGTCTGAGCATTGTTCCAATGATGTCTCTGTGTCCCTTTGCCCTGCTCCCACCCCACCTTTTTTGCCTCTGTCCTCCTCCACGTTTGCCTCATTTCCTTTTCCTTTTCCTGCACCAGGCACCTGTTAAGCTGGAGCAGAAAAGGAAAAGAAATGTCTTGTGAAATAGGCAGGGAGGTGGGCCATAGCAATTGAAAAAGCAGTTAGGCAGCACAGCAGCACTCTTATGGGGCTTTTCTCTTCCAAGCACTGTGATTTTTCAGCTGGAGCGCAGTCAGCTTATAAATTTGCTATTTAATCTGCCGTGTTCATGGCAGTGCAAGCAATCAACAAATTAGCACCATTTAATTTCTTTCCATTGTATCTGTTGGGCACCTTCCCGTTCTCAGAAGAGGGAGCTGCTTTTTCTTTTTTCTTTTTTCTTTTTCTTTTTTTCTTCCCCTTTATTTTCTTTCTTTTCCTTTTAATAACCTTGAGCTGCTCTGAGGACTGCAGCAGTGCTGCATCTGGCAGTGTGTCACACAGACCACACAGAGAGAGGAGGTCAGCCTGGGGCAAGCACCAAAATTCTTGCACAGCATAAACTGAGGCTGATTGGGAAATGCATTGGCAGGGGCTCAATCCCCCCCTGTCTCACTCTGAGCCTCCAGAAGGAGGAACCTGTGGAGCTCAGGTGAGTCTCCCCATCCCCTCTGGCTGGGAAAGGGCTCCTTGCCCTGGCAAGCAGGGATGGCTGGGATGGGTGTCCTTCCTTGAGCTCTGTGCTGGAACCAGCTGTGAGGGTCTGAGACAGCAGATTGTCCCTGCACAGGCAGATGTGGCAGCTCAAAGGTTCATAGGAGACCCGTGCAGCACCTCCAGAGGGGGGGACATCAGTCAGCAAGCCCCCTGCAGCAAAATGATGAGCAGCAGCTGCTGCAGGACTGTGACGGTGTTCACAGGGGTCCCAGGATGAGGGAAGAGATGAGGATCTGACTCCATGTTTCAGAAGGCTTGATTTATTATTTTATGATATATATTGCATTAAAACTATACTAAAAGAATAGAAGAAAGGATTTCATCAGAAGGCTGGCTAAGCTAAGAATAGAATAGCAAAGAATGGTAACAAAGGCTTGTGCCTCAGGTCTCTGTCCGAGCCAGCTGACTGTGATTGGCCATTAATTAGAAACAACCACATGAGACCAATCACAGATGCACCTGTTGCATTCCACAGCAGCAGATAACCATTGTTTACATTTTTTTGTAAATGTTCCTGAGGCCTCCCAGCTTCTCAGGAGGAAAAATCCTAAGGAAAGGATTTTTCATAAAAGATGTGTGCGACAGCAGGACCAGTGGGTTCTGACTAGAATTATGCCAGCCAACACTTTGGTCCTCTGTCTTTGGTGCCTCGCTGTGGAAATGGTCCGAACTTTATCAGTTTTAGTGGATCAAAGTAATTTCTTTCTGTTAGCAGCAGAAGAGTTCTAGTTTTCAAGTCTATATCAAAGTTCCTACAACAATTTTGGTTTATCTTCTACAAGGCAACCCCCCCACTCCTGATGATTCACATGGAGAGGAGATGTGACCATTTCACCACTTCATTCCTCTTTGGAGCAAAGAGGCAAAGATTATCATTCCAGATCAGGAGAATTGCCTGGATTTACCTCTACCACACGGAAAGCCCTTAAGTGTGGGCATTTTGTTGATTTTAGGCATGCCCAAGGGTTCATTCTTCAATTGCTCATTGACACTGGCCAAACCAAGACAAAACCCCAGGCTTTTTCTTTGAACTGTACAATGGAGTGATCAGGAGAGTGGTAAAAACTGGTTTCACTGTAAAGTGAAGTACATTTTTTTATTTATAATTAACATGATCTTTCCCTGGTGGGTGACATTTGGCAAGTCACTTCACCTGCCTCGTCTCCTCTTAAACTGTATTAACTCATCCTCTGTCTTTTTTTTTGCTCTAAGGTCAGCAAAACAGGTGGTGGGCTTTGGTCTGTGGTTGCCCAAACCTGATCTCCACCTTGCCTTCAAATAGTGAGAATCTAGAAATGAAAATATTCAGGACAAGGACATTGCCACAAAGTAGAAATCTGAGTTGCTTTGCCTGTGTAGTTTGTATTTTCACTGCCCTGCTCTGTCCAGCAGATCTCCCAGGGACTTTCTTATAAACAGTAAGTGAAGTGGGTATTTTCTTGGGTCAGATGGGAATTTGTTAAAGCAAAAAATTTCATTTAGAAATGAATTATTAAAGGTGCAGCACTCCAGAGAAAGAGTTTTCATTGCTTTAAAGTGGGTTGTATTCTCAGCTCACTGCAAAGAGCAGTGGAGAATTATTTGTTTCGGGATCCTGGTGTAGATATTTGCCAGAGGGACTCAGCTGCCATAGCAATCCTGCAACGTGTCCCCAGGAGCAAAGAGCTCTGGTGTCAGGGTGAGCTGGTGGGTGCATGGCACAGGGAGCAGAGGAGTTCAACTGACAGAACAGCTAAACTTTCATGAGGCAGGAGTTATGAGAGAAATCATTCTGCTCTGGAAAAAAATAACCAAAAAACCTTCTTCAAAGCACACAGCATCATTAAAATGTGTCCCATTTAATTGCTGTGTGGGTGGGATGGTCTACCAACAATCTGCTGGAACGGTATCTTGAACTTATCTGAAGTTGATAAGCTCTTGCCTCTGCCTTTTTTTTTTAATTTATTTTATTTTTTTCCATCGTAAAACGAGGCAAGTTACTTAGCTAGAGAGTCTTTTAATTACTCAGAGCTGAGACTTGATCTGACAACCTTTCTTTCTCTAAAAACCCTCTCTAAAAAACCAGAGACTTTTATTTCATTTTTCACCTCGCAAGTGCGGAGCCCTGAGCCGACTTGTGGTTTTCAGATGTTACTGTGACAGAAGTGCTGCCACTGGGTTTTGTTTGTTTTCATCTTTGTACTGCAATCTTCTGGCCCAGCACAGGCAGAGGATACTTGCATCCTGTCCCCTTGCACCAGGGTAATTCTGTAGTAGGGAAAGATGGGTCACTTCAGCAAAGTGGGAGCTTTGGAGTGGGTTTGAGAGAGGAGTCTCAGCCCACCATGATGCAGGGCAGAAAGAGCGTAAAGGGTAATTTTTATTTTTTTTTTCAAAGACTAAAATGTGGGGTTTATGCTGTCATTTTTTTTCCCACTGGCAGAAGGTCTGTGCAGTAAGCTATCACATTTTCCACAGTGTCTGACTGCATGGGATAGGAACATACCTTTCCCTCGACTTAAATCCAAAAAAAAAGGTTGGCAAATTATGAGTGCAGCAAAAACACAGAAGCAACTGCATGCAGATGAAGAAAACACTACACTGCAGTAGGTTGCAGAATCAAAATAGCCCCTTTTGTACCCCAGGAGGAGTAAAGAATGAGATTTCTTCTCCTTTCTCTCCCTTCTGTGCTCTCTTTGTGATGCATATTCTTATGCCTGTGGTTAAGAAAAACCCAACAAAACCAAGTCACTGGACAGCCATGCACCAGCAACCCTCAATTTCTAAATCTCACATTCTCTCTTTAGCAGCTGTTTCTGCTGTAGATATTAAAGTTCTGCTGGGTGAACCATGAAGGGGCAGCACTCTCTTTCATGGGCAGTGTGTGTTTTGCAAGTTGGTAAGGAGCTTTCTGAGGCTTTTCTTCTCCTCAGAATGTGGAATTTCTGTGGTGGTGTGGTGGGAATGCTGGAGGCTTGTTTAGACTGAGAAACAAGGTGTATAATGATACTGAAACACAAATCTCCCAAATTGCATCTTTCAGTGCACACAGCAGCTGGGAGAAATCCTTGTCTTGCTAACTTCTTTATATTTAATTGCAGTTCCTAGGCTGTCAAGGACTAAAAGTCACGAGGGTCAGGAGTTATGTGAATTCATGAGAAATTTCAGGGAATCATAGACCCATTTAGGTTGGAAAAGACCTTTGAGATCAGTGAGTCCAACCTTTAAGTGCAGTAGTGCAGTGGTGAGAGCACTGGGCATAGAAAGGAGATGTCACCATAGCAAATGATCTCCGAGCAGTGCCACGTGTGACATGGAAACACAACAAGTCTCAACTCTGTTTCCAAGGGAAGCCTATGGTACAAGAAAGACTCCTCTCTCCTTGATAAACTGAAAATTGATTATCTAAAGAGTAGTGATAGACTGAGAGTTAGTGATCTGAGAGGCAGATGTATCAGAAATTTAGTAGAGGGAGGAGGAATGTTTTTAGAAAGTTTTCATTCTGAGTTCTGTGAGTGTTTCTTTCTATATATAGTTGTAAGTTAATAAAGTTTTTCTTCTTCATTCCTAAGTTGCAGCCTGCTTTGCTCTATTCCTGGTCACATCTCACAGCAGACACCAGACAAAATATCTTTTCACAGACGCACTGACATTATGCCAGTGTCAAACCGTGACACTCAGCACTAAACCGTGTCCCCAGGAGCCACATCTGCACATCTTTCAAATCCCTCAAAGGATGGTGACTCCACCACCTCCCTGAGCAGCCTGTTCCAATGCTTTTCACCATTTCTGTGAAAAAATTCTTTCAAATATCCAAATTAACCCCCCATGGCCCAGCCTGAGGCCGTTCCAAACTCTGCTGCTGTCCCTGTTCCCTGGAGCACAGCCCAACCCCCCCTTTGTGCTGTTGTGAGGGCCCCAGGACGAGGTGAGGGATGAGAATTGACTCCACGTTCTCAGAAGGCTGATTTATTATATACTGATGTTATATTATGTTAAAAGAAAATGATATAATGAAACTGTACTAAAGAAGCGAAAGGAGACATCAGGAAGCTAGAAAAGAATGAATAATAAAAACCTGTGACAGATTCAGAGTCCGACACAGTTGACTGTGATTGGCCATTAATTAAAAACAATTCACATGCTGGGTAAACAGTTCTCCAAATCACATTCCAGAGCAGCAAAACATGGAGAAGCTGAAGCTTCCCAGCTTCTCAGGAGAAAAGATCCTGGTGAGGGGATTTTTCAGAGAATATCACGGTGACACCCCCCGGCTGTGCCCTCCTGGCAGGAGCTGTGCAGAGCCACAAGGGCCCCCTGAGCCTCCTTTGCTCCAGGCTGAGCCCCTTCCCGGCTCCCTCAGCCTCTCCTGGGGCTCCGTTCCCTTCCCAGCTCCGTTCCCCGCCCCGGCCACGCCGCAGCCCCTCCATTGCCCGTGTGAGGGCCCGGAGGTGCCGCAGCCCTCGAGGTGCGGCCTCAGCAGGGCCGGCCCAGGGACGGGCCCTGCCCCGCTCCTAGGCTGTGTCCGGCCCCTGTTGACAAAATACCTCATAAAAAAAGACAAAATGCAGACAGAAAGCATTCAGGCACACTAGGGTTGTTTTTTTTTTCCCTCTGAGCTCCTTGGAGACCGTGAGCTGCTCTCTGGTCACAGCTGCCAGGTAAATTGGGGTTGTTAGTGCAGAATGGAAGTCATGCTGGAGATCAGGGAGCTCCCACCAGGCCAGCTCTGTTTGCTCCTGATGGCACAGGCCAGCTCCCAGCTTCCTCACTGGCCATTTTTAACCTGGTTTTAAAAGGTAAAATAAAAGAGTTTCAGGCCTTTGCCTGCTTTGCATGACATGCTGTGTAGCCATGTTATTTTCTGAAAAATCCCCTGGCCAGGATTTTTCTTCTGAGAAGCTGGGAGGCCTCAGGAACAAAATGTAAACAATAATTATCTGCTGCTGTGGAATGCAACAGGTGCAACTGTGATTGGTCTCATGTGGCTGTTTCTAATTAATGGCCAATCACAGTCCAGCTACCTCAGTCTCTCTGGTCACTCACAAGATTTGATTATCATTCCAATCCTTTATATTCCTTGCTAGCCTTCTGATGAAATTCTTTCTTCTATTCTTTTAGTGTAAGCTTAATATATCAATTTATTTTAATATAATATATATTATATATATTATATTAAATTTAATATAATATATTAAATATAATATAATGTATAAATATATAATATTGATATATAACTAATATATAATATTTAATATAATTATTATATATTATAAATTGTATATATTTTTCATATATATATATATGTATTCTTCCTGGGACCCCTGTGAACACTGCTACAATGCTGAAGCAGGGATAGGACTGCTTATTTGGTGGGGCTGTGTTTAGCACAACACCAATATGTAATATATATAAAATATGTATATTTAATAGATATTATATTAAATTTAATATATTTAATATAATGTATAAATATTATATGTTTTATATAAATATTTTATATAATATTATCTATATAGATATTATATATAAATATAAAATAATCATCCTGGTACCCCCATGAACACTCCACAGTGCTGAAGCAGCAATGGAGCTGTTTATTTGCCCAACACCAGGCAGGCATCTGCAGCCCTGCAGCACCTCACAACCTTCAGCTCCCTGAAGAGTGATGAAATTCAGGCAGAATGCTGGAAACTGTGGAGATGGCTTTCCAAGACCTGAAAGGCCCAGGGAACAGGGAGCTGCAGCTGACCAGGGTCCAGCAGAGCCAGGGAGAAGGTGGCAGTGGTTTGCTGCTGTAGGGAAAGCAAGGAAATGAAGGTTGTAAGGTGTGCAAACAGGGTTTTAATGTACAACACACCTAGAACAATTCCCTTCTCTGCATGGCAGCTGGGTCCCATTTGGTCCGTGGTGGGAATGCTGAGAAATCTGTAGAGGGCCAGACTGGGAGAAAGATAGTGAAGTGATTTAAGGTAACCACATAAGAGAATTTCAAATGCTTAAAGAGGAGAGGTAGAAAAAGAATGGAAATCTGCACAGCTGGAGGGGTGATGAGCTCAAGCTATGGTGTTGAAGTTTGGGCATCCCTGCAGCAATGGGACACTGGAGAGAAGGTGGGGCCTCTGTCAGGGGATGTATTTAATAAGGAAATATTTACTGGGAATAACTTGGACACAGCTGAGCCTGCCTTGGACCCAGAAAATGGGCTTGATGGTCTCCTGAGGTCTGTCCGGATAGACTTGCCTGCCTTTAGTAATGGTGATGGCAAGAAGTTGTGAAAATTGGGACAGGACCGGTTGCTAGGCTGAGTTTGGAGGTCAGTGCCAAATATCCCCTTCCCTCCCACACCTACCCCTTGTGCTGGAAAACCAGCACACTGCTGTTTTTGCACTTACAGAGGCTGCTTTATTTTGTTTCCAGGAGATGGATGCTCATCCCTGAATTCATCCATGGATTCACAGTTCACACCACCACAGCTCTGTGCTCTGCCAGAGGGGCCAAGGATGTGCCCACCCTCCTGCTCTGAGTGGATGACAAAATCAGATCAGGACTTAAATGCATGGTGGTCTCCTTGACATAGATAAATGCCCTTTTTTTCCAAAAAACACAGTGAATTTTCCCTTTCTTCTAAGTGCAAAGAGCACTGGGCATGGAGAGCTAAAACAACCATTTTGTGCCTACACAATTTGGGGTGCAGTGGCCTTTATACCCTTGAGTGATCAGCTCTCATAAAATTCATTGGTGTCCAAAACTCTGGAAGGACTCAGCAAGCTGGACAAGCTGGAGCTCCTCACCAGTGTGTCATCCCAGTGGCATTCACCAGTGACTCACCAGCAGCATGACAGTGGTGGCAGCTGCATTAACGCCTGTGGGTCCCCTCATGCACCATTACAAATATTTTTTTTACTGTTGTTATCTTGAAAATAATGTTTGAAGTGTGTGAGCTCTCTGTGGAGAAGCTGCTGCCTTGTTGCAGGTCTCTGCTGAAAAGAAAAAGAAAAAAAAAAAAAAAAAAAAAAAAAAAAAAAAAAAAAAAAAGCAAACTGAGCTTTTCTCCTCTGCTGCACTGTGCCCTGTCACTTCCACACAAACTCCTTAATGCCTTAATGCCTGAGAAGCCTCTTCAAGGTTCATTTCCACAAACTCTGCGAGGAGGCAGGCAGGCAGCAGCGAGGCTTATCCAGGGGAAAAATGGAAAGGCAGACCTGACTGAAAAGCAGGGGTAACACTTCAGTGCCAAAGTGCAGAAAGTCCTCGATGCTGCTGTTCTGCTTTCTGTCTCTCAGTCCTGGCTCATTCCAGCTATCACACCTCATCTAGGCAGTCCTGGAGCACGGAGACTTGTGTCTCCCTGGTTTTTGCACTGAAAAGCCATTTCAGGAACTGCTTGCCCAGGCCAAGAATAACAAGGAATACTTGTGTCTCCCAGGGGAGGGAAATCACACTGAGCAGCTGAGCAGACTGGAGGCAGCAGGTTTTTCAGAGCTGCTTTTTGGGGATCTCTGGAGCTTTCTGAGGTATCAATTCCACCAGGGGAGTCTGGTGCCACAGCCCCCTTCCTCCAGGGATCCACCTGGGCTGGGAGCTCTGGGGTTTCTGGTGGTTGAGATGACCCCTAGGTATTGAAAAGTCTTTTATTTCCCAGCCCTGTGACCAAAGAAGAAGTTGAGATTCATTGGTTCTGCTTTTCAAGGTTGTTTATTTTTCTCTTATCTATCACATTCTTTCTCTGACCTGCTGAGGTCTGTCCAGCAGGTCGGGTTGTGGCACAGCGACAGCCCTTGGGGTGGTGTTAGCTTTTTATGCCAAGAACTACGTGTGCTTTATTTACAAAAATTTTACAATACCTATCACCTATGTTAGACAGTCTGTCTCTACTCTGAACCAATCCAGAAGTGCCACCATCACAGCAGGAGAAGGAGAAGGAAAAGGAGAAGAGGAGAAGGAGAAGGAGAAGGAGAAGGAGAAGGAGAAGGAGAAGGAGAAGGAGAAGGAGAAGGAGAAGGAGAAGGAGAAGGAGAAGGAGGAGAAGGAACACACCCAGATTCACCCATCTTGCCTCTTGAACCCCCATTCTAAAACCCCCAAAATTCTACTTTTTCACCCTGTGACAAATTCACTGTCATTCTACTCAAACTCTTGTGGCTTGTAACTTCTCACACAAGGTTGGTAATTGTTTCCATGGGTTAAAATTGAAGGCACGGGTGTCTGTGACTCCATGCCAAGGTTTCTGAGCCCCCTGCCAGGGTCTCAAGTCCTCCAGGGCAGAGGAATTTCCTGGATTCCCACAGGGAGGTGCCTCTGAGGTCTCACAGCTCACCTGAGGGGGTCCTGAGCACCTCATGGGCACCTTTCCCACGAGGATGTGATAGTGATGTGAATAGCATCGCCTTCACCCATCCTTTGCAAATTAGGACTTCAGTTCCCTAAACCATTAGAGCAGTTTGCCCTTTATTTTTTCAGCCTGGAATTTTAAATGCAGGGCATTCTCAGAACCCTGGGTCTGTAAGCCAAAGCTTAGAATTAAACACAGGATTTGATCTGAGACCTTGAGAAAGGCTTCCAAACTGAGGTGCTAGAAGCAGGAATGTGGATTTATGGTTTGAAGCAGACACTCATTAAGTGGAAGAAAGTTTATAGTTTTAGAATTTAAGGTATAAAAATGAAAGTAGTTCCAGAGGTAAACAAGGAGTTTAGAATGCAGCACTGTAGGTTTATGTGTCATTACGTGATTGGCTAAGAAACCTCACACCGTAACATGGGTCTATAAAACAAAATATTTAAGGATTGGGTCAAAAACATAAATATCCTTGTTGGCTGTGCTTTATTGGTCAATAACTCCTTAAAAGTTCTTGGACCTAAGGGTCTTGTGACTGTCAGAACCATGGAGTAAAGATGTGAGCTGAACTCACCCTTCCTGTCTGCGTAGAAGATAACAATAAATCACATCATCAAAAACAACTCAGTGGTCCCATCTCTTAACTCATTCAAAAATCCCCATACCTGGATACTTTGCTGTTATTAATTCATTGTAGAACACAATCCCACCACAAAATAGCACGAATCCATTCTTTACCTGTGCCAGTGAAGAGCCTTTATGGAGAGAGAAACAAATACAGGTAAAAAGTTGTAAGGTTGGTTTCTTTCTTTGTTGTTTGTTTTCAGGAAAACAACTTAGGCAAAAGAGCATCACTTAAAAAATACCTAGTCTTGCTGGCTCAAATCTGATTTTGATTCTCAAAATGTCAATTTTAAAAGTAAAACATCTTATTTTCTGTGTGAAGTCACACAGTGTTCTGTTCTCATTCATACCAATGCAGAGTGTGGAGGGTTCATTTTTGTTTCCTTTAACTATTACAAAGCAAGTCTAAATTTTCTTCAGGTCTTCAAGGAAAATAAAAATCCTTATTTCCATGACATCTGTCCAGGCCTGCTATAATTACAATATCAGCTGGCTCTTTTCATTTTCATGTTTACTGCATTAAGAACGCAATGAATTGCAGTCTGACTCCCCTGTGGGAGCGGTGAAGTATTATTGCAGTATAAAATAATTAATTTCTTGTTAATTAACAGCAAGCTGGATTCAGGTCCACACAGTGCAAACCCTGGGGAGGAGCCACCAGGGAGCAGGTGGTGGTGCCACTGTCACCTGCAAGAGGTGGCAGTGCCCCCAAGCCTTCCGTCCCCACTTCCTCAGGGAATTTTACTCCCATTTTGAGGCTGGGAGTGGGCACCATCCATCCTGGCTGCCTGAGAGGTTGGAAAAGCCCTCACCTGTAGTACAAGGGCTGGAGGAGTAATCCAGCAGCATCAATGCCAGCAAAAAAAGAAAGGCTGGGGGCAGCGCGTGTGTGCAAAAATCAGCGTTGTGCTACTCAGCTCTGCATTTTGCAGAGATAAAAACCCACATTTATTTACTGATGGATGTTTCTCTTGGCTTTTTTTTGCAAAAGCAACACCACCACACACTGGTGGCTGCACAGCAGCTGGGCACAGTGCTCAGTGTGCTGACAAACACAGTGGGCAGCAGGGAAGGTGGAGGGAATTTCACTCAGGGGTTCTTCTCCAGGAAGCCAGCAAGTCATTTTCAAAGCCAGCCTGAATTCTCACCTCCAAACCAGTTCCCCCTCCTCATCTCATCCTGGTGCAGAGCAAAAGAGACCCTCAGTGCTCATGAGGATGTATTAACCTTGAAAGGAGATCCCAAAAAAAGATTTCAGAGTTAGTGATCCAAGAAATAGATGTATTAGAAATTTAGCAGGGGGAGGAGGAATGTTTTTAGAAAGTTTTCATTCTGAGTTCTGTGTATGTTTCTTTCTATATATAGTTGTAAGTTAATAAGGATTTTCTTCTTCATTCCTAAGTTGGAGCCTGCTTTGCTCTGTTCCTAGTCACATCTCACAGCAGACACCACAAAAAATATATTTTCATAGATGCACTGATATTGTGCCAGCATCAAACCGTGACACTCAGCACTAAACCACATCCCCAGCAGCCACATCTGCACATCTTTTACATCACTCCAAGGATGGTGACTCCACCACCTCCCTGGACAGCCTGTTCCAATGCTTTTCATCATTTCTGTGCCCTGTTTGGGCTGACCTTGGCTGGCTCTCAGGAGCCCACTAATATTCCCTGTAACTCTGCCTCCTCAGGGGAAGGGGGAAAATGAAGTGACAAAAGGGTCATGGGTTGAGTTAAGGACAGGGAGAGATTACTCACAAATTGCCATCACAGTCAAAACAGGCTCAGCTTGGGGGAATTAATTCAATTTATTGCCAATCAAACAGATTAGTATAATGAGAAATAAGAATAAGCCTAAAAACATCTTCCTTGTGCTCTTCCCTTCCTTCAGCTTCACTCCAGATTTTTTTCTAACTCCTCCCCCCTCAGCTGGGGTGGAAATGGGGATTGTGGTCACTTCATCACACATTTCCTCTGCCTCTCCTTTCTCTTACCCTGCTCCACCTTCTCCTGAGTGCTTCAGCTCCCCATGGACTGCTCCAGTGTGGATCCTTTCCACAATGAGCAAACTGCTCCATCATCCCTTAATCCAAAAACACCTGCTCATAATCCTTCTAGTTTCTGTGATATTTTTTTTAAAGCTTCTCCCAAGGATATCCACTCTACCATTTTTCTGCCAGATGTCAACTGGTAGGTTCTAGGTCCTCCAAATTTAGCCAGCTGTTGTAGACAAAAGTTCATTTAAACAAAAATTCCCTCTCTCCCCAAAAAATGAAACAAAACAAAGATCTAGTCTGTTAGTTGCAGAGAGAAAACATAGAACATGAAAGTTCACATGATAATGGAAAAGAAGCAACTAGTGTCTAGCTAGACATGTTAGCTAATGACCTGCCCCAAAATCTTTGAAGTCCCACTCTGTCCTCATCCCATTTGTCTTCTTCCTGTGTTTCCTACATTGCCTGGAAATGATTAGGAAAAGCAGCAAGCTGTCAAGAGAAAATGGGCTCGGGATATCACGAGGCCATAAAGGAAAGAAAAAATGTTTGAGGGTTCAAATTCCTGCTTTAGATGTGGTAACTCAAGACCTTTCACTAAATCAGGACAATTACACCTTTTCCCTCGAAAATAGCCAAATCCCCCAGCTCCCAGCCTGATGGAAGAGCTCAGGAGCAGACAGATGGTGTTCTCTGCTGTTGCAGTTAATAATAGGCTGTCAAGCCTAAAACCAGTAAACAGCTCCAGCATTGAGGCCAGCAGGATTTCTCCTAAACCTCTGGATGCAAAGCAAAGTGTGTCAGGACGAGTGCCCTGCTTTCCTTCACTGGGCTGCTCCCCTTCGAGGCAAACCCTCCCTCTCCCGATGATTCACATGGTGAGGAGATGTGACCCTTTCACCACTTCATTCCTCTCAGGCTTTTTTGGAGCAGGGAGGCAAAGAAGATTATCATTCCAGATTGGGAGAATTGCCTGGTTTTACCTCCACCACGCAGAAAGCCCTGAAATCACAGATTAGTGGCGTGGCTGGAGGCAGAGTCATGGGTGTTTTTTTGGGTGTCCACACAGCCCCACAAAGAGGTGCACTGTCACAGACATCTTTCATGAAAAATCCTTTCCTTAGGATTTTTCCTCCTGAGAAGCTGGGAGGCCTCAGGAACAAAATGTAAACAATGGTTATCTGCTGCTGTGGAATGCAACAGGTGCATCTGGGATTGGTCTCATGTGGTTGTTTCTAATTAAGGCCAATCACACTCTGCTGGCTTGGACTGTCTGAGACAGCAGCCTTCTGATGAAACATTTTCTTCTATTCTTTTAGTATAGTTTTAATGTAATATATATAATAAAATAATAAATCAAGCCTTCTGAAACATGGAGTCAGATCCTCGTCTCTTCCCTCATCCTAAAACCCCTCTGAACACCGTCACAGTGCACTCCTCTCGTTTTGCACTGGTCATGGCCAGCAGCATGAGGCATGCTCTTGTTTGCATTTTTGGCTTTTTTTGTTCAGGTGATGGGCAAAACCAAAAAGCTTCCAAGGAGTGACAAACAGGAAAAATAAGAAAAGTGCTGGCAGGGGGTTTGTCCTTCCCACTGAGGGGCACAGGAGCCTCATTCCAAAGCCTCCATGGAGTCTTTGCCTTGATGCACTGTGCAATATCCAAAATCATGTTTGAAGAGAGTGAAGATATAAGGGGAGTGGGTAAATTTTGTATTCTTTTTGCTCATCTTCTGGAAATTGCAGATGCATCCCCTAATCTTCCCCTGTATCACCTGACCAGGTTTGCACTTCTCCATTTCCAGAGCTCAGTGGAAAGTATCTTTCTGTCCACCCTTGGAGAATTTTGAGCCATGATGAAACCTGTAAAAACAGTAAATTCACTGTAATCTAACCCAGGCTTGGTTTAACAGGACTCAGAAACATTGCTCTAGATTAAAAGTTCTTCAGAGCAGCACATTTCTCTGTGATCAGGGGTGTAACATGGCTTATCCTGTTGGTAACTGTGTCCATTGTTTTGGACCTTCAGGTATAAAAATAACAGGTATATAAAAATAATATAAATAATTATATTTATATCATATTTATATCATATAAATATGATATAAAAATAACAGGTGGTTTTCATTATAGGTCTGTCCTGTTCAAACTGTTAGGATAGTGGGGGGAAAGAAAAAACCAAGAAAACTCTAAACCAAAAAAAAAAAAACCCACAAACAAATCAACAGACAAACAAAAACACACACACACAAAAAAAAAAAAGCAACCAAAAAAAAAAAAAGACCAAACAAACGTCCCCCCCCACAAAAACCCCCAAAACCACCAGTCCCCCCCCAAAAAAAAACCAACAACAAAACAAAACAACAACAACAAAAAAAGCCCCCCCAAAAAACCAAACAAACAAAACTACCAAAAAACCCCAAAAAACCTCAACACCAAAATCCCCACTGGAAATCTGGAGAACTGTACTGATGTAAGGCAAAGATAAAACTGCTCATCTTTCCTGCAGAGCATCTCTCTGTATCTTTACTGTACTTAAATGTGTTTCCTTTCTGCAAACATTCCTATTTCAAGAATTCAATGCTAATTTCTCTTCCAGCAGAATAAAAAGCGGTGCTTGGAATGCACAATTGAAAAAAAAAAAAAGACAAAATAAAGCAAACAAGGTCCTTAAACTGGACAAACCCAGTGCCAGTATTAGAAATCTCTGTGTGTGGAGGCTTCTACCATTTTGATGCAGATCTAAATAGAAAATATTTCAGATGCATGAGGGTGCGCTTTCTTTTGCCATTCAAGTAACAGAATTTTTGCCTCTTGTGTGCAGCTCAGATTTTCTTCTGCTGGAATTTGAAGTTACCACTCATTCACAGCTGGAGAACAGGACTGGGAGCAGAATCACAGAGTTATTACAGCTGGAAATGAACTCTGGGGAAAAGAGCTCCAACCTGTGACTGATCCCCACCAGGCCACAGCAATGAGTGTCATGTCCAGTCATTCCTGGAATGGAATGGAATGGAATGGAATGGAATGGAATGGAATGGAATGGAATGGAATGGAATGGAATGGAATGGAATGGAATGGAATGGAATGGAATAAACCTCCAGGGATGGGGACTCCAACACCTCCCTGGGCAGCCCCTTCCAATGCCTGACCCCCCTTTCCATGGAGAAATTCCTGCTGGTGTCCAGCCTGAGCATCCCCTGGAGCAGTTTCCTCCTCCTGTCAGTTGTTTGGGGAAAGGAAGCTAACACTTAGATCCTAAAGGAATGATTGCACAAATCAGCATTTCAGGGCAGGATTATCCTTTCTGGCACTCACAGGGCCCAAAAAACACAGAGAGGAGGAACAATTTTTGGAGTGCTGCAGAAGGAAAGGGAGCAGACTCAAATATTAGAGGTGTGTGTGTCCACCACAGTGCTGCGACAAGTCATCTGTCCCATGATGAAGGAAAGGAAAAGAAAAGGAGAAAGGGGAAAGGGGAAAGGGGAAAGGGAAAGGGAAAGGGAGAGGGAGAGGGAGAGGGAGAGGGAGAGGGAGAGGGAGAGGGAGAGGGAGAGGGAGAGGGAGAGGGAGAGGGAGAGGGAGAGGGAGAGGGAGAGGGAGAGGGAAGGGAAGGGAAGGGAAGGGAAGGGAAGGGAAGGGAAGGGAAGGGAAGGGAAGGGAAGGGAAGGGAAGGGAAGGGAAGGGAAGGGAAGGGAAGGGAAGGGAAGGGAAGGGAAGGGAAGGGAAGGGAAGGGAACAGAGGGCTGTGTACAGTCACACAGAGGGGGATGTCACTCACCAGCATCTTCCCAGGAACCTTGAGTTACATCTTGGGGATCACCCATTGCAGGAATGGTTCATCTCACCATTTTCTGTGCCAGCCAAGTGCCTGAGAAAATGAGAGGTGTCTGTGCAGGGCACCAAGCTGTTCCTGATTTGGACGCAGGGTGATTTATCACCTCATCCTGAGGTGACCTCCCCACCAGTGCTCAGCTTCATTACCAGTCTCCACTGGCAGGGGAAGAGGAAACTTGGAAATTCAATTGTAAAACGCCCACAGGTGGGTTGCCGACTGATTAATTCAAAAGGAATGAATTGAAATGGTATTTTGTTCAATCACTGCAATTACTGGGAGACTACATGAGCTTGAAGAGTTAAACTTCCTGAGATCCATGGGCCTGAAAGGCAGCTTGAGTAGAAGTGAGCTGTCTCTCCAAAGAGTTTTTTCCAAGCTATTATGGTCCACAGGACAAAAAAAAAGCAAGGAGTGAGTCCAGGGAGGGAAAAGGCTGAGGCATGGGGACAGTGAGGGGTGGAAGGGGTGCCAGACAGTGGCTCTGGTGACAAAGAGAGGAGCCAGCCCTGTGCTGTTGATCCCAGAGAGAGGCAAGGAAAAATGCTTCAGTGTCAGCACCCAGGGCATCCCTCTGGCTGTCCAGGATGGCCAAGACCCCTGCCAGGGGGCTCAGTGACCCTGGCACAGAGCCCAAAACCCCTGTGGGTTTGATTATGACCCGTGGAGCAAATTACCAACCTCAGATGAAGATCAGCAAGCCACAACAGTTTAGGTAGAATATTAGTGAAGTTATCGCAGGGTGAAAAGGTAGATTTTGGGGGTTTTAGAATGGGGGTTCAGGAGGCAAGATGAAGGAATCTGAGCGTGTCCAGCCTTTCTCCTTCTTCTTCTTGGCCTCCATCTTCTGGGTGATGTTGGCACTTCTGGGTTGGTTTAGAGTAGAAGCTCACTGTCTAACACAGGTGATAGCTATTGAGAAGTAACTGTAAACATTGTACATGTAGTTTTTCGTATAAAAAGATAACACTGCCCTGGGGGCAGGCACAGTGCCTCTGACTGTCCTGCTGGATGGACCTGGGCAGGACAGGAGAGAAAATTTTATACACAAGATACAATAAGCAACCTTGAGACTGAGAAATGAAGAGCCCTGACTCCTTCTTCAAATGCCAAGCTGAGAAAAGAGACTTTCTAACTTATCTTGGTGTGACAGTGACCAGCTAGAGATCCTGACACTTTAGGACTCTCTCTTCCATATGAGGTTTCCTCCCTCCACTTCTGAGGTGGGACACGATCCTGTCCTGTGCTGACAGGGATGATCCACACAGATGGAAAGGGAGAGGATGGACAGGCAGCACAGCTGCCAAACCCACCAGAGAAAAACTGGTGGAGTCCAGTGAGTGCCTTCCAGTTTTGGTCCTTCAGAAAAACAGAAAACCCAAAGGATGCAGGGAGGAGATTTATCAAAAGCCACGAGCTTTGCTCTCACTGCGTCCAGCAGGAATTTTACTCCTGATTACCAGGGGAGCAGAATAAAGCCAGGAGTGAGCCAGCCCCACCTCTGAGAGCAGCACTGCTCCTTCCCTCCAGAGCTGAGCTGGGGCACGTTCCTGACGAGCAGCAAAACGCCTGAATGTAATGTCAGAAATGCTGGAAACCTCACAGACACCCTGGGATGTCACAGCACAGCACAGCCGGGGATGAAAAGATAAACGGGGCAGAGGAGCGCTCACGGGGACTCTGACAAAGGCAGGAGGAGGGAAGCAGGGAGCAGGGAAGCTCAGGGAACAAAGGGATGGACTCTGCTCTTGCCCAGGCTGAAGCAAAAGCTGCTGCAGTTTGTGGTAACTGAGTGTGGTGCTCTGAGGAAGAAGGGGAACCTATGGCCTTTCTTTTTTGGGGGGTTTTTTGTTTTTTTTTTTTTAATTGAGGTTTTTTGTTTGTTTTTTTTTTTTTTGGTGGATTTTTTTTTTGTTTTGTTTTGTTTTTGGGGGTTTTCGGGGTTTTGGGGCTTTTTTTGTTTGTTTTTTTTTTTTGGGGGGGGGGTTTTTTTGTTTGTTTTCTGGGGTGTTTTCGGGTTTGGGGGGGGTTGGTATTTTTTTGGGTTTTGGGGTTTTTTTTGTTTTTGTTTTTTGGGTTTTTTGTTTTAGTTTTTTTTGAGGTTTTTTGGTTTTTGTTTTTGTTTTTTTTTTTGTTTTGTTTTGTTTTGGAGATTTTTGGGGGGTTTTTTTGGGCGGCATTTGGGTTTTTGTTTTTTGGTTTTGGGTTTTTTTTTCTTTTTTGTTTGTTTGGTTTGTTTTGTCTTGGGGGTTTTTTGGGGGGTTTTTTTGGGTATTTTTTTGGGGGGGGGTTGGGGTTTTTTTTGGTTTTTTGTTATGTTTTGATTTGGTCTTGGGTTTTTGGGGTTTTTTTTGGTTGTTGTTGTTGTTGATTTGGTTTGGTTTGGTTTTTTGGTTTTTTTTTTGTTTATCACAGGTGAATGTGCTCACACAGCAGGTGTGTGCTAATCTGAGCAGCACAGGCCTGGGTGCAGCACATAAGGGAAACAGAAAGTAAACCCCAAGAAGAGCCTGTTACCAAACCAAAAGGATGACATCAGTCAGATCAAATTGTACAAAACTGTACACCCTGAAACAGCAGAGGCACTGCCTGACTTCTCCTCTCCTGCTCTAAGGTGCCCACAATCATCACCCTTTAGCTCATTAGCCCAAGGCTAACGCTGAACAGTGATTTAAATAAATAAATTCTGGAGAAGAAAACGCACTGCTTGCCTCTTTCTTCTGTATTTGTAGTGGTGAATGGACCTCTAGTGGCAGCAGCAAAAATCTCCAATCAAGCAGAAATAAGTTTTGGTTCGGAGAATGTGGTGTAGATAGAAAACACCTGAACAAAGTGTCAGTGGTCAGGCACAAGATTTTAACTTGTGAATAGCAAGGCCATAATTATCTCTGTGTGCTGTTAACTGTGCAGTGGCCTTTGCTGGTTTTGCCAGAGCAAATAGTAATAATTATTTGTGAATTAGCTGTGAAAAACAATAAAAAAGCTCCCCCTCATAGCTGCAATTTATTTCTAATTATTTATAAACTAAATCATGCATTTGATTGTTTTGGATTTTTTGGTTTTTTTTTTTTTTCCTTTTGTTTGGTTGGTTTTTTGTTTTTTGTTTTATTTTGTTGTTTTTTTTTTTGCTTTGGGTGTGTTTTTCTGTCTGTCTGTTTGTTTGTTTTGGGGTGGTTTTCTCTTTTTTTGCAGTTGCATTGAGCTTAGCTTTTCTTCTTGAAGCCTCAGTTTTTACCTTTGAAATATGAAAGAGTCTGGAACAATGCTGAAGATCAATAAAGACTCAAATAATATTCATGACAGTGGGACAGCGCTGCAGAATTGCTCAGCTGAAAGGTATTGTGTGCTTTACAAACTCAGGTAAAGGCAGTGGGGAAAGGTTGAGAACAAAATCTAGATTAAACCACTTTTTCCTCCAGTTAATTTTCTTGCCTATCATTGCAGTTACCCATGAGCTTCTCATTGGGAATGGGGTTGCATATCACCATGGGGAGATATGCAGTTTATGTGTCCTATCCAAAAGAGAATCAGAAATTTAATGTCCTAAGCCCTATTGATCTTCAATAAATCATTAGGTTTCCAAGAGGTTTAGTCAGATTTGAAAATGACAGCGAGGCAACTGAGATTTTCTGGTTAAACCTCCAACCATCACAATTCACCATTTTGCCAGAGTAGAAGAAACAAAAAAAACACTGGGTTTGTAGGGGCAAGGAAGGGAAGGAAGAATCAGAAGCAAATACAAAGGAAAATGGACAAAGATAACTTAATAGAAACTTAAATACAACTATATGTACATATACACAAATTCTAAATAAAAGTGTCCATTTGTGCCAATTTGGACCAAAATTTCCCAATTTGAGCAGGGTGGAGCAGGGACTGAGGTTGCCAGGGCTTTGTAGAGAACAGAACAGAAGGGTTTGAGCCACTCTTCCTCCAGATTCCCTTCCTCAAGGCCCCTCTCTGGGTTTCTGGCATCTTCTTCTCTTTGGCTACAAAGTCTTTGCTTGTCAGGGGTTTTATTTCTGGTGTTGAGCTCAAAATCCAGATCCCAGCCTGGAATAAAGCTCCTTTGTGCTCCCACAGGAGAGCTGGCCCAGCTGAGGAGAGGAGATGTTGTGAGGGGTCCTGTTGCTGCTCAGTTCTGCATGAAACCCAGCAGCACCTGAGAACTTCACAGTTCCCTTTTTTAATTTTCACTGGAACGGGGCAGGAGCAATATTCCTTTTCAGGTGAGGAGCTGCTGGACCAAAGAACAAAACAAAAAAAAGCCAACCAGACAAAAAGAACCAAAACCAAAACAAAAAAAAAACAACCAAAAAAAAAAAAAAAAAAAAACAAAAACCAAAAAAAACCAAAAAACCAAAACTCAGGGAAAACATCCAGAGGCGGAGCAAAGAGCTGAGATGTTGGGTTTGTGCTGCTTCCCCAGGGTCAGGATCTCTGCTGCTCAGAGATGTGTTAGAAAGTCTCTTTTCTGAGCCTGGCAGTCAAAGAAAGAGTCAGAGCTCTTCATTTCTTGGTCTCAAGGTTGTTTAATGTTTCTTATCTATAAAATTCTTTCTCCTGTCCTGCCAAGGTCCATTCAGCAGGACAGTCAGAGGCACTGTGCCTGCCCCTGGGCAGTGTCATCTTTTTATACTAAAAACTACATGTACAATGTTTACAATTATTTTCCAATACCCATCACCTATGTTAGACAGTGCACTTCTACTCTAAACCAATCCCAAAGTGCCAACATCACTGCAGAAAATGGAGAACAAGAAGAAGAAGAAGAAGAAGGCTGGACACTCCCAAGTTCCTCCATCTTGTCCCCATAACCCCCATACCAAAAATCCTAAAATCTGCATTTTCACCTTGTGATAATTGTATTATTACACCATTCAAACCTGTGTGACTTTCAGGTCCTCATACAAAGTTGGTAACTTGCTCCAGGGGTGAAAATCAAATCCCTAGGTGCTCTGGGCTGTGTGCCAGGGTCTCCGAGCCCTCTGACAGGGTTCTTGGCAACTCTGGACACCCGGAGGGATGCGCTGAGTTCCGACAGTTTATGTCCTCTCCCAGGGAATATTCTGGGGGAAGGGAGAGCAGGACCAAAGAGCAAACACCCCACCTCAGCTCCAGCAATATTCTGCTCCTCTCTTAGGTGTGGCTTGCCCTTTTTTTTGGCCCTTTTTCACTGCTCACACAGCCTGAAGGGGTGGGAGGGGGCATGGGGCTCTCTGTGTGTCAGAGCTCCACATCTTCCCCATCTCTCCCCAAATGAAAACACAAAACCAACACAACCAGAGCAGCCTGAAATGTAACTCACTAGGAAATAAATTTTTTAGGAGGAAGAGCAAGCAACAGGAAGCCTACTTTGGCTCCACTACTGCCTAAACATCACATTTCTCATATCAATCTGATGTCTCTTACCAAAACTCCTCCTTCTTATGTGTGTACTTTTAAAACGCAAGGCTCCTCTGAACCTAAATGTATTTGTTCAAGCCTAAAGATCTGATTGACTCTAAAGGAGTTATTTTTTTCCCCACTACTTTTTTGTTTTATAAGGAAAAATCAAAAAAAAAAAAAAAAAAAAAAAGAAAAAATATAGCTGTAACAAATTGCCACATGGCCAGTAGAACTAGAGATAAGTGTAAAGACCTATTTTTCACAAAGTTTCAGCCTTATTAACTTGTAATATGAGTAAGACACTGCGAGTTCCAGCATCTCCTGTCCTCTCCCCGTCTCTCAGCACACACCTTATTGGAAGGTGCTAAAATGCACACGGGGGAGATGCAGATTCAGCAGCAGCAGCAAAGTGATGCAGGAGGACAAGCCCCACTGAGTGCCAGTGGCAGCTCAGAAACCAAACCCTTCTTTGGTGTTTTGGGTTTTTTTTTTAGCTCCATTTAAACCTGCAACTACATATTTACAAATGTAATTTGTGAATCTTTTGTGTCCCTCCACACTTCAGGAATGTAACAAAATGAGACAATCACCCTGTTTGTGTCACTCAGGGCATGTCAGACATCCCTGTGGGAGTGGTGGTGTCAGACACATCACCAGGTGCATTCCAATACCCAAATCTGAGGCCTGACCCTGTTTCTATCCACTTTCTTCAGGCATCTTATAAGGAAATTATCAAAGAGGTCACCAAAATCCTGACAGAAAAATAGCCTGTTTCGTGTCTGTTTGCTGATAGAAGTTTTCTGAACCCTCTGGTGTGTCAATAAGCTATTAAAGACCATATTTGCACTGTAATAATAATTAAAATATCACCAGTGGGAATCTGACCCTGTGTGTGTACAAATCCTTGTATGACAATTAATGTAGTAGGGAGATGTGCTCCTAAAAACAATTAAGATATAATTGGATGAGTTGATCCAGAAAACATATGGTTTATTTGTAAGGAGGCAGAGGTGGAAGAGGCAGCCACTTTCAAAATGGCACAAATTAGAGCACGAGAAGAGACTTCACTGTGGCACCCTAATTAACTGAACTATTTAATGTTATATTTAATTTAGTCTTTATCACAGGGAGAAAAACCACCTAATTACACAATTCCACAGCTTCATTTTCACCTTCACAGCTCCTCATGTGGTCAGATGCTGTCACCCCCAGGTAGGTGGCAAAGCAACCCTTCACTTGCTGTCTTCAAGGATGCCACCACCCTGTCGCACACACCTTTTATGGAAAATCCTTTCCTTACGATTTTTCCTCCTGAGAAGCTGGGAGGCCTCAGGAACAAAATGTAAACAGTGGTTATCTGCTGCTGTGGAATGCAACAGGTGCATCTGGGATTGGGCTCATGTGGTTGTTTCTAATTAATGGCCAATCACAGTCAGCTGGCTCGGACAGAGAGTCTGAGCCACAAACCTTTGTTATTCATTCCTTCCTATTCTATTCTTAGCCAGCCTTCTGACGAAATCCTTTCTTCTATTCTTTTAGTATAGTTTTAATGTAATATATATCATAAAATAATAAGTCAGCCTTCTGAAATATGGAGTCAGATCCTCGACTCTTCCCTTATCCAAAACCTCTGTGAACGCCATCACACCACCCTGTCCTTCCTCTTTGTGTGGCTTTGTTTGTATTTTTTTATTATTATTATTTTTGTGGGAAGGTGTTCTCATGAAATAATTTAGCACCAGTGAGAGCTCATCACGTGGTGGCAGGGCATGGTTTGGCAGCACACAAGAGATGCTGGAGATCACACAAAAGATGCCTGGGGCACAGCCAGCTGCTGGATTACACACTGAGCCTTCCTGCCCTCTGCCTTGGCCAAAAGTTGTCTCCAAAAAAACAGCTGGCAGGAGGAATAGCCTGAGGATTAACCTGTTCTTCGGGGGAGAACCCATCTCATCTCCTGTGCTCTGCCTAAACAGGCATCCCTCCTGTTTAGGGCTGGATCCCCTGCCTGCCTCTGCACTGCCTGTAGAGTGAGATGGCCATGAAATCCAGAGCTGGGCCAGCATCTGTCTCATCTCCTTATTTGTGAAATGGAAGGCAAAGCGTTTCCCTCTTCCAATCAGTTCCTGAGGTTTTTAAAAGAAATTTTTAAAAAAGAAGGAAAAATTGAAAGCAAGCTCATAATGTGCACGAACTCCATCGTAAAAATGCAGTAAGAATACAGTAAATAAGGTCTCCAAGAGGCCTGAAATAATTTTTTTGAGGACTGAGTAAATCCTGGAGGAATGGGAAGGAGGTCCAATGGAAACCTCCTGTGGTTCTGCTGTAGCTGGGAGATGGCTGACATGGTGCAGAGGCAGTGCTAAAATAAGGCTGTAGAGTGACAAATACTTATCTTAAAAACCTCCCAGCTGTGTTTGGACCTCTTGGAGTTGAGAGCAGGATTATTTGGGGGGTTTGGGATTCTCCAAAACACCATCAAGACTGTAAGAGCCTTTGCAAGAGAACCAACAACAGAACAAAACCCAAATCCCACAGCAAACACTGGGCTGGACAGAGAAACCAGCACACTCTGAGAAGAACAGGATGACCTGACCACACCTGCAGAAACCATTGTGGCCACGATGGGCATAAAAATTACTTATATTACAGATTAATAAGCCTGGAACATTGCGAAAAATAGGTCTTTGCACTTAGTTCTGCTGGCCATGTGACAATTTTTACAGGGTTTTTTTTACAGCTTTTTTTTTAAATTTATTTTTTTAATTTCTCCCTTATAATAATTAAAAAAAAAAAAAGTAGTGGGGGAAAAGTAGCTCCTTTAGAGTCAAGAAAATCTTTAGGCTTAAACACAAACATTTGCCTCCAGATAAGCCTGAGTTTTAAAAGTACACACTTAAGAAGAAGGAGTTTTGGTAAGAGACATCAGATTGAAATGAGAAATGTGATATTTAGGCAGTAATGGAGCAGGAATAGGCTTCCTGTTGCTTGAGCTCTCTCTCTTCCTCCTAAAAAATTTATTCCCAAAGAAATCCCTCCCTCTTTGACATCCTCTCCCTAGCAGGAGAATGACCTGGATCCACACTGGTGTGGTGGCAGGCTGTGTCAGAAACCACTGGAAAGAGGCAAAGCTTCTCTCAGAACCTGCTGATTTTGGCTGCCTGGTGTCTCCTGACACCTGCCTGGATAACAGGAGAGCAGCCAGAGGTGTGGACAGGGCTGGATTTTCCTGCTTCTCCTCGCTGGATCCCAGGCAGCTTTCCCTCTCAGGAGCAGCACATCCCGTCCCAGTCCTTGAGAAAACTTTGGGTTGCTGCAAACTAAACTTTAAACTTTAGATAGGGTCTTATTTGTTCCTTCCTGTGTTTTCCAGCCACTTCTTCCAGCTGCACTGGGTGTGGCATGAGGAAATTGTGCAGATTTAGTGGTGCTGGCAACAAACAAGTTCCCAAGAAACAACACAGTGAAGTTTTTCCAGCCTGGGTTGCTATAAAGGACAGAAATCATGCCTTTCCAAAAGGGGGATGAATTTGTCCCAGAGGAGACAAATTCCAGAATACACCAAATCTGGGACTCTTGAAACACACCTGGATGCATGCAAAATTCACTTAATTGAGTCAGTATTCCTTTGGAAATCACTTAATTGCTCCAGGGGCTTAACTGCTGTTGCATGAGGGAGAAAATTCTAAAATGAAATATATATATATATATATATAAAATTGTATATATATTTCATTTTAGAAGTTTCTTATATATATATAATATATATATTTTCTTATATATATAATATATATGATATATAGTTATATATAACTATATATTTTATATACATAATATGTTTTTCTTTTATATATCTTCTATATAATATATATATTTTATATATAAAATACACTTATATATAAATATATTATATTCTATATATTTTATATTTTTAATATATGATAAATATTATATATATGATATATGATATATGATATATGATATATGATATATTATATATGATATATAATATATAATATATATATATATATATATATATATATATATATACTTTGGAGCTGAATCAGCCACACAATTTCAGATTGACAGGGCAAGCTGTGCTTACAGCTTGGTGCATTCCGTTAAAAAGGTGATCTAAAACTTCTTCACCACAGTGGAAGAAGTTCTGAACCTGAGCAAACTCATTTCAAGTCCCGAAAAAGTCGGGGTTTTCTTATATAACAAAGCAGCAGCTGGAAGATTCAGTAATAAATAGGTGTCTCAGCCCATATCTTTGGCTGGTAGAACACGCAGACACATCCATTATCACCTTTTCTCTTTTTATATGAGCCCTTCCACCCCTGGCTGTTGCAACAGGAATGGATTCAGGAATCAGAGGAATTCACAGGAGCTGCCGGGAGCACAGAGCCCTGCAGTCTGCATATGAAATACCCGTGGAAAACAGAGAAACAGACAGCTTTGGGCAGCCTGTGTAATTGCTGGTGAGTGTTACAGGAAGTTTTGGACCGCTGTCAGGCAGTAAAAGCAAGTGAAGGAATTATACTTTTAGGAGTTTTTTCCCTTTTTCAGTGCCGAGGAGTGAGTCAGTGCAGTCTGGCAGCCTCTGAAAGTCACATTCCTGCTTATATTGCTTGGTGAGGAAGAGATTCCTGGTGTCATTCCCAAGCTTGGTGAGACCCAAAGCCAGCCAGTGAAACCTTGGCCATAAACCAGGTCTGCCCCCAAATTCTGTCCCCAAATTCTGCCTCTTTTCCCCGCACATATCTCTGATGTCTCAAATTGCATTTTCCTGCACGAGGCTTCCTCTGTGTGCCTCCTTTCAGGGAGACACTGCTCAGTGAAGCAGAGATTACCTGGGCATAATAAAAAAAAGCCAATTTGCAGCAATATTCAGATAAAGGCTGCGTTTGACATTTTTTTATTCAATATTTTTATTGATTTGAGGGACTCGAAAGTCTGTTCATTAGTCTGCAGGTTGTGAGTGAGAGGGCCTGTGAGCTTTGAAAAACAGGGTGAGGAATTCAATCTGATCTTGACAGAGTAGGAAATTAACCTGGGAAAAGGGTGAAGAAAGTAAATTAACTGACTAAAAAAAAAAAAAAATAAAACCCCCCAAAAAATCTGGAAGGAATAATCAATTGTGCAAATACAGTATAAAAATAACTGGGGTTTTTAGGTGGTCAAAAATTACATGTGAGCCAAGAGTGATGCAGACAAGTTTTGTCTGGATGCAGGAATACAGCAGTTATTGCCAACACATCTGAAGTCATCCCTCTGCTTCTTCAGACAAAGGTTTTGCATGTAATGTAAAACATTCCATTTTGTGGGCATCAGATTCCAAGGAAAATGAGTGCCCATTGCAGCAAATGCAAAGGAGAGCAACGGTGAGATGGAGAGCCTGGAAATCCTGACCTGCAAGGACCGAAAAACCCTTTGGTGGTTGTCCAGCTCAGAGGGCAGCAAAGGGAGGTGTGGGAGGTGTCCTCAGCTGCTCTGAGGGAGAATGGAACAACCTGCCTCCCATTTCCATTGCAGATGGGACACAAAATTATGGAAAATGTCATTATCTCCAGCTTCAGGGAACAAAGCATCCAGCCCCAGGGCACAGTGTCACACCTCCACCTCTGGAGGGGTTGAAGAAGGGATTACTCAAACATCCATAGCTCAAACCAGCCTTGGGGCATGGCCATGGAGCTCTTCCAGGCCTGTTCTCTGCTTTCCTGTTTGACTTTTTAAATAAAGCACTTCCACCAGGGGATTATTTTGCTTGAATGGGTTGCTGATGCTCAAATTTGCTGTCTCAGTTTTCCTCGGGCTCCTTTGTGGATCTGGAATGGCAGAGAGCCCCAGAGCAGGGTTTTCCTGGCTGTCTGAGCACAGTGAGCACCTCCCTTGTTTGTGCCTGAGTTGCCACAGGAGCCAGGTGTCTCCTCCAGCCATCCTCCCCAGCTCTGCTCACTGATAAAGAGCCCGAAAACCTTGGGGAAAATACATTTTTTTGGAAAGATCACACTCCTCTCAACCCCTTGGTGTTGAAGGTCTACATGGAAGCAGAATGCTTAATTACACTTGTATTAATTTCTAATTAATGAAACCTTATTTCCCTTGCTAAATACCCTCACACAATTCAAATTTTACTCCCAGCTCTTGTGAATCTAGTAACTGGGAGCGGCCAAGTTGGAAATCAGGGGTTTGCTGGCCAGCTGCAGGGAAATCAGTGTGAAATCAGGAGTTTGGAGCCCTGTGGTTTGTGCTCCTGCAGTGGATTGTTTCCTCAGATGCAAGACCACAAAAGCCAATTTAGATAAGAAGGAACTTTGCAGCAGTTGTGATAAAAGGATCCAGAAACCAGGGCTGGGGAGGCAGGAGCAGAGTCAGAAGGAGGAGGGGAAAGGGGGAATTTCCTGTTTTACACACACAGAGAACAAAACAGCACGAAAACCCTATGTCTTACCCCAAAGCTGATAACCACTTTTCCTGCTCTTTGAGCAGCAGGAGGAGGCACAGACACATCATAGGGAGGGATGGCAAACCATCCCTCTGCCTGCTGTTAACAGAGTGACACCTGTCCACTTCAGCAGCAGTGGTGTTTTTAAGGAATTTATTGGAATTGTTGGGTAGGAAAACTCCTGTTCCATCCATCAGTCTGGGTGGATAAGGGCCCACACCCTCAGCTGCTGCCCAAAACCATGATTGCCCACACAGATATGCCTCCCCAAAACAAAGCTTAGGTGCCTGCCAGCAAAGTTCCTTCACTCTAATTTGGGACTGGAGATAGGAGAAACATTCCCAGCAACGTTGCTGTGGCACTTGGATCAAAATCACTGTTGTCAGGGGGAGTGGAACAAGAAATTACACAGGGATTTTTTTTTTTTATTCCTGGTGTTTCTTCTTTTCCTTATCTCTCTGTGACTCACAGCCTGAAAAAGTTGTAGTTAGAATATCTTTGGGGTTTGGTATGGTTTGGGATTTTTTAATAAAAAGATAGGCGTGGGGGGGGGGGGGGGGAACTTTCAAGTGGGGGAAAAAACCCAAAACAAAACAAAAAAAAAACCACCAAAAAAACCCAAAAAACAAACAAACAAAAACACACCAAAAAACCCCCAAACAAAAAACAACCAAAAAACCCCCAAAACACATACTAAAAACCACCAAAAAAAAAAGTCAACCAAAAAAAAAAAAACAGCCTGGAAAGTGCAGCAAACATTATGCTTTGGTATTTCTTTAGGAAAAAAAAAAAAGAAAAAAAAGATTTTTAGGAAGCCACCTTACTCAGTTCAGAAAATCAGGCAGCAGCTCCTGCTTCCCCTTCCACCACAGCATTTCTCATGGCCAAAGCAGCCACCAAGGACGACCCCAAAAGTGTTATTTTTTATTTTTATCCCCCTAAGGATTTCAAGTCTTTGAGTTTCTCCTTGCACCGCTTTTGATGCCATCACTGTCACTTCCCTGCTCTGGCAGAAGCACCCAGCAGCCCCAATCATTTTGGCAGATGTTGTGCAAACACACAGGTCCATTTGCTCCCCCCTGAGCTCTCCTGTTATTGCTGGGATTTATTTGCATTGCTGGTGAGTGTTTCTGTGCTACCTGCCTTTCCAACACCCTTGTCTCAGCCAGTTCTCTCCGAGAGCTCCTCCAAGTGCAAGCAAGCCAAGACTTGGTGGAGGAATCTCTCTCTCCAAACTGTCACATTCCCAGAGAGAGTGTTGGGTTGGCTTTGTTTTGTTTTGTTTTGTTTTTTCCTCCTTTTCAAAAGTGGAGGCACCAAGGCAGAGGGACGAGGAGAGCTCAGCTCTTTCTGAGCACTTGCCCATCAGCGTGTCTCGTTTATATTCCCCTCACTTTTAGAAACCCTTCTCAGGGCTTCGTTTGCTTTTCAACTGCTGCCAAACATTGTCCAGATGGTCTTAATGTCACATCACTGTGGGCCTTTTATTTTCTAGCCTGTGCCCTGTTTTGTCCTCCCTTCCAAGCCAATGTCTCTAAGACTATTTTGGGCCCCTTACTTCATTTCCCCTCCCTTCTGTCCATCAAGCTGGGTGAGTCACACTCATCTGTCCAGGAAACATCATCTATTACCCCAATTGTTCTGGGCTGAAAGGAGGAGAGGAACAGTCATCTCCAGATGACATTGTTTATGCCACCCCAAAGCAGCTCACCAAGGGTTTAGGTGCTTAATACCAAGCAGTTGCTCCACACACACACAAAAGGCTGCCCTAGCAGCGCTGAGTGAACCTTCAGGAATGTGCCTTGGAGAGGGAGCATCCTGCCAGGAGCCTGCAGTTATCACATGCCAGTGAGTGTTTCTGAGCAGTACCAGGAGGTCCAGTTCTCACCTACACACAGGAGGATGCCGAAGGAGCCCACCAGTGCCAGCAGAGATGCCCAGGCACAAATTTTGGGCTGAAGTTCAGCTCCAACCCTCAGGGAGGGCTAGGAAAGATGCACACAATGCCTGGGTCTTTAATTCAGACAAATGGATGCATTTCCTCAGTGTTTTCCTCACCAACATGATCATTAGAAATCTTCATTTCTCTCCTGAGCTTTTCTCTTGCACTGTAAGTAACTGTCTGCCCTGAATTTAGCTCCATCACAAGGAACATTTCTGCATTCCTTCAGTCCCATTCTCGGGGAAGAAAGCTTTCCTGATTTCTGCCACTTCCTTCCAAATCCTGAGGACATTTTTCCAAGGCTACTGGTTTCATCATTGCCCTGAGTTTTTGATGCTCTCCTGCCTGCTCAGTCTTAAAATCGAATCCTGGCCAAACATTGCATTCCTCCAGAACAGGCAGCTCCTTCTCTGCAATGTAACCATCAATATCAGCAAACATGAAGGAAAATAAATTATCTAAGCCTCAAGGAACAGCTACTCCTGCCCTTCAGAGGCACAGCAGAGGAGACATTTGGATTTTGGAAACAAGGCTGTGCAGGGTGACAATGTAAAGCTGTAGAGCCCTTGGCAACCTTTAGTTTAACACCACTCATTCCTGAAAGGAGTGGGAAGTTTTTCTGATTTTAAAAAGAAGGGGGAGGGGGGAAAGCCTAACCTCACCTGTGTCATAACAAGCTTTAACAATCAAGGGAGCTAAAAATTTTATAAATAAAGGACTTGACTGACAGCATCTTGGGAGCCCCCAGGTTGTGTTCAATCCATCAGACTTTGGGAGACATGCAGCCAAAATCTCACCTTGCTTAACCCCGGAGTGCAGGTAAAATCCCTTCTAGTGCCACAGAAATAACTCTGGAACCACACACTGGCATTTTCTAGCAGGTGAACTTGGTGTTTTCTCTCCCACCCAGTTCCAGGGTGATGAAAGCGCTGCAGAATTTCTCATGGGGGGACTTTGTGTGCTCACCAACCTGTGCAGCAAAAAGTGCTGCAACCAGCAAGTTAACAAGATAGAAAGATGCTGAGGGTCATAAGGTCTGCATGGAAATTAATTTTGGGAAGGAAGGAAGTTTTCTTTTTTCCATGGGGAAAAAAAAGAAAGAAAAGAGAGAAAAAAAAAAAAAAAAAAAAAAAGGAAGAAATCTAGTTCACAGAAACTTCAGGTTGACCTCATTTTTTTCCTAAGAGCACACAATTCCAAAAAATCAAAAGCTCCTGCAATCATTCAACACCTCTGCGAAATCAGGGCAAATCTTGGGCTTTTCTTATTTTCCAGAGTAATATAATACAGCAAGTTCAGACCAGAAGATCCTTCCCAGCCTGCCTGGTAATCTCCTGAGAGCCATCCCATACATCCTAACACAATGCTGTCAGTTGGATGATGGGATTAAATAGCATCCAGGTTAAAGCCAATGCAATCCAGAGAACAATGATTTCAAACTCAGCAGTCCCTGGAAGTGGAATGTATGGTGTTCCTCCCTTTTTTTTTTTTTTTTTTTGTGCCTTCAGGAATATTCTTCCATCCACTGAGAAAATGAGAGTGAAACTTTCAAAAGCCACTCTGGCTGCCCACCAACAAGAAGATCTGGGTGGGATGTAGCAGCAATGGTGTCAGGAGCCATTTAGGACCATATTAAAAGCAGAGGTGTATTTTACAAGATGTTAATTAAAGGGAACACAATTTTTTTAAATAAATCTGTCCAATCTCCATTTCTCAGCAGGTTATAATGATAGAGGCTTGAGACTGCAAAAAGCAAAATACTCAGGCACAAAAATCTGGCTTTGGATTTTTCACTCCCTCAGTCTGTAACTCAACTTTCATTTTTGGAAGACAGAGTCAATGACCCTGAAAATTTTGGTAAAATCCTTAGCTCTGCAAATGGTACTGTGTTCTATTGTTGGGCACCTGCTTCAGGGTCCTGGATCCAACCAGGATCTGAGGCTTTGTGGCAGGGTTGCAGACAGCCTGTCCTGCAGCAAGGGTCAATATCAGTGCAACAGAGGAGAGGCATTGTGGACAGGAGAGTGTACAGAAACAACAGAGACATTGGCCAACACAGGCCAGCCAGTGATCCTGGGACAGCAGCAGCAACCTGCAAGGGTTTTATGTGCATGGGTTGGTAGAAAAATCTGATTTTTGACGTGTTATGCACGCACTGAATAAGCAAAGCTGAAGCGTGGCCTCAACAGACAAATCTGCTGAGAAACCCAAATCAGAAATTCCTACAAGCAGCTTCCCGCCACCTCCACAACCCCATTATTATGGTTGTTACTGTAATTATTGCGGCTGTTGTTATTATTTCACCAGTTCTGATGTTTGCATTTAATCTCCATCTGCCAGGCAGCTGCTGCAGAGCAGGGGATCCTCTGCGAGCGCACGACTGCTTTGGTGACCCCAGTCATTACAGGAGCACTCCACAGCCTCTCCCTTCCCCAGACACCCTGGAGATGACATCCCTGAGGCAGCAGGAGATGGGTTTGCTCTGTAGATCATCACTAAATTGTTTCCTGAGCTTCTGTCACCACCCTGCAAGGATTGATGCGAGCAGAATGAAAAGCAGAGCTTTCCTCTCGGGCCCTTCCACTCCTGCTGCTCACAGAGGAGGGTGAGCACAGCCCCACGGGCTCTCAGCACTTGAGGCAGAGCTCTCAGGAGCCTGGCAGGTGGGGAGGAAGGGCTAGAGTGATGGTTGGGACGGATGGAGATGAGAGATCTCTGAAGCCAGATTGTGGAACTTGAGGTTTATTGCAAAGGGCCTGGGTGCAGGGCCCTGCTGGGAGCTGCCAGCCACAGCAGGCCCGAGAGAAGAAAGGGGTTGAGAGGATGAGAGGGTAAGAGCGTAAGAGAGTAAAAGGGGTAAGAGAGTGTTATAAATTATCAAATTGAGAACCAAACTTATGAGAAAATTTAGCAAAGATTTATTAATTTGTCCGCGAGACGGAAGTTTGGTAGTCAAAAACCACCACAGCCAAGGGCAGCGTTGAGCCCAGGATCAGCACTGGGTGAACACGGATCTGACCCCCGAATGTCAGAGTCTCCCCTGTTCACAAATGCTGCTTCACACAGCGAGTTCTAATACAATTTATTCTGCCCAAGGCAGAGATGACCGAATATTCTTTGTGTCTCTTCACATGCAGAACTGAGGCTTTACATGTGCAGAGGTGGACAAAGATCCAGTCCAGGTGTCCAGATGTTGTCAGAGAAATTCGGGGAAGTCAGCATTCACATGCATCAGGGTGGTAGATATAATCTTCGAGGTGATAATCACTCTTGAGTGGTCCCCGTGTCCGGGGAAACCAGCGATTATCATCCTGGAAGCTTCTATTCTTATATTAAAGAACCCGATTTTATCTCCACCTAGTCCGGGAACTAGATGTGTATGAATAAGACACTGCTCCCAGCCAGGCTGGTCAAAAGACATAGTTTGGACCTTACAATATTTTATACATTAACAGCATGAATTATCTCTACCATATACTACAGAGTAAAAGGGGTAAGAGAGTAAAAGACAAGAGCTAAGAGGCAAGAGGGGCAAGAGCTAAGAGAGTAAAAGCATAAGAGAGTAGAAGGGATAGGAACTAAGATGGCAAAGTTCCCGCTACAATACAATAAATAATCTTCTGTGTTGAATATTCTAATTCTCACTAACCAATGTAGTACAAGATACAAATCCTATAGCATTTACATACAGCCTATAAGAATCACTACATTACCATACTGTGCTATATTTAAACCATATAAACTCCTCTTTGGGCCCTTCTGCCAAGCTGGCAGGGACTGCTCAGACCCTTGGAGCTGTCTGCAAGTAGAGGGTGTTGTTTCATCAAAATGGGATTACCTTCAGCTGGCCACACCATTGCTTTCCAGTTGTTCAGTAACTGAGGAATCTCAAAAGTTTGCTTTCATTTCAATCTCACTTATAGTTTCCATAGTCTCAAAATCATATTTATAAGGCTTTCCTGTTTCATCTTCCCCAACAGTAGAGGATGGTACACTGAGGCACGGAGGGTGAGGATGTCACCAGCAAATTGAGCCTGCACCTCTCCAGGCACTTCAGCCTTGCTTAGAGGCAGCTCTTTGTCAATAAATACCCTTTTATTTTTTCTGAAGGAGGACTCCTTGCTCCTTGTTCCAGGTTGCAATGCAAGATGTTTTCTATTACCATCTGTACGGCAGATTACCTTTGTCAAGTGGGCAGTTTGCCTTATCTCTCTCTCTGAGTGACCACAATCACTCCTCCCTCAGGAGGGGACATCTGCTGATAACAGCTATTGAATGTCACTGCATGGCTGATAAGAACTATAACAGTCCATTGGGAGATGCTCTGCCAGAGGGAGGAGCCAAGCATTCCTACCTGGATATACTCTGGAGATTCTGGAACACCAGTATGGGTTCTCCACTGGATTCCCCAGAGGAACAGCAGCTGTCTCTTCTTCCACTGGATCTTCATAGGAAGAATGTACCTTTTCTATAGGATCCCTGCTCCAGCAGAACCACCCTTGACGCTGCAGGAGGGCTGCAGCCACGATTCCAATGGGACTGCCACCAACACTCTGACCCACAGGGCGTCAGGTTGGGTTCTGACTCTGTCAGTGTTGTTCTAGTGTACTGCATTGTTTATTTTATCCTTTTATTTTTTTCTTCCTTATAAAGAACTGTTATTTCCTGCTCCCATATTTTTGCCTGAGAGCCCCTTAATTTAAAATTCATAGCAGTTTGGAGGGATGGGGAGGGTTTACATTCTCCATTTCAGGGGAGGATCCTGCCTTCCTTAGCAGACTCCTGTCTTTCCAAACCAAGACACTTGCATTGATCCTGCCTTGTGCTGAATCCCTTGGGCCAAGCAGGAGGCAGAGCTGGGGCACAGGGGAGCCCATGCTGCTCATCCTGCTCCTCTCATCCCTGCCAGGTGAGGCCACTCAGCTGAACAGCAGCTCCAGTGGTCAGCCATGCTTCTGAAATCATGTATGCACTGAGCTCCTGAAGGTTCCTCAGGTTTTTTTGCTCTCCAGGCAGTAGCAGCAATAACTCCCATAAATCCTCACAAATTTGTGAGGTGCAGCTCAACGTCACTGCAACCATGGTTAGAAACACTGAGGAGCTGGAACCAGCTACCTATTTATAGAGGGACCTTCCAAATCACTGGAAGTGCTCCAGGCTGGCTTGTTTTTTCACTGGAACCAAAAGATGGGATTTCAAGATGGGATTTCAAAGAACCTAGTTGTGTAAATGTGCACCTCTGAGTACCCGACAGGGCAGCAAAGAACTGTGGCCAGAGCCTCTGGTCAGATTTTTGGGGGTACAAAGGGAGGTAAATCCATTAATCAGGGGAGGGGTGGTGATGTGTGCCAGTGGAAGAGCTGCTGCCTTGGGGGAAACCTTACAAACACTTCAGTTCCAGTTCATCAGGAAATTGCTCTTGCAGAGATGCATGTGTGTGCATGTGTGAAGCCAGTGAGATTTCCCTCTATTTATTTTTTTTCTCTGCAACTGGGTGGGAACAGCTTCATCCAAGTTCTTTATGGAATTGTGTGGCAGCTACCCAAACACTAGATCTTCACACACCTTCTACTTCCACAGTGTTCCCATCTTTCCACGTTCATGGTCCCCACCAAGTCTGTCCTTGCAGGGCCACCACTTTTCCCACTTCTTTTTGCCCTGTGCATCCCAACAACTTTGTGTCCTGCACCATCTTCCTGCCACAATTGTGTCAGGCAGCACTTGCCCTGGCATTGGAATCAAAATTTAGAGCCACAGCTGCCCCCACAAGGGATCCACACCTTTGCTGTCACTGCCATAGGTTGAGAAATACTCAGGAGCTCATTGTGTTATGTTTTTTTCTTTATGAAAAATATTTTTGATAGTCCTCAGAGTCTTACTGTATTTATTAAATCTTTCTGGGGGTAATTTCACAGAGTTCATAATCATCTTTTTCTGCAGCAGCATGAAGTGCTGGAGGAAACAAGGGCTGACCAGTGTGGGTGAGGAAGGAGAAACTGACAAAGCTTCTGCGGTTTTGTTTTTGCAGTCCCCTTGACAGAGAGCAACAAGCCACAGATGTGCAGTTGAGCAAAATAGGTGCTTTTGTAAGAAAGGGAGCATTACAGCTCTGGGCGTCATGTGAGACTCAACCTTTTCTAAACTGAGGTTCAGGAAAACCTGTAAAAAGACTTTGTGCAACAAGAAAGAATATTGAACCAGTGCAAGTCCACTGACAGTTGAAAACTCTTTTTATTTTTGCTGTGGTAATACCTCTGGAAAGGCTCAGAGAGGGGAAGATACTCCAATTTTCAGGCAGCAGCTGATGGTAGGATACAACAGGGAAACAAAACAGCTACTGTGGGATGCTTGCAAGTCTAAAGGCATGATCCAGCTCCCTGGCACAGGGGAATTTTTCACCAGGAGTGTGAGAAGTGCATGCCCTTCTTTAGGATCCTCAGTCAGTGAGTCTCCCTGGGCTTCAGGAGGTGAGAAACCAAGCCTGGTGAGGTCATGGAAAAACACCAGGGCAACGCTGGCTGACATGCTCTGCCTTTCCTCAGCCTGTGCTGTTTCTGTAATCCTGACCTCATCCTTTTCTCTGGTGTCCAGCCTGGATCCAGGGACGGTAACTGGAGCTTCTCCTCTCAGTTCCCTGCCTCTCTACCAAGCTCCAGAGAAGCTGTCACTAAAGGCATTGACTCCCTGGCACTTCTGCTGCCTGGCTGAGATGCTACCACTCTGTAGAGCCCCTTTCCTGTCGGAACTCAGTGCATCCCTCTGGGTGTCCAGAGTTGATGAGGACCCCACCGGGGGGCTCAGAGACCCTGGCACACAGCCCAGAACACCTGGGGATTTCATTTTGATCCCTGGAGCAAGTTGCCAACTTTGTATGAGGACCTGAAAGTCACAGAGGTTTGAATGGTGTAATAATAAAATTATCATAGGGTGAAAATGTAGATTTTAGGATTTTTGGTATGGGGACAAGATGGAGGAACTTGGGAGTGTCCAGCCTTTCTTCTTCTTCTTCTTGTTCTTCATTTTCTGCAGGGATGTTGGCACTTTGGGATTGGTTTAGAGTAGAAGTGCACTGTCTAACATAGGTGATGGGTATTGGGAATTAAGTGTAAATATATTACACATAGTTTGTAGTGTAAAAAGATAACACTGCCTCAGGATTGGTCAGAGTGCCTGTGGCTGCCCTGCTGAGCAGATCTCGGCTGGACAGAGAGAAAATTTCATAGATAAGAATTAATAAACAACCTCAAAACTGAAAAGTGAAGAGTCCAGACTCGTTCTTCACCTGCACGAGCCGAAGCAGAGACATCCTGCACATCTTGGGGCAGCAAATATCAACAGCAACCCGAGACCTTCCCTCTGCATCTGTGCTCCACAGGATGATATAACCCAGCTTTAATCCCTCTCTGGTCACCGTGCCCTCATTTGACAGCCCAGCCTACAGCACTAGGTTTAAGAGGAATTGGAGAGCATGGATTCCTGCTTCAGAGTGTGTGTCCAATAAAGTGCCCAGGTGTTGAAGTCCTCTGGGATGGGTCTGTGGGACTTGGGGGAACAGGAATGCTGCAGGTTCCAATCAAAACTAAACCCTTCCCTCTCCTAACAGCACATTGTCCCTAAACAAGGGCAATTGCTTGAGCAAGTGGCACCCACTGGCTTTGATTTTTCAGGAGATTCCAGGCACAGCAAAGCTCCTGCATGGCAGGTTTTGCATCCATGGAATCAGCATCTCCCAGCAGAAAACCTCAGCCTCGCCTGTGGAAAGTTTCCAGCCATCATTGCTTTGGAAACAGCGCTTAGGGCAAATCACACTGCCACATCAACACTGAATCATACCTCAGATGCAGATAGAAGCTTACAGGGTTTCCAGAACAAGCTTTATTTTTTTTTTTTTCACCACACCCTGAATTAAAAAAAAATCCTTTTCCCACTTCCAGTTCTTCCCAGGGCAATGAGCATTGTTAGAAGTGTTTACATTGCTGCTCTCTGCCAAATTAACATTATCACTCTCACCACCACAAGAGCTTCTAGGTGATGCTAGCTACTCACAGGCAGTTTCAGAAGCACCAAGAGCAAACAGGATATGTGACTACATTTAACTATCACTCTGCTTCAACAGGCAAGAATCTTAAATTCTAAGCTCTGTGGAAAAGCCAGAATATCAGATGCCTCCAAGCAACTTGCTTTAAACACATATTTTGTTGCTCTTTGCTCTTTCAGGTGTCTTTCCACAGCCACTGTTGCATCAGAAGGCAGGTAAAAGTGAAAGTAAAAATTATCTAAAACACCAGTCCACGTTGTGAACCAGGTACACAGGGAATATTTCACACCCTCTTTGCCCACCTTGAACCTCCTGTGGAATTCTCTTTCCCCACATTCCTGCTGCCTGTAGGGGTAGGACAGCACTGCCACAGCTGACTGAGGCAGGAGTCACTCTGTGGAGGAGAAAACTGAGGAGGATTCATCCCAACCTTACCCCCAAGCCTGACCTTTAAGATGGTTTTCCCTTTCCCAGCTGCATGTGCCAAGTCTCAATATATCATCATCAGAGGGGAACACTGCACTGGAGGAGGAGGAAAATAACTGGGAGACATGTGAGCAACTGAGACAATGCAGAGCTGCCAGGTCTCTGACAGCTGCTGAGGCCTGGCATTATGCACATCCAGGTAAATTATCGTTTTGATATGTGTTTTGCTGTGGGCAAGCACAAACACACGAGGGATTTTTCATTATTACCACCTTGTGAAGGGAGTATTGAAAGCTCCATTTTGCCCAGTGGCTGTTTTCTGGAATGGGGGAGAAGGCTGGTGGTGTCTGTCCCAAACACCCTGAAGTGGGTTAAATGAAGGCATTCCTTCAAAAATGCTAAATCTGCAACTCCTTAGCCCACCAGAACATATTTTAAATCAGCTTTTCCAAACTTTTCCGAAAGCTCTCAACAAAAATAACAGCAGCCTAAACACTGTCAGCAAAGTGTCTCTTCCATGCTGAACATCTTAATAAAGAAGAAAAGTGAGAAAAAAAGATGCAAAATCAGAAAAGCTGTGGGATATCAAGGCTGTCCCTGTCTCTGTGGGGACAGCTCTGAGTTTCCTTGTAGCTTTTGCAAAACGTCTGGCCCAAGCCTTGAGCTTTGCCAGGCAGGCTCCTGGCTGATCTCAGCCCCTGGTGCTCACCCTGCAGGACAAACCACTTTTCCTGCTTTTTGTGCTGAGTGAGTCCCTGCAGCTCTCTGTAGCCTCTGGTGAAATGCACAGCGCTGCCTGAGGCACTGAGCTTCCCCAGCCTGCTTGGAAAGCTTTGGCCAAGCTCTGTCAGTGAGATAGGATGAAATATACCATCTTGTGGTGGAAATATTAATTAGTTACTGTTTCTGAAGTGGATTAGATGTTACGGTGCCTCTGTCTCTTCTTATCTGCAATATGGGCTTTCTGGCCCTTCTCTCCACCCCAAACAATATTTTATATAAACCTGGAGTGCAGACTCTGAGCTGACACGTTACAGGATGAGCCAAGTGACTATCATTCAAATATTTATTTCATGAGGAGTAAGAACATTTTGCACTTTTCTCCAGAACTCTTTCAAAATCAGCTCATTTCTTCTTGTTGGAAGAGAGCCCATTGTTCATTTGACACTAAAGATAGAGCTTTGCTGTTTTCTTTTAAGTCAGCATTTGGAGGGTGGACAGCAGAGAGGGAGTTAAGCTTTATTATGCTGCCTTGTCAAAAGGATACAACATTATGCAAAAGGAATGAAGTGGAACAAAAAAAAAAAAGAATTTTTGCTTTCTTTTCCACACAATCTCTCTCACTGGCATACAGTCTTCAGATTATTTCATTCTCCTTTGCTTTGTCTGGTAGATTGGATTTCAGATGGCTATGTCAATTAAGCAGCAAGAGCACCTTGCTGCCTCAGGAAGCAGTTTCCTCCTGCCCACAGAATGTCTAAATTAATGGGGCAGAAGGGTGGTGCTGTTTGTCTGGTTTTAAATCTGCCTTAAATAAGCATTTGAACAGCTCACTGCCAGGAGCCTGAAGCCCGGAATGAGCAATATTCCCAAGGAGTGAAGGCAGGCAGAGGGGCAGGAGGGGCACAGAGGGATCTCCCTGAGGTGACACCAAGCTCAGGAGAAGGGACCAGGGATCACAGCATCCCTGGCTTCATTCTGGAGGCAGACAGAGAAGGGACTGCCTGATCCACCCAGAGAAAAGGGGACAGATGGTTGTTTTCCTCTGTGGCTTTGCAGGATAAACCAGGAAACGCGGACTGATGCCCCTCCTGATTTGTTTTTCTAACAACGCGTCCCTGCATCCCAGCTGCTCTCAGGATGCTGAGCAGTGGAGAGCTGGAGCTCAGAGCTCATCAGGAGCAGCTGAGGGAGCTGGGAAGGGGCTCAGCCTGGAGCAAAGGAGGCTCAAGGGGCCCTTGTGGCTCTGCACAGCTCCTGCCAGGAGGGCACAGCCGGGGGGTGTCACCGTGATAGTCTCTGAAAAATCCCCTCACCAGGATTTTTTTTCCTGAGAAGCTGTGAAGCTTCAGCTTCTCCATGTTTTGCTGCTCTGTAATGTGATTTTAAGAATTGTTTACCCAGCATGTGAATTGGTTTTAATTAATGGCCAATCCCAGTCCAACTGTGTCAGACTCTGAATCTGTAATGAGTTTTTATTATTCATTCTTTTCTAGCTTTCTGATGTCTCCTTTCTCTTTCTTTAGCATAGTTTTAGTATACAATTTTCTTTTAACATAATATAACATCATTATATAATAAATCAGCCTTCTGAGAACGTGGAGTCAATTCTCATCCCTCACCTCGTCCTGGGGCCCTCACAACAGCACAAAGGGGGGGTCGGGCTGTGCTCCAGGGAACAGGGACAGCAGCAGAGGGAATGGCCTCAGGCTGGGGCAGAGGGGGGGGTTAATTTGGATATTTGAAAGAATTTTTTCACAGAAATGGTGAAAAGCATTGGAACAGGCTGCCCAGGGAGGTGGTGGAGTCACCATCCTTTGAGGGATTTGAAAGATGTGCAGATGTGGCTCCTGGGGACACGGTTTAGTGCTGAGTGTCACGGTTTGACACTGGCATAATGTCAGTGCGTCTGTGAAAAGATATTTTGTCTGGTGTCTGCTGTGAGATGTGACCAGGAATAGAGCAAAGCAGGCTGCAACTTAGGAATGAAGAAGAAAAACTTTATTAACTTACAACTATATATAGAAAGAAACACAGAACTCAGAATGAAAACTTTCTAAAAACATTCCTCCTCCCTCTACTAAATTTCTGATACATCTGCCTCTCAGATCACTAACTCTCAGTCTATCACTACTCTTTAGATAATCAATTTTCAGTTTATCAAGGAGAGAGGAGTCTTTCTTGTACCATAGGCTTCCCTTGGAAACACAGTTGAGACTTGTTGTGTTTCCATGTCACACGTGGCACTGCTCGGAGATCATTTGCTATGGTGACATCTCCTTTCTATGCCCAGTGCTCTCACCACTGCACTACTGCACTTAAAGGTTGGACTCACTGATCTCAAAGGTCTTTTCCCACCTAAATGATTCTGTGAGTGTCTGAAATTTCTCATGATTTCACCTAACTCCTGATCCTAGTGACTTTTAGTCACTGAGTCCTTAATAGCCCAGTCAAATATAAAGAAGTTAGCAAGACAGGGATTTCTCCCGGCACTGAAAGATGCAATTTGGAAGATTTGTGTTTCAGTGCACTAACATTAGACATTGCATTATGCATTATACACCTTGTTTCTCAGTCTGGGCAAGCCTTCAGCATTCCCACCACACCACCAGAATCACAGAATCACAGAATCACAGAAATTCAAGGCTGGAAGAGACCTATAAGATCATCAAGTCCAACCCATGTTCTAACAATTCAACTAGATCATGGCAGCAAGTGCCACATCCAGTCTTTTTTTGAACTCTTCGAGGGATGGTGACTCCACCACCTCACTGGGTAGATGATTCCAGTATCTGATCACTCTTTCTGTAAAATACTTCCTTCTTAATTCTAACTTGCATCTCCCTTGATGCAGCTTGAGACTGTGTCCTCTTGTTCTATCTGTTGTCGCCCGGAGAAAGAGACCGACCCCCAACTCACCACAGAAATTCCACATTCTGAGGAGAAGAAAAGCCTGAGAAAGCTTCTCACCAACAGCCTCAGACTGTGCCAGGGGAGATTTAGTTTGGATATGAGGAAGAATTTCTTCATTTAAAGGGCTATTAGGCATTGGAACAGGCTGTCCAGGGAGGTGATGGATTCACCATCCTTGGAGGGATTTAAAGGACATGTAGATGTGGCACCTCAGGCTCTGCAGAGCTGGGTTAGTGGTTGGGTTTGATGATATCAAGGGGATTTTTTCAGCCCAAACAGCTGTGTGATAGCCAATAAAGTGTTCCCCTGTGTGTTTATCATCCTTGAAAGTGGAATCCCTCATGGCTGGGTGCACAGCAAGGTGCACAGAGAGGAACTTCCCAGTGAAATCCAGAGCTGGGTGTGATTAACTTCCCTGCCCCTCTGAGGAATTGCACCAGGAAATTGCCAGCATTGTAAATTGTCTCCAACATGCACTTACTGAAGCCCTTAAAGAGCAATTACTATATGTTAACTGAACACCCATCAACTGTAAAAACAGCAGTTATGTGGGTTTAATAGGTACATAAAGGAGGAAATCTCACAACCCTGCAATTAGTTCTAAATCACATTTTAAAAACAATTGTAACTTGTACACTTATTGCTTATTAATACATAAAACATGTACAGCATGTTAAAACATTTAATTAGCACGTACATAACAGGCTAAAAGTTAAGTACCAAATTATCACTAAAATATTGTTGAGCTCTTCATTAGCCATGTGAAACCACCTCTCAAGCATGCAGGGCTGGAATTGTCCTGGGAATTGGGTGATTTCAGCTGCTTCTCAGTGATTTTAGGCTGGGGACAACAATGCACTGCCCATTTCCCCTGGCTCCAGAATATTCCTGTATATTCCTGAGGGAGCCAGAGGGCATGGGAGGGGCAGTGGGAAGAGATCTCCTGATCAAGTGTCCTGGGTTGACTATATGATGATTTTATCCCCAATAGTCTCGTTCTGTTTATGCTGAATAATAAGTTTTGCACCTTTAAGACTTGTTCCAAGAGTGAAGGGGGGGAGAGAAGAAGCATGGAGTTTCTTTTCAGAAACTGCACTCACTCCTCCACATTCGTGCTCCTGCACTGTGACGTCTGCAGATGGACAGACAGCGGGACAGAGCTCTCCTTTGCTTTTAGTTAGTCTTAGCCAACTGAGGCAAAGAAGTTCTCTGGACCGTGGGGTTTTTTTCCATTTTCTTTGGCACTGTTCAGACCTGCTCTGGCCTGAACACCAGAAGAGCACCGGCAGCTCGCACCTGAGGCCCACCAGGCCGGGCCTGGGCCGCGGCATTTCCAGCACCCCTGGGACTGACAGGAGACTGAGTGAGCTGAGCCACAGCCCAAGGAGGGGACTTTGTGAGTTTGCCTCTCTTTTGGAGCAGCAAGGGGTTTTATTGTTTAATATCGTTTAGGTTTTATTGTTTAAAAAACAGGTTTTTTCCACTTTGCTCCAAGGAGCTGGTTTCTCCCGGCCCAGTTGGGAGGAGGGCCCAATTGAATGTGCTTTCCTACAGGAGCCCCTTTGGGGGGTTCTTTCCCAAATTTGCTCTGAACCGGGACAGCAAGGTCTACAGCCCTCACCTCCATAAGGCTATACTTTAAAAATATGGCCTTAAAATGAGGTGTGAACAGCAATTTACACTGTACTGGCCTCCACCAGGACAGGAAAAAGGGTCCTGCACAAGGTCATGGTGGTGGAAGAGGAGATCAGAGGTGGAGAACATCAACATGAGGGTTTTTGGCAGAGGCCAGGGGAGAGGGCAGCCAAAACTGGAGGGATGGAGGCCCCCACGTCACCAGGAGGGAAGTGATGGGACTGGATATCACCATGGGAAATAGGAAAAAGCAGGAAAAACAAGGTGAGGGCTGGCAGAGCAGGGGGCAGGGCCACAACCTCGACCTGCAGCCAGGATGGATTCTTGCTAGGGATGCCAGAGGGAGGAAAATAATACCTGATGTGTATCGCCACTGGTAACGCCACCCAACCACGCAGTGTGTTGACAGAAGGAAACCACAAGGCAGAATTACCCTTTGTTTAGTCTAAGTCAGCTGCCAGCCTGCACACACACACACACACCACATGAAAGGCAAAGCCTGAGCATGTTCCCAGAACATCTTCCTGAAAAAGCCATCTGCTGCTGCCCAAGCTAATGTTGCCCATCCTCCCCATCACAACCAGCTTTGGAAGCATAAAACTCAATTTTCCAAGCCAAGTGGGGTTTCTCTGGTTCCACCATGAGGTGGTGAGGACGGGACACCCAAACAGAGCCCTGATTCCATGGAGTAGGTCTGGAAGTGGTTGGTCCAACAGGAGAGGGTCTTGTCCTGTGCCCCAGACACTCAGGTAGGTGGTTGTTTCTCCCCAAAATGGGTAGAAAACCTTTCTTTCCTCAAAAGTGTTTTTTTTTCTTTCCTCAAAAGTGTTTCCACCCCAAGGAGGTGTGGAAATTTGTTCTCTCTCAGAAAAAGGGTGTGCTCTCACTAAATTTGTTTATTTGACAGTATTTGATTTGATAATATTTAACAATATTTTAGTCATTACCCATCTAAATCCTAATATATGGTACCCCAAGAGATTCAAAGAAAAAGAAAAAAATTTAAAATAACCATTAAAAAATAAAAATCGTAATAAAAAATATGTGCCTTTCATGCAGAAAGGTATAACTTGGAGAAAATATTTAATTAAATATTTAAATAAAATATTTAATTATTTAATTTAAATATTTAGTTTAATATAAAATATTAATTATTAATTAAATATTTTAATTAAAAATATTTCCTTTCCATTTCTAAATGTCCTCAGGCTTAGGCCATGGACAAGGACCCAACTCACCAGAATTAATTTTTGGGTTATGATAGAATTCCTCAAAACCACATTCTCTCTTCTACCAGTTCTCCATCTGGCAAAAAGGGATGTTAAACCCCTTTACTGCCCCAACAGCAAGACACAACTTGTTTGTCCTTTACATAGTAAGATTTTTTTGTGAAAGGTTTCTGCTCTCTTCCTACTACAGGAAGCACTACAGAAATATTTGTGTGGCATAATTTCTTCATGCCATTGTCATGCAAAATAGATTATTGTCTTATTCCATTTTTTTCATTCTATCCTCTAATTACTCTCTTTGAAAGCGCATCAGTGGCAGAGGATAAATACCAACAGACTTCTGCTCAAACTCTATCTACTGCTGGTGAAAAGAAACATTAGATTTAAAATAACTGAAATACTTCATGAACAACAAAAGCCTCTCTGGTGCAACTGATCCTCCTTGAAAGGGACCTTGAAATGGTGACAGGAGATATTTATATGTAGTTCTAAGCCCTTGTCTCTTACTGGACTGTAAACAGGAATTAAAGTTTGGGGATTTTGAATGCAAGTTTGTACAACTCTTCCTGCTTTGAGAGACTCAAAGTTAAATATTATAGGTTTGGTGAGTGTTATTCCTGACACAGTGAAGTTAGTCAAGACTATCACTACCTTCAGAAGAAAAACATCCCAGCCTGAAATTGGAGGCAACCTCAACTAACCAAAGCTGTGCTGGAAACCTGCTACTGAAGAGGAAAACAAGATTTCCCACTGCGCAGAGTCAGCTGGAGGCAATCTGGAAAACTTGGAGCAGAGCAAAGCAGTCCAGCAATGAAACAGCTGTGCAGGCAGGTTGCTCAGGAACCATCAATTTAGATTTTCTAATTCTCGAGACATGGATCTGAACCACAAAGTTTTGATCAGGATTCAGACAGGCTACAGGTGAGTCTTCAGTCTGACCTACCATGAGACTGGGGCAGTGCTCACATCCTGATGTCTCCAAAGTCCTTGCAAAATTTGGACCTGAGGGGGTTCAATTCACACCCAGCTGAAGCTCCCAAATCTCAGACTCATCCTCTGCTTTGAGGTTTGTGTGGAAAACCACTGTGTCAGCATGGGCAGGACGTACAGATAATCCCAAAGACAGAAAGAAACCAAAGCAAGCTTACATCACCACTCTCTGCTTTTGTTTTTCCTTTTCCATCCTTCGCTTTCAGATTAGGCATAAAAAAAAAAAAAAAAAAAAAAAAAAAAAAAAAAAAGGAGGAAAAAAGGAAAAAAAATTGTATGGGCAAGTTTTGAGATACTTTAGCTTGATAAAAATGCAAACCACATTTGTGTGCATAATAACCAGCCAGGGGATGGAGTTCCTGGTATTTGCAGAAAATATGAATGAACTCAGAATTAGTAATCTCCCACTAAAGCAGAAACTCACCTGAGTGCTGGAGAACAGCCCAGCTGCACTGCACCCTTGATATTTCATTTACAGCATTTGCTGGTGCTCATTTCAGGATGGGAGCTCCCTGAAACTTCATCTGGACATTTTTAGCTGAGAAATCTTGGAAACTTGTCTTGCTCAAGGTTCCAGTTTTACATGGAAAATGAAGTGATCGCCTCTTCCCTGGGCACTTTAACCACCTGTCAGCACAGCACTTTTCCACTGCTGTGGAAGGAGAGGCACCTGATCATGCCTCTATTTGAATTCAGTGTATAATCACAAAGTTTGCTGTCAAGGATGACACTGAGGGGAAAGTCTGCCTTATTTTTTTTTTTTCTACAGGCAAAACCCAGGTGAATTCTCTCCTTTTACTGCTCTCCCAGAATGCAGAATGCTCCCAGAATGCAGAATGCCACTGACTCAGTATCCCTTTTGATATAAATTAATGGGAGGGAGATAAACATATCCTTGTCAGCTTTCCCAATTAAATTATATGGAAAGAAATCTAGGTTACAGCAAGAGACCCTGCAGAATGAGGTCCTAATTGCTAAACATGGACATTTAAATGGATTAAATAACAACACACATTTAATCTGGTGTTAAGAATATAATTATACTCTTTTTTTCTGCTGTTCATTGACTCATTTACATGGGATAGGATACCAACACCTGACCACCAGTCCTTCCTGCCTTTGGTTAACAGCAGAGAAGCACCAACAGCTCCTCAAGGAGGGGTCAGTCATTTTCAAAACTGTTGACCCCCAAAAATCTTTTTTCTGCCACTGGGATGAAGAAACACAAATCCTGTTGGAAGCACCCCAACCAGCAACCATAATAATGTCTCCTTAAACAGACCAACTCCCACCTGGCCTCCAGAGTAATACCATGAGATAAAAAGGAAAAGAGGAGCTTAAAGGAGCAGCTGAGGAACAGGGGGAGCAAACAGAATTTTCTAACTTGTTTTCCAGGAGGGTATTCCTGTAGTATTATCAATAAATACTCTGCAGCTGCAGCAACAGCTCAAAGGCCTGGTGCAGTTCTGCAGGCAGCATGTTTTGAGTGCTGGATATTTATTTAGCTATGACAAACCAAACCCTTTCCACTTCTGAATTACCATTTTTACTCAGATCACGTGTCTTCAACAATCACGTGCCTGAAGTCCTGAGGAGTCTAAGCAGAGGAAAAGATGGGGATTTTTCCTAGAGAAAACACATCAAAGGTCTAGTGCTTTACAGAGCTTGCCTGCTAATTTTCTGTTGGTTCTTACAGACAAAAACTACCTGCAACAGTTTAAAATTCCTTTAACTGCAGCATCTCTGCTAGAAGCCTGCAGTGGCTTTGGTCTAAGTGATTCCACAAGGAATACTTGAAGCAATACTTGGCACAGCAGCTAAATACGGTTTTCTTCAGTGGCAGAGAAAACTTTAAATTTCATTCCAACGTTTTCAGTGCGAGCTAAATTAATTTGAGGCATTGCTGGTGAATGCCCGCCTCTCCCTAAATGCTGCTGAGAGCACAACAGAACAGCTGCAGGGAGACAGATTTCACTTAGATTTGGAAGTCATGCATGTACAGTTGGCTAGACTGAGCTAAGCTCTTCATTAACAGAAGTGTAAACTCCACAGAGAATTCAAGAATCGAGCTGAGGCGTATTTGCTGCTGCTACACCAAATATTCAAAGAGAGAAATTACTTGAGAAGGAAAGCGTGACTCTTCTCATTCCAGCACCTGACTTCATCTTTTCCCAAAGCATCCTAGCTGAAATTAATCAATTGCAATTCCTGACTGATTATTTTATGAAAAATGCATTTTATGAACAATGTCAGGGTAATGCAGCTCACACAACAAACTTTTAGGAAACATTTCTTTTTGGGATATTGAAATATTAAAAATTTTTAACACATAAGTATTTTACTTCTCAGTTCTCATCTGAAAAACTAAGTGTACAGTCAAATCTAAAATTGAATTGGTAGCAAAAGTACTGTAACTTATATTATCAGAACACAAAATGAATGTGAAAGAGACAGGACTTCTACTTCCATGGATAAAACTTTTGTCAGAATGGATGAAGGTGAGACTTTCATTAGGGACAAATTATTCTCTTCTTGCTCACCACGGAATTTTCTTTTTTTCTCCTTCAGGAGTCAAGACATTGAGCCAGAGAGGGAACACACCTGATCTGATCAATTCCCACATTCAGCTGGAAGAGAACAGATCTCAAATGCAGCAAAAGGAAAGTCAATTGTGCTACCTGAGTCTTACTTGTCTGTTGTGGACAATACAGTGGATTGCATGAGAATTTATTATATTTTGTTTATTTTTTGGGCCTTTTTCCCCATTTTTTTGTGAGCTGACAGAACTTTGCTCCAGCTATGAACAGGGAGAACATCAGCCCAACCACAAGAGCAAAGCAAACCCAGAATCTCCCTACACTGGCACCATTTTGGGTGTTTTGCTTGATTTGCAGCATATTGTGTGGGTGGTGGAGAGAAGGGATTGTAGGACCCAAGCTGGAATGAATTAAATCTGAAATAGAGACCAACATCTCCTCCTCTGTGATGAAAATCTTCTACATGTTAAAGGCTCTTGTGTGCTGTCCCTTGGCAGTGATGCCTACATACGTAAAGAGAAAATCTGACAAAAATCCACTTTGATTCTGCTAAGAAATCACTATTTCAGTTACATGTTGTGCCACTGAGCATACATTTGGATGCCCATTTTTTTGCTCCTACCTTTAGATGTGCCTTTTGGTCAGAAATGATGAGGCACAGGAGAGGCAGAAGCGCTGTTCAGAGTCAGTGAGCACGTCCTCAAAGCAGACATGGGCTTGCAAAAAGAGACAAAGCTGGAGAAGCCAAGGGTTTAGAGAAGTCAAGGGTTTAGAGAACGCCAGATAAATAGGAATTGGGAAACAGGCTCAGGAGGGAGATCTGGAGATCAAGAGTTTCAGCCTCCTGCCAAAAGAAGGATTATTGCTGACACTAGACCAGGCCAGTGGTGTTTGTGATCTCTTTGCTTTGGGGCCAGACTCTCATGGAGGAAAAGTCCTGTGTGTTCTCAGAAAAACACTGAAGGAAGACTTCAGGGTGAGGAAGAGAGCAGAAACTCGGGCCAGCCTCCACTGAACTGACCACCAGCAGTTGTGCTGAGATGTTTCCTCATAGCCTGGAGACTTGCTGTGCAGGTTCACATGAAGATAAACGATCCAGGAGCACCAAAATTTCACACCCACTTCCCAAAGAGTGGCTTTTCCTCTGGAAAATCCCACAGATCCAGCCTTGTAAGTGACTCTGCCAAGCTTCAGTGCTGTCGCTGAGCCACAGGGCAGCCTCAAAGGCTGAACTCTCCTCCAGGGAGGCTGGATGTTTGGAAGGGAGGGAGACATCAGCCTCATATTCCTATTCCCTTAGCAACTCCTGCAAAGCCTTTGCTCCGGGGTGGATACAAAGGCAAGAGCTCTGCATGGGAAGCATTCAGCCACTGTAGCTCCAGGCTGGAGGGAAATGCCAGCAGGCAGGGTAGCAATAATGAGGCAAACATTTACCCAGGCTCCATTAGCAAAGGGAGGACAATGAGCCTGGGAGCACAGTGTGTGCAAAATCCCACTTGTCCCACGGCACAAATGTCCCCAGGGCTCTCAGCCCAGAGAAAGGGACTTGCCCATGGAGGCAGAAGGGTAATAATGTGAGTAAAGGATCATTTTTAGTAGTCATTCCCTTTGCTTCTTCCCTCCCACTCCTGTGATTTTGGCTCCGCACAGGATCCTCAACACAGGTGATCATGAAGGGAACTCAAGGAAAGACAGGGTGAGACTGTCACTGCAGTGATAGGACATGGGGGAGAGAAAAACTCCAAAGAGAATGAGTTTGGAAGAGATTTTACGAAATGAGATTTTAGGAAAAAGTTCTTGGCTGTGAGGATGGTGAGGCACAGGTTTCCCAGAGAAAGTTGTGGCTGCCCCGTCCCTCAAGGCCAGGTTGGACGGGGCTTGGAGCAACCTGGGGTGGTGGAAAGTGTCCCTGACCATGGCAGGGGATGGAACAAGATAATCTTTTAGGGTTCCTTCCAACCAAAACCATTCTGTGACTTTATGACCCATTCACATCCAACCTGATACACAAAGATGGGGATATCAAATGCTTTGTTTCAAACTCACACAATCCTGACACTAAGCTGGGTGGGAAAATGCAGCTCCAGGGATCTAGAACTCACCCCAAGGTCTTCCACTATTACATCAGTAATTCTTATTAATGATATACCAATGAGCAGCTCCCTCCTCTTTTAATTTAGTGAAAGTGGAGGTAGGCTCTGGGCTAGAACATATAATGTGCAAATTACTTGTAGTCCTTTCTGAATAAATGTTTCCAGAGATCCTTGAAAAATGTAGTGTCTATATCATCCCTACCCTTTTCCAGTAAACTCAGGTTAAGGAAATAAGCATCTTAACAGGCAAATATAGTATTTCTCTATTTTTTGACTCCTACGGAAAAAGGCATGAGCAAGTAAAGCTATCAGGTGATCAAAGGTTTCATGCTTTTTCACAGCATACACATTCCTTTGAGATTCAACTCCAGAACAACCAAAAAGCTGCTTAAACTGGGGACAGGATCTGATTAAAACACAAGATAGGGAAAAAAACCCCTAAACAAACCAACAGCCTTCTGACATCTTGCCAACATGCATTTAAAAACGTGCATTTAGCAAAAGAAGATTCTGTGACAATTCTGTGAGCGTCACTTTGGGTTTTTGGAGGAGAATGAGTAAACACACCCAGCTCCAGACCAAGAACAGCCTCAGTGCTGGATCCAGCAGGTCATCAGAAACTGGGGAATGCAATATTGCAGCAGCTCATGACAGGGCTGAGTTGGTAATCCAAACACCAGCCTGTCTCCATCTATTTTGATCTTTCTCATACAGCCTGCAAAATTCCCTCATTTCTCCGTTTGGGTTCAGGAGGAGCCAGCAGAGCTTGGGCAGGGTGCCCCTGACCTCTAAAGGATGTCGGGCTGGGGCACACTCGAGGCATTTTTGGGGGATGTTGTGGACCCTAGACCTGTGTGAGCTATGGCAAGCCACCCCCCACAACCTGCAAATCAAAAATTCCCAGTGAAGCACTGGGGGAAAGGCTGCGGGAGGGAAAAAAGAGGATTTTGCTCTCCCCCCAGAGCTGCAGAACCAGTAACTTGTAGGGACCCACCTCCATAGTAGTATCAATATAAAAACCACGCAAGACGAGCAAGCACTCTTAAAAAGTTTTTATTAATTTTCATTGTTTTTTTTTTTTAAAAAAAACAAACCCGTCAGTGCAACAGTTCAGTATCCCCTTCCTATCCCCCATCAGTAAGCAGTAATTTTAAAATCAGGAAATACCGAGTGCTGAAGCCAATGGGTTAGCATTTTGCTATTATTTCCTTCTGTCAAACTCTGAAAAAGTCCTCTGTATAAATTAAACAATGAAAAAAATGTTATTTTCAATTCTATGTCATTACAGTCAACAGAATCATAATAATGCACCTAAAATGTGTGTCCACAATATATCAGGTATACATTTTTGGGAAAAGAAAAAAAGGAAAAAATATGACATTCTAAGCTTGTTAAAAGGATAATGGTCCCATATTTTTTTATTACAGGTTAGCAAAACAAAATCCAATGGATTACAATATTTACATGTTATTTGAAAAATTAAGTAGTGATAAAAGCATGTCACAATCATTGTTTCTTTTTTTTTTTTTTTTTTTTTTCTTTTTCCTTTTTGGTAACCATTACAAACACCCAATCCAGGTATGGAACTGTTTAAATATATTTGAAATGATGCCAATTAAAAAACAAATACAGACACAAAATGTGTACTTATACTTGTCCCTCCAATGTGTCTTTTTCTATGATGTTCCCTCCCTATTAAAAAAAAAAAAGAAACCAAAACAAAACAAAAAGAAAAAACCAAAACCAAAACAACAGAAAAATTGAAAGAATCCCCCTAACACACAATTGATGAATCCCCAAAAGCAAAACACCATGCTTCTCAAGTAGCACTTATTCCACAAATGCAACATTTTTGCCATCGCTTTTAAGTGAAGCTCTCCAGGACACAATTTCCTGGAGAGCTTCCTATTTTCCCCCCTCCCCCTCCCCCAGATCCCCCCCAAAAAACAAAAAAAACAAACGAAGACACATGCATTTCTAAAACTAGGTTTCAGTCAAGTACTTTCTACTTTTTGGAAAGAAACTTTTTTTTTCAGTTTTTTTTTTCTTTTCTCGTTTTTCTCTTTTTTTATTTGTTGTTTTTTGTTTTTTTGTTTTTTTGTTTTTTTTCTGAAATAATTTTAATTCTTTTTTTTTTTCTTTTTTTTCTCCTCTTTTTTTTTTTTTGTTCACAATCGGAACATACCGTGGGCACCAGATCCTGTGTTGGCCGCTCAGGCAAAATCCCCAAATTTGAGTTTAAATAGGCTTTCTACCCAGGGGGTAGTTGCAGGATCAGCCACTTAAGGTATGAAGGTTCCTATCCATTCTACACTGCTCCCCTCATGCTAAAAAGCTAAGGAGGAGGGGAAAAAAAACTCAGCAACTCCATCCACTGAATCGAGTTAAAAGTAGTTCTCCAGGCTCAATGTCGTGTGTAACCAACTCACCTCCGCTTGCAAAAAGATGTGTTAACAGACAACCCTCCCTCCCACCACACCAAAAAAACAGCAAAAAAAAAAAACCAAAAAAAAAACCAAAACAGAAATACAAACAAAAAAAAGAAGAGAAACAACCAAAAACCCACGCACAAACCACAGACGGAATTAAAAAAAAAAAAAAAGAGAAAAAAAAAGGCAGCCAATCTCAACAAAAATTTACAGTTGTGAGACTGATAGATGTTAATATGACAAGCAACAGAACGGTTATGAGGACCCATGTGTTTGGCCCATGAGCTGCATAGCTGTGCTGTAAGTTTGGTTCTTTAGTTTTTTTTATTTTTAAAGTTAAAACTTCTTTGTTATCTCCATTATGTTTAAAATTAACGAGGACAACAACGACGACGACAGCGACAACAAAAAAAGGTTCTATTCACAAGATCTAGTCTCCTTTCCCGGTCCCCCACTCAAAAAGAAATACTCATTTTTACATGAGAAACTTAATTGTGCTGTATTTGTAACACCTCAGGCTGATAGAAAACAAAACGTGTGGCAAACAAAACCGCACAATCAGTCACATGAAATCTACCAAATACTAAAATTATAACTGAATACTAACAAACAGCTTACCTGGAATAAAGGATGACAATTCACAAACAGTTATCTAGGAATTAAAGTATCTCTCTCTTTTTTTTGTTTTTTTTTTTTACTAAAATAATTAAAAAAATCACAGTATTTTAAGAAATAAAACCCACACTGGGATTTTAAGCACAATTTGTTTTTCCTTTCTTTAAAACTTTTTTTTTCTTCCTCCATTCACCACCTTGCCCAGCAGTCTCTCTACATTTAACCACAACAACAACAGGTAGTACTGACAAATGCAGAGATCTCCCTTGGTTAATTCTGAGGTACTAGGAAACAGGTGACTGTTTTAAGCAAAGCAGTTTCTGTTTTGTTTTTTTTAAATTTTTTTCTGTTTTCCTTTTTTTCCTTTTTTTTTTTTTGTTTTGTTTTCCCTGTGGTGGTTTTTTAATTTTCCTTTTTTTTTTCCTTTTTTTTTTTTTAATTTTCTTTTCTAAAGCAATTGCTTTCAGTCTGGAAAAGCGTTATGTATTAAAACTAGAAAAACGCACACAAACTTGTGCGTCCAAAAGTTGTCCCCCTACCACTTCTTCCACGCTCACGACGCTTCCACTCATAAAACAATCGAAGTCTCCACTGCAAAGCACGATGTGAAATGTAGGAAAAACACGGGGAGTTTTGCTTCATTAGTCCAAAGATGAGCGTAAACTTCCCATCGTCAGATCCGGGAGGAAAACAAAGATGCAGTGATGTAATGGAGCCACTTATTCCATCACTTAAATAACTTTAATATACACACACTCACACAGGTACCAGTGCTTTGAAAATAGATCATTCAGTCCTAAAAGCAGCTTTATTTCTTCCTTCTGCCCGCCCTGCCCCGCCCCGCCCCGCTCATCACTGTTCAAGTACTGTCGATTAGAACCACACCAAACAAACTCGCTGTTTTTCTTATTCGCTTTTGGCCTCCGGGGTGTCGAGGAGAGGTTGGTCAGCAGCCACCATGCTGACAGCTGTTTCCCCAGTGTGGGAGTAGTCCAGCACCATGGCCTCGATGCTTTCCTTCTCCTCTGGCAGTGTGCTGGCCGTGTCCTCCACGTCCTCCTTGGGCTGGCTGTCCTCGCTGCTCCGGAGCTTGCTCTCGTTCAGCGCCCTGCAGGAAACAGAAACAGTCAGGGCACACAGCAAAGCCAGCCCGTGCCTGTCACAGGAGGGACAGCAGCAGATCACTCTCCAAAGAGGCAGCCACGCCACTGGCTCCAAAGGAAAGGAGGAGGAGGAGGAGGAGTGGAGTTGCTGGTGGGACATTCTAGCCCTGAAACGGAATCTTTGTTTGTTCTGCGCTGGGACAGGTTTGGGGTCAGAAGGAAGAACTCAAAATGTGACACCTGAAGTTTATTCCCATCTCCCAGGTTCCTTGTAAACAAGACTTAGCAGGCACCTAGCAAAGGCACAGAAAAAGAGTGTTTTTCCCAACGAGTTACTGAAATCCAATAAAACTTTTCACAGGTTGCAGAATTTCCAGTACTTATGCTCAGACTTACATTCTCTTAAGGGTAAGAGAAGTTACTGTTTCTCATTCCAACGCAGTTAACCCACAATGTTGTATTCAGATGCTTCCCACATGTCAGCAGGCTTGAATGAAATCTACTCTTTGAACAAACTCTGGCTAGAAAAGAGGTCTCTGCTACCAGTGAGATCTACATCAAAAGAAGGAAACAGATTGCTCCAGAGATTCCTATCTGCTATGTGTATCATCCCATAGTGTGCAAACTGCCCTAGAGAGGAAAAATTTTTTAAAAAAATCAACAGCACACTTTGGGGAAGTTAATCCTGGCCAAGAGGCATTCACCTGGGGACAATCTTAAGTTCTACAATCACAGTTAAACCCTACAGTTTACAGCCACCCTGGGCAGCAGAGTTAAAAAGGACGCGGAGACATTCAATGACTATCCAACAACAAATTTGGTCTTCACAGAAATATGTTGGCATTTACAGCAGTTTTTTGGGAGGGCACAGAGAGATCTACTGGCACCTTTGGCTGCTTGGCAAGGGAACAGAACGCAACTCACATGCCATGCCTCAGCACGTGCCGCTCCCACTCGGAGCCCTCGGTGAAGGATCGGCCGCAGAACTCGCACGGGAAGCGTTTCTCTGGAGCGCTGCTGTCAGGAAACATCATGGGATCTGGGAAAAACACAGCACAGCCCATGAGCTCAGAAATGCCAGGGCAAGAAGGGAATTGCCACCACAGTGATCCTGCTCTGGTCCTCTCTGCTGCACCTCTCGCTCCAGAGAAGCAAAAGGACTTTCTTGTCAAATAACTGGGAAAATGGAGCTGCTGAAAAGAAAAGTGACACTGCAAGGGACAAATCCCACCCTAGGTCTTAAAGCATCTCTGCAAGTAAGGTTAACAAGTTACTAGACCCTGCTCCTCTATTTCAACAAATGAAGAGACTGTGGAATTTATATTCTGTACCAAAAACTGCAAAGCTTAGGAAAGCAAAATCAAAAATCCCCACTCGAGTCCATCTATAATTCTGGAACCGGTAGTACAAATTTCAGGAAACACATGGATTTGGTACATTTAATATGTGATTCTTGTAATAGATCATAAAGCTTCATGGATTAGGTGCTGCATCTTAACTGCATAGGTGTTTTCATGCTCATCCTAATCTTTCACACAAAATGCTTGGGGCCTCATTTGCAGAAGTGTCAAGCACCTTGTAATATGAGTGAAGTCACTGGCAGCTCAGGGAATGACATTCCAGAAAGCCAAGCTCCATGTGAACACAGCCTGCTCTGACAAAAGATGAAACATTTTCTCACAAATTAAGAAGATCACCGCACAAGCCATTGAAAATAATTGCATGAACTATCTCACTTGATTCTTTTGCTGGAAATGAGACAGCACCATCTGCTCAGAGCATTAATTCCTTAGCAGGGATTATCTTAAGTAAGAAATCAACAGAATGTCTTTCTGACTCCTCCTGAACTACATAATAAAAGAAAAGGGATTTTGCTTAATTTTGGTTCTGATCTCTGCTCACTTTATTTCTTCACTCTCAGACTTATTCTGTTCAGGATCAGCCTGTGAACTCAAAATTGCTCACACATCCCCTATTACCCACACCTAAGTCCTGCAAATGCATTTTTGTGACACACTTCTCACTAGTTAACCTTTACTTCAGTTTTATATGGAATGGATCTTGACACAATTTTTTGACCTCTTCCCATAAAAGGAAAAAAATCGACTTGCATTTCTTATTGTTGGGGGCTCATTTATTATGTGGTTAAATACCATAAAGCTGCTCTGTTGGGGAGCACCAGAATGCAAGCAGCAAATGCCATCAGTTCAGTTTACATCTGGATTTTTAACATCTTGAGCATGGCACAAATGTATAAACACACTGCAACACACAGACTAGTCATGACACAGGGATAAATATTTTTGGTGGGTAACAGTTTTGGAAGCAAATGCTGCTGATGTTCTACATTAGAGCATAGCTATGGATGGGGCTTGGAGCAACCTGGGATGGTGGAAGGAGACCCTGAGCATGGCAGGGGTGGGACTGGATGCTCTTTAAAGGGCTCTTCCAGCCCAAGCAAGCCCATAATTTATACCTGAAAAATCCCCATTAAGTTAAGCAAGTGTTACTGTGGTAAATCCACCACCCCTTCAGACAACACCATCTTGTTCATCCTACTCCCCAGTAACTTTTGCCTCTAGGGATGTGAATTTGGGCTGCTTCCCTGGAGGATTATCAGAAGCTGCTCTTCCCTGGGTCCTGCAGAGGGGAAGTAACACATTGCACACATGCCTGGCCTCTCTGCGGTTTTGCTGTCACTCATGGACACTTAATTTTTGCCCATTATGGAAAAACACCTCTTGATCTGCTGAGACCAAGACATAAAGGTCAGTAACAGCCTTTCTGAGGCACAGTTCTGCCTAGAAAGCTGTTCTTGGCATGGTCTTTTATTCTCCTTTTATTCTATATCCTTTACCACCCCTTCCTTTCCCATCCAAGAGTGCTGCCCAGCTCTGCCTGCCCACATGGACAATGGCCTTTGCTTGGTCCAGCAGCCCATCGAAGGAGGCACAATTTCTTATTTGCACCCTCAGTAGTGCACAGAGCAGCTCGAGTCAAAGTGGTGAATCCAGGGAAGAAGAAATCTTGATTCTCCCAAGGTAACAGACCTCAGACAGACACTTGGAGCACTCTCAGCAAATCCCACTTCCTGCTAACACCACAAACCTGGAATTGCCAGATGCACCCCAGCAGCACCCAGGATTGCACGGTGCGAAGCGGTTTGGAAGCTGTGACAGCATCAGCCACTGTGACAGGCTCTGTTTGAAACCACAGGTCTGGCTCTCTGCTCCCAGGGCAAACCATTTCTGGGTCAGAAGGATCTTCTGAAAATGCCCAGGGAGATGCCAGCATGCATCCTTCAGTTCCTGTCTCACTGGGACATTTTTCAAAAATCTTGCACCTTATGAGTGGTAATTCACACAACTTACCTAGAAAAATGCAATCAATACAACTGGATCTTTTCTAATATCCTTGTTGTAGTAGGCATAAGTGTTTTTTGCATTTTCTACCTATTTTACTATAATGTATCACAAATGGTTAAGAGGTTGAAAAGGACCAAAAAAAAAAAAAAACCCTGAAAAAAAAAAGGTGAAACATCAACCCTACAGGCCAGAGAAAAAAGAAATGCTGCAAAGCAAACCTGAAAACACACCTGATTTTTTTAGGCTGGTCATCCAAACAAGCATGCAGAAATCATTTTAGCCAGCCACAGATTAAAGAAAACAGAGACAGAGGTGAAAATAAAAAAAAGTACAGCATCATCAAAATGCTGCCTTGTTTAACTCTGAAACATAAGGACAGCACATCTATTAACCCTTGCACATGTAATACTCCAGCATGGAAGGTGATGGTTTTTATACTTCCAGGGTGTAACCTAAAGCCAATTTAAACAATGAACTTCACCTTGGGCTGCCCCCCCTGCACATGTGGCACACGCACAGGGATTTGTGAGGCTTGGCAGAGAGCACTTTCTTCTCCTTGGTGCCTCCAAGGTGACCTCAGCACCTGTGCCTGCGTGTAATGCTCAGGCAATCCTCGCAAGGACAGCTTGACTCCTCACCCCCTGCCACCTGTGGGTCCACACAGGACATTAATCAGCCTGCTGCATCTGCAGCTGAGGTGAGCTGGTGCTTTAGTCAAATCATGGCAAATCACTGCTCCAGACACACAGGAAGCCCAGAGAGTTGGAGCTGTCCCTAAGGAATGCTGAATTCTGAGATGCACAAGTGGAACTGACATCCCTCCTCTGAGTTTTCTACCTTCCAAGACCTTGTGCAGGGTATTTTTTCTCTAAAACATAAATGGTTTCCTATGCAATTGGCTTGCATTCCCATTCAAGTTAAAAGCCATCACTAACTGCTCCTGAAGCGCTGCTGATGAGCACAAACTGAATTCATGCTGCAGGGACACAAAATAAAATCCAAGATGCTGGGGTCTTGCTGTTATAAGGTAAGAAGCATGATCTTAACCCCCTAGTTCTGTAAAATACCTGTGAATCCAGAAATGGGAATTTTTCAATGCCTGAAAGCATGAAAACATGTACAGAGATGCCTTTTTTTTTGTCAAAAGCTCTTGAGTGAGTTTGAAAGCTAAAAAATCAGGAGAAAAATGTTTACTGAGCATGGTGGTGTACCTTTAGCTGAAGTACACAGAGCTTGGCTAAGTGGAGCTGTCAGCATCAAGAATTGGGTGGCCTGTCCTTCAAACCATGAGGGGACTAAAGATTTTAAAAGGTTATTGCATTATATGATGCATTGTTGTACCAGAACAAAACACAGTTCCACCTGATATTGGAATAACTTGCCTTTCATGGGAGAAGGTTGTTGGAAAGGAAACCCTTCATTTAACTATCAAAGAACTTTCATCCCCCACTTGGGCAATGCCAAGTGAAAGCTGGAAACTGGTTACCAAAACGAGAAAATCTGACAGGCCACTAAAATACACTTACATAGTTTTCCAAGCCCTTATTGATGGTATCTGAACAGGCAGATTAGTCACAGATGCTATCTCATAGTATGTATTCTCTCTGAACAGACAAAAAACTTGTAAGGAGGATTAGAAACACAAGATTCCCACAGGAGCTGTGTCTTCAGGAAATTCAGTAAGATTCTGTTAGTATTTCTGCAGAATATGTGCTGTCCAGTCAACAGCTGACCTGCCATGGTTAGATTAGTGAGGGAGGTTGCAGTGCCCAAAAAAATCCAACAAAACCCCCCCAACACATCAAAGAGCTGCACTGACCTCTCTCTTGAGGCTTGGGGCTTAACTCTTCTTCTTTTTCCTCTTCATCACTGCTAGAGCTCTCTGTTTTCCCTTTCATTTGCTCCAACTGGTCCAAGTTAACCCGTCCAACCAGCTCAAAATTACGACTCACCTTTGAAAGAAACACTTCTGTTAGCACTCAGCACAATCACCAACCAGCCAGAAAAGTGGTCACAAATGCAGAATAAAACAAGGTACACCCCAAAACCTGCTCAGCTCGAGGTGACATGCAGCCCCCATAATCAAATTAACACTCTTTTATTTCCAGGAGCAGTGATTCTTCCATTGCTGTTTATTCTGCATTTCTCATTTCTGGTTTTTTGCCAATTAATGAGATTGGGTAAACCCCCTTCATTTCTTCATCCAAGAGATGTAAAACATCCAGTCATATCCTCATTTTTATGGCATTATTCAACTGCTGTGATCAAACACTGCTACCACACATCCACGCTGAAGGGGAACTCTCTGTGATGGGTTCATTCAGCTTTATTCATGAAAGGATGGTTCTTTTTTTTTCCACTGAGCACATGGCTGCTGTGTGGCACATACACTCTCACTCATTAATAACAGATTAATTTTCATTATGCCCGGGCTGCGAAGTGCTTTGCAAACTGATACAGCAGCCTATAATGGGAACACTTCACCCAGCAGTCAAATTCAGCTAACCCTGGGGTGAAATGCACCCAGCTACTTAACAGCTCACAGCAGCAGTATGAAAGGAGCAGCTCAGGGCACGGGAGTCAGGAACTGCTCCACATCCAAGAGGAGCAGCAGCCCAGATTTACAGCGGAGGCGGAGAGCGTGGAGCATGACCAGGACACGAGGCTAATACTTGCTGCATGACAAGTGCCCCCTGAGCTCATTGATCACTGCTGGGAAGGGTTTTGGATTCATCTCTCATGCAGAGAGAGAGCCCTCCAGCAGCAGCAGCAGCAGCAGCAGCAGCAGCACAGGCACTGAGCCAGGCGGGCAGAGGGGATGCAGAGGGAGCAGCGAGCATCCTGCAAGGGGCTGAATGAAATAGCAACACCCACTGGCTGCTCTTTGCCCCTCTGTGGGAAAGGAAATGAGAATGAGCCCAAGGAGGATGTGGAGCAGGCTGCAGGACACATCCAAACAGCAAAGGATCCTGAATGTGGAGGTGCGAGGATTCCTGGTTCTGGGTTACAGACGGTTGTGATCAGGTTCTCGAACTTAACACATCACCCACAGAGGTTTAAACAAACAAACAATGCAAGGCACTTGATTCGACTCAGCTCATGTAAAGGAAACTGTTTTTAAGGTGCACTGTACAAACTGGGTAGTATCTGAGCCCCGAACTTAAGACACAAATTGCAGAGGGATAATTTACCCCCCAAAAAAGGGGAAATGATACCTTAAACTACCAGCACCACTACTGCAGATCCAGATCAGAAGGGAGAGCTAAGTTAAGGGAATAACAATCCCTTGATGAACTGTGTCAAAAAAACCACAAGCAATAGTTCCTCCTGGACACAGCAGGCACCAGGAGGTGTGGAACTCCTTCTGTACCATTTGAATCACAGAAGATTCTCCAGAAGTAACAAAGGTGGCAGAGGAGCCTAGCATGCCAACATAAATTAACAAAGTTTGGTTTTATAAGATGGACAAATATTTTTTGAGCATGAAAATGGTTGTTTTTTGGTTTGTTTGTTTGGTTCTTTTTCCCCTGGGATTCTGCTGCTAATACCTTCCATATATATTTGGCTTTAAGGAAAAGTCATTCAGTCAACAAAGCTTTTAGTGAGGACCTTTAGTGGGCAGCTAAGCTCCAGGAGGGGAAGGCATATAGCTGCCTCCCCTGGCAACCTGCCAAGGAAGCACTCCAGGAAATATTCCAAAACACATCTCAGTTCTAGAACTTAAACATTTCTCAGCTACAGAAATTCAAAGCTAGCAGTCTGTGGAGAGCCTTTAATGACTTCTCAAAGACTGGACCTGATATGTTCTCAGGCAATCCACAAAAACTCCAAAGCAGCCTTAGCTGAGGACCTGGTTAGACTTGCTGTTTATCTTTCCCTTGTTAAAGGTAAAAGGGGATGTATAGACCTCTTTGTTATTAAAATATGCGTGGCATGTCATGCTGCTGAAGTTACCAGAGCAATCCTGTGTTTGGAATCTCCTGCCTTTCACAGGGGCTGAATCACACTGCCCTGGTATTGTTCCACAACTCTTTCCCCACCCCCCTGTAGATAAACCCAGCACACACAAGGGCCTTCTCCAGATAATCACACGCTGCATGCAGCAGCAATTTGCCAATTCTGATCAATCTGAACAGCTTCAGAAACTATTATTGTTCAGTTTCTGAAGAAACAACAACAACAAAAAAGATAAATAAAGAGAAAAATGAGAAAGGGGGGCACAACATGGGATTAGTTCTCAGACATGGGGAGGGAGAAGAAAAATAACCCAAAGGGAAGCACAACATGGGATTTGCTTTCAGATCTGGGGAGGGATAAAAAATAACCCCAGTGTCAAGCTGGCTAGTCAGACATGCAAATAAACCAATTCAGTATTTGCAAAGGTTAGATCGCCACAAATTAAAGCCAATTGGGTCCTACCTTGTGCTCATCTCGAAGGTGAGCGTCCAGCTCCTCTGTGTGTTTGGTCTCATAGTAGCAGAGTTGGCATTTGTAGGGTTTCAGTTCATTGTGCTTCTCTATGTGCTGCTGCAAGCTCTCGTCACTGGAGCAGGTGAAGGTACACTTGTCGCAGCGGAAAACGACTCCCTGCAGGTACTTGGACAGCTTGGAACGGCACACCTCGATGGGAACCACCCTCTCCTCTGTGGGGACAGCACAACACTCACTCAACAACACCAGGAAAATCATCCTCTTAATCCCCAAAAGCCACACGTGCAGGTGTCCTCTGTGACGGGGGGGTGAAGAGGATGAGTATGAAAGGTTTTGGGCCAAGCGAGACTCCATCTACGAGTCAGAGGAGCAGAGCCTAGGAACACGAAACCCAGCCATAAATCAGCCCAGACCAAAAGTTTGTTTTTGTTCAGTACTTGATAGCAGCTGGGAGCTGCTTCTATAAAAGCAATAAACAGGGGAGCTGCAGGGTGTGCTTCCCAAAGCATCACACCCTGCTGGCTCTGCACAAATTGGAGCTGGTGTCCTCACCACCACACCCAAACCTGCCCTCTGGGGATTGAGAAGGTGAGCAAGGCAGCACTTCTCCCTGGAAAAAGGCTGTGCAACTTCAGCCAGCAGCAGAACTTCCTGATTTACCCAAAGCCCAGGCTCTGCATGCATGATGTACTGAAAATGCCCTTGCTGAGTTTTTAAACTCTGCACCCCCTCTAACAAAGCAGTGATGTTTAACAGAGCAGCAATTAATTTCGGTCATTTGACACAGCCAGAATCTGATGTGCCTCAACACTCATCCACTGTGGTTCCCTCCACGCTGTGCACACCAGAGAAACCCCAAATCTCACCCTTCAGCTGAGGGTCACCAGCAGATCCTCATTAAGGCTTTTGTTACCCAAACTGGCATTTTGAACTAGAACACTCAAAACTTAGCACTGCTCCTCCTTATGCACTGCATACTAAAGGAGGGTTTTTTGATCCTCCTCATCCAGGCTCATCCCCAAGGACAGGAGAAAAAAAAAAAAAAAAAGAGGTCTGAATCTCTTATGGTAGACATGAGGGCTGAAGGAATGTGAGACGTGGCAGTGCACACATGGATCTGAGCCAAAGGGCCCTTTCTTCTAGTGAGGAGGGTAAAATTACATCCAAAGACAACTACAGAAACACACACTCCCTTTACAGCAAGGCCTTTCTTTTTCTGCAGCTCAACAAAATATTCCATCCTGCCTAGCTTCTCCCTGAGCACTAAACTTATCTATCTCCCGACTTCCTCTTTTTGAAGTTTTCCCCAAGGCTATGCCTTAACCCCCCAAAAAACCCAAAAAAACAAACACCCAAAGACTTAGGATTCTTTTCTACACCAACAGCAGCTTTTCTAACTATAAAGAAACCAAACAGTGGCCATTCAGGGTGGAAACAGGGGAGGGGAGAATAGGGTTTAAGACACAGCAGAATTCAAAGCTGTGCTGCTGAGATCACCAGAGAAACTTTTTACAAGGTTGTTGCAGCTGCGTGCTTTCGGGCTCTCAGAAATTAGTGACACAGCTGGTTTCAGAAGTGAAAAAGCCAAGGGAAGTTTTCAAAGACAGAAATATTGATTAAAATATTTTAACATTCACCTTTCCTCTAACAGCTGGCACGGATTAAAAAGGCTAAAACATGCCATGGTATAAAACTTTAAATCTATCAGCCTGAAGTAAAGCAGCATTCTCTTATTCATGTGAACAAAACCTATTACCTCACAACTACACACACAGAGCCCCCAAATCAAAGGCAACACAGTAAGAGAAGGGCAAAACAGACACAAATATCAACTCTAGATTGAAAGATTTCTATTTCAGGGAATGATTTATAATTTTTACATGATGTGTTCATGTCAGTGAGCTTCCTCCAAGCTACGATTTTGGAACTTGCAGGGCTACCTGGACCTGGAATGTTACATTTCTTAAGGTGATGCTCTCACCTCCAGCTTGCCCCTGCAAAGCTCTGTTTATTTAATTACTCATTTAGAATGCACTTATCATGTCTGGACAACCAACAAAATTGCAGCAAACCATAAACCCCACACAAAAATTGAAGAGGTAGCTTCTTTACCCCCCGTGAGATTTCTTCAAAGTTCCATCTGTGTCTAATCAAAGACTACTGCAGAAACCTCACAAAAAGATGTCCCAGCTTGTGGAACAATTTTGCAAGAGCGGTAATTAAAAAAATAACAACAAAATAAACACCTAACAAAAGCATCATCTTGGTTCAAGAAATCCAATCCTTCCACTGGGCTGGAATATTCATGCTAATTGTACCAGGGAGTGAACTGAAAGGACATTAATGACTAACTATTCTCAGTACTGTAACTCAAAGCAGACGTGCATTTTTTGGCTCAAGGCTAAGGATTCTATTAGTTCTTAGTTGTAAGGAGAGATCTTTGTTCAGCAGCACATCAAAGCATATATAACTCAATTCCTTCCCTCAAAGGTAAACAAAAAAAAAAATAAAAAGGCAGTCCTACTATCCAGACACAGACCAATTACATGGTCATCCTGGGTTTTGAAAATACACATTTTTGCCTGGAAATCCAAACTGCACCCACAGAACAAGTAATATTTGGATTCTAGTAGTCAAAAGCAAGCACTGCATATGGATTCTGCGTGTATCTGTGAAGTTGCATGTACAATGGAAAATGCCAGGAATAAAGCATGTACAAGGAACCAGGATCTGTAGCAAGGAAGCCTTTGGGGAGATGGGTAAATCTGAAAATTTACCTTAAAGGTAATTAAAGGTATTTAAACATATGGGTGGTATTCTCTTATATGGAATAAGAAAATCACTAGGTTCTTTAAAGGAAGGATAAGAAACAAAAATGCCCAAGGATTTAAAAGCATAGCCAACAGTGAACTTGGTACGTGGGATTCAGCCCTGAAAAAACACCAATATACTTCAAAATTAACAAGGGGAATGCTGCTGCAAAGGATAACATCAGGAGAAAAGGTGGTCAGGCACGGGCAGGGGCTGCCCAGGGAGGTCTGGGGTTCCCCATCCCTGGAGGTGTCCCAGGAGCACCTGGAGGTGGCACCCAGAGCTTTGGGCTGGGCACAAGGTGGGGATTGCCCACAGGTTGGGCTCGATGGTCGCAGAGCTCTTTTCCAACCTGATTCTGTGACTAACTCTGTTGTGCAGCATAAATTAAAGGCTAACAGGCTGCAAGATCAGGAATCCCCTGTCTCCCTTTGCCTGTCATAAAGACCAGGAAGAACTAGAGAGCCAAACTTCTCCTCAGTGACCTGCAGCACCCTCTGTACCCACAGGAGGGAGGATGAACTGCCCTGGCACTGCTCAGGGGCAGGTGGGGCATGAGAGAAGCTCTTGAAACTTCTCCTTCTTCATGGAAAGCAAATTCCTTGCCTTATATATATATTTTTTTCTCACTAGGCATTCAAGCTTCTAGCCGATACTGCTTTCACCCTGTGAAATTCAGCCTCTGTAGCCACTCATCAGGAGGCAAATATATTCTCCATTTCAAGCACATGCTGCTTCACCAAGGATTAGGGGTGCAGCAACTTGGAAGTAATGTAAGAGTCATGCATCTGTAAACATGCCTTTTGCACAAAAGGAACATTAAGTGCGAGTGGATCGAATCCTTCACTCCTGATTTTACATACTGCACCACTCCATCTACCTCAAAACTAATTTTCTTGGGCTGCAGCTCAGGGTTATGCCCTTGCTTTGCCAATGCAATGGCCATAAAACAGGATGGCTATCTCAGACTACATTGACTACCCCTCAGTCTCTTTTCCAGTGCACATTAAATCTTGTCAAAGCCATCTGCTTCAGCTGCCACACAATTAAGCACAACAGTAGAAGGCTGTTTTTTAGCTGGATGTGTGCACAAGAAATCACTCTAAGTATGAACCCTGGATGCGTGATGTCAAAGAAAACCCTTCTGTGGCCTCTTGAGACTCTTCATCAGCTATAATCCCATTTGCATTAAAACTTCCTTTACTCTGTTTTTTCCTCCCCCCAGCACTGTGGTGTGTAGACCATTATGTCCTTTTGCCATAAGGTTTCTTTCAGCAGCAAAAACTCTTTGAGGTTGGTTTGTGCAACTGAAAAAAGTCCTACAGAAGAAAAGATTCACAGTTTCACTCACCCAGGAGGTGACAACCTCCTTTCAACTGGTCAGAAACAGCTCTGCACAAGCAGTAGAGCTGCTGGTTGAAGTGCTCTTCCACTTCTGCAACTGGACATTCCCAACACCCAACCTATGCATGATGGAAAATACCCTAAACCTATCCAGTTCCCTCTGTTTTAAAGGCCTAGCATTGTCTGCTGGAGCCCTGGCATGGCCACAAAATGGAGAAAACCAGGCAAAATCTGACACAGCAACACGTTCAAGGGCAGGAAGTAGAAGCCAAAGCATCAGCCAAACCCTTGCAACCAAATATGTCAGCTTTGTATTGTGCTTTCAGGTCATTTCCCCAGATGTTCCCTCACAGAAGCCCTGCTACACCTGCCAGATTTCTTTCCAGCCCTGCTAGAAAGAAATTTGAATTCTGCCAAGCTCACTGAGCTGGTACAAGAAGGACTTCAAGCTACCAGCACTGAGAAGTGGTATGCTACATGGAATTACGACAGCACTTGTCACACCAGAATCTCCTCCAGGAAAAAGATGGCATGCAAAACCTGTGTTTGCTCACCAGCAGTATCCCACTGTGAATCTCTGCCCAACCTGCACGCAGGCAGAGTGCCATCCCAACACATGGGTTTGGGTTTCGGCAGCCAACAGACCATCCACAAGCATCAAGTGTGATAGCTGTGGGCAGAAATCCCAGCCCAGAGAGCCCCAACTGCTGTCTCTTCTGAGCCACCAAGCCCACAGTTAATAGAACATAGCAATCCCCTACTCCCACTTGTAGCAGGCTGAAAAAAAAAAAAAAAAAAAGTATTTAAAAATGGAGAGGTGCAGACAGAAAAGGAGCCTTACAGTAAAGTGAAAAATGAGATAATTATTTTGTCCCTAGGAACACAGAGGAGAAAACACTCAAGGAATTTATCAAGGGATATTTTGAGGCCTCTAGGGTTAGCTGATAAACCTTTTGGGTGACTTTATGATAGCAAGGCCTTTAAGATAACAAGGACATGGTCAGGGCACAACTTTGGCCTAGATCGAAGTTGCAAATTAGGGCAACTCTTTCTAAACAGCTGTTTGATAGCTTTTCACCTCCCTTGAGGAAAACCTTAAAAACTATCCCAAACCTGCCCTGTTTCAGCATTGGCAAACTTTGGAATTTACAGGAGATAAATCAGTTGCATCTCATAGAAATGAAACAAAAAGACAATCAAGCGCTAGTGAGTCCTTCGACGTATTTGTCCTCATGTACAGAGAGAGGAAAAATTTAATGAAACCAGACTGAAATATTGAATGAAACCAGAACCAGGGCTCTGTCCAGCACTCCCCTCACTGGACACAGACAAGGACATGGATGTTTTTACCTCTGTGCAGAACTATGTGGTCGATCATGTTGCGTTTGTATTTGGTGTGGTAGAGACAGAGAGGGCAGCGAAGGTCTTTGGGTCCTTCCTCGGGGACTGCCGAATGCCCGGCCTCCACGTGCATAGTAAAAGCAGATCTGTGGGAGAGGAGGGAGACAATGGCAGCAGTCAGGAGGGCAGCAGCGAGGCGCCACAGCTCTCTAAAAGGGACGTGTGGTGCAAAGAGATGCAGGTGCCACTCAGCCCTGTCCGCGCGGCCCCGCAGAGGGGCTGCTCACACGAGAGACACGTGAGCGGAGCAATCTGCAGGCTCCTGCCCTCAAAGCAGGTGCTGCTGGTGACAAGATATTCTGCTGCATGGGCTGCTCCATATAGTCACACTGCTATAGTCCAGATAGCAAAAGAATTCCCATCCTTTCATGCTCACTATCTGTCTTTGGGCTGAAACATCCAGCGCGCTTTCTCCGGTGAAGGTTGAATTTTTAGCAAGTTGAACAAAATCTGTCAGCTGCTCTGGGCTTGCAGAGGGGAGGACAAATTTATTTCAGGCAGAAAACATCCTTAACCATCTTGATCTAACCAGCTACACAGTTTAGACAGTGGGTACCAAAGGGATTTGTGCACACAGCAAGTTTGGCACTGAGTTGTTTAACTTTCAAAGCATCAGCTGTAATGATCTGAAAACCCAAGACTTAGAATATTGTACTTACTAGTGTGGAAGAATGAATGAATACTTCACAGTACTTCTGAACCAAAAATTTCATGCTGGCATTACACTGGCTGCATACTTAGAAGTTGCAAGAGATACGCACAACAGAAGAAATTAACTGTACATCCATTTAACCACAAGCCCAACTACTGAAATCAAGAGCTGTCTCTAAACTTGGGGCACTTGGTTATTTTTTCCTAAAATAGTGATAAACTTTGCAAAAGCTAAGGGGCTTGACACATTGAACCTAGAGTAAAAAGTGGCTTTGGACCCAATATCACTGAATTCTGCAGGGGGCAAATTTCTGCCAACTTTGGTCACTGCTCTCATGCTTTTTAAGTTTTTAGGATAGCTTGAAGAGGGGATTGGCATGTTTTTGGGGGGGTTTTTTGCCTCTTCCCTTTCTTAAGACAGAAAATACGCTGCTATGAACGTGTTTAAATGCTGCCTGATTTATTTCATAATATCAAGGTGAAAGAAAATGGCACTTGAAAGACACAGACAGATTGGACATGTAAATTTCTGGTAGTATTTAAAAGAGCAATCAGGATATAAAACATAAGCAGGAAATTTTAACATGGGGAGAGCAAAGATGAAGCAACAAAGGGAAGACCCAGTGGATTCTCTCAGGTTTGTGCTCAACATTTTCTTCAACAGAACTCCTCCCTTGATCCAGTCCTACTGTTTACTGTCACTCTTAACAAGTTTAAGACCTCAAATGTCAGCTCAGGGTGTTATGCTTAAGGGCTCAGCACATCAGGAGGAAATTATGAATTGCACATGTGCCTTCTTCTCTTTTCTTACAGAACAGCAGCTAAAAACACACACACAAACAAACACACAAGGCACCGAGCCTTTAAATTTAAATAATTGGATTTTCTGAAATGTCTGTGTATGCTACCAGATGTGCAAGAGAATAGCATCTTTCTATCATTTAAGCTAGAAAGACTGGGGAGAAAAATAAAACTACATGAGAAGGGTTTCTTCAGGAAGGTGAAATAAATTCTCCCGTCGCCGCTGGACACGTGATTGTCCCGTGTCTCATGCTGGCTGCATGTGGAAATTACATTATTTCTGCAGAGAAAATTTTCACACTTAAGGACAAAGGGATTATGATATGATAGTTTTTGATTCTCAGAGAATCTCAGAGAAGTAAGGAGGGGTGCAGCAGACTGCCACACTAGATTTCCAGAGGGCAGACTTTGTGATGATTAAAGGATTTGCTGAGAAAGTCCCCTGGGAGGGCATCCTGGAGGACAAAGGAATCCAGGAACACTGGATGTTCCCCAAGGAGAAAATCCTAAAGGTGCAAGAGCACACTGACTCCATGTGCCAAAAGATGAGACTGGCGTGGCTGGACAGAGGGATGTGTCTGAAACTCAGGGAAAAATGAATAGTTTATGAGTTTTGCAAGAAGGATTGTGCCAAGTGGACAACAGGGATGTTGTGAACCTGTCGGCCTCAAGTTGCACCAGAGGAGATTTGGATTGGATCTAAGGAAAAATTTCTTCTCAGGAAGGGTTGTCAGGCACGGGAACAGGCAGCCCAAAGAAGTGGCTGAGTCACCACCCCTGAAGGGATTTAGATGCGCAGATGTGTCACTGAGATTTAACACTGGGCTTGGCAGTGCTGGGTTAATGGTTAACTCCATGATCTGAAGGGTCTTTCCCATCCTAAACAATTCCATGATTCTGAAACCCTCTGCAACTGTGCTGCTGTCTGCAGCAGATGGCCCCGGCTGTTGCAGGAGAGGAGAAAATGGATTACATGGATGCTGCTGTGATCTGGCATGGCACTTCCTACGCTCCTCTCCCTGGTCAGCAGTGTCCATGTTCCTGTTGGCCATCAAAGACCTCAGAAGTCTTTTAACGCGCTGAAAAAAATCCCCTCACCAGTTCAGTTCATCTGTTCAGCAGAGTACTTACTTAAAGCCTGTGTAAAAGGAACAATCTTTGCACTTGAAGAGCTTCTTCCCTCCGTGCTTGTCGCGGTAGTGGCGCCGGATGCTCTGGATGTACCCCGAGGAGAACTCGCAAAATTCACAGTTAAGGATGGCTTCCACTTTTTCCACTCCTGCAGCGCTCCCAGAAAGTGGGATTGGGCTGATGTTGTTGTTGTTCCTGGCCAAAGCTGCGGACTGGTAGTGGTTCAACTGCTGCTGAACATCGGGAGGCTCCGAGTATGAAGAGTCTGCAGGGAAACAGAGCGGAGTTGTTATTCCAGGTGGATCAACAAATCTGAAAAAGGTTTGATGATGCCTGCTCAAGAACCCACTGGCTTTTGGAGGGGGTTGACCAAGCTATTGGTTATGAAACTAATCCTGCTTTCTGAAGGGATTAAGAGGTGCAGCACTTCTTAATCTAATTTAATGTGTATTCTACAATTTATAAGGTGAGAAATAGAAATGACGCTTTTTTAGATCTGATTCGGGGAGAAAATGAATGACACATTTAAATTAAAGTAGTCTAAAAAAGAAGCCTGATTTTAAGACACTTAATTTTTGAAGGTAAAGCCCTTTAATCATACTGCCAAATGTTTTATGTGTTTGGCACATAAAATCAGAGCAGATCCTCTCAAATATCTTATGCCAGTTCACACAAGGTGAAGATCTGGAACAGGGTACATGTAAATAATCTATCTATATGGGGAAAAAAAAGAAGAAAAAAATGTAATCCATTTTCTATCTTATGTCAGTTCACACAAGGTGAAGATCTGGCGCAGGGTACATGTAAATAATCTATCTATATGGAAAAAAAAAAGAAGAAAAAGAAGAAGAAAAATAAATGGATACTTTTCCCTGCTCATGCTGATGATGTTAGAAATTAAATCATCATTGGAAAATAAAGATGCTTAATCATAAATTCCAGTAAAGCAAACTTTCAAACTGCAGCTTTGCCATGCTGAAAAAAGAGATCTCCAAAGACACATCCCTTCTACAAGCCAGCAGAACTCTGCCACACCATTTTAATGGCATGTGGAGGAAACAGAGATGTCTCAGTAGTGAAACTGAAAGCTGTAATATGTAGATTGGATACCCCCAAAAAGGAGTGTGGGGGGAGGGAGGGTGGTGTTGAACCTTTCCCAACACACTGCTTGAATGTGGAGGTTAGGAATTTATCTGCTTTGTTCTGCATAACCCACAGCTGCCCATGAATGGCACAAATCAAAGCAGATGAATAAAGCACAGATGAATTTCAGCGCAATTTTCCTGAATAGAAGACAAAGGGCTCTTTTCCTAAGCTTTCTAGAAGAGGGAAGAAAAGCCAGGGGAGGGGGGAAGTGGGAGGGAAGTCAGGACACAAACTGTACCAGCCACCTCCTGCTTTGATGTGCTCTTCATTTTCCAAAGCTGAATTCCCCAAGGCCAGATATATAAGAATTCCCTCACAGACACACATTTGTGGGAACTTAACACCATCCAATCCAACCAATTAGTATGGGGAAACAAAAGGCAAACAGGCCTATACAACACTGAGTGTGGGGACTTCCCCACCTGTCTTCAAAAGAGCAAAATGCTTGCTTTCTTTTCCCACTACCACAGGCAGGGGGTTACACATGCCCAAGAAACGAGTAACAAATAATGACAATTAAAAAAACCAAACCAGACCATGAAACAAAACAGACACAGCAGGTAAATGTCTCCAGGCTCCCCTGGCTTCACCACCAGGCGTACACAGCAAAGAGGAAGGCAGAGACATGAAAGATGCTGGTAAAACAAATGAAAATTGGGTTTGTTTTTCTTATCCAAGCCCCATCAGCTGAGTGAGGCTGGATTACAAGGCTGCATTTATCATCCCTTGCTTCCACCACTTCCACAGCACGTTTGTTCACCAGGAGGGCTCACAGTGAGCTCCACCTGTTTAAATGTCAAGGCTTTCCTTCCCCCTGTGTTTGAAGCAGGCTCCCCACATCCTTTACTTTGGCACAGGACAGCCCTGAGGAGCTGCACACCCACTGCAGAAGCTTCTCTTCCCTCAAAGGCAGCAACTGTGTGCTCACCCCTCCTTTGGAACAGGACCTTGAGGGCTCAGATGGGATTTGCTGACTCACTTCTCTGGGCTACCAGGTTCAGTTATTCTAAAAGCTCAAAACACTGTTAAGACAGATCTCCTGGCAAGGGCAAGGCAGCCTAAAAAGAAAGTTCATACCATTTGAAACAGGGTTTGGTGTTTTTTTTTTGTTTGTTTCTTTTTTCTCTTTTTTTTTCCTTTTTTTTTTTAATGTGTTCTAGTCAAACTAATCTTAGGATATTGAAGTCTACTTTGTGGCTCACTTGTTCCCCTCCTCAGGAAGAAAAAGATCAAAAATTTCCACCACATCACCAATGTTCCTGGCCACAGTCCCAGAGATATCCATGGCTAAGAAAGCTACAGGTCTAAAAAAACCATTCTTTCCAGGAGAAGGAAGTTCTGCTGTTGTCTGCAAGATCTACTGTGCTTCAGATGTTTTTACTCCCCCTATCATCTGGTGTCTATTATTCCAGCTTTCGGACTTTCCATCGGTTATTTACACAGCCCTGTGCAATCTGGTATGTGAAAACTGCAGAAGCAGACAGTTCCATGTCAATTCCCCACATACGAAACAAAAAAAAAAAAAAAAAAAAAAACACAAAACAAAACAAAACAAAAAAAAGGCACATCAAGTAGCTTTTTCCCTGTCATCATCAATAGCCAGAAGAGAATTGTATCTTTCACACAGGCCACTCCACAGTTTTTAGTATGTTGCTTCATTACACTTGAAAGAGTCATGACATTTAAAGGAATTTTAAAAAGCCATCTGAAGAGCTTTTCCAGCGAGTTGTACCCTTGAACAATGGCAGCGTGCAGGACCTGGTGTACTCCTAGCCAAATTCCCTAATTACACTTGCTGCAGCGCAGGATTCAGCGCTTCCCGAAGGAAAACACTCAGGATTGACACATGTGCACAGGGCTCCTGATGGTGTCTGAGGACCAGCTTGCCAGACAGCTCCCCAGGCACGCAGGGGCAGCCCAGCTCCAGCAGGAACACCCTGGGCAGAGCCCAAAGCTGGCTGAAGGCACGGGAAGGAGTTTTCCACTGGGTTTCAGCGAGCCCCACCTTGACTGTGCCCACTCCAGAACCAGCAGCAGCTGAGCGCAGCCTGCCTCCAAAGATGCATTCTGGCACACAGAGTGAGAAACAGTGCATGGAGGTGAGCTTTGGGATTTTTTTTTTTTTTAATTTATTTTTTTAAAAGCAGCGTCTTAGAGAAGGGCCAGGGGATGCATATCCACAGTCACAGAGCACTGCTTCAAAAACTGAATTTTTCTTTGCTCTACTCCTGCTGGAAGAGTGGGCTGATGTTCCAGACACTTTTTGGAGGTGCTGCCCCAACAAAGCAGCTTTTCCTCCAGGAGCAGAGCTTTTCCTCCAGAACTGACCCAAAAACTGAGTCATGGATGTACACAATACAATTTCCACCTCCTCTTTTTCCTGCATCCCAAGCAAAAAGGGCTGGGTGCACTCTGATAAAGTGTTAACAGCCTTGGCCTAGAGCAGGAAGGGGGTTTAGCCATCCCTGTCTGAAAAAAGTAAAAAAAAAAAAAAAAGCCCTAAAAGCCTACAAAATCAGAAATCAGAAAACATTTAAAATAAGCAAAAGGAAGATTCAAGAAAATTTGTATTAAGTACATGTAAAACACAGCAGCAGCGAATAAACACGAATGGAAGGGAAATTAAGAAAAATTAAACACCAGGAAATACCATTTACATTTTGAGGAAAAAAGGCACTTTTTTCCCACTCAACAGCCTTGAGGCAGCGCAAGAAAATAAAGCACATTCATGTATGCAATGAAAAGGAAGAAAATGGAACACTTAGCCCTGACTCATTTGAAACAATCAAACAAACAAAAAAAGCCCACACCCAAAATGCTGAGACTCCTTTTTAAAGACCAATTTTATTCCAAACAAATGGAAGGACTTCACTGTGCAACTCCAAAAACAAGATAACAGCATAGGATGATCTGAGATAAAATGAAAGACACCTACAGTCGTGTCAAGAGGCAAAAATTAACAGTGATTGCTGCAGTTAAAAATGAAAAAAACAGTGGCAATGCTGCGAATCTCAATTTTGAGATTTTACATATGGACATACCTACAAATTACCTGCACAGGACAAATAACAAGGCCAACAAATAATGTAACCCCTGCCAGCACCTATGCATCTAAAAGGCATTATCTTTCCTTAGCACAGAAGAGCGTTTTTATACCCAAAGTTCCAGAAGTTGAAAGGAAAGCAGAAGAAATGACTGTCCATGGGGTGATTTATCAACACAGCTGTATCTAAATTACTGCTGCATTCTGGTTAAGAACACATAAGCAAGTCTCACTGTGTCCCTCCAGGGGCATTTCCAGAATGCTTAGAACACTAAAATCCATTGTCTGGAATGCTATCACTCCAAAAACTTCATCCAGAGTACAGTCCCACATACTGGGACAAATCTGAGTCTGCCAATAAATCTGGAAGTTACTACCTCAGCCAAAAGAGCAAGTCATGAAAATTCAGCTTGATTCCCTGCATACCCCAGGGTCACACACTGGGGAAAATATGTACAAAGAAAATACACAGTGAAAACCCACCACAGAAGCAAAATGAAAACCCAAAGTTTCATTGGATCCTGTGTGGCATATAACGTGTTTGAGATACCTAAACGAAAACAAAACTTTGGGATCCCTTCAAAGAGGAAAAAAAAAAAAGCAGTTTCAGATCTCGAACTGAAAACATAAATTTACACAGAAATTCAGTGATATTTCAGCTGTTTGTATGTATTTTCAGAGGTATCAATGAACACCATATGTAACAGCAAAACACGTCCACAAGATTCCTAAACCCAACAACAAGAGGCCAGAAATTCACCCAGACACAACAAAGTAAGAGCAACAGCTGAGAAACAAGAGGGAAAAGGACTTTTTGGAGGGAGGAAATTAAAGCTCTGCTCCATGCTTTTAGGGTGGACAGAACCAGACATATGTAATATAAACACTTTCATGCCTGCAGAGTGATGGATAGGGGTGGAGGGAGGAACCCTGCTCAGGGAAAGCAGCTGTTGGAGTGCACTGGAAAGTGATGCTGTTGACTTTACAGAATTTTAATAATTTAATAGCTCAACGACCAGGAGGAGCCACTGGGAGATAAAAGTGAAGACACCATGCCCTCCTGGTATATTCACACAGAAACATCAACCAGTCAAAAGAGACCAGTATTTGTAAGAACAGAAATTAGGGACAGAGATGTTTGGCTCATGAGATAAGGAAAAAAACCCAGAGGGAATGTATAAATAAAAGAAAGTGCTTAGTAACACTTTGGGAGAGAAAAAAAAAGGAAATTAAATATTAATATAGGCCCAGGACATTCTGGATCTGCGAGGAAATGTTCTAGAGAGACTAAGAGGAAAATACTTGGAGTGCTATTTAATTTTATTCGAATTCATTCATAAAAATAAAATTTCTGCGAAGAACGACAGAAAAAAAATCCAAGGATTTCAGAAAAGCAGCAGTCTCCTCTGGATAAAAAATTTGTAAAACCAAGTAAAGATGCAATGCTGCACCAAAGAACACCAACTGACAACATAAGGCAAATTGCTATTTTGAAATGCTTAAGGAATAAGCGCAAGGGTGGAATTTAGGAGATTTGGGAACACAATCCCTTCCAAAATTCAACGGGGCTCAAAACCACCAGCTGACTGAGTGGCAGGATTGCACATAGCCATGAATGGCAACAGCTTGAAAAGTGGGAAGGTGGCGAAGCAGGGAGCCACACAAAGACTGTGAAGACTGCACACATTTGTTCACTTTATGCCACGCAGCACTGACCTGGAAGGAAGAGTATGTGGGAGGGTGAAATGTTCTGGCAATAAATTAAGCTGAGGGGAGGGGAAGATAGAAGAGACTCAGACTCAGAGAGATGCAACTAAACATTAATGAGGAAGCTCAGGGAAACAGACAGTGCAAGTCGTGTTCACTGAATGCTCAAAAACAGAGTGTGAGCCTAGTCCTCCATCTAAATTCTGATTTCTGCTTAAGAACTTTTACATTGCCAGAATGTTACGAGTGGGAGATAACAGACAAAAGTTTTGTGTCCCTGCTTGCACACTCCCAAAGAAAAAAGCAAAGAGTAATCACAAAGCAAAGAAAATAAAGCCCTGGAATAAAATCGTCATTTAAGCGATTTACACACCACTACTACCCCAAAAAAAAACCCCACAAAAAACAACAACAAGCCCAAACCAAAACAACAAAAACAACACCCAACCAAAAAACCCCAAAACTTAAACAAAACAAAACAAAACCTTGTTGGTGGAATTTATTTCAGCTTTATCTCTAAAGACCACTTCTTGGATCATGACACACCAGCTTTTGTGAGAAGGATATTTCATGTATTTCAGAAGAGAACAATGCAAAAGGCATATGAAGAATGCAATCTTGTTTGTTCAGAAGAGGTGAGAGAAGCTATATCCATACTTCTCTATTACTTTGAATTTCCTCTGAATTTGTGTGCATACCACAGCTCTGATTGGGACTGAGACAGCACAGAGGCTACGCAGCTTCTTGTGCCAATATCCAAGAAACTTCCAAGGGACACAAATTTCACCTCTTAAGACAAAAATAATAAATAATTTTTATCTTCTGAAGCACTTCCACAGAGGGACTCTCACCCTGCTGCCTGCACAAGAATTTTGGCGTTTCATAGTTGAGATCAAGAGTGCCTACAACAGTCTGTAAAAGACGATGCATTTGAAAGCAGCAGGAACTAATTAAGACCTAAGGAGAAGCAATATAATTGATGAAAAAAGTTATACCACAGTATTTCTGTAAGAAGAAAAAGATCAGTCCAGGAAATCTCCAGGCTCCTCTGTTTAAGAGTATTCAACACCACCAGAAATTCCCATTTGCTTGAGCTTTCAAGGCAGGCACCACCCCGCTCTGCTGATGCTGTGATTTGGGAGGGTCAGTTTAGTGCTCAGGAAATGCTTCACCATAACTTCCAGTTATCCCTTGTTTTCATCTCTTCTCCCCACAATAATATTTATTTCCTGCCCTCAAATCAATCAAACTTTCCTGTTCTTTAGGTGACTTGGCTGCTTACTGGTCACATTTAGGCTGCACACAACCCTCTCACTGTCAACAGAATTAAATTCCATTGCCTAAATACAGGATTGCATTTAAAACCAGGATTTCTGCTACATATCAAACACTGGGACCTGTTTCCATAAAACGCATAAAATAAAAAGTTTTTCCTTATTCCTTATTCTGTTGAACCAAACTCAAACTTCATAATGGAAGTGCATTTGCAGAAGAGGGGGACACAAACAGAACTGGAAATAGTTTTAGCAAGACACTGATGTAACCAATCTGCTAAAAGGACTTACTGGTAACAGGCTTTTTTTGGAATTTACAAAGTTCTACTTCAACTGATTCTTCACTCAAGACAATAATCTACCAATCAACTTTTTGCTTTTTCCTTAGTAGCCATTTGATCCTCATGCTGTTGTGTTCCACGATTTCCTTCTCATTTTTAAGGACAATTCATCAGGTAATTTTCACATTTCCTTCCCTATGTGATGCTCTACATATTCATATTAATACAAACACAGTGCCACAAACACTCATGTTTCTGTCACCTAAATGCTCACTCTCCTCTAAGACTTGAAATGAAGAGGGGGAGAAAAAAAAATCAATTTATCAAGCAATTCTTATTGGCATTCTGCTTTAAAACTGGCCCTAAAAATTAAAGTGGCAGTATGTGGGCACCTAGGATTCATTCTAACCACAGAGCTCAGGAACCTGAACTTGTGTAATTTGTTCTGGAGACCTCCAGCACACACCTTGACATTATTTTTATTGCCAACAGAAAGTCCTCATCTCTATCACCAGCTCCGAGCCCAGAACACTCCGGGCAGCGTTTCCAAGCACTTGTAGCAACAATGTTCCTTAAAGAAGAAATAAAACCAGCTACTTAAATGTCAAATCTCAAATGTTGTCATCTCAAATGTGATGATAACACACATCCATTTCAACAGAGCTAAAATGAGCAAATAAGTTTTTACCTCTCTGCCAAGCACCAGACCCCTCCAGCACGTTTTAAATCAATGGGATGAACTGGAGTCCCAGGTGACAGGGAGGATATCAGTGAGGCTGACAGAGAAGGCTGTGATGTGTGGGCGCGATGCTCAGCAGAAATGCCCTCTCGCACACCCTGCACCCCTTCCATGCCAGCAGCATCCTTTCTACTCTGTGTTGAGTGATCACAAACTCCCCAGGCACACAAGAGATCAGCATCTACCACTCTGCCCTTTATCCCGAACACGAAAACCAGAGCCAAAAGAAACCAAAAACCTCAGGAAGAAAAAAAAAAGCCAACAACAAAATCCCAACCCACAACAGGAGTCAGGATTTGCTTCCTTCTTTCTCTGTGGGTGCTATCAGGTAACTTCTTTCTGCATCAGATGTTTCTTCTTTCATTAATTTCTTGACCTGCCCAAACATTTTGTCTTCTCCCAAGTCTAGGCAAGACTTCCAGGGCCACAGCAATTCCACAACAGCAGGATGGCCAATTCCACACAAGGCTGACACCAACCTTCTCCAGCCTCAGCTTTGCCTTTGCCCATTCAGCTCAAGCACAAAAAAACAGCACCAGGAAAAAAAAAAAAAAAAAAAAAAAAAAAAAATAAAAAGCACAATGAACAGCGAGCTGACACTCCCCTCAGCACAGCCAATGACATCTCCCTCTGTTCCACCACCAGCCACAAAACAGCTCTCAACATGCTGCAGGAAAAGGCCAGAAGCCAAACAACTATACCCCAGTGGAAGAGAGCTTCAGAGAACAAGGTCATCCCCCCAGCGCCTCAGGACCTTGGAACAGTGAGGAGTTTGTTCAGTAAAAGTGGAGGTGAACAAGCCCTGTGCTTGTTCCACCAGTCCCTGCCAATCTGATGGAGGAGGAAAGTCCTATCTGATCCAGCATCTGATGTTTGGCTTAACGCTGACCACAAGGAGTGAGACAAACCAACAATTACCACAGAGCTTTAAAAGCACTGTCAGGCAGCGTGGCCAATGTGGGAAGAAGAGCAAGAGCTGAGGGGAAAAGCAGGAACTTGCTCTAGGTTAGAGAAAGAAGGAGCACAGCTGGGGAAAACAAAGAAAAAGCAGCCTGCAGGTAACACAGGTTAATCTGATAGTTGGGAGTGAGCAGGAGGCATCACTCCTGTGGGGCACAAAAGCAGGGAAACAAGCAGAACAAGCAACAGCTCCTTGCAGCCCAAGTGTAACTACAAAAGCAAAAACACCTTCTGCTCTGCAGTATGCAGATCACCACCTTGCATCCTTAACGTGGATGCAATCCTTCCATCTCACCTGGCAATTAAAGCAATTAGCTGTGGAAGCTCTGCCTGTATCTGCCCTGCAGTCACTACTGGCTCTCTGCCCTTCCAGCCAAACTGCAGTGAAACAAAAAGGGCCTGAAACTTCAAAAGAGTCTTTGTCCAAGCCCTCCTCCCAAAAAAACCCCAAACCCAGAATTAAACCACATTGGGCTCTAGCACCAAGTTCTCTGGCTGTGAGGAATGACCACTGTGATTTTCCCCAGACAGCAGCAGCCATAAAACACAAAGACACACAAGCAACAATAACACAGAAACAGCACCAAAGGGGAAGGGACCATCTTAGGAATTTTCTGCCCTGATTGCAAGGTTAGAAAAATATCCCTTATCAAGAGTAACAGTGCACGTGAATAAAAATAAGCAAGTCAGCCACAATCCATTATATGGATTTAAAAGACACAACAACAACAAAAAACAGGAGAACCCAAAAATCAGGGCAGTATGTCTGGCCACATGGGAAGCCTGCCACTCTCATCTGGAAGGTGGAAGGCAGAATCATGACTCACTGGCACCAGATTTGTGGATTTTTCTTGAAATGGTGCCTTGCTGCCCATAGCTCTCCCCTTGTTCTGGTATTACATGAAATTGCTTCAGCCAAACCTGCCAAAGGCCCTCTGCACCCTTCAGGAGCTCAGCTGTGAGGCAGCACAGAAGAAGACATCCAGTCTGATTGTGCACTATCTGCTTTGGAAAAGTGTGCAGAAATGGGAAGGGATTTACAGCTCTGGAACACCACTACAAGAAACAAGACTTAGTCAAGCAGTTCTGCGACCAGCCTAGCCCTGGCAAAGCAAGCAGACGTATTTATATTTCAGCCTCTAGATGAGGCAAAGTTATTTTCCACTGGCAAAGGCTAAAGTTCAGGGAAAAAAACCTGGAACAGGGCACTGGATGTTTCACTTAGCAGTTTTCAATGCATTTGCTGCTACAATTAATTAAATTTAATTAAGATGTTGACATACCATGTACTGGGAGACTCAAGAAATCTTCTAGTCCTGACCTTACTTACATGTGTTTTGTGATGTGTGCTGGTATTAATTATAAATCCTGTTTGGTTTGCACAGCAGTGAAAAGCACTATTATTGAACTTCATCTGCACACAAATAGTGTGCTACTTTCTATAGATCAAGAACTGGTGGCCAGTAAAGAGAAATGGACTTATACCACAGCAGCATGACTGAGGAGACATTAGAAATCACATCCAGGTCTGTTTAGCCTGCCATGTTGCTGTTTCATTTTGACAGCTCAATATTCTCAAACACTAAAATTTTAAAAAGCTGTAATCTTGAATTACTGCACACAGCCATGGCACAAGGAAATTTATGAGGCTCCAAATCTGCCAGCCATATGAACAAAGAGCAGGGCTTTGCTCTCTACAACATGCCCAGGCCCAAGGTGTTATTTTCAAAAAAATAAAGGGCTACTCCAAAAATTAGTAATAGCAGCCAGGGCAATTTAGGACAGGTATTTCACATGCTCTCAAGAAGCCTCTGCTGTGTTTGAAGGCACAAGATGAAACTGTTCATCAGCCTGTTAAGTCACTCTGCTTTAAATTATGGCAAAGAGTTGAGCTTGTGTGTCTCTGCAATTTGTGAGAGGAGGGCAGATCACCATCCCATGACCACAAGCACACTGATTTTAAATTTACAGGCAGTGTCTGCGGCCACGTGCTCTGCCCTCAGCTGAAGATCCCTCTGCACACAGCTCCTGCTGCTGCGCCGCGTTTTCTCACGCTCAGACACAAAATTTCTGTGTGTCTGCTCTGTGTCTCTGCAGCTCTTTCTTATGGAAAGAGAGGGGAGCATTCCAGCATGGTGCCTTGGAAATGAAGATTTTTATTTTTTTTTTAAATTTAATTTTCTTTTTTTTTGGATTCCATTGCCTTGCCCTCAACAGGAGCAGAGCTGGCAACACTTACCTGTGACACACAGAGCCCCACAGGATGACACCACCATCAAAAAAAAAACCCAAAAACCCTTTCTGGGCAGAGATTAACATGAATGCAAGCTCTTGTTCTCACAAAGGATGAAAGACCATGGAAGCAGATCCTGTCAGGAGATCCATCCGGTCCTCCTAGCAGTTTGCAGTATTTCCATTTACAACTAACTTTTGCTGCTCATGCTCTCAGAACTATTAATGAACATTTTAGTGTGAATTGAAAATAAGCACATTCAAACAAACAAGACAAAACACTCATGCAAATATATAGCAAACACCCACCATTTCCTTCTTGCAAGACAAAAAATACCTGTGAACTGTCAGGAGAGCCAAAGAACATTTTACCACAATGGCAAGTTCATTGTGTACATGAGCTGGACACTACAAACCACTGAGTGCCCCTATACCATGAAAATCAGAAAAATAGCACTCATGACCAGTATTTTCTGGGAATTTTTTGTGTATGTCTGTAAGAAGAACACCCACAAACCAAAATATCATCACTCCACACGCCCCCCAGAAAACCCACAGAGTGCTTTACTTTTGGTTACAAAAAAGATACAGTGAAAACAGGTTTTTTATGTATTAAAATATTGCCCAGCAGCAAAGAGGGGTAGGATAAAAAAGGCAGGATCTTTGAATGATGCATGTGTAAAAAAGCCTTCTCTGCTGACCCATCAAGAGTGGCACCAGCACCTTCTTACACTACTGCCCTGAGAGGAGCACACACGCTCTGAATGATTGTTATTAATTGGACTGAAGATGTTGTTATGCTTTCTGATGACACCAGAATTACAGCTGGCAAGGATGTGCCTACCCAAAACATTCAGCACCTACTCCAGTTCCGCTTCAGTTCTATGAAAAGCCTACCAGGCACCCCAAAAACACCTCTGGATGTGCAGCTGAGTACTCCAGACTAGGTCTGAAAGAGATGAGCCAGAGAAATCTGAATTCATTCACCTCTTTCAAGAATGGATGGATCCAGAAGAACAAAAGGAATGTTCTAAGGAAAGCCCATCAGGGAACAATTTTTTGCAGGGAAAAGAAGCATCACAGAGGTTCCACTGGGTTGCTGTTGCAGAGCAGCTCTGTTCATGCACTTTGCTGTTACAATCCAGCACCCTTCTCCCTCTTCCACATTTTCACAGAGCTCAACAATCCACAAGATGAGTCCTGCCAGCTCCCCAAACCACCCTGCTGTATTCCCTACTCCAACCACAGCATCCATTCACGGGCAGGAGCAGCTCCTTTCTGCAACCACTCCAAGTACAAAGCCGGCTGCACACCCATCAGCCTACAAAACAAGCTCCCTAACAATGGGATGCAGCTTTTTGTCTGCCTCTCACCCCAGCCCAGGTTCAGTGCTGCCTCCCTGGAGAACTGGCTTTGATCATGGCTCACACTGCAGGTTATTCACACACACCAACAGACAAAATCCAGCTACTCCACACCACGTGAGCCCTTCCTAATACTCCAGTGCCTGCATTTCCTATTATTTCCTATTATTCCTATTATCATTGACCAGTTGTTTCATCTGGTCTTGCACACCACCTGTGACTCACAGGCCTGGGCCACGGAGGCAATGATTTATTGCCTTCTAAAAACCCAAAAAACCATGTGATGCCACAAGAGCAGCCACCATTAACCTGATCTGCAGCCAACTGTAGAATGTGAAAAAACTACTCAAAGCAGGTTATTCCTTCCTCAAGCAATGCTGAAAATACTAACACTATTATTGTAACACCTGTACTTGTCTGATGAGCTCCCCAGTGGGTGGCTTCTATTATTGTCAAAGTGACTTAACCATTAACCCCATTTAAAGATGATCTAGCTAATTGGGACAAATTCGGCCTTGGTCTCAGGCTGTAATACAGGTCTAGGTAACAAAGTCAACCCAGTGAAATGCCGTTGTTAACAGAGACATCGTTTTAACTATTTCTAGGAAGAGTTCTTAAAGGCTGCAAAATTATCCTCTACAGGATGCAGCAGGTATCCTGAATTTTAACTCCACTAATCAAGAGTTTGAGCTCCTGGGATGAGGAAAATAATAAAAAAAAAAAAAAGGTAACTGAACCATCCTTCCCAAAACTGAGTATTGTCCACACACCAACAACAAAAGACGGCTAGCACACAGGAAAGGCTTGGAGAGCCACTGAAAATTATTCTCCACTTTTTAAGTCAGCAGTGGAACATTTTATTTTCAAAGCAGAAAAAAAATAAAGCAGTAGAACACATTTCAAGATGTACTCAGCTTGCTGGATTAGCTTAAGCTAGCATTAGCAAAAAAACTCAGTAGTTGCACTGTTCCAGACTGCCCACTGACAAATAGGTTGTCTGGGAGCAGCTGGTGAAAATCTCTTGTTAAGATTCTGACTCTGACCCAAAAAGTGACTTGCTAAATCACAAAAATATTTTGCCTTTTCTTTTTTTCCTTCAATAAGGTATTTTTATGCTGATTTACTTATTTCAATTATTTTTAGCCATTTTCTGAACTTCTTTTCTTCCACTCTTTCTGATTTCACTTTCGTTTTTTTTGCTGGGTTTTTTTTGGTGAGAAAGAAAGGAAAATAGGAGACCAAAAATGCTACAAAACGATTACAGATAACATCTACCTCCCATCCTTAGTTCACCAGTTTCCCAAGAAAAACAGCAAACAACAAAATTCCTGCTGTTTAGCAGCTAGAACCACTCAAGCTTCTGGAAAATAAAAAAGTGTTTTCCCCTCTTCTAACACACCTTCCATACATTCCAGTTCTTTGAACATCTGCAAACATTCTCCTTCCATGTCAATGAACCTCATCCAGGAATTAAGGTTTGTTTCTTCCAAAGAAGAGCTCTCCTCTTAACTGGTAGGAAGTGACACCAGAAGATGCCTCATAGCTTGCCACTCAAAAAGCCTTAAAGCTTAATGTGATACCTCACACCACCTCTTCTATTTTCTCTGTTTAAGCACTGTCCCTCCCTCTGCTGCTTTCCAAGCATCTTCTACACACCCCTCCAGCACAAGGGGATCAACAGTTTTCAAAAGGAAAAGGAAACAGTGCTCAGGTTCTTCTTCCTGCAGCTGAATATCTGAAGGCACTTTTGGTATCCTCTGTACAACAGACAGCAACAGTAATTACTCTTCCTACTATTACTGGTTCACATTTTAAGCTTTATCATGCGGTTTCAACAAAGTGCTCTACTCATGAAATTAGGAAAAAATTGTTCCCTGTGAGGATGGTGAGGCCCTGGCAGAGGTTTCCCAGAGAAGCTCAGGCTGCCCCATCCCTGGAAGACTCCAAGGTGAGGTTGGATGGGGCTTGAAGCAACCTGGGATAATGCAAAGTGTCCCTGGTCATGGTACAGGAGTGAAAGGAGATGATCATCAAGGTGCCCCTTCCAACCCAAACCACTCTATGATTCTGTGAATATAAAAGAAAATCAGGAGCATGGATGGGATTTGAACACCCCTTTCCTATGGCTACAAATGGAAATTATAAGTCTGAAATATTTTCTACAATGTAAATCTCTGCTAGCAAAGTCAGCAGTGACATGTTCCAAAGTCGGCTGGTGCAGTGAGGGGACAAATAACTGTAGTATGAACTGGTGAGGACCTAAAGCAGATCACCTCCTACAACACCACGTTTAACTCTTGGGTTCTGATGCAACTTCTGGTTTCCTCTTAATGACCAAAGGAAGATGCTTTCGGTGCAAAGCTGCCTGCTGCCATTTGGTTTGCAATAAAAATATTAAGCGGCACCTTAGACAATTAAATTCTCGCTCTGAGGCACCTCTTACCATTAGAGTCCTCCACTTCTTCAGCAGGAGTGTGGTTCTTGGAGGTGTGGTGGGCGTGTGAGGCTGCAAGGTTGACAATGCGGGGTCTTGGTAGTGTCAGTGCTTTCCCATGCACTTTCAAGGAGTGCTCTTTCAGCTGGCTGATTGTCATGGTGGAAAATGAGCAGGAGGAACATTTGTAGGCATGTTCACCTGGGTGAGCGAAATACAGGCAAGTCATCAGCTCACAAAAGAAACAAAATGGGGCCCTCACACTTCTCTTACTGAACTTGGCAGTAAAATTCCCATGGACTCTTCAGAGAAAAGACTGATCCCAAAGGACACAAGCTGTGCATGTCTCCTTGTTGGAGCAGTCTGGAGTCTGTGGGTGTAGACACCTGCTTTGGACCAAAGTATCACTTTCTGGCAACTGCAGATCCTTGCACAGCGGCTGATGTCAAGAAAAACAGAGACCAGACTTTCAGCATGCCTGTGTTGCATGGTATGGGAAGAAAACAGACTCTGGGATGAAAATGGAGCAACTTAACCACAGCACTTCCAAATTGGTTTGGGAGCACAGCAACTAGAGATGGCGAGGTCGTTTGTTTCTGCATGCAGCACATCCAGCGTCATAATTAATGAAGCAAGAAGGACACTACAAAACTCTTAACAAAGGGCCCTCCACAAACAAAAAAGAAAGAAAGGGGAAAAAAATTTAAAAATAAAAGCATGTGGTGTAATTGCATTTGGGAAAGGTTACAGTTTTCTTTAAGAAAAACCTGCCATAAGGCAGCATCAATCTTCAAAGAAGTGGCAACCAAGTCAAGGCTGGTGAACACGGCAATGCCAAGTACAAAAGGGTGCATCTACCAGGCTGTGTGGAAGTGTGTTATGAGAAACCACTAAAATAAGAGAAAGAACAGAAGTAATGCGCAGTAGTGGATTTAATTTTGAATACATTCCAAGCCATAGAGACAGCAAACAAGGGGAAACAAATCCGGATACAAGATTTGTTTTGCACAGAGGCATGGAGGCAACTGGAACACAAAGTGAAACTGTCCCAACACAAACAATGTGATATTATATACAAGTGCCAAGTTATTGTTTTGGAAGTGCCACTTCCAGGTACAAGATTAACACTGGCCACATATGAGTTGTACAAAAGGTGCCAAAACTAATACAGAAGCAAAATATTCATGAACAGCAACAGAAGAACGAGAATTTTGGTAATGGATGAAGCAGAAAATGTTTTCCACCTCTTGACAAATCCAGTAAAGAAGGTTCTCAAGCAGCACCTTTTCCCACACCAGAAATAAGTGAACCAAATTAGAACATAAAAACACAGCAGCCATTCAGAGTAAGCACACCTGAAATGATTAGCAACCATCCTTCACAAAACTTCCACCCCTGTCCTCCAGAAAAACCATGCTAACCATCAGGACAAAATACAAACTCTTAGAACGCCCTTTTTTGGTGCATCTGAAAAAGAACAGATCACTCAAAGAGTCTGAAGTGGTGAAACAAAAAACTCCCCTTTGTGTTTTTTCAAGTGACATTCCTCACCCGTGCATTGTACAAGTTACACATTTCCTTTTTGCAAACAGAAATACAACATTTCTTGAGTGGCACACACAACGAGTTGCTCAGTGGAACACAATAATTTAAGGACAAAAGATATTCCAAGGCGACAAGATACCAGTGGGATACAGATTTAGACCTCCATGGCTTTGTCAGTGTAAAGAGATTCCTGGATGACAACATGCACCAAGCATGAACTTAAAAGCACCACAAGACATTAAAGCAAATAAAAGATGATTACATACCAAGCAGCCTGGACACACTAATAAATATGCCCACTATTCATTTCCAATGGACATCAAAGCATGAAAGGATGAGCTTGATTGCAGAGGAAAAGGTACAGTTTGGCCCAACAGAAGTCTTCTGCACTTTTTTTTGACTGCTAGTTTTGCACCTCACCAAGTGATCATATTAATACACATGCAAATAAATAAATGCAAGCATTTATGTAGTGGGTCTCAACACTTGATATGTACTCAAAGCAAACTGAACAGGACCAATGCTCTCATCTTACAATCACCCATTTCTGCATTTCCAGAGTAATTGCTGATTAAGAAATTGGTAACAAGGATTCCTCAAAAACACAAGCAAAAACAAAAAAAAGGGAAAAAAAAGATAAAGAACAGGTGAAAAAGTTCAGATGAATACAACAGAGAGCCCGTTTAGAGTAACTGTAAACTGTTTTGCTCCATGCCAAAGGAGATGGCACACACTGGATGAAAAACAAATGCCAGAAACACTGGTACCAGCTGTCACACAAGAACGGATTTTGTAGTTCACTGAATTTTGATCCACACCCAGAAAATGAGGCAGAGAGGCAGACTGAGTAAAACACTTCGGGATTCCGGATTTTATGGACTTTTAAAGATCTCCAGGAGAGTTCAGGGAAAATTCAGGAGGACTGAAGTTTTAAAGTCTGAATAAATGCATAATGAGACGATTGACAATTGAAAAAAAAAAAAAAAAAGGTAACATAAGAGAGTTTAGAGAGGTTCAGAGAACCACAGTGCCATTGAAAAACTGGGGAGTCTGAGGAAGCCAGACATGCTTGTTCAGTAACACATATTTCTGAATGACACCAAAGCAAAGTTCTGACTGAAAAACATACAAGCAACTTTTCTGTGACGTGACCATCCACTTGGTAGAAATGGGACTGAGGCAGAAACATCCATAAGCCTTTGGAAACCCTATTACCCAAGTCACTGTGCAAGCACTATCTAGGCAACCATGAAATTGTGTTCTTGTAGAATGCAAAATATGGCCCTTCAAAGGGTGTCTGTCCACTAAACAAAGCTCAGAAGCGTGAATTCCTAATAAATAAATCAATGAATTACATGAAGAGAAGTGTGAAGATAATATTAGTTTCATGGTAACTTTGGGTCTAAAAGTCTGGCAGGTTCAAGCAAGGAGCCCAGCTGTGTAATAGCATAAAGAAAACATTACTTAATGGTTGGTGAAAATAAAGAACCATGGCTCCTCCACACAGGACGTGGGATTCTGTGAGCTGGAACTGCTTCATACAGTTGGATTTCCTAGAAGGGACAGAATGCCACGGTCCTCCCATACAAAAGGAAGGTGGCAAAAGTTAAGCTAATCTGTTTTATCCATCCAAGTACAGAGACTGGCACAAACTCTCTGAAATCCAAAAAAATATACAGGAAACAAAGTACACAAGACCATCCATCCCTCCTGTATTTCTGTAGATGAAAAATGCCTTTGGATCAATGGCAACAATTTTTTTTTTGCATCAGCAGACAGCTACAAATTTCTTATGCCTTTTCTCCCCATTTGTCTACCTTCCTCCTCCATCACAGAGTAAGCAAATAATAAAAGGAGCATACTTGTGGGTCCTTTTTATCAGAAACTCCTGTTCAAGGAGTTTCTACTCACAACTTTTAAACAGCTGGGCTAGTTCTCACGTTTTCAGAGTGGTCACTATCCTATTATTTGCACCAGAGTGCATGTTTGGACTGCAAACCAAAAGATAACCTCTCAATGCAGGATGTGTGACGGTGCCAAGAGTCTACAGCCAGTCTAAGGAATAAATAAAGATGAGGAAATCCTGAGTCTCACTTTTTAATAATCAAAGGTGCAACAATTTCAGGTGACCTACTCTGGGGGACACATCACATTCCCAATTCCCTGTTCCTCAGAAGCATGTCTTGCCTGCTTGCTAGTATGGATTCCATACTAAAATACAGAGATTTGCAAGACAAATTTCCACGTTTTGTAACGCAATTTTGACATTCTCAGTCTGTTGCACGCAGGCTTGACTCCCAGGGTTTGCAGGGTTTGGTTTTAACAGAAAAGCCAACATTAGACTCTACCAAAAACCAAGATGCTGTTCACAGTCCCCAGAGTCACCTAAAGCATAAACAAAAATGCAAAGAGCAGAGCAACGCTCACTGCCAGTTATGTTATGGCATCTCTGGTATAAGCGATGAAATCCACTTGGAGAGAAGCAGAAATAAGGAAAAAAATATCATTCATGTAAGAGAAAAGAGAAGAAAAAACTTCTTGAAGTACCCATCAACTTAAATCCTTGCCCTTCCCACTACCCAAACTCCCACTTAGCCCCACAGATTCCGTCGGCTGTCCAGCCACACATGCGGCCCTCGGAAAAAACCTTACCCAGCTCTGGTGACAAAACACGTGGCTCAACCCAGCACCTGTGACCAGCCACAAGAGCACAGTGGGCCATTTCAGCTGCAGGACTGAGAGGGCAGGACTTACCAGCGTGAGCCTTGAGGATATGGGTTTTCAGGCGGCTGTTGTAGGAGGACTTGAAGGGGCAGAGCTTGCAGCGGAACGGCTTGTGGTGCCCGTGGTGGGTCTGCATGTGGCGGTCCAGGCTTGAGGGGAGACAGAAAAAGGGAGACAGAAAAGGGTCAATTTTGTTTCAGCTGCGCCTTCAGAGGCAGAGCAAAGCGCTCTACGGCAACGGCAGTGCAAGCAAAGGTCCTTTCTCACACTCTCTCTTCAGCAAATTCAACAGGTCTGCTCGCACAATGAGTCAAATCGAGTGTCAAGGAAAGGAGGAGAGCTGACACCAATTCTGTGTATGCAGAGAGCAAGCCACCTAAATAAACTTATAGGGCAAGATTAGTATAAATTGAGTTATGCATGATCCAGACTGAGAGGACCAGCTGAAGAAACATGAAACAGGCAAGAAATTATTTTCTTATTAAATTGTCATTAACACAATTTTTCTCCTGCCAAACATTTTTTTTTTTTTGGTGAAAATATGTATGTCCCCTCTTGTCCTGGTGATCAAGAGTAAAAAAAAAAAAAAATTTTTTTTGTTGACCAGCTTTACAGAGGAAGCCTTCTTTTGGTTAGAGCAGCAAAAGCAGATTAGAGATCCTGCTCTGGGGAGGGTGCCAGCAGGCTACAGTTGATGAGTTCCAGGATTAAAAGGCAGCAGAGTTTCAGAAGCAGCAGTGTAGGAGATTCTACATGAAGCTCAGCAGGAGAAGAAGGGGTGGCAAAGACCAGCCTCTACTTTCTTCAGGGAAAATGGAACTACCAACAGCCTGAATACTGTGAAGTGATCAAAAACTGCTCTCGACACAATTTGTCCTAGCAGCTCAGTAAAGTTTGGAGGAGAAAAAAGGATGCTTCCCACATCTTCTAACAGAAGATCAAATTCATTCTAACTGAGTGAATCCTGCAGAGCTCTGCAGTTCCTACGCTGCGGCTGACAGACATGAATTCACTGTCTCTGGGTGGCAGGCAGGTAGTCTGAGCCCAAGCTGTAAATATTTCCAGTACAGCCCTCTACTTTGGACACATTTATGCTTTGTGATCTGGTCTTAGCTTGAGTCATCTCATGCACAGTGATGGAACAACAACGGGGCAGAGACACTGCAGGAGCTGCAATTTGCCAAAACTGCCCTCCACCCCCACCTCAGTCCTAGATGTATTTCAGGCGTAGCTCTTTTCATTTGTCCCAAATTGTCCTGCGCTTTCACAGAGTATCAACATGTAGCTCAAATAGCAGTTGTTCCAGCCCTGTCACACTACACAAGATTTCACGTGATCTTCAGTCCCACACTGACAAGAGCCCGAGCCAGAAAATCCCTGTTTACGAGAGCTAACACTGAAGCCTGTGTATTCAAACATCTGATAACAGCAAAAAAATAGAAAATGAACTTGCATCTCCTCTCAGGGTCACTTCATACAAATGCAACCTAGCAGAAATCCAGGATGGAGTTTGGGACAAGACAACATGCACAGCTTTTCCAGAGAAATGGGGGAAAACGTCTCCTAAATGAGTAAGGCTTTGAAGACTCGCAGTGAATACTTCATAAAACAAAACTTGTTTTAAACAGCCTCCAGGGCATGAGATTACTTAACAATTAAAGCAGACTGCCAAAGAGGTATGTAATACATATTAAGCTATTATAAATATACATACCTTAAGGTATTCAACATGGCAGTAATTAAAACTGTATTCACAACCACACAGTTTGCCAGCTGCACTCTGGCAGAAGGAGATTTCATAGTTTTGGTCAGATTTAGGAGAATTGTGGGCTGTTTAAACATTTGGCTTGGGTTTCTTCACCGACCTAATCTCCCAGGGGAATAATTGCATCAGAAACAAAAATAAAAAGAGGCAAACAACTTCAACAACAGAGACCACACCTATCATCATGTTAGGTGGTGAGCTCTTCCCAGCCATCCACCACACTTTTTGATTCAACCATCCTGCAGCTTCTGGGACGTGACTTATCCTCGGTGGGAAACAGAGTGACCAGGCACCAAACTCAACAAAAGTCTGATTGTTGAAGCAAGTTTACCAGGCAAACAGCAATCCCTGCAGGGGCTCCCCTCACTTGCCAGCCTTGCCAAAGCAGGGTGGGATACACCCAGCACGCACATCCTTCCCCCAGGTCCCTCCCCTAGCCTTGGCTGCTCAACCCTGTGGACCTTCCCAACTGTGGCATCAATTTGCAATGCTGTGACACCAGCAAAAACTTTGCTTTTTAACACAAGGAACTAAAAAATGTCTTTTCTTCCACCTGCATTTGATTGCAAAACGGTGACATCATCACCAAATTTAAGACTGCTGCATCAAATGAGCACCTGGATCTGCCTCCTTTTGTCAAAACAGTGAACAAGCAGCTCTCTCCCCAGAAATTAAGAGGAAACACAGACCTGTGAATCAGATCCAGGGTGCCACTGGAAAATGTATCACAAACCTCATTTTTTGGGGGGGACATATATATTTTTATTATTAAAATAATTTTTAAAACTATCAAACTTTAAGCTGAGTCAAATCTCAGGGAAACAAATGATAAGAATTGTGACTGTTATTATGACCATATATCAGACAAGGAAGCAGGATGAGGAAGTCACTCATTCCACACACTGTTATGAATTTGAATTATTTGACTGAAATTGCATGCCATAATTAAGAAAAAAAGCCTGATTTAAGGTAAATTTATGACACTGCTTCAACACTAGAAAATGAAAACAGCCCACAAAAAAAGGAGCAATTACAAACAAGGTAGTAGAAGTTTCTTAAATATGCAAGATTAACTTTTCTCTTTTTGGCTTGTTAATTCTCATGCATTTTGACAAAGGTTGCATAAGTGGTGGGGCTGCACTGTTTGCATACTGAAATAATCCTTATTCTTTGGCTTGCATGCAAAAAGAAGGCTGACACAAATTCAGGAACATATAAAGCTTCAGTCTTTTACAAACAGCCAATCATAACGGCCAAATACTTTGCAGCGTGGAAAATAATGTAAGCACCACGAGAAAAGTGTGGCTCGACATCAGTTCAGGTGAGCTCTCCTTCAGCGTCAGCCCACAAACCAGCACCGCTAACTGGCGATTCTTTAGGAAACCAAAAATAATTTAAAAATTTTAAGAAAGGAAAAAAAAAAAAAAAAAAAAAAAAAGAAAAAGCAAAAGCCACAACTTACTTGTGCCTGAAAGCAGAGACAAAGGAGCAATACTGGCAGCTGTACTTGTCTTCCCGGGCAAACATGGCCAGAGCCAAGTGACTCCTCTCGTGGGACCGCAGACCCTGCATAGACATCAAAACCCGGTCACACTGGCTGCAGTAGTAGCCCCCAGGCCTGGCTTCATCTTCCAGGGATGCTCCATATTCAGCTTCTGTAAATTCCACCATGCCAGGGTCTTTGGCTCCCTCAAAACCCTCCATCAAAGTTGTGTTTGAAGGATCTTCAGCTTCCTGCTAAAAAAGACATATCCCCCCAGAGCCATCAATTCTCTCTCTCCCTTCTGCCCCTCAGTCTTTCCCCTGTGTTCACCAGAACGTCCAGGCTTCCCACTGCTTTATTTCTCTAAACATATCCCTACACAAGCTCCACATCAATGGCTTTCTGGAAAAAAATGACCTATTCTTGGGAGAGAAAAACAAAATTACATCTATTATATACATTCATGCATATGTAAAAAAAAAAAAAATCTCATTCCTTGAGCAAGTTTGTGTCAGATCATGCAAAAAGCCAAGAAACCTATGCTTCCATGGTCTTGGTGTGAATCTTCTAAACTTGATCAGATAATAATTAGTAAGTTACAGAGAAGTTAATTTTAGTTTATTTTGCTCTAGCTTACTGTAGCTACCCTGCAGACTAACACAGCTGTCTACTCTTCAGCAGACTCTGTTCATCAAACTCTCAAGAAACAAGCTGGTAGACTAAGACCCTAGAACCCTCTAAAAATATAGAGCAAACAGAAGGAGTCCTTTTTTTAACTCTCTTTCATAACCTTCCTTTCCCATTTCTAACCAGACCATGCATTTGTGCAGCTACTTAAATACCCTGTAAGAGGCATTTCCAGCACATTCTTTAGGCCATGGCTTTCAGCTTTTGTTCCCTGATGCAAGATTTTATTTACTCAAAAGGAAGCAGTGACCCTACACAAGCATCACTTGAGAACTGAGAAGAGGGAAAGGACTCTTAGGAGAGAAGCATCTGAATCTGTCAGGAGCACCAGGTGAGAAGGCAAGGAAAGGTCAGTGGTGGGGCAATGAAAGCTCTCTTAGGTGGGGAGAGTTAGGCTGTGGAGGACAGGGCTTCATCACAAAAAGCAGATTATGTCACCAAAAAAAGGCCTGTCACTCATGCAGCAGGAGCCTCTGACAAGAGCTAATTCCTGCAGCCCTGCTTCACTTTCACTTCCCCTGCCAATAAACCTCCTGGAAATCGGACTTTGGAACACCACCTGTCCTTGGAGATGTCACAGGAGGCACCCCCTTTCCACGGGGAGAAAGGAACAACACGTTTTCACCTAATCACCTGGAGGGGATCACTGGCTCAGCTGGCCATTGAATGCTTTGTCTGGAGCCAGCGTGCAAATTCCATGTGGAAAAGTGCACCACAAGCAGCTTCACACATTTGTATGTGCACACTTCCTCTTCCTAAAATAAAAATCATACACATACAGGGAAAAAAAAAAAAAAGGAAACAAACTACTCTTTTTGAGCTTAACTAAGTAGAAATGTAGCCCATAAAGCAGCTGAGAGAAAGATTCCCGCTCATAAACCATCTTTAGGTCATCAAGGACACCAACTCCTTTGTGGCTGGGAAGAAATGAGAATTAAAGAGTCTTCGTGCCCCTGGATCGAGAGTGAAAAGAAGTTAAAAAACATCTTGAAACAAACCAAATGCACTTCAGAAACTCAGTGTTAGATTAAACCATCACACTGAACTGGAATGCCCAGTTCAAAACCCATCCAGCTTCACGAGAGCCCTCCACAGGTTATCAACGAGGCCTTTATTTTAAACAATACAAGTAGTTCCAGTGCCTTTCAGTCACCTTTCAGGAATTCTTACCTTTACAGTGGCCGACACAGAGGAGACATTCCCGTACTGGACGTGCTTGCGGAGGTGATTACAGATGGCTCTGAGTGTTGGATGGACTTCCACGCAAAACTTGCACTTGTAGCCAACCACCTTCCTCTCCTTGAGCTTTGAAACATCCTCCAAGTGTCCAAAAGCCTGTTTGAGCACACAAGCACAAGCCACTGAAGCAGGTTTTGTCACCTCATTTTTCAGGAGCACAGACCAGACTTTGGACCTGATGTTACACTTGATGTCCAGTCTTGCAGAATTGCAATGTTAATTTCTGCTGAGATCATTAATTTCTACAAAGTACGTGGACAAGACATCCATGCAGAAGAAACGTTCATTTTATGGCTAACAGTGGTCCTCTAGAAGACCATTTTGGTTTGGCCTGAAACTGTGCCTCCTCCTCCTCCTCCATGACACCAGAACTTCCCCAACTTCTGTGCAAAGCTTTTCCTGCGCAAGTGCATTTTTTCAAACTGAAGCAGAAGGAAGGGGGTAAGTGGGCAAGAAATGGAGAAAAAATTTGGTCCTCTCCTTATGAGGCACCTGCCCAAAGCTCCTGTCACCAGACAGATCCGTGTCAGGCTAACCCCGAGTGCTCAATGAGACAAAGGACAGAGAGAGAGAAGGCTGAGAAGAAAACTGATGCGTTATTCAGAGGGACATGGAAGAAGGGGATGGGACATTTTGTAGAGAATCTGAAAGTACATGGCAGCCTTGCCACAAAAGAACAAGCGAGTGTCAGACACAGATGGCCCTCCAGAAGCGTGGGAGGGAGGAAAGAAGATGAAGAAAATACTGAAGGAAGCGGTAGGAAGGAACAAGGTTTCCTACAGAACCTAGGGAGGATGGACGAGGAAATTAAAGCAGGATGTGTAATTGACTTATGGAGCTCACTGGCACTCTGAGTCATTCATTAGCCTGTGGTCATTTGGCTGTCAAAGAGAACATGCAAGTGGGCATTGGTGGGCTCCCTGGTGGGGAGCAGGGGGCAGAGAAAGAGACCAGACACACAAATCCTTACCCTCTCTTGTTTGAAATCTGCAAAAGCACCATCTGCATATTTCTGCTTGCTCAAAAGCTGCTTCCTCCTCTCCTGACGTTTGGCACGCTTCTGGAATTCCTCATTGTGACCATTCAAGTGTGCAGTCAGCTCTGCCGTGCTATGCAATTTTGTATCACAGTGCTTGCACTGGTAGACAGGGCTCTGAGAGCGGGTGCCGCTTCCAAGTATGGAAAAGTCCCTCTTCAAATCCTTGCTGTGGTGGTCAGTGTAATGCATGCACAGCAGCTCCGCCGTGCTGAAGGACAGCTTGAAACATTTAATGCACCTGAAGGGAAGCCACTCGATCTCCTGAGCCTCAGCCTCCACCTCAGGCTTTTCAAAGTCGTTCCTCTCCTCGGCTGGGGCCGGTTTTTCGTGCTCATCAGCGTACACGGCAGTGAAATATCCCCCCAGCTTGCTGGCGTGCTGCTTCTTGGGGAAAACACCGGGGTGACGCTTCATGTAGTGGGACACGATGCCCTTCTTGCTGAAGGACTGGAAGGAACAGAGCGAGCACTTCTTCTTCTCCACAGCCCTCCTCAGCTCCTCGCTGAGCTGAGGAGTGTCGTCCTTGGGAGGAGATGGAATGATCACTTTATTGGGTTTGTCGCTTACTGTCCTGGAGGCTGCCAGGCAGTGGGTGTAGTAAGCATCAATGTCATGTCTTTTCTGGTAGTGTGCTGCGAGCCCTTTGCGGATGGGGTTGGTGTAGGAGCACAGGGCGCACTTGAAGAGGTTGTTCTTGCCCTCCGGCTGCGCCCGGACGTTGTTGTGTTTGATGCGGTAGTGTCTTGCTATCCCCTTCCGGGTGGAGCAGAAATATTTACAGAGCTGACACCGGAAAACTGTGTGAGACACTAGGTGAGAACTGGAGAAATGAGGCGCCGGCATGGAGACCTCCCCAACGTCCTCAGCAGCAATTTCTGGGGAGGCCTTGATTTCGGTCACCATGTCTGGCTCCACTGAGGCAGACACCTTTGGCGGTGACTGGGCAAAAACGTCGAACTCGGGCTGGTTGTGGTACTTCTCATAGTGGATTTTCAGCTTCTCGAGGGTTCCGTGCGTGTAGGGGCAGAGTTTGCAGCGGTAAGCACCATAGCCCTGCTTGAAAATCCTGCTCGTCTCTTCCACGTCGTTCTGAGCTATGTCAGTCGACTGCTCCACGTCGTGCACAAAGTCCTCAGCAGTGACTTTCACTGATGGGTGACGCTTCTGGTAGTGTGTGAGGACGCCATGAATGCGTGTGTTAATGTAGGGGCAGTGCCTGCACTTGTACACAGCCCCTGGGTTAATGTCTATATCCTGAGCAAAGTCTGCTGCCTTCACTTTCATGCCAGGATGCTTTTTGCCGTAATGTGTCAGGAGGCCGTGCAGGTTGTTGTACTCAGACTGGCACACTGTACACTGGTATGGAGTGGAGGAGATGGCAGGATTTGCAGAAGCCAGCTGGACAGTTTTCTCATGGGAAAGGCTGGGATCCTCTGCACACTCTGCATCCTGATCCATCTGTGGTGTTGCTAGCTGGTCTTCAGATTCCATCCTGACCCCACCTTCATCGGGCTGTGGCATGGTTTTCTCAACAGTATCTTTCTCCTTGATAATATCTAACAACACAGATTCATCTCCATTCATGGCCCAAGGGTGAAATGCTTGGTAGTGATTGGTAATATCCCAAATAGAAGATGCTTCAAAAATGCAGTCTCTGCATTTGTAGGTCTTCATTTCTGTTGGCATCACTAGGGCAGGAGGGGAAGGATCGGGACCCGCCCAGAGTTTGGTGGCCATGTAGGTATAATCAACATAATGCTCGGGATGCCTCCTTTGGTAATGCACAAGCAAGCCACTCGGCTCTGTGTGTGAATAAATGCACCATTCACAGTGATAACCAGCTTCTATCAAGCCATCCAGAAACGCCCACCTCAGGATGGATGTCACCGTGGCCTTCAGATTTGGGTGGTCCTTCTTGATATGCTTCCTCAATGCATAGAAGTAAGGGGAGGTGTAGCTGCACTGCCTGCACTTGAGGGCTCTCAGCTTGGACTTGTCCCGCTCGGCGCCGGCGGCGTGGGCGGGCAGGCTGCCAGCCGATTTCTTCTGCCCGCGGTCACAGAGGCTCCTGATGGTGGCCGTGTGCTGCCTGATCACGTCGGCGTTGGCCTTGAAGTCGCGGTGCTTCTTCTGGTAGTGGATGAGCACGCCCTTCACCGTCCTGTTCCCGTAGTCGCAGTGCTGGCAGAAGAACATCTCGTTCTCCGGAGGGTTCACGGAGCCCTCGCGGCCCAGCTGCTGCATGGACACCGGCGGCCTCTGCATGCCCGGGGGCAGCTCCCCTGCCCTCATCATGGCTGCGGTCGGCGGGGCCTGCCTGATGTACTTGGCCGTGACCTTGATCTCGGGGTGCCTCTTCTGGTAGTGGACGAGCACCCCCACGACGGAGCGGTTGCTGTAGGAGCAGTGCTTGCAGTAGTAGAGCTCCGTAGAGAGGTCCGGCGGTGGTGGAGGGGGTGGTGGAGGCTGAGAGCCCAAGCTGGAGAGTTTCGGGGAGATGGGAGCCCCCAGCTCAAAGGACATTTGGGCCAGGGCAGAGCCCCTGTCAACAGAGACTACGCGCATGGTCTTCTGGATCCTGAAATACGAGGCCTTTTCTTCCGGGTGCTTTTTCTGGTAGTGCACCAGAACTGAATGCATGTTAGGGCTTGCAAATGAGCACACGTCACAGTCATAAACAACCACAGTGTTGACTGAAGGTTCCTTCTGATTTTCACATTCAGGACTGAAACTCTTGGTGGCACTTTTGTTAAAACCAGCTGGCACACCAGTCCCGCGAGCCACGGGGGTGGAGGTTGCCATAGTTTTTGGAGCAGAATTCAAGATCTCTCTCAGCGTCTGAGACTCTGTGTTCAGCCCTTCTTGCTGCTCGACAACATAGCTCGAAAATATCATTGCATTGTTAATTTTCACTGTGGGATGCATTCTTTGGTAATGTGGCATCAGGCTTCTAACATTTGGACTTGTGTAAGAGCAGAAGCGGCAGCGGTAAATCAGATCAGAATGATCAAAGTTCAGTACATTCATAGCTTCAGGATGATGCTCCCCATAATGCTGCTGCAGGTCTTCAAAATTTGTGTAGTCGATGTAGCACTCGAGACACCGGTACACTGCGCTGTGATCATTGGGATCCAGGATGTACCTAAAGCTGAATTTGATGTAGGGGTGCATGCGCTGGTAGTGGGTGCTAACACTCCTGGCAGATTTGTTGCTGAAATCACAGTGTTTGCAATAGTAAAGCCTGCCAGAGTCGCTGAACTCAGAGTTCTCGTTGTTCTGGTCGGTACCGTACATGTTGGACTGGCTGCCCAGAACAGAGGCATTAGGGCTCTGATGGTCCTTCATGCTGACAGCAGAGTAGTAGTCCTCCTCATCCTCAGACAAAGTGAGCTCAATCTCCGCCCCGTTGGTGGAATTGTAGTCGTGCTGCATGCTCCTGAAGCTCGCCTCCTTCTGGGAATCATTAGCCTCCCTGCCCCACATTTGCTGGGGTGCGTAAGAACTGGAGACCTCCATCATTGGTTCTGTTTGCTCTTCTTCTCTGTCCAACTCCACCTCTATCTCCACCTCATTGTCCTCCTCCTCCTCCTCATCATCCTCCACGTTAATCACAGCATCCTCCTGCTGTTTGTTTTGGCTGATCTTGCTCTGCAGGTTGCTCGCTATTTCGTCAATCCTAGTTCTCTTTTTCACGGGAGAGAGATCCAAAGGGAAGTCATTTGAGACCTTCCTGGGGGCTTTTGCAACGAAGTTATTTTTAGATGAGAGCCCAAGGATGGAGGTCTGGCTCTTCTTCACCGTGCTGGCAGAGGGGTGAGCATCTGCCTCGCTCTCCTGCGGTGCGTTTGACGGCGGCCCATCGTATTTAGGCAAGTTGTCACAGAAGGAATGCTTGTGCTGCTGATGAACTCGGAGGCCTTTCAAAGTGGTGGTGGAATAGTTGCACAACGTGCACTTGTATGGATGCTGTGAATGGGGCTGGGGCGACTGCTGCTGCTGCTGCTGCTGCTGCTGCGGTTGCGGCTGCGGCGGCTGCGGCTGCACGGGTTCCATCATCCCGGCCGACTTCCTGCCGTTGATGTTCCCGCCCTCGTAGGACACCGTGCTGTCGTTCAGGGACGAGGCAATGCTCTCAGCCTGGGAGTTCATGGTGTCCCAGTCGGATGTTGCTCCCGTGTGGCACTGCTTGTGGGCACCGAGCTTCAGGGAGCTCTTGCAGGTGAAGGGGCACTCGTCACACTTGTAGACAGCCGTCTTCCCAGACAGGTGGATGTTCTCGATGTGACGGGAAATACTTCGGCGGTGCATGGTCAGGAAAGGGCAGAAAGGACACTGGAACCTGTTCATGTATCTCCTGAAAGGAATCCCCTTTGTTTCCAATAGTTTGTTGCCATCAGATCCCATCAGCTGCTCTGCAGACATTCCTGAGGTCTGGTGATCCATGGAGTTTAAGCCATTCTCGCTGTCCATTTCATTTAGCTCTTCATCTGAGCTGGAGTCATTTAGCATACTGCTTGTTTCCAGGTCAGCAGAAGAATTCGTCATATCAGCAATTCCATAGCGGGATCTGTCAGACAAATTAACCATGCCCGAGTTGTGAGGTGACTTAGGCTTCATTTGAGGGTAAGACACAGAAGAAAACTTCGAAGATGTAGAAGAGTTGGGCCTGATGAGTGAATTGCCCATAGATCCCCTGAAGTTTGAGACATTAGCACTCGACATCTCACGTCCTGTAGTGTTCATGGACATGTAATTCGAGTTTGGAGAGGCACTCTGGGCACTCTTACTCTGCACCTCGGGTGCGCTGGTTCCATCCTGCTGCTGCCTCAGGCTCGACAGGATTTTCACCATGCTGCGGTGCTTCTTCATCATGTGGTCACACCAGCGCTCCCTCCGAGGTGTCTGGTAGCTGCACCACTCACAGCAAAAGTTGCCCCTAGACTTGGTCAGGGGCTTGACCATCGACTCCAAAATGCTCCGCTCCACCACCTCTGCCGGCAGCTCCTTGCAGGGTTCCTGCACTGGCACAGAAGCAGACGTTGATTCAGACACAGCAGCAGCAGCAGCAGCAGCAGCAGCAGCAGCAGGAGCTGAACTCTCTTTCAGGTTGTTTTTGTGATACATTTTCTGGTGCTTAATAATCCTCGCACGCCTGGGTGACTTGTAGGTGCAGAACTGGCAACTGAAAACTTTACCAAACCCTTCATGCATCATGATGTTGTAATTTAGGGAACTAGAAGCTGGTGGCCCCACTGAGCTCCCCCCAGCCTGTGCTCCATGAACCTTCCGTGTGTGCTCTATGAGGAGGTTTTTGGAACGGAAGTAACGCACACAGAACTTGCACTGGAAAAACTTGCTGGTTGGTTTAGGGTTTGGAGCCATATGCTGGCCATAGAAAGTCTGGCTCTGGCTATAGTAACTTCCAGTCCCCATCTGACTTGTTGCATTTTGCCCTAAAATGAGAATTAAGGTGTATATGTAAATTTGTAAATAAAATATAATTTAAAAAAGGCTTTTCCTTCACCCACCCTGTATGCTTAAGAATGTAACCACACCCTGAACTGACAACAACCATTACAGGATTCCCTCAGTTGCTTATGGTAATATCTACAGACCTGGCAATGGTCAGAAAAGTGACCATTATACATAATTTCTACATATACATGACTGTGGTGTATAGTTTTGGGTGGATAGTTTCCAAAATGACCTTCTCGGGGGGAAAAAATAAAACTAGTTCAGTTTGAAAACTAACTAAAGTTGTAATTTTGAGGTGGTTCATGGTAGTGAAGAACAACCATGAAAAGCTGAAAATGAAAAATCTGTATGAAGAACCCCATGAAAAGAAGCTGGGAAATAAAACCATCCTCCATGCTTGCATTTGCAGGGAAAAAAAAAAGCCATGGTCAGAGCCAGTATGGCTGATGCCAGATATCTGCTTTGCTGACACAGCCATAAAGATAATGCAGATTTTTAAGCCACAATTAAGGCAGAAATCAAAACACACTGAAATAAGACACATGTAAAATAGGGGGGTAAGAGCTGAGATCTTAAGAGCTGAGATCAGTCTTGGAGTTGAGATTTACCTGCTATGTCATCTGCAATTGCGAATTCATCCTTTACAGAAGAAAATTCAACCTCGGTCTGGTTGCTGGCGTTGATGGAACCAGACCTTGGCTGGGTAGGGCTCTCCTCAGAGACATCAGTTGGCTGCAGGAAAGCAGTGTGAACGTCCTGAATGTGAGCTTTTAGGTCTTCGTAGGATGGAGCTCGAAAATCGCAGCCATCACACTGCAGGACCTCCATGGTTCAGGATGATCTTTTACATTAGAAAAATCTGCAGGAGAAACAGGAGAAGAACGATATGAGTTTACAGCAGCTTTTGGAACAAATCCTGGTAACACCAAGGTAACACCAAGCTTTTGATGACTCAGTCACTTGCAGAGATTCCACAAACACAGCGGCGTGGAACTCAACCTTTCCTTGCCCTATTAAGAAGCGTCTGCTCAGATTCACAAGAAGTCCTATCTAGGTAGCTCACAAGCTGCTGACTCAACTCTCTGACAAGTGACTACTCATCCGCTGGACTTTGTCCTCTTGGCTTTTCCATCGGGCTGTTTTTTCAGAATTTGGTCTTGTTCAAAGACCACAGCCCATGTGCAGAGAAATGCACTGGAATTTACAATCAGAAGACACCAGTTTCTGCCTTCAGGAGACACACTCTAAGCTTCCTGGAAGTTGCCAATTCCTGCTGCACTCAGTACCATGCATCAAAAGCTCCCACAGGGAGAAACTGGTCTTTCTTCACAGCATACTACTATCTGTCCTGATATTGAAAACCTAGAGCTAACAGCAAGGTTAGATACACTTACACGTACCCAAGGCACAATATTTTGCTCTGCCCTACTTCCACCAAGCTTCTAAGGACACCTCCACTCTTTGTTAAAATGTTTATAGTTTCATCAGTCTATTCTAGGGACAAGACCTTTGTGCCTTAGCAGTCTGGGGGATGGAGACAGCCCGAGGAAGAAAAGGACAGCAACGGGAATAACCACGCTGAAAAAGTACAATGGAAACATGAGTTACAAAGACTCAAGAGCCATTATGACTTCCCTGATTTATCAAAAAACCCTGCATACCTACAAGGAGAAAGCAACACAAGACACAGTGAAGAATAGTGGTTCAGTTGTGACAATTAATCCTGCCATAGAGGGCTGCACTGCCATGAAGGACAGGAGACACAAAGCACAAGCCAAACAAAAGACTTAGACCCTCCTACCCTGTGCAGTGCTCAGACACAAGATCCACCTTCCTATGCTAATGCAGCAATTCCCTCTTTAAACTTCCATGCATCTGCTGGAAAAGGATGAGCATTTCAGAGGTCCAAGACACAACAGCAGCCCACAGCAATTTAAATCCCATGTGTTTGCTGTGTGTGGAGTATGAAGGAAGCAACCTAACAAAGTGAGGAGAAAGCTCCAAAACATTAAGGCACAGAAACAAGAGAGGGTACTGCACCAGGATTTTACATGAAAGAATGCTTCTCCTGATAGCCTGCTAAAATAAACTTCTAGCTGGTCAAATTCCGGACAGTCTGAGCACAGAGGCTCTCCTCGCATTCACCTACACTACTTTGCAGGCTGCACGGTGTCCTTTCTCTCCCCCCACTCCCTCTCACCACCAATAAAGAAAATGAACGCTGCACCAGCTTCTTTTCAGCTAACAAAGTTACAATAATCGAGATACTCAAGCTTTTATGTGCAAGCACCAGACCAAATTGTGTGGAAGAGGTTGCTATCTGCTCTGGATCAAATTACAGCAGTGAGTGAAGCCCCACCCCACGTCTCCTTTAGCACAGTCCATTAGACCTGAAAACAAATTTTTCCATGGAGCAGACGACTCCTGCATTTAGAGCACTTCACAGAAAAGCAGATCATCCAGTTTTCACTACCCATCCCCCAAGCTTAGTCCTTTCATCTCAGCCAAACAAGCCACAGCTCCACTGAATGTGTTTATCACACTTTCAAGAGATATGAGCCCCTGCGTCACTGAAGCTTTAAGACTCACTAAGCTGCCCTAGTCCTCTGAGCTTTGGGAGCAGCCATTTTAGCTCAGACAACTCCTGCACTCAGAGCCTCGGAGCTCCTTGCCTGTGCACAACATGGCCTCACTTATCTCAGCTTCAGCTCAAGCACACCAGCCTTTTTTCTTTTCTTTTTTTTTCCTCTCTTTTTCCCCCCCTTCCTTCTTTGAACTCCTCCTCCTCAAGGTGATGCTTTAAAAACCACCACCCCTCAGAATCACATCTCCCTCACATTTCTCCTGCATGGCTTGCCCTCCAAAATCGTGTCCCTGCTCTCCTCCCCCTGCGCCTTTCCCTCAGAGCTGCACCTTCTCTCCTTCAGCAGAAGGTTTCCCCAAAACATCTCCTCAGGCAGGGATGGGTTCCCCTGTCCCATGGATGACAAAACGTGGCTCCAGAAAACGCTGCAATCACAGCGTCAACACACTGGTCCAAGCTGTCCTACAGGCAGAGGCGACATGCAGCTGAGCCTCCCAGGAGCAGCAGCAGCAGGAGGAGGAGGAGGAGGCGCGGGGGAGTGAGGGGGGACAGCAGGCGGGAAGGCTCCAGCCGGGCCTGTCCCTGGGGAGCTCTCCTGCTTGGCGCAGAAGACACACCACCCCACTGCCCTGCCAGATTCCAAAGTCTAATGACCTTTGTTAATCACCACCCAGCCTGTCTGCATCAGCAAACCCTGCCAGCAGACACACCCTTCACACAAAGGCTGTAGCTATGCCTTTTAAGAGAGGTTCTCTGAAAGCTCCATTGTGTGGAAGAGATGAAAAACAACGGCGCGCACACACAAAAATCTCACTCTTTCCCCCGCCCTCCCCTCAGCCTTCGCCCCCCTCAGCCCCCCGAAAACTTCAGACCCTTGAGAAACATCACCACAAAACGCTCTGAGCTCTGTCTCTTTTGGAAAACCTCAGGCCAGCTTATGAAATAGAAAACCAGAAGGGAGACCAACGTTTTTATGGAAAAAAAAAAGGACAATCCTGGTAGCTCCAAGAGGTGAAAACCACCACCATTTTCATTAATCTCCAGCAAGCATTGCTGCTTGGAGAATGTATCCTTGAGGATGCTGGTTGCTCTCTACACAAGCTTGAACCAACCATTGTGTTGAGAGATATCATTAATAGCTGCTGATTACACAACTGATGGAGACTCTCCAATGGGTTCCAGCTCCAATCTCAGCAGGGTCTGCACCACAAAGGCAGCACCAAACCCAAGAAAGGTTAATCTTGCTGTTCTTCCCGTGAGGAACAAACTCTACCTCAGCTCAGGTAGAGCTGAGTGGACTTCAGTGTGGTGTTTCCACCACCCATCACCTGCTGAGAGCAGGACGGAGTCTTCCATAAGGGATTCTGCTCCACCATTTCCATGTTCTTTAAAATCCCTCCATTGCACAAGGGCTAAAAACACATACTGCCAGTTTGAGCTCATATATCAGAAGAAAATGTAACACAAGTGCATCTTTCTTCTTTTTTGTCCACATGGGAGATGACACCAGGAGAGACTCACCCAGTGAAAAGAGCAAAGAGCATTTTCAAGGGCAGATGTTAAAACTCTGTCAAACCACATCCCAAGCCATGTAGACAAAGCAATATTCACATGTCTCCATCATGGTCAGCTAAGCTAACTCATTCCATAACCCTTTAGATTTTCAGTAAAAAAATTTAGAGGGGAAATGGAGGTGGAGTGAGACAGGAGTTACCAAATCTAGTAACTCAGCAGCAGAAGTGTGGGAAGAAAAACCTAAAACAACCAAACAAAACCACCATTAAATGAATCCATAAATCCCAGAAGCCCTTGAACATATTCACAGGCAATCTCTTGAGACCAAATTGTGTATAAATAATATGTGACTTCTAAAATATCCTTACTAATGCAATGCTAACCTTACAAAACATTATTAAAATGCCATTGTCTGGCTAATTTGCATTTACAACGTCTTCTTAAATATGGAGGTATTCTCATATTTCTTACGAGCAGAAAGCTTTCAAAACATTGAGCAGCAGAGATTCTCAAAGCCAGTTTTAAAGATATGAGGTGGTCTCAAATTGTCTACAGCATCCTCCTCTACACTCATAAACGCTTGAGAACATCTGAGACACAGTTGCATTAGATTTTGAGGTTTTTAAAAATCCAAAACAAAAGATAATTGTGCTTGTTGAACAACAGTAATTACAGAATTTGGCAGCAGCCAAAGTAGTACAAATCATTATGTTTAAGTTTGGTTTTAAAGCTTCAAAATACAAAATTAATTGTGAAGCCCAAGGCACTGACCTCAAAATTGAGCTTCTGTGGTTTGACTACCCATCCGTTATATTTTGAGATGGAGTCAGCAGAGCTTCTCCAAGTTAAGAATATGCACATGCACAACCACAACTAAAAAGGTCAATCAGACCACACAACACTCCACCAGCTTCCAGCTCAGCATTAGTAACACTGCATGTGAAACAAAGGCATTTCCAGCTCCTCCAGCCGTTCCTCTGGTCAGATAATCAGAGCCCTCTCCATCCCTACAACTGCAGGTTGCACTCAGAGCGCTCATTTTACTCAGAAAAAAGTGGAGCTGAAGTGAAAATCTCTTCCCCCCCCCCCCAGGACCTTGGAGCAGGGAAGTGGTTGTGTCACCCTCCTCGGAGGTATTTAAAGATGCGTGGATGTGTACCTTGGGGGCACGGTTTAGTGCGTGAACATGAGGACTCCATGGTCCTCGAGGTTTTTCCAGTCTTCCCCACCCATCCAGAAATTAACTATCAAACACCACAACAAAATTTGCTGGCGTATAATTACAGATAAGACAAGTTGTCAGAATTCCCATGAGTAGCACCTCAGGCATTTTTCCTTGCTAGAGAAGCCTGGGTTTTATACCAGTGCCTACAGCTGGGCTCCCGGCCAGGTTCAGCCCATGTACAGCGGAGCTGCAACTCTCATCTTTGGATTTGGGGTTTTGGGCTTTTTTTTTGCCCCCAATTTTTTCTTCTTAAACATTTTTTATAATGCCACAACAGTGAAAATGAGGACTAAACAAAGAAAATAATAGGAGTAATGCAAAAACTGACACATTTGAGAAGCTGGAAACCTGATGTCTATTCCAACTGGAGGAAGCCAACCTCTGCTCTCATTTATGAAAGGAAACCCCATAATTAATTAAGAATTCAGAGAATCAATTCAACTATCAACTACAGTCAGGTAAACCTACTCAACTCGTGGGTCTTTTTCAATGACTGAATTCCAGTCAAGCTGTTGGAATTTTTGTCCTCCGAACACTGTCTTTGGAGTTACTTCTCTGAGCTGGTAACAACATAAACTAAACTGAAACACCATTTCTTTTTTTCACTATTTTTTTTCTTTTTTATTTGATGCAACCAGATTTTCATAGAACTCAATGGGTTGGGTTGCAACTCCATAATATACACATACTTTGTGGATCATATTTTCTTGTGAAGGAATTAATAATAAAACTGTATCATTGGTTACAGCTTAAATTCTCTATATATCCAGTTTTGGGTTGTTTGTTCCATTCTGAAACTCAACAGTTAAGGACATAAGAGAGCTGATGCTTGTGATTCCTATCTTCCAGAAAAACTTCCCTTGACTTACATGGAAAGGTATATCAAAATGTAAGGTATTTTCAGGAATAACTTTACTATTGAAGATTCAGTACAAATCAATAATAAAAACAGTCTAAACTGAGAAGACACAAACTCATTTTCTTCCCAAAATGTCCTTATCCAGCTACCTGAAAGACTGTTTGAACATGAAGTGGGTTTCAGATCTGACTTCACAAAAGGAAGTCTTCTACACATGCTTTGCACATTATTTTTCAAACTTTTCAGAAATCTCCCTGTCTTGGAAAATAGGATGGCTAATCCATACAATAAATATTTATTTATGTCCCTGAATCCAGACACCAATACCACACTAAATCTATCACAGCTTGCAAAATCTTCTACATTAAAAAAATGTATATAAATCACATTATTCTTAAAGCTCATGGAAGAGATGATTCTCGTTGCTACCAGCAGCACGGTTGGGTTTTCTTTTTTTTTTTTCAGTTCAAGAAAGCAAGGATTCATAGAACCTTTCACATAAATGAGATTAAATGGGTCCAAATGATTGATACACTGGTTTCAACTCAACTGGCTCCCCACGACTATGACTTCTCAAAAATGGGGGTGGAAAAAAGGCAAAACAAATAAACAGAAAATCCAAAACCCCAGAAAAATGTAGTTATTGAATATTAATACCTATTAACCATCTCACTGAAAGACCATGGATTTTAGAAGATGAAAGGAGAATCACAGATAGTGGCACCTATCTGTCTGCTTCTGCCAGAGCTTTACTGATTCAAGCTACCTAAGTGCTGATGACTCCTTCTTTTCTCACAAATAATGTTTCTTCTCTTTCTTTCTCACCTGGGGTCTACATATACACCTGATCTGTTAAAAAAAAATACATTAAGAGGCCACCTGAATGCCTGAAGGGTACTTTCAAACTTCAAACTTTGAAATAAAAGCAGATTGCAAATAAAATGCCACAGTCTTATTAAATGACAAACTTGCACTGTCATACAAATTACAATTCTGGCCTTTTTTGTCCCTTTCCTTTGGGTTAGCTGTGAGGCAGTACATGATACAGAGCACAGGCAACAGAGTCTGAGGGTAAAGAACTTCCCTGATGAGAAAGCCTCTCAAACATTAAATGCTCTTGCTCCAAGCAAGGCTAGAGGATGGGTTCTTCTGATCTTCTGAATTACTTTCATGGCAAGTTATTAATCCCTACAGAATTCTGAAAGACACTAAATATATATATGAGAATCTGAACAACTGGGTGGTCAGAGTAGGACCTTTTCCCTTATTAAGTATGACACTTAATTTGCTGCACAAAACTAGTTTAAGAGGGAGGTGAAGCAGGATGGGGCAAAAATTCAGAGCAGAAATGTGGTTTTGCCACTTGGTTCCTGTACTAACAGGACACAAGCCAAGTCATTCACCTCCCCAACACAACCCACAGCCCCTCAGTGCCCTTCTCCGCAGACACAAGGGGCAAGAGGGCTGGCCCAGGCGAGGAAAACAGACACCAGAGCCAAGCAGCTTGGCTTTTGTACCCTGCTCATTAGTGCTCCCCATATGGCACAATGGAATTGAATGCACTGGGTCCGGGGTTTCTAATTTCCAGCCAAGAGTGTATTGCTAATTACCTCGTGTAAGAAAGAGGTGCAAACCCCCGGTGTGTGTGCTGAGTTTGAGAGGGAGAGGAAGAAGGTGTCAGTAGGTGGTGCTGAAGAACACGGCAGCACCGGTGCCCGGGTACTCCAGAAAACAACCTAATTCCTTCTCATGCATTTGCAAATACCTTCCAGGAGCTTTCACACAAAGGATGCATTACCAGCCTCACCCTGGAAGGAGCAGGGGAGGAGCAGGCTCCTCAGCTTGGCACAGCCCCAGCAAAGACCTCGTCCTTGCCAGGAAAAGCTGTTTAAAAGGGGGTCCTGCAGTGGCAAAGCAGGTATGACAAACTCCATGTGGGACCATGGACTGAAAGAACAGCCACAAAGTCTGAGGAGAGAAGAGATTATCTCCTGATAGCCATCTGCCCTTAAAACACCCTGCAGTGCCTTCAGAGGTAATCTTGCCATTCACCCTGAACTCCCATGCTCCGTTCCATGGTCACTGGCAGTGCTGCGAGCTTTAAAGAGGACCAAATCTCAGTTTGCAGGAAGCACAGTATTTTTACAGAGGCTAAATACAGCTTTATGAACTGGTGACAGGGCTAAACCATGGGAACACAGAAACTGCTGGATTATTTTAGGGGCCACAGAATTTTAATCTTAAGAGATCTGAGATTAGACCAGCCAACACAGCTGGTTCAAAACACATGCAGGCACTCTATGAGTGTAGTCACAGAGGTGAAAACCAAGTCACTAGCACTCAGAAACCACAAATGCAAAAGAGCAAAGCTCTGCTTTGGCCCTCCAACTAAAAAAATGTGGTGCCAAATAAAGCCAGAATAACACTAACTTGAAAAATGTATGTCAAAAGTTGTTTTTCTGGACTCATGTTCCTCCTTTAGGTGCAGAAACTGAACTGGACCTCTCGTAGCCGTGGTGACAAAGACTGAACTTGGCTGGTGAGAGGAGTAATCTTCCAGCCAGAGATCACTTCCCGAATTTGGCACCCTGTTACCCTGTTTGGTCACTCAAGACTCGCTAAGAGAAGTTCACAGGGCAGCTGGGAACCAAAGGAACATTGCCTGGATCAGATCCAAGTGAGCCATAGCCCTCTGCCTGTCTGTCACACCCATCAGAGCTCAGCTTCCTAAGGACCCTGGGGAGTAAGAAGCCCTCTCCCTCAGTCCATCCAGAGATCTTATGTGCTCCAGAAGTACTTTAAAAGTACAAGAGAGCTTGGGGAGAGGATGGAAAAGGACTTTCAGTGGAATGTTTTTAACCCCACAAAACCAAAGCACCAGAACTGATGTTCTGTACCAGCCAGCAAAGCTGAGTGCAGCAGCACAACACCTCATGCAAGCCCACTTCATGCATGACTCCAATTATAAAGCAAAATCCACTGCAGAAACCCTGCTGGAAGGTGAGAAAATGCTGATTAACAAAGTCTAAAGATTGTTCAGCTCTCTCAGCTCACCCTTCAGAAGCACATGTTTGTTTGAGGAGCTCCTCTGACACCCTGGCTATTTTAACACTGCCTTTGTCTCCAGCTATCCCTCCCCTTCCCCCAAGCTTTCTGCTATATTTGACATTTGCAGGGCAGCAAGCAGAAGCTTCTCTGTCCGCCAGTTCATTTCCTCAGGTAATACAAATCCATCACTGACCCATTTATAATACCAGACAGAATACACAGTTTTATTTGCCCACTGACTCGCACGCAGCATGGCAGCCAGCATCTCTGCCCCAGGTAAAAGAACATATACTTTTCCAGCACTTGACAGATCTCAGACCAGTGATTACCATTAGGCTGACACCTCTTCTCCCTGACAACCCCTCCCAAGAGTTCTTTTCCACCTGGGCAAGTGAAGGTCCCCTGTTTGTTTGGTGGTGGTGGCAGCAAGATGCTGGTCCTGCCCGCTGAGGAGGGATGCTGCAGAAAAGGAGGAGCAAGTTCCTGGTAACACATTGCCCAAAATAACAACTTATTTGTCCCAAACACCCTCAGATATAGATATAATCCTTTGGATTGCATGTTGAGGTACGATATCCTGGGTCCAAATGAGAACCTTGCTCCTTTTACTCCCCAGTTTCACTCCCTTACTCCTTCCAGGAATCAGATTTTTGCAGTTGGTGTAATAATACAAAGCTCAAGTCTTAAAATAGCACTCTGGCTCATAATCATAATCATTAATGTGATACATAGATGGCAGACAGGCTCTAGAAGAAACCAAGTGGAACATCTACAGTGCACTTCAGGGTTGGAGGAAAGGGAATTCCGAGTGATCCTGCAATTATGGATCACAACATTTGCGAATCGACCAGGGTTAATGACAGTTCTCCAGCCAGAAAGTGGTTTAATCAAAGAGGAATTAGAAACTATGACATTAAAACAAGGAAAAAGCTGTTAGTCCCTGTCTGTAAAAAAAATATACTTCATTATGCAGGTAATAATCAAGAACAATCTCCCACACACACAAAAAAAAAAAAAAAAAAACCAAAAAAAACCCCACAACCAACCTCTTGTTAACCTTATTTCATGTCTTTCCAGTAATAAACATCCTGTGTCCCTGACTACTATGAATGCATTCAAATTAAGGAGAAATCTAGTACTATGGCTCAGTTGTATCAAAAATGGTAAGAAGTTGAAGCTCCTAATGGAGTTCTTCTGTCCTAGTTTAATTCTCTTTGCTTTAAATAAGCTGTTTGAGGGTCAACCACTGACACCCAATTTCTTTTTCTTTCTCCTAAGAAATACTCAAATAGGAAATGGATCATAAAGAGTAAAGAAATCCTGATTTTCTTTGTAATAAGGGCTTAGATTATAAGCAACTGCATCCTTCAAAAGCTACAATCCTTGCAAATATGTGGACATTACAGAACTCTTGAGTTTTTTTTCTCTTCTGCAAGTCCATTACACAACACCTTATTTTTTTCAGCTGTTGCAAATGCTCTGCACTTAATGATTTAAAACTCATCAATCTTCGAGCATTTAAATTTATCAAGGAAGGTAACAAAACCTAATTTTAGAACAAAATAGTCAGTCTCCATTGTCATAAGACAACTCTCATTTCTGAAGAACCATTCTCACGTGGCCTCAAAGATACAGGATGACACCTCATAAAAGAAAAAGTGAAGCAAAACCTTCACGCCAGAATATGTAAACAATTGCCAAACCACATATTTAACCCCCAGTGTCTATTGCCACAAGGAAAGTTCTGTTCAAAACTAGGTTGTCAAGATAAAAAGTATCTCTTGAGGTAAAAAAAAAAAAAAAAAAAAACAAAACTAAATCATCATTACAACAACTGAGTAACCTGGAATCTGCACCCAAATCTTTATTTTTGTAACAAAGGAGAGTGGAAGAAATTTTCAGTTTTCCTGGTCTAAAAGAAGAGAATTCTTGAGGAAATTCATTTAAAAAAAACAATTACGTGTGCTTATTAAAAATTTGAACAGTCTCCAGTTAGGAGAAGACAAAATGCACTTAAAACCCCACCAAGATTCTTAGACAAATATAAGGAAATGCAGCACAGTGGCAACTCAGGCTTTGTCAGGATTTTGGTTTTGTGTATAATAAGAAGCAATAAAGACAAGCCTCAGGAGAACTGTTAAATAAATGGCTAATAAATGGTCTTCTAATAAGACCTGGCCTCAGAAAAACCCTTATTTTGTTGCATTATTGAAAATTGGTGAGACAGTGGCTCTTCAGGACAGGTATTCTGCTTTTGGCTACGTGCTTTGGGACCCAAAAAGGCTGTTTGGAACTGCAGAGCCTCTGTCTAAATAACTCCATGGGTAGGCAAACCTTGACATTTTCTCTGCATGCAAAAGTGGACAGGAATGGGTAAGATGTTTTTAAGATGAGAAAGATTGAAAAAAAAAAATTCAAAATATGCAAAAGAAACACAGAAGACTGAAGCCCTGTGGTGGTTTAAAATCCATCTGGAAACCAAAGAGAACCTTCAGCCTGATGAGATACAAACAGAATTATGGAATTTAGCTTGCCTTTTAATCTGGGGAAGTTCAGAAGTAATGTTCTGAAAGCAAAGGAAGGGTTTTCTGGCTCTAGTAAATTCACCTATGATAATGACAAAGGTACATGTGCTGCATTCCACAGTTTGAAAGCAAATGGGTACATAATTCCTAACATCTTTACTGATTATTGTAGAACCATTAAAAAGGGACTAAATTTGACTTAAAGGGAAGTTACTTAGAACCTTCCCAACTTGCTGCTTTTCCAAATACATACATCTAAGTACTTTCAGTAGATCAAGTGTCTTTGAATCCTCCAGCTCAAGCAAATTTTAAAATAAAGCAGGATTAAGTTCAAAGCAGAACCACGTAAAGAATTTTATCTTGTTCCTACTAAAGGAATAAAGATGGAAACAAGCAAAAGGAAAAAAAGGAAACAAACAAGCAAAGAAAACCAGAAAGCAAAACCTGAAGCGCAAAGGCCTATGTTAGACTCAACTGTTGAAAAAATAAAAAGATTTATGGTGGTTGAAAGGAACAGGGTGCATCTTTTCATTTACAAATGGAAGGGATACAAGGACAATCAGATATATAAACAACATATTCTCCTTGCACTAAGAGTCCAGCTAAGTGAACAGCTCTTCAGACACAGCATTCAGCAGCACCACTTGCCAGCCAGGTGGATGTCCTCCCTGTTTCTTTCATCCCAAAAGAGGCATACATGACACCAGAATTCATACAAAGAGTGTTCTGAGACATTTGATTTGTTTTTAGCCAACGTCCTTGAACGGTATGGAACGGAAAAAACAAAAACAAAAACAAAAACCATAATGTGGTTTGCAGTCCACTCTAGACTTTTTTCCCTTTTAAAAGTCATTTGAATAAGAGGTATTTGCGCCTTTTTTTTAATTCACTTCAAGCAACAAGCATTCGTTCAGGCGTGGGTTCTTGTTTGCAGGAATGCAGGCAGAGTCAAAGTTCCACATTAATTTATGACCTCATTGACAAAGTGTCTATGGGAGAAGTGTACAATCAGTTCTGCGCAAATTTCATTTTCCCTTCTGCTGTTTATGGAACACTGGAGCATGACAAAAGACAGGATCATATGTTTCAGGTTTCCATTCATTTATCACAGACAAGTCATTAAGGCCAGCAGAAGTGACTTGTGCTCTCAAAGACAGCAAAGGCTGAAGTATCTCCCTGGCTTTCAAATGGCTGCAAATTCAAAATGAAATCTGAAGGCTCATGGTTTCAAATTGCAGATAAGAAACAAAAAGTCAGATATCTGTAAACATTTCAGGCAGCAATACCGACAGTCTGCTCCATCCAATCACAACCTGTTTATTTGACTCACTAAGTTCAGGCCACACTTGTTGGTGGGCTCTGTCTGTGTGAAAAGCAAGTTGGGTGAGCCTGCACCACAAAAAAAGCCTTGCTCCCTTCCCTGGCAGTGGAGAACCACAAAGAAGTGAAGCAGCCTGGCTCCAGGTCACACAGCTGGTCTGTGGCACAGCCAGCAGCACAAAGTGCCTTTCCAGACCCCAGCCCTTCCCTCTCGTGCCTTCCTGTGCCCCTGGAATCCCAGCACTAACTCTCCACAAGAAATTAGAAAAGCTCTTCAGCACGGCAGAAGTTGTAATTCGAGAGGGAAGGGTAAATCAAAACACCACACACAAGGATACAAGTGATGCTCTTTATTTATCTCTGTGTTTATTTTCTAGCTGGAGTTGCCATTTCCACCCTTCTGCACAGAATCCAGGCCTTTTGCTGAAGAATTTAGGTCAACTTGGCAAAATGTCTGCACGGCTGCAGAGAAGAATGCCAGTGAGATGGGGTTTGGGGTTGGTGAGCAAGGTCTAACCCTCATATTACTTGACACTGCAGTGGAGGATGCACATGGTAAAAAATCCTGGTTTTTTAGGGAAGCTTTTTATGAGAGTGAGGAAGAATATTTGTTTTGCAGGGCTGGCAGCTAGAAAAACTGAAATTCTTGGATGATCTAAAGAGGTCTTTGCCCAAACTGCTGAGTTTTTCTTCTCAAACTCTTCTAAATAATCAGAAACATAATAATAATAATTCTGTTCTATCAAAGAATTGACCAAACCCCATCAATACTCACTAGCAGTCATCAAAGAGAGTCTCCTTTAGAGCACCTTCATAAAGATACCTGCAAGAGGAACTCTCTGGGTCTTCCTTAGTGTCTTTTTTTTTTTAAGCAGGAGATATTCAAGGCCATAGAAGAGGAAGTTTGATTTAATCAGACCTCTCTTTCACACATGCTAGCTGGAGCCACAAAAGCATGTGCACACTTCCACTCCACCCTGGCTGACAAAAATTTATGACAGCAGCAAACCAAGCAATTCATTTTCACATGCTGACAGTTGCACCTATCCTTCATTGTTTGTATATCACCACAAGCAAGACAAAGGTATTTTATAGATTTTTTTTTTAAAAAATGCTTAGATTGTATGAGAATCACGTCCTGCAGAACCTTTAGGCTACACATCACCTTCAGCCTATGTTCAACCAGTACGTGAAGCTACTATGGTTTTTCTGAAAATAAGGTTTTCAATAAAATAAGTGTTCCCTACTGAGAGTCTGGATGCCTGAGAAAACACATCTTTCCAAAAGGCTCTGTGCTCAGAGCCATGCACAGCCTACCAAGGACTCCTGATCCCATTTCATGTGAACCCAAACTCTGCAAAAGGAGCTTACGGACACAGAGCAGCCTCTGTAGTAATCCAAGGTACTGCTGGCATTCCTGCTGAAAGGAAGCACACTGAGCATGCTTCATCCTGTGTCTGCAGAGCAGAACCAGCCTGAGCCCCGCTGAAAGCCAACTGTGTCATGGGCAGCTCTGACTGCTACTTTGCCTGGGCAGAGATGAGGAAAAACACCTCTCCTTTGGGTGTTTTGGTTTGTTTGTTTTGGGGTTGTTTTTTTTTTTTTTTTTTTTTTTTTTTCTGCCTGTAGCTGTCAACTGAGATACACAAACATTCTTGGTGCAGTTGGAAGACACCTGGCTGAAAACTCAGCTGGCATTTACCACGAGGTGCATCTGGGCAGTCAAAAGCATGGGCTCCAATCTTTCAGCACACCTGAGGTGGCACACAGGCTGCCTCCTGCACACAGTTTCTGCCAGGGTCACCTGAGAGAAGAACAATCCCAGCTGCTCCACACCCAGACCCCAAAGGAATCCTGGCTTCCCACCCTGGCCAGGAGTTGGTGTGAGATCACATCAGCACTTTGAAGCAGCCAAAAAGGGTTAAATCTTTCGCCTTCCTCATCCCTCTCCACATTCATAATTAATGAAGAACTGTATCTTCCTAGGTTCCTAGACTTGTTTGCCTGAGTAGAGTCACCTTTTCTTTCAGAAGACCGTTCCTATCTAATGTAACTTGCCTCGCTTTCCAAGCTGTATTCCTGGCACTAAGCCATACCTTTCTGCTTTCCTGCCACAAATTATTCTTCCTGGTCTATCCCCTATCTCCTCTGTATGCCTCCAGATCTTCTAGAAAGATGATCTGGTCATCTGCTATTTCTGCAGTCCAGCAGATAAACACGTGAGCAGCACGGCTCTGAAGCCAAAATAGTTGGTCCTTCCTTTCTTCTGAAGGTGTTTGCCATCCTGATCACTCAGCACTCAGCATGACATAAAAACCACTGCTTTTCTGTCTCAAGAAAGGAGCACAATCTCAAAAAAGAACTGCTCAGCTCAGACCCCCCTACTCAGTAGGGCAGAGAAAATGTGGGAGAGAGAAGGCAGGGAAGGACCTACAGCAAACATCACCAGGAATGACTTGGCACTTGTCTGTCCCTCCACCTTCTGCTGCCGAGGGGCCTCCTGTGCACACCAGAAACTGGCATCTGAGGCTACAAAAAGCCTTGTATTTCTTCCTCTTTTTTTTTTGAGGAACAAGGCTCCCCCTTTTTGGTTCTCATTGTCTGCTGCCCTGGGCTCTGTAACTGATACAACCGTGGCCAGCCGGGGTCCTGCGTATGTGTGTGCGTGTGTGTTTGCTATGTCTGGATCCTCAGGAAGGCAGCCTGGTATTTTATTTTTAAACCCTGGCTCCTGTTGCACGGCCCCACATATAATGGCTCCACTCCTGAAGGTTGGATAGTCTTCTGCTATCAGTTTTCAAAGAAAAACAAAGCCACCCAAGCCAGTGCCACCAAGAGAGCAGGAGCAAAGTTCTCGCCTTAGGATTTTCGCTCTCACAAAAAAAAAAAAAGAAAAAAAAAAAAAAAAAAAAGAAAAAAAAAAAAAAAAGAAAAACACCCCAGGAGATCACAAAAAAGTATTAAGCCATCAGTGTTATCCCAGCTTCATGCTGCTGTATTGTTGCAGGCTGTAGAATATTGTGCAAGCCCCAGCAGCAACTGCTGTGGTTTTAGAGACTTCTCTAGGTTTTTTATTTCTAGAAATTTGCTGGAGCTCTGCCAGTTTTCCCCAGCTTAGGACCAGACCTTTGTGTGGATCAGTGCTCGCCACAGCCTTTTATCAACAAGTGGAGGGTTGAAGCAGGAGTGAGTTTCTCCTCACCTGAAAGCAGAACCTGCACTGGATCTCCCAGGTCTCAGAAGCTGAAGGAGGCAGAACCCAGACATGCTAATCAGGGGCTGGTGCTATTGTTCACCCTTCCTGGAGAGCCTTCAGATGTGTTGCAAAAGCTGACAAAATAACTGATATCATGTACCTCTAAGCCACCTGCACTACAAGATCATTTCAGCAGTGAAGGTTCACTGTGAAAAAAGGAAAAAAATTGTTTCCTATTCAGCTGAGCACACATGGCCCATATCTGTAGGCTTCATTAATAGAAGAAAGGAAATGTTCAAAGCTGAAGACAAAAGGACTTGGAACCCATGCCTGGGAGAAAAGATCTGACACAGAACATGGGAGAGAAATGGAGAAAAAGTGGTTTGTCAAGAGGACGCAATCTTTTTATATCTTATCTTATCTTGTCTTGCATTTCATGATGGGACACCGCTAATCAAGAGTGTTATTTACAAGTTAAAAGAGTCACTCATTCCAAAAACAAGGGGAATAGCTTCAACATCTTTCTCCTTCTTCAGTCCTGATCCCCTTCCTTCTCCCATTGGCTTCTAGATCTTTTAGTCAGACTGCTGCCATACAGAGTTCTGAATTTTGAAAGAACCCTTCCAAAACTGAAACTGTAAATTAAGAATTGAAAGCAACCTGCCAATTAGGGAATCAAAATTCTCCTTCATCCTGCTGTAGTAATTGGTTTAGAAAAAAAAAAGTGGCATTTACAGTGAGGCCTCTACTGCTGACCTTCAAAACCAAGCTAATGAAGTATTTTTCCCCTGAAACTGACTTGTTTTTGCATCAGTTATCAAAAAAAGAGGATCTAATGACAGTGCTAACTGTTGAAGTCTTTTATAAGCACAGAAGACAAAATGGCCTAATCTCTAGGTTTCCTAGAGTTATCGCCCTTGACAGACCAAAGCCTAAGATTTTGAGAGATGACTAACAAAGAAATGAAACCAAATTACTACTGAAATTGCTGAGACCCTCAAATTTACTGAACAGCATTTACAATAATAATTCTGCTGCTAATAATAATTTCAGGTGGCTTGGTTGGGCTATCTATAGGAGAATGTTAGGTTACCCCAGGAAACTGACATGTTGACAAATTATGATTGGGGTTTTTGTGCAACAACCTCCTCTATGGTAACTACAGGACAAAAGCCTCTGGTTGCCATCTGTACAACCAGGACTGTAGTTCGGGGTGACTGAAGTGCTGCTAAATTCCAGAGGAAACCAGAGATGCTCCTTCTGGGGATTTATTTTGTCCTTTAGAAATTACTGTGTGAAAATCTGCAGTAGCTCTGTCAAATTAAAAAAATTCTATTTCCTTTTTTTTCCTCTGTGGTAGAGAAAACAGAGAAATGCATCAGACTTTGAAGAGGAAAGCAGCTTCCACAAACTTTCTGCACAGATTCCACTTGGAGAACCCTAATGCATATCACTTGTCAATAGTTTTAAGCCTAAAATGGAGATATGGAGGAATGCCCAGTACAGATAATCAAGCCTTAACTGGTAACTACAAACCCACAGTCAAGCCTTATCATCTCACCTAATTTGGTTTGTTTGCTTCCCGTTCCTTTGCCAGGTGAGGGAGAATCTTCTTGCACATTCTGGTAGAACCCAACCACCTCCCTGGACTCCCTGCAGCTCCAGGATTCTCATCAGAGGGGCTTTAATCCCTAAATTGAGATAGCAGCATTGGGAGTCCTCCTGCTGAAGGTTCAGCTTTTACAGCTACACAGTTTGTCCACAAACAACTCAATCAAGCCTTTTTCCCACCACAGCATCTCAGGAGAAGCTACACTTGACAACTTCTGACAGTCCATCAGAAATTCCAATAGCTCCTATTTTTTTTTTTTCCTGCAATTCAGTCAGAAATTAGGAATTGTTTACATAACGAGCATCTTTCTAGTCTCAGGTTCCACCCACTGCATCTTTTTACAGCTTTATCCAGATTCCTGTGGTACTGTACACAGACAGGCAAATTGGCTGCTTTTAGTCCTCCAAATGCCACTCCTGAAAACCTCTGAAAGGGAGGAATGGACTACCTGAGAGCTCTCATTTTCCAGGCTTCAAACCTTTACCAGCACAAGCATTTCCAGCCTAGTCCACTTAGCTATTCTAACAATTTTAAATATCTACTACTTTGCAGGATCACTTTTTTTTTTTTTTTTTTAATTAAAAGGAAGACAGGAGTCTTCCTTCAAATCCACACAGGCTGCAAAGCCAACACAGTGACTTGAGTGAGTCACAGATCATTTTCTGTTCCACATTTTCTGTCTTTTACATATAGAAACTGAATGATGAGCTTTTAGGTCTGACACATAAAAAATTATAAATTACTGGCACAGAAAACAGACAGAAAAAAAGGAAAAGTATCTTTAAATCCTGTCAGATACCCTTCTTGTTTGACCTGTGGGATGCTTTTGTTTTGAATGGAATGGGTCCAAGATACAAAGGAAAACCCTTGCTTATCTCTTTGGGATCAGGGCTCTCAAAGGCACAACACTGGTGTTATTTGTTTGATACATCAAAGCAAGGTCGTTACTTACTTCAGTCTTGGAAAGATCCATAAGTCTTCTGATACACCAGAAAAGCCAATGGCCAAGGAGATCTGTGGCCCTCCTGCACTTTCTGCATGGTCCCTTTCTCCTAGAGCTGCAAATCATAGGTTCCTCCATCTGGATGATCCCTGAGCCACTGACCCATTCCCAATCCCTTTTAGACCAAAAACCAACCAAAACCAAACGACAAAATATGGCAGATGTAGATCTGAAGATGGTACAAATACATGTTTTTGTCATTTATCTCCTTCAGCTCAGCTCCACTGAGAACATTTGATGGCAGCCCTAAACTCTGTTGTAGTTTTTTAAATGTAATTGATAAATTCCAAAATTCAAATTTTGTCCACAGGAACTTCAGGCATCCACTTTGCTTGACCTAATAGATGCCAAGCACATTGCTGTCATTCAGAGTTTCATGCAAGACAATCGTCCATGCTTCCCATGCTTCCTCTTTGATTTAGGCCACAATATAGCCTTTTTTCCTTTTTTTTGGGGGGCAAAAAAAAAATTATCAACTTTATGACTGGCACAGTGCTCTTAATTTTCAGAAAGCAGAGATTGGTCCAGCTGTCTTAATATCTCTAGGAGTCATATTACTAAGAAAATAATAAAAATATCCCACAAAGATAAGATCTGCCCAATATAAATTTGGGAATGTAACAGCTTCAAAGGATACTTTTCTCAAGATCTCCAAACCTAGCCAAGATCCTCTGCTCTCCCTCCTATTTCCTGAAGAGGTGAGTAAGTAGAAGATTGTAAGAAATCATTTTGCACCCTTCACTGATACACAGTTGACCTTTTAATCTCTGCTTAGTGCCAGGCTGATACTGTTCTTTCGCTTTTAGACCCAAAACTTTATAACTGGAGAGAACACTCTTTTATGAGAGAGAGAGAGAGATTTATGTATAACCATGAGAGTTTTCTCCTTGTCCTCACACTCAGGCATGGATTGAGAGCTCAGTGAACTCCTTCCACTAGACATTTTTGGAATATAAACATTTTTGATCACTCTGTCCAAATAACACTGGCTTAGTTTAGACACAGTTTGCAACCACGGTTGAATAAAGGAGCAACACTAGTGGTATTATTTCCCGTCCCCAGTATTATTCCCCTTAGGTCAAAGAAGCTGGAAGCACATGCTGGTGGTTTTTGGGTCAAATCCAGCATGGCACATCCTCTGGGATGGCTTTTTAGCCTCTGCTGAGAATAAACAGAGGGAGCAGTGAGGTGGGCTGAGAACTGGCTGATGGGCAGGTCTCAGAGGATGTCACCACTGGCACAGAGTCCTCAAACCAGTGGTGTCCCCAAGGTTTGGCACTGGGTCCAGTATTGTTTAATGGCTTGGGAGAGAGTGTCCTCTCAGCAAGCTCACTGATTATACAAAACTGGGAGTGCTCTGCTGCCCTTCTCAAGAGTATGGGAACAGCAGAACCTTTTGAAATGCAAAAATGCAGGGTCCTGCAGCTGGGCAGGAATAACCCCAAGCACCAGCACAAACAGCTCTGCAGAGAAGGACCTGCAGCTCCTGGGGGACAAAGAGCTGTCCCTGAGCCAGCAGAGCGCCCTGGGGACAAGGAGGCCAAGGGGATCCTGGAGTGCCCTTGGGAGGGCATTGCCAGCAGGTCAGGGAGGGATCCTGCCCCTCTGCCCAGCCCTGGAGGCACCTCTGGAGGGCCGTGTCCAGCTCTGGATCCTCAGGGCAGGAGGGACACAGAGCTCCTGGAGAGGGCCAGCCAAGGCTGTGGGGGTGAGGAGGGGCCTGGGGCATCTCCCTCACCAGGAAAGGCTGGGGGAGCTGGGGCTGCCTCTTGAAAAGAGATAAGAGGAGCTCGGACCAAAAAACCTCCAATGGTCACTTCCCAACCTCACCCTTGCTGTGATTCTGTGAATTTTCACAATTGCTTTGGGACACTGAACATGCCAGCCGTGGCAGCCCGGCCATCACACATTTAAAATTTTCAACAGAGGCTTCCAATCAGGAGAGTCTGATGAGTTTCTGATGTGCTTTTTTAAAGTGGGATTCTAAAGCAGAAAGCTTTGTTCCCAGTGCATGCTGATGATGGACTGTCAGCATCCTGTGGAATTAATTTATGTCTCTTTTGGATTGACAGCATGGTCTAGGCTGTACATGGGAAAACAAAGGGCAGAAGGGATCTCATGGATGACCAAGAGTGGTTCTGTTATCACAGACACAAATCTAATCTCCATTAACTTAAAGAAAAATAGCGTGTTTGCTAAAAAAAAAATACAGCTGTTGATCCCTGAGCCAAGGAATGCTCGATTTTAAAGAAAACTGGTTCCATATGAAAGCTTTCTGATCATGGTGCACCTATAACTGCCAGCATTTTCTAGTCCCAGTGACCATGCAAAAAGGTAATATACAGAAATCTAACCAGCCAGATCACTGATATAAATTCTACACCCCACCCTCCAAATGGTTCATTTCTCAGATTAAATACCCCTTGAGGCTGGAAGTCATATATTGTAGTTCTGAAATGTGAAGTAACCCACAATTCTACCCAGCTTATCAAAAATCCCTGTCCTGCTCTCTCCCTTCTCACATTTCCTTGGCTTCATCATGCTTTTAAAAAGGGAGATTGCTACTAAAATCCCAGTTGGGTTAATTTGACAGCTGGAACACGAAAAACCACAAGAATCTCCCAAGTAGAAGGTCCTGGCTGTCCCAGTAATTTGATCAGTCCAGCCCTTCCTATGCAAAAATCCCATCAGGAACACAACTGAGAGGTATCCCAGAACACACAGGCTATTCAGGGGACACAGGAAAAAAAAAAAAAAAAGAAAAAAGAAGTATAGAAGAAGTCTCAAGCAGGAGGTCAGAGTTCACTGGATTTAAAGACCCACTGACCTTCCTTCAGGATAGGCTTGGTCCCATACTCCAGGCCTGGAACATTTCACCAGTTTCCTAATTACAGATCAGATTTTCTAGGCAGGCTGCAGAAGGGAAAGTGCTCCTCCAACACCAGTAGTCCACTGCCACATTTTCCCATTGCGAGCTTGTCATGCTGCCAATGCAGAGAACTTCTAGAACTCCTCCTTGCTCTCTTCCCACAGAACACAAAGCAGCATATTCCTTCAGAAGCCCTATTCAAACTCCCTTTCTTCTCCATGAGCCTGCATCTTTGAGACAATGGATAAGAGGAGGCGGACCACTTCCGCCATTCATTTGCCCAGCCTGCTGAAACGTCAGATCTGTCTGATCTTGCAGCAGAAGCATTATCCTTTGTTCTGATCAGGTTGCACAAATAGCTGTGCTTGTGTGCTTGTGTCAGTCGCAGAGATTTTTCTTTTTTTTTTTTTTTTTTCTTTTTTTTCATGACCAATATGATTTACGGCTCACACAACGCGCCGTGTCCTGCTAAAAATGTTGCAGTTTTGTTTTCCACCAGGCAGCCCTCCTACAAAAAGCTCAGTTCAGCCTTAAATGCTAAGGCAGAAGTGGAAACTGCACAACGCTGTTGCTGCATGTGTCCCACACCAATGAGCCAAAATACTCCCAAGCCTCACACAAAAGATCGCAGAGCCACCAGCAGCACCAGAACAGGCTCGAAGGAGTTGCAGAGGCACAAGATTATTGTGACTCCCAGGACTTCCCACCTCTTCTCTGAAGGTTGGGCACTCCTCGTGCTCATCAGCAGCAGCTGCCTCTGCGTGTCCTGACAGCTTTCTGCTTCCCACACAGACAAATGGGGCTGGCCCCAGCCACCCCCACCGCTGTGGTGACATACCTCTGCCCAGAATTCACACCTGGGCTGCTTGCAAGCCATCTGCAGCCCCAGAGACAAAGGCTGGCCACTCACTGCCAGCTTGTGTGAACACACAGCCGCGGTGCTGTCTGCTGAGCAGATCAGTTTCCCACACTGGCCAGAAGAAAAATAAATCGCCAGCCTCTACTGACAGGGAGTCCCGAGCTCTCGAGAGGTTACAAAACGTGGCTTTAATTTTCCCCTCCCGTTGTTCTGCCATAATGCACACTTGCTTATGAAAACAGTTGTTATCATACATCCTTCCTCTTCCTAGGGCACAAAACCAAATCAACCAGAAAGCACAGACGGTCAAGTTCTTCAGAACTTCACCACATCCAGGCTGGAGGTTGAGCTTTACCCACCACCTCCAAATTTCTTATATTTCTGCCGAAATATGTACATAAATATGCAGTCTCTGCTATCAGGTAAAAAGCTCAAATACCAATTTCTGGCTTCTAGCCAGCATTTAAAAAGGGAAAAAAAAATTGCTAATCCAAGGTTGCAATGGAAAAAACACCTACCACAGGGAAAAAATCCTCCTGCCTTTAGCCAAATCTAATCTTTCCTCACAGCTGTAATATCACTCTGAATGCTTCACTACCTAACTTTAGCTTCACGCACGGAGCACGGGGGAATTACTGATACAAACCTTTTGTACAAGGCCAGCCTGAAAAAAAAAACCCCAACATGGGTGGCTGTGTTTAACATTCCTGAGCTTGCCATCAGAATCAGCACAGTTCCATGAAGATATTGCCATTTTTAGTAACTACGATCACCCTCCAGAACGCAACAGCATTATATGATTTCTGTTCCACAGAGGCTCTGATGTTCCATCTATTATCCCCGTCTTGCTTTAGCACATATTTTATATTAGAATGCGTTCCAGGAGGCATATGGCAGTAGAACTAGGTCAACCATTAACCAAATAACAGGAAGCTGCTCTGCAGAGCACACCCTTCAAAGCTCGCTTAATGAGCTGGCTCTTCAGAGTGTGTCCTTCAGTAAGGTTGGAGCTAACAGTTCCACAGGATTTTCCTTAAAGACACAAGGTCGTCCAAGGCAGGTGATTTATGGAGGTGACAGACCCTGAAGAGCCATCCCAGAGTGCAAAAGCATCTGGGTCAGTTGTTGAGATGAAGAGCAATCCACAGACGCTGAATACCAGGAACCTGCTCCAAGAATTTCCTCATCTTAGACGTGAGCAGAGCCCTTTCCACCGTGAATCTGCTCCCACAACTTCACAGGAAAAGAGCAGGGCCTTTGTGGAGTTTCTAGGGAAGGATACCATCACTAGATAAAGATTTGGCATCTCTCTGTCTGGATGAGTCAATTCCATGCTTTTGCAATGTTTGGGGGATAAAAAAGGGCTGTTGTTAAGACTTGCAAGTCAGTGTCTGCCTAAATTCTTCCTGCCTCCTGCTTTCTCATTGATCTCGTTGAGATACATGGATTTAACATCATCTGCCAAATCCAGTAGAAGAAAAAGTCCATCATCATTGCTGATATCTTCATTTGTTCCACCTCAATCCCACCAATTCCTTCCACGAAACAGCATGCCTTCCACGAAAGCAACCACAGATGCCCAGGCTTTAAAGAGAAGGTTTTAGGACTGAGAAGCATCAAGCACCACACAACAAAATCCATGAGTAACGTGGAAGTTAAGAAAAAGTTCTGATTCATATTATACTGTCAACAAAGCAGTAGAGATGGCCTGATCAAGTTGTTTTCAAACAAATAAAAGGCAAACACTTGCCAGCACTCTAATTGAAAGGAAGTTTGCCACTGATATCCATCACATAACTGTTGCAATAACATGATAACTCAACAGTCATGTACCACAAAGCAGTGTAAACTTTTCAAATTCAAAAAAAGCCACCATCCAGCTATGTGACTACAGCCAAATCTTGGCACTAGGTGTATACAGATACTAATATTCGTTTTATCGTACTCTCATAAAAAGTGGATATCATCTCTTACCTCTTTATCATTATATTTCTTATGGACAGCATCCCTACAAAACTAAACATTCAGAGATCCTGAAGTCATTATTTACCCAAACAAAGCTAACAATAAAAAAAATACCCTCTCTACACCACTGCCAAGAGTAGGCTTGCATTTCTCCATAATTTCTAATAGGAATGACTGCTGTAAGCATACATACATACATATATATAAATATATCAAGAGTTTCCCCAGTAGTTCACATCCATCCTAGTGACAAAAATAATAGGCAAAAAGCCCATGTCTAACAGACATTCACCTGCTAGAGCCTCCACAACTGAGAGCTTCTCTGCAACCAAAATGTTTGTAAGGTGGGAAAACTCAGGTCCATCTTTCAGGAGGTGGATCCTGCTGGTTCACCAGCTAATAATTCCAGTTCCTAATTACAGGCACAGGAAACGATAAGGCATCCATGATGACTGAGAAAACAGTCAGTGTGTGTGATCATATGTCCCTGCAGATTGCTTTGTATCTTAAGCGACAGCTCCTTGCTGAAACAGGCTAACTCAGTGGAAGTCTGCCAAGCATGCTGTGGTGAGATTATCATCTTAGTAGTTATTTATAATAAACTATCTTCAGCAAGTAGCACCTTTTTCAGTAGGAAAAAAGTCAAGGACAATGCATTTCCTTCGCAGTGCAGAGATGGTTCTATGAGAAAACGTGCAGACAATCTCTGGTGGCATTGTTCATTTGTTCACTTCTGATGAACATTCCTCCAGCATGCTCCGAAAACTGTTCCAACACCACCAGGAAAAGCACAAAATTACCAGCCACTACCAAGTACAACCTGCAGTGGAAATTACATGGGCAGATGGAACGGAGTGCCCATACTTTATTAAAAAAAAAAAAAATTTGTTTGCCTGCAAACCTTAATACTTTTGATGATGGATACAGCCACACCATGGCCTATCCATGGGACCGAGAAGAAGCTGTGCCCTGAGAGATGATGTTCAAGTCCCATGTAACTCCTCAGAGCCTTTTATTTGCAAGTGCCCTATGCAGAAGTGCCAGAGTGCCACAGCTCCAACCAAAAAATCCGAACGGGGCCAGTGGAGCAGTTTTAGGGATGGAGTTACCGCGGAACAGAACAAACAGCCTTCACACACAAGCCATGTTTTATGTGCACCCCCTCCTCCCATCACCAAACTGCGACTGGGAAAACATACCTGTGGGTTGATACTCCCACTCCAGCTCTCAGGAACACATGGAGGAGGTCATGCTTTGGCAGGGCTGCCACAGAACGGCATCCAAGACAAGGATTCATTCAAGGGGATCTGTGGTACATTATCTGGAGGTCCTGCTGAACAGGCAATGGGAACCATGAGAGCTCTGATGATGAAGTTCAGCTCTGCTGTGCCCATCATGGAGCAAGCTTTGGTATCACAGAGTTTCCCTGAAGCTACAGGAAGATATCTCCTAATGTTGTACGTGGGGAAAAAAAACCCCAAACCACTTGGCCAAGCGTGTGACTGAGCTGACAGAAGCCATGCCACCAGATTTTTTAAGTCCCTTGAATGCTTAGTAGATTTAATAATCTATATATAATAATCTATATATAATAATAATTAATCTATATATGATCTTTCTGCTTCAGATTTAGATAGACTAGCAACAATTTTTGGCTCTTCAGAAAAAAAAAAATCAAAAAAAAAAAACCAACCAACCCAGAAGGGTGTTATGCATTAGCCAAATAGGACAAAGGCGTTCTAAAAGTGCATTTCTGGTAAAAAGAAAGCAGGAGCAGTTACAGTAGCTTTCTACAGCTTCCTAGTAATTTCAGAGTTTCAAGGTCTACACAGTATCCCAGCATTTCATACCTTCTGCATTTCCCAGCTGCAGCTGGATGTTCTCAAATGGTTACAGCTTTTGAACAAACTGTGTCTGCAGCAAAGCCAACAGGATCTACAGTGGAGCTTCATCTGAAGCTCAGGACTTGCACATGACTGAGCTCTTCTCTTTCTCCAGATCTGCTCTTCTGCCCTTCAGCCTCCCCCCAGGCCCTTTTATAACCCATCAGACATGCTTTTGGAGCGCACTTCATTGCTATTTGTTTTTTAAAAAGGAAACATACAAAACAAACAAACAAAACCCCCAAAACAAAACAAAAACAAGGAAAAAAAATCCCACAGGTTCAGGAAGAGAGGAAGAAATGAAACCCTGTTGGGCTGAAGTTTCCAGATGACAGAGCAGAGAAGGTAAATTGTTTAATACGAAGCATGAAAGCAGCATAAAAGGACAAGATGCAGAGGGGGGGAAGGAAAACAAAAAATCTATCTGGGCTTCCTGCACTGGCATGAAATGGCTGCTTTCCTTCTTGCTGCCAGCTCCCATGCTTCATGTTGACATTACACATCCTGTGCTGTAGATCCACCCCCATGCTGATGCTTGCCCAACAGAATTATCTCCTGCGTCACAGCAGTGGTAACAGAACTGCTGGCTCTGCAGATCCCAGAGCACCATTTCAGCCTCACACACACAGCCACTACCAGAAATTCTGGGGTGGTTTGTGGCACTCTCAGTGCCTCACTGCTTTGCCTAACCTTCTGTTAACCAGATGGCCTGTTCTCTCCCCTTGGGACCAAACCATTAAGTTTTATTTTATTAATCTCTACCAAAATGCAGGGACGGTCTGGAGCCCTCGGATCTGGTTTATCTCCAACAGGGTTGATGAAATGAAAATGACCTAAAAATAACTGGAAATGCTGCTTCACACCAACAGAGAACAAGCTCTTTTGGAGTAAATATTTAAATGATCTGCCAGATGAAGCACCACAGCAGCGTGAACCACATGGATAGGAACTTGTATTATGTACACACACACAAAGGTACTCACTTCTGCCATTGTAAAAGGACCTAGGTTGCATTTTTCCTGATCCAAAACATTTGTCTTCAACAAGCCATTACCATACGAGTATCTATTCAAGCCAATCCCTTAATTAAGAGGAAATTTGAGGGGGAGAAACAGCTTCCAAAACCACCACAGTTAGTGATGGGGCTCCAGAACACGTGAGCATCATCCACAGACAACACAGCAGCAGGGATGTTCTCACCAGAACATCTGCAAAGTCACATGAAACAGTACTTCAGGGACATGCCAGCACTAATTGAAGTCAAAGCTGAGTATTTATAACATACATGCTCCTGCTGTCAAAATACAAAGAGCGAGAACGAAAGAAGGAGCACACGAACGAAAGTGAAAGAATTATCTAATGCATATGCTTCCGCTGAATCCTGCAAATCTGCTACAGCCATGCCCTCACATGCAACCACAAATGAGCATCTCATGTATGTAGGTGGAAGCTGTTGAAAGTTAAGGGCATCCTCAATTCAAGATGTAATTTTCAGAACGCCTCCCTGAGAAGCTCCGTGAGAATTACTCCATGCAGCCAAGGATCTGATCTTCAAATGTTTACTCACACAAGTAGCTGCAGTGAAAATTCGGAATCAGGGCACAGAGACTGTTCACATGAATGAGCTCTCGGAGCATAAAGGGCTTTACCTCCCCACCATCTATTATCTACCAAATGCACTGTGGTAACTATGAAAATGCAACAGTGGTGAGGTCTGACCTATTAAAAAGCCTTTGTTAACATTCCTAGCAGTGGCAGTGAGCAAAGTAAATAAATAAAGTGCACATGCCTGCACACTAAACAAAATCCCAGGAATGTAAGAGGAATCCTGTAAGAAGTTGCAGTTTTGCTGTCTTCCAAAGGAAATAGGAAGCAAATCCACGTAAAATCTAACTACAATAAACCATTAAAATCTGTTCTCCGTGGCTGCCACCACAGTGCAGTGCTTCAAAAGCTCAACTGGGTTCACTGCTCAGATTGCTGCTCACATGCATTTGTCTGAGGCTGGATCCTTTCAACCTAAAGCTCCAAGCCTCTGCAGGCTGGGGTGTCAAACACTCTCAAAGAGGATGGCACTATCCATCTACTACTGCTACTATCCAACTTCCTACATGTGACTGACTTCTGATGTGGAAGGAGATCACAGGCCATCTTCTTCACACCACCTGGGCAGCTAAAATGTTCTTGTGGTCATCCATTACTAAAAGTCTTACTGAGACATGAATAACCCTCCAATCTGGATGTCAACAGATCAGCAGGTATTGCCTTCAGCTCATAAGCAGACTGCTTAATTCACCTGTAAAGAGGATTAGATGTCTTCAGCACATCAAGGAAAAAAGCATGAGAAGAGGCGGCGTGACATTTTAGCTCCATCTATCTTTGAAATTTCCCCAAAGAGTAGGATTTTTTTTTTTAATGTCCCATTTAAGTTACTAACTCATCATCATATGACTGGCCTCCACTGCCATGACATACAAAACTTCAGTATATGGTGACAGGCCCCCTAGAAAGTCATTCCACAACCTGAAACATCATCTACCCTTCAAACACACTAAAAATAGATTCCTCACCCCCTTGAGGTCTCAGCAGCCCATCTGATATTACAGTACAGTATTAACAAACCTATGTAGACATGAATTCTTAAAATAAATATCTTCAGAGATAAGACCAGAATACCAGCAAGCAAACTATATTCCTGCACACCAACTGGAGAACCTGTGGAAGCACCGGAGAACCATGGAGGGCAGCGACCATTCCATGTTCACTTTGCAGGAGCACAACCCGTGCAACCTCTGGTCAACCTGCCTGACATCTTGCCAAGCAAATTCTCACTGGCTTTAAGACATTTTATGACTACACTACAGCCTCAGCATGGTTTTTTTAATGTGGTTCCTTGGGAGAACAGCACACTGAAAATCTGTGTCTTCCCCCCTGACCCACGGTGGAAGGAGAGCCGAACACCGGTAGAGGACGTGGAACGGAAAGATCATTGCAGGTTCTTTATCACCTCTGCAATCTGATCATTTTTAAAATAATTCAGGTTTACTCATTTTTTTTCATGCAGAGACCCAAACACACTGACTCACTCCCTCAGCAGCCCCAGTGAGTAATACAGTGAAGCCCTTGGAGCCAGAGATTTCAGGTCTCACACAAGCACGGGTGCTCTGGCAGGAGAAACCCGCGCGCGCTTGAGTGACATCATCTCCTTCCCAACCCACCAGGATGGAAACCACTGAAGGGTTAAACACACCCATCCTGCATGGCAGGACATGGCCCTGGGTCACGTTTACCTACAGAAGGGCTGCTGGAGTGCTCCTGTGCCCCGGTGCTCTTGCACACTGAGCTGTTTCACACCATATGCTTGATCACAGACAAGAGAACTTGGCCTCTGCATGACCTGACACAGCTGAAAGCCGATATGCTTTCTCCCCACTGTCCGCCCCCAGCAAAGATAAAAGGTCATTTAGACCTAAAGGAACCTGTCCACACTGACTTCGAGTTACATTAATTCAACTTTTGGGATGCACGCTCCTGGCCAGGAAGCCAAACCCTTTCTCGCAGGGCTGCAAGCCACAGCCATATGACAGAGCAGGAACAATTCAGCAGTCAAGGAGCTAATTAACCAGGCTGAGAGCTGTCTGGCTGCTCTCGATTTTCCATCAGCCATTTGTTACATTTTTTTTTACACTTGTCAAGCTATTTAGCCGAGCACGGTGGAAGCAAGGCTTCGGAGGTCCCACATCCTGCAGCCCGAGCCACCCAGCTGCAGACAAAGCTGGAATGCAAAATCAGAGCTTCCAATCAAATACAGAGAGAAATAATTCCAAATTCGTTCACATTCACTTTTTATTTGTTTATTTATTTGTCTTCAGGGCTCCACATGTCTCACAAGACAGAGGAAAACAAGAAGATGACTCCGTTGGCCACTGCCTTCCAAACTTGGCTGCATCACCAACTAAGTAGGTTCTGTGTATACATAAATATATTCATCCATACTCACCACAAGCAACAACACACTTGAGGAGACAGGCTCAGTCAGAACGACAGCAGGGACACAAAAACAAGGTGGCAGGTAACCACAGCTCATCTCTCAAGCGCTCCCCAAAGGAAAAGCAGCTCTGCTCCAGTCACACACCAGAACTACTCACAAAAGGAGGCTCTTTCTTTCCTTATCTTGGCTTGTTTTAACACAGCAGCAGAATCCAGCACCAGGGTGGTGATTTCCAACATCCACTTTAAATCCTAATTATGCCTATTTTACTGAGTAGAGGGATAGATGAACAAATAAAAGAAGGAGCAAGACTTCAAGGACTGTACAGCGATTATTTGGTCTCCTTTCTTTTTGGTCAGAGAAACCCAAATGCCCTCAACAAAGAGCTCACAAATCTAGCAGAGTCTGACTATGACTGAAGAATCCAAGCCTGAGCTAAAATAAATAAATATCCATGGGCCTCTTAAGTTCTCTTCAGAAGCAGTTTGCTCAACTAGAGATGAGTACTCATCCTTGACTCACTGCATCCCCCTCAAGACCAGCACTCCTCAAGCTATTCCAAGTTTAGCCCAGACTGCAGTTTTCACTTTGTTTAATAAAACCGTGAAAATTAAAAATTAAAACAGGAAAAAAAGGAAATTACAAAGAAGTTGTTAAACAATCACCACTGACACAAAGCACATTCACCAATCATTCTGAATTTCTGACCTAGGATCTATTTCAGCTGTCCATTTAATAGCAGCGAGAGGGGCAGAAATGAAAGAAACAAAACCGAACCCCCAAGCAAAAAAAAACCCAAAAAACCACCAAACAAAAACAACCCTACCAAAAAAAACCCCAAAAACCAAAAATCACAAAAAAAAAGCCCCACCAAGAAATAAACAAGAAAACCCCCCAAAAACACACACAAAAAAAAAAAAAAAAAAAAACCAAAAAAAAACAACAACAAAAAAAAAAAACAAACCAAAAAAAGCCCCAACCATTTTCAGCATCATCAGCCAGCTGAATTCTGACTTTTGGATCACAGCAAGGCCTTTATTAATGATCCCTCTCCCAGCTACACACTCAATCAAATTCTCCAGCAACTCAGTCATTGGAAGGTAAATGAACCACCCTCCACATCAGCATCATGCTGGACCAAAATCTTCCAGCACAAGTAGTCTCTCCCTTAACTTTGCTGTTTATTTGACAAAGAGGGGGAGAAAATTTAGGAAATTTAAGAGAAATTCAAGGAAGTGTTGTTGAAGCACAGGTTCCAAGTGTTACCTCCCCCCCATCCTGCCCTTTTCTTTGGAGAGCTCTGGGAGGAATGTGCCTGCCTGGCCCCTGTGAGGAGTGGCCATTGTGCTGTGAAGCATTTGCATGACAACGGTGCAGCCCAGGATGACCCATCTTCTCCCCAAAAGGAACATCCTGTGATGCCTTCTTTCCACAGCCACCATCCCAGGCCTCTGCTGGAACCCAGGGGCTGCAGGCGGGAAGGGAAGGAAGGGCTTGCTCATCCCAGCCATGCAAAAAGAAGCCCCCATTGTCCTGCCAGGCCACGGAAACACTGACCACATGTGCATCAGAAGATTCCATTTTTAGCATCTCTCAAAACAAAGTCTTCTCTTTCACATTATCACGAGCACACTGAATCCTCAGTCTTCCTACATCGTTCTCTGCAATGTCTGCTTTGTTTTGTCCTGAAAAATCGTTCTTCTGCCTCTCTACCCCATGCCACTGCTCCATTACCAGCAAGTTTCCACTGCACATAATTATGGCATGCCTTAGCCTACTTTTTTTTTTGTTTGCTGAGCAGCTCTGCCTATTTTCTACTTGTGCTGATGCTACCGTTTACTTTTCCTGCCGCTCTAATCCTTGCATCCTTTGAAGGCCTGACTTCCTCCACACCATGACAGCAGCTGGGGTTCTCAGGCCCCTTTCCAGGCCTTTTTTAATAGCAACTGTAATGCCACTCTGATGAACATCCCACTTCCTAATCTTCAGGTCAGCACAAAGCCTGCATCTGTAACAAGTGCTGCAAATACAACATCCAGGGCTGCTGAGCACCCATTATCTAAATGACTTCAAGTTATTAATTGCATATTCCTGGAACTGGAAGGAGAAGGAAAAACACTGTCACATAGTGCAAGCACTTAGCTTCTTCACACATAATCCCAATTAGAAGGTCTTATTTTCCACCAGGAAGTAACAAGTGACACACGTCAAGAACTGAATTCTTAATTTAACGGGTTCAAAACTAACAGAAGTAACCCAGTGATACAAGTGCTTTCCCAGAATTATTTGTCCTCAACACACACTGGCCTTGCAATGATTGCTACCCTAATAAGCTCTAAATAAGTCCTTCCTAATCACTCCTGACATTGATGCTGCGCCTACAGCTCTCTATGCTGACACTATTAAACAAGTATTCTTTAAGAGACTGCCTTTGACTCCACTCAAGAACAACTCCTGAACATCCTGAGGTCTCCTATTTCCATCTTCTTTCAATTACCAGCTAAACTCAACTTAATTAATTGCCTCTCCTGATGGATCTTAACATCTTCTACCTAAGAAGCTGCTTTCAGCCCAAGCCAAAAACCCACTGTATTCCCCCTGGACAGCAGCTGTGGAGGTCCATAATTATAATTATGGACCACAAAAACCAGCCGAAAACGATGAGACTTTTGATCAAGGTAAAATACAATGTATAGCACTGCTGCTAGGTCTGGGAGCTATCTTCTGACAGCAAGTGTATCTCAAAAATTACTACAAAGTAGTCAGAACCAATGATGAGGGAAAGCCCTTTGCCAAACATTGCCTAAAGTTCCTTCAAGGAGTGATTAGGCCAGGAGATTTTGAGTTACTGCAGTAACATTTGTTGCCTCAAGCTGGCCAAAGGAACTGCACCAAGACCTTCAACTCCCAGACAGGTGAAAAGAGCCCAGAGAAAAACAAATTACACTGTATGTAAGATTGTGTTCAGCCGTAAGACACCAAACACAATGGTTTTCCCCTTTCCCTATCTCAAACTCTCTCCTCTTCCTCAAATCCCTTCAGAGATGTATTTGTGCTGCAACCTCTGGCACAGCTTAATAAAGCTCAAGAGATGAGGAGCAGACTTTTTAGATCTTTGGCATTGTTTTTAACGTTGAAAGAACAAAACCGAACAGAACCCAAAAACCCAAAAGAGAACTCACACAACTTTCTGTTTACCTATGTGCTGAACTTTCCAAACACAAGCTGAAAGCAGAAGAACACTTCCAAAACTCGGGATATGCCAATAAAGACCATGTCTATTAAACCTGGTCCCCTAAGTTTGGAAACTCCTAGTAAAGACCTTTTTTTTTTAATTTTTCCTTTCATTTTTGCTACAACCAACAAGATAATTATCATAAGTCGATCTATCTCCCTTCCTCCCCCCTTTTCTTCTTTCAGCACTGGCATACAAACCATGCTATTTTAACTTCTTTCCTGTTCTCCCAGTTCTTCTGGAACATTTTATTTTCAACAGTCAACTCATTTGGAGAAGTGCCATGCTGAAGTTCAACCGTGTACAATGTTAACTGTGTCTCTGCCAGCAGCTGAGGACTTGCACCATGCCACCTTCTCCAGCACCTCTTGATCAAGCAATTTTGGAGTTCCTCTCTCCGAGAACTCAGCAGGTGTTTAAGCAACCTTCACTCTCACCACGCTCCTTTTATTAATTATTTTTGCCCCCTCTCAAAAATTATTCTCACTCTCTGAAGAGTGAGATGGAATTTCTCATTCTCTCCTCAATCAGCACTCAGCAGATCTCCTGCTCACCTCCTGTGAGATTTCCTGATTGTTTAGAACCCAACTGCTGGAAAAGCAAGCAGGCATTTGGGCTGATGAAGTTCAACGTCTCTGCTGAAGCCAGCAATTGGAAGCTCATACTTGAACACGTCTTGGATCAAGCATGCAAGTCAAGCCAGTCATACAGTTCTGGCACTGGTTAATCCATGTTCATCCAGAACAAGTTCATAAAATATATAATCTTCTACTTCAAGGTAGAAAAGTATCTGTTAAAGAGTCAAAATAAGATAAATACACGATGCTAAAGGAGTATTTCCATTATTTTTCTTCCACAGTAGGTTGGAAGTGTAGCGAAATATAAGGAAACAAAATAACACAGACATCTCGCCCTTTGTAGACCTTTCCTGATCAGTGGAAAACAGGAACCTCATTCCTCCATCAGCAGCTTCTTCCAATCCCTATTTCACTGAGGACTTTTGCATTTGTTTTTAAGTTTTCCTGGTGAAGCTTCAACACTGGACAATATTAGTTAATGAGTAGCACACTGCTATTCACCAGTTTCACACTTTCAAGTCCTTTTTATGGAGTTTCTTACTTCAAAGCGGTGTTGTTCTGCCCATTTAAGGAAATTATCCATATAACTGAGGTAATCTCAATTTATATCGTAACTCCACACATGTTGTTTGGAATAATGGGAAAACCCAATAGGAAATGCTAATTCACACTGGGTTTCTGGGAGTTCCAGATTTCAAGAGACATCTTTTGAGCTCTTCTGAAGTAATCTTCCTCAAACTGCAAGTTGTACTATTATAAGACTTAAGTTCTTCCCATTTCCTTTTTAAGGCTAAAATTAAACTTGCCCATTCCTTGGGGCCCAGAGGAACATCTGCCAGATGTCCAGACATCTATGTTGAACAATAGTCATCTACTTGTCAACTCTCTTTTTAATCATCCTTTTTATTGGTCTTCATAAAAGTCAATTCCCCTTTTAAGTCAAAGTGCACAATGCTAATGAATTTTCTTATAAAGGTCACTGGATGATCACATTTTTTTCCATTTCCACTTGCAGTTGCCCTGCTTTCCCTTTCCAGCACCCCATTGTGTACTCATATTCTTCACACTCCAAGCATACATATTATTGTATTTTTTAGTTTTCTTGCAAAAAAATAATATTTTTAATTATGGAAGGAAATTGTAAACATGACATCCTAAGTTTCTCAACAACATAACCTGGTGTGAAGCTAGTGAAAATGTAAAAGGAAATCAAATAATCCTTTAAATATTTTTAAAGCAGTGGTTCACAGGCTATGTCTAGTAGGTGTGAGAAAAGTGATGAAGAAAAGCATATTTAAATAGTGGAGAATAAGCTACCAATGCTTACTTTTTCTATTAGAGATTGGACCAATAAAAGATTCTGTGTGCCCCAAACCAAAAGCAATTGAAAGCCATTGTCTGAATGAAGAAATTTATGCCTGATTAGGAGAAACATTCATGTCACCACCATGGCATGAATTAAGATCATCTTTCTGGAGCTTCTTTAAAAACCAATGGGTTTGGGGGATTTTGTTTGTTTGGGATTTTTTTTTTTTTTTCGGTGGGTAGAACTGTTTTGGGATTTTTTTTTTTTTTCAATCAAAGTTCTTCAGCTAGAATTTTAACAGCAAGGAGAACTTCACTCTGTCTGGGCAGAACCACAGCAAGAAGCACCATTGACAAGAGCACAACTCTCTGAAGAGGTTTCAGTCTCACAGTGAGGAAACCCAGGAAAAAACCCAAAAAAACCAACCAAAAAAAAAAAAAAAAAATTAAAACTACTGCAACGTTGTTTGGTTTTCTAGGGCGTTAAGAGGCCCTCCCAAAAAGATCCCGATCTTAAATCTCAGAGCTGTCCTTGGGTTGCACATGCCATGCTCAAGGGCAGTGTGTCTGCAGGGCACTGCCAGCACTGGGCTGGCCTCCCCAGGAGTCAGAGGAGAACTCACAGCTCTGAACCACAAGCGCTCTGCATACGGCCCGTGTAGGGGATGGATATTTGGGATCTGACCCAAATAAGCAAAGGTCAGTGGGCAATTTTTCAGTTTTTCTTCAATGGCTGACTTAGACCTGTGCGGAGGTCTGAAAAATCCATCCAAAAAAATATCACCTCGGGGAAAGGGGAAAAAACCCAACCAAAACACCACAACAGCAGCAAAAACAAACAAACAAACAAACAAAACCCCAAAACCAAAAGCAGTTAGCCTCTATTTTTTGTCAAAATACAAGATTAAACATACCTGAAATGGTATGTTCCATGGCCCTCTTCTGAAAGATGGAGGCAACCAGAGAACCTCAACAATTTGGGTGACACATCAGCAACCAGGACTTAAGAAATGCACCGTTGATAAAGCAATATCCTCCCGAGGTGTATTAGATTACACATTAAAACATTTCTTCCACAGCAAAAAATAAAACAAGGGCATTGATTTTTAACCTCTAAGACGGATCTGGAGTTCATCACCCCATCACTGCAATCCTCAAATTCCTTCTGGTTTTTTGCACATCTGGGAGGATGTTCTGATTCAGATTCACCAGTCCCCCATCCTGCCACTTAACATCTTCCCACATTTGTCCTTAAACACCTCAGAATAATCAATGTATGGACATCACCGACACCTTCCCATGGAGCTGTGCCTTCAAGCTCAGCAGCACTGCACCCCGGTGTCCCCCTCCTGCATTTCAGGGTGTATTTTGAACTTTTTGAGGAATTGCATCTACTGTGCATATTTCAGTGGGTGGGAAAAGATCCAAGGCCTGCTCTGGATCTACTCAAAATTGCTTCAGATTAAAAGGTGGGTTAAAAACAAAGCACACGGATTCCTGCTCAACTGCTATCTCGCTTTAAAGATCTCAGGTTTCCATAATGACATTAAAATCACAGTAAGAATGCTGCTGTAAGTTTTCAGGAAAAAGCAGTATTTTATGACACCAAAAAGACAGCTGTGAAAACTGTTTTGCTTTTTCCAAGAGAAATTATGTATGTTATGATGCTCTGAGGAACCTACTAAAAGCTTGCCAGTATCACTTTAATGAAGCCTAGTGAGTGGGGAGAAATATTCCATCTTTTTTTAAAACGCATCCAAAAGAAGGAATGCTCTTGAAAATGAGATGTTAAAAATCCCAAAAATTAGGCATCATCACCTAGGAAAAAAAGAGACATTTCATGATACACTCTGGAAGAACCTGAGCAGCCTCAACCTGCATGCACTTACCTCCAAATGCTTTCAGAAATCTAAAAATATATGCTTATATACACTATTTGCTTGGCCAACTGATCAACCTCCAAAATCCTGTGGTCTTTAACCAAGGAAAAATATCTAGAAAGGTGACCTCTGCATGAAAGCATCAGAGTAAAAAAGCCTGAGGATGTGTTTCTCTGTGTGAAGGAGAATCTGAGCAATTTCCTCCAATCCTCATTTCCTGATAGCATGAAGACAGCGAGAGAAGACCCATCACAATGTTGTGCATTGAAAAAAAAAAAATCTGAAGGGGGGAAACCTTTAGGGGGGGTAAAAAAATCATGATTAAGCCATCTCCTCTGCCCAGCAAAGCCTCGAAACATGGAGAGACATCCACAATGTTAGGAGCACTTCCCATCTCAGCTTTGTCTACTCTCTCTCTCTCTCTCTCTCTCTCTCTCTCTCTCTCTCTCTCTCTCCTCCATTTTCTGGTGGAGCTAGAGAACATGACATGGCTTACCTGACTCAGATCACAGCTCTCTGCCAAACTAGTCACTTCCTCTTAGACATGCGAGCAGCCTTCATGAGACAAACAGACCCCCACAGACGCACACACAAAAGCAGGAGCAAGGAGGCACTCAAAAAAACTTGGGAGGTCTCTCCCCTTCCAAACACCAGAGAAACAAATGAAACTTTTTTGCCTTTTTCTCTCTCCCCCAATCAAAAAAAAAAAAAAAAAAAAAAAAAAAAAAGAGAGAGGGAGGTGAAGGGGAAAGGGAAGGGAGGAATCCTAAGGAATCCTATCAGATCACAACCACATGAAGCTCCAGGAGGATTCTCTGTGTGAGGAGAATAGAAGCCACAGTGCTGAGGGGAGCCGGGGGGCACGGAGAAGGGGGAGAAGGAAGGAGAAGGTTACTCCAGAAGACATAAAGAAGCCTGTGGACTGTGTGTGTGCATGTGTGCGAGAGCGAGGAGAAGCTTTGTGTTGTGGAGCCTGGACTGGAACCAAAGCAGACAGCTTGCAAATGGAGGACAAGGGAGATAAAGAAAGGGAAAGAGGGGGAGAGATAGGGAGAAACCTGCTCCGGGTGGGCTGGGAAAGGGGCAAAGGGGAGAAAGCGCCTTCTCCCTTGCCTGGTTTAAAGGTAGGGACATCGGGGAACTGAGCGAGTAGAAGTGGGCTCCTTCCCCTTCCTTTCTTCCCTTCTCGCTCTCCTTTCTCTCAAAGGAGAGCCACAAGCGTGTGTAATGGCTCCTGCTCTCCAGCCGAACGCTGTCCTCTCCTCCAAGGCACCTCCTGCGGGCACCAGCAGCCCCCCAGCCCCGGCTCCGGGCGCCGGGGACCCCCGCATCCCAACTCCAGAGAGCCGCGGAGGGGGCACCACAGCCGGGGCGAGCAGGGCAGCGACCAGAGGGGACCAGGAGCAAAGAGGAGGAGGAGGAGGGGGAAAGAGTGGCTGGGAGAAAGAAAGGAAGAAAGAAAGAAAGAAGGAAAGAAGGAAAGAGAGAGAGAGAGAGAGAGAGAGAGAGGAAGGAAGGAAGGAAGTAAGGAAGGAAGGAAGGAAGGAAGAAAGAAAGAGGTCACCCGATTGCCTGGGTCGTGCCAGCACGGAGCTTTTCTCTCCTCCGTGTGTCTCCCGTCTCTGATCCAAGTCCACACGCACAGCACCATCCAGACCTCGCACACACACACATATCCTCTCGGGCACCCCCCACCCCGAAAGCTCGGCTGGTATCTCACTTATCTCCCCATATTTCCCCCCACCTCTCCCCCACCACCACCACCACCGCCCCCCCCCGTAATGCAACAACAAAAAATTAATTAACCGCCTTCCTCCTCCTCCCACCACCACCACCACCACCAGCAGCACCTCCTCCTCTTCTCCTCCTCCATGCAAGAGACTTCTCTCTCAAACAAAACACCCCGCTCTCGCTCCCCTCTCTTCTCTCTCTCTCTCTTTTTTTTTTTTTTTTCTCCTTTCCTTTCTTTCTTCCTCCTTCCTCCGTTGACCGAATGAATGGATTTCAGAGGAAGGTGGTGGAAAGAAAGACAGACATAAAAGACCAAACAAAATAACACACGCACACACAACAGAAAGAGACACACACACCACACGCACCACACACACACACAACACACAACACAAACGAGAGATGATCTCTCCAATGCCAAACCAGAGATGGGTTTTAATTGCGAGAACTTACAGGAGCGTCCCGGCACTGCTGCTCTCGCTGCTGCCTCCTCTCCTCTCCTCTTCCTCTCTGCCTAGCTCTTCTTGTTATTGTTGTGGAAGTTGTTTTGTGAGTCTCATGTGCTCCTTGCCAGGTCTCAGCAATGGAGGATCGCCATCTTTCCCTGCTTTTCCCCCCCTCTCTCCCTCTCCCTCTCCCTCTCTCTCTCTCTCCTTCACTGGTTTGCTGCAGCTGCAGATGACCTGAGATATCCGTCTCTCTCTCTCTCTCTCTCTCTCACCCTCTGTGTCTCTCTCTGAATAATGAGCAACCAGAGGGAGAGAGAGAAAGAAGACAATCTCCTCTCCTACCACACAAAACGCAAGAGCACCAGGGGGTGCAAGAATCCTTTCTAACAACAACAACAACGTGTAGGGGAAGAGGAGGAAAAAGAGAAAGAAAAGAGAAGAAAAGAGAGGAGGAAAAGGCAAGAAGAAAGAGGAGGGACGTGGAAGAGGAGGGGGGAAAGCAAGCAAGCGAGAGAGATCCAGCAGGCAGACAGATGGAGGAGAAGATGGTAGTGATAGAGGAGGAGGTGTTGAAGATGAAGGAGATTAGGAGGAGGAAGGTGGTAACAAAAAGTTAAGGTTTGGGACACTGAATCACTCACAGGCCAGGGAGGAGGAGAAGAAGGGGGAAAGATCTGAAGATCTTCCCCTTGCCAAGCTGTTGCCTTCACCAAGCTCTCGGTGCAGGAGCGCTCAGCAGCCCCTGCGATGCTGGGGGAGCCGCTGGCATGGAGCGCTCTGCTGGGTCATAGCTCTCCTCCAGCCATGACAAAAACCGGTTTCTGCATGCAGATCTGCCCCCGAGGTGATCCCTCAGACACATCCATCTAGAGGCTAATCTTCCCTGAGCAGGGTAAAGAACATAAATGGAGCTGGAGGTTGCAAAGTATAAAACCAGATCTACCACGTGGTTGGTTTTTAATCCCCCTTCCAGCTCGCATTTGATGTGGAGAAAGGACACTCGAATTGTCCATTTCTGGCACGTATTTTGAAGTCTACTCCTGGAAATAAAAGGCAGTCATCTCCAGGTTTTTTGTTTCTCACAAGCGTTTGGGAGAAAAGAGAGCTTGCACTACTATCACCAAAATCACTTCTACGTTGGTGAAACGTTGTGGTTTTTTTTTTGGTTGCTTTTTTTTTTGGCCGCAAAATAAAATAAATAATTCCACTTAAAACAACTTTTACGCCTCCCAACACCTAGTTGTCTGCCTCTTTTGTGACTGATTATTTAAAAACCGTGGAAACTAACGATCAAGGCTCACAAAGAAAGGTATCTGGGTGATGAAGGCAAGCAGACAAAGACAAAGCGGCTGTAGCCTGCATTTTTATTTAGTCTCGTTTCTATTAAGCATTGTCCTGAGCTACTTCTTTTTTTTTTTCTTTTTTTTTTTTCTTTTTTTTTTTCTTTTTTTTTTTTCCCGACGCCCCCACCTCAGCCCAAATCCAACCCCCCTTCCCCTCCCACAGCACCAGGTCAGATTCTTTCTGGGGTTATGTCCAGCCAGGGAAAGGGGGATGGGGGTGGCAGGGGCGGGAGGAATTAGGGTTTTACGTGCAGACTCGGTGAATCAATACGCGGGGAGTGAGGCAAAATCAATTTGAGCGCAAGGGCATGGCTGGGTGTTGGAACATCAGCGGGGCTTCTCCAGCTCCGCATGGCTGGGAGAGGGACTAGAACCACGGAGCTGCGGTTCGGATGGAGCGGGGAGGATGCTCCCCGTGCTCCCGAGGAAAGTTGGCGTGTTGGGAGTGAGTGGTGAACCTGAGGTGATCTCCTGGAATTTTTTTTATTTTTTTTTTTTTGGGTTTTTACTGGCTCTGGGAGAAGTCAGGCGTGTTAGAACTTCATTGTGTGTGTGTCTCTCTCTCAGCTCAGCTGAAGACCAAGCGCAGGAGCGCTGAGCGCAGCGGTGAAATGAAATGAAAATAAACGGAAAATCGGTCGCCCAGGTGGTGGTCAAATATTAAACCCATGCATGCTCCGATCTTCCCATCCGCAAGAATGCCGTGAGGACAAAGCAGGATCTCTCCCATTAAATCTTCCTTTTCTTTGAGCCGTGCAAGTTAATGACTAAACAGGAGAAAGATCTTCTCCCTCCTCCTCCTCCTCCTCTCCCCTCTTTCCGCTCCCCCCCCTCCACCCCAAACAAGTGCTGTGAGGAATGGGAGGAAGGATAGTTCCTGGGCAGAAGGAGCACTGTTGGATTTGGAGAATTCTTCATAAGGAAAAGGGAAATAAAACACCACCAAAACTGAGGATTCCTGCTAGGACTCCTGGTTTCATGCAGACAAACGGAGCGGACACCTCCTAAGAAGCTGATAAAAGAACATTAAGGAAAAGGGAGGGACTGTCTTTACGGCTGCCAGAATGTGCATGTGTTCTGCCTGCAATTTTCTATAAATCATCCCCATCGCGGGAGCAGAGCGCCTGGGCTTTGCAATCCTTGACGTGTACCATCAACGCCGAGACAGATAATTCACCTCTTTGTCTCCCGGCGCTTTAAATTCAAAACCCGGGCAAACAAACAAACAAAAACAAACGGGAAGAAGAGAAAAAAAAAATAAAGAAAAAATAAAATTAAAATTAAAATTAAAATTAAATAAATTAAAAGCGAGCGACAAAGACCAACCCACAACCACAAAACACGTTGCTTCTGAGCAGAAAGAAAGAAACTGGATCTTCATGGAGACGCTCTGGAAGTGTTTTCCCGCCCTGTCCCCCCGGCCTTTGGGAGGGGGAGGAGGGGGAATCCTCGCTCGCCGGTCCCGGAGGAGCCCCCGAGCCCCGCGGGGACCCCCGCAGGACGCGCGGGGGGCTCGGGATGCTCCGCAGGGCTCCCGTGGTCCATGCTGTCCATAACTTCCTCCCGCGGGCTTGCTGCCATCCCAGGGGCAAAAAGCAAGGGGCAGCCACCCCGGAGACCCCCCCGAGCTTTCGGAGCGCTCAGGAATGGGCATTTGTGGCTAAGGAGAGGAGAGGGGAGAGCCCGGGGGGTGCAGGACCCTGTGAGGGTGGTGGAGAGCAGGGGGGACCCTCCTGGAGAGCCCCGGCAATGAAGGGGTTAAACTCGCTGGCAGCCCCCTGGTGTTGAGGAGCCGGGCGGGTTCAGTGTCCCATGGAGGGAGATGGGCATGGTTGGCTCCTCTCGGGGTGCCGGGGGTGTCCCGGGGCTCCGGAGCCTCAGGAGCCCCGCTCCGGGATTTCAGGGCGATTTCAGGGCGATTTCAGGGCGATTTCAGGGCGATTTCAGGTTCTTTCTGTCTTCCCAGCAAAGGTGGTGTCCCACTGCCGTGGTGGTTGGAAGGCACAGTAGAAGGGATGCTCTTTGGGTTTATAAAACAAATTAAGCCTTTGCTCATTTATCTGGTTGATGTTCCATCATTTATCTGGTTGAAATTCCACCATGTAGCCACAGGAAGAAAAAGCCTGGAGTGAGGTGGAAAAAACCACAAAAAAACCCCAAACCAACCAAAGAACTGTTGGTTTTTCAACAAGGAACCTAACACAAACATCTTTCCAGCCTCTGGGATGGACTGCATCTTTCCTCACCCGGAGAATCCAACCAGCCTGAGCTTGATCCCAAGCATTTCATCCCTCAATCCCTCAAAATCCCTCAATTTGGGCTTGGCTGTGGTGCAGTGAGTGGGGTTTGCATGGCCATGGCTGTGTCCTGTTCCTGTGAGCCCCAGGGAAGGAAGACCACAGGCAGAGGGGAGAGAGGATGGTGTGGAAAGATCAAGATGATGCTGTCCTGAATTTCCTTTCCTCCTAGCCCATTCTCCCCAGCCAAACCTGTTTTTTCCATGGGTTATAATTATCTTCTCAGGATGGCAAACTGGTACATTTGGCATGGACAGTAAAGGTGGTGGGTTTGTTGGAAGCCACAGTAGAAGGGATGATCTTTGGTTTTTAATAAAAGAAATAAAGCCTTTGCTCATTTATCTGGTTGATATTCCACCATGTATCCACAGGAAGAAAAAGCCAGGAGTGAGGTGGAAAAAACCACAAAAACACCCCAAACCAACCAAGCAACTGTTGGTTTTTCAACAAGGAACCCAACACAAGCATCTTTCCAGCCTCTGGGATGGACTGCATCTTTCCTCACCCGGAGAATCCAACCAGCCTGAGCTTGATCCCAAGCATTTCATCCCTCAGTTTGCAAATGGAAAATCCCTCAAAATCCCTCAATTTGGGCTTGGCTGTTGTGCAGTGAGTGGGGTTTGCATGGCCATGGCTGTGTCCTGTTCCTGTGAGCCCCAGGGTAGCCGGACCAAAGGCAGAGAGGAGAGAAGATGGTGTGGAAAGACCACAATGATGCTATTCCAAATTTCCTTTCCTGGGCAGAAATTCCCCCATTCCCATTCCCCCCAGCCAAACCTGTTTCTCCATGGGGTCTAATTATCTTCTCAGGGTGGCAAACTGGTGCATTTAGCCTGGCCAGTGAACACAGCCACAGTGAGCAAGAGACATCAGGAAAGCAATGTGGAAAATAAAGACACTGAAAGCAAAATCTATGTACATTGTCAGCAGTGAAGCACCCTTGTTAATGTCCTCTCACAGAACTGGAAGTGGCTTCTCTTTTTTCCCCTCCAGATTTGGAAGAAATTCTTCATTTTCCTACAACAACTTTGCATGAACTTGTGTTTATTCTCCTCTTCTTCACAGACGTTTTATCCTACCAGAACTAGGCTTCAGAATCCTTATGCAAGGAGCAAGTATTTTGTCAGCTCCCTGAACAACAAAATACCACTCTGTCTGTAGAATATTATGTTCTCCAGCTCTTGAGAGAATTTCACTTTCCTTTCTAAAAAAGATTAGTAATGTGCTGATCTGACTTTTACCCTGGTAACTCTCATATTTTCCTAACCTCTAATAGTTTCCCTATTGGGAGAGGACTTTGAGGAGAAACTGGTTGTCTGGAAGTGCTGAAGTCTTGCTCTGATCTATGAAAGACTAGAGACAGAGATGAGGCATCATCTCATCAAGAAAATTTTCTTTAAGCAAGTACTCTTATAGACGGCAGTGTATTCAAAAAGGTTTACCTGTAAATAGCGCAAATCCAGGCTCTTAAGAACTCTTCAGAAAATTCTCCTATTAAAAACACAAAACTTTTAGCCTGCTAACAAAATTGGAAATGCTTTTCTTTCAGCCTGGCAGAGCTCAGGCTGGGATCTCCAAGAGCAAGCTCTTCACAAGTGAGATCACTTTGTCTGCAAGCACACCCTAGAATGTTGAAATCCCACGGAAATATGTATTTTCATGTTGCTGAGAATGCTTAAGAGAACTGCACTGGTGAGGACCATGCTGGGTGTTGGAAGTCACTTCCTTCTCTGATAGATGCACAAGAGGCAATTATTAGAAATAGAGGCTTTGCTACCTTGAGGAAGCTGAATCTTCAGCTTGAGTAAACTCACAGTTGGGTTTTTACACCTGCCCCCAGCGCTCCTCAGAAACTCTTCACCAGGACCAGGACTCAAGAAATCACCTTGCAAAGGCAACCAGGGAACCATTCCTCCTCCAAAACCTTTCCATCGAGGCGTGGGACAGGAGTAATGGATGTGTGTGGTGCTGGCAGGCTGTGGTAGACCGCAAGGTGGGTTTGGTGGCTACCACAGGTCACCCTTCCCCAGCCTCAGAACACGCCTGGAAGTGCAGGCAGCAGGAAAAAAAAACAAATAAAAATTGTGTTTGGAGGCCAGTGAAACTTGCAGTGGAGTTAATGAAAAAGAATTCCTCCCGTGTTAAAATTAACTGGGTTGGAACCAAACTAAACACTACCACAAATGGCCCTAGATCTTCATTAAGTAATTTGTCGGCGTGCATCCACTCTGCAGTGATAAGTTTGATTTAATAAAATAACAGAATGCAGCCCAGTCAAAGGGAAGTTTTATCCACCACTAGAACACAAGCAACAAACTTACTTTGCAAAAAAATCTGCAATTACCATAACAAGGATTTCTAAGCAGCTAAAGGCACATCCTGACTTCACTTACTTAGTGACCATGAAGCTTAATCAAATTCACTTTTTTTTTTTCACTTCTGAAATCTTAAGAAGCAAAATATTCTTTGCTGTAGGTGCAAATTAAGTTTTATGAAATTCAGTCCCTCAAAAGACACAGCTGGATTTCATTTACCTTCAGCATGGCTTTAGATGGAGTCAATGAGATTGAAACTGCAGTCATTTTACATCACCTGACCTCTGGACGATGACAACAGTTTGCTGGTTGGGATAAGGTATCCCAATATTGCATTATGCTCACTGCTAAGAAGACTTCAGGAGAGAAACGTTTTGATTTTGTCTTCAGAGGCGAGAGGTACTGAGTGATTTGTGAAATGATTTTGAATTTATGGGTTAGATACAAACGGTTTCTGGCTATATTTACTGGTCATTTTTCAGAGTGTGCCCCCCTCCTCGTGTATTTTACTAGATGTATGCAATTCAATACAAATCTATTTTTGCTTGTACACCTTTGAGAAAAGCATTTCCTTTTTTTTTTTTCCCCCAAGACCTAAATAAAACCCTTGCATCTCTTGATTTGTCTAACACCTCAGTATTTTTAAAACTTAAGCCCTCAAATACCAGCCAATAATTTTTATTCTGTGTGTCCTAACCAACCTGTATAATATACAGCCTCCAAAAAAGCTTGAGCTCCCCTTCCTAGCTGGTTTTTCTGATACCTAATTTTTCTAGACACACCATAAAATTGATCAAGGCCATCTCTGGCTTGGTAGGGAAGTACCTGCTACCACAGCATAATCTGTCTGGTAGATGCAGTTTGATGACATTTTTATTGATACATTACAAAGTTAGCCCAAGTTTCTCCTTTTGAAGCAACTCCAGCAGGTATTTTCCTTGCCTGTGGAAGGATTTCAGGCGCAGTTGATTTCCCATCTTGCGTGCCTTTGAAGATGTAAAAAGGAAACAATGCATTTTATCTTCTCCTTTTTTGAAATGCTCCAGTTTATAGTCTATTTCCTAATGAAGCTGTTTCTTCGTCAGCTTTTGCTGATAGTCCCAGTGGTGCCCGTGGGTCAATTCCAGTTCATTTTCCCCGGGAGCAGAGGGATGCGCACTGCAGAAAGTGGAGCACTGCTCAAGTGCCTGCCAAAGCTCTGTTCTTCTAATAATGTCATTTGTTTTGGGCACACCTTTCCTCTCCCTGGGCTTGTCACTGCTGCTGCTGCTGCTGCTGCTCTGGAGAGGTTTTCACAAAATCCCTCTGCGGGTTTTGCTCAGGGTTTTAAATCCAAGGCCAGCAGAAAACCAAGTTCTTCCTCATCCATTTGCTGGTCATTCATCTCTGTAAAAACATTGAATTTTCTCTAATCCCATGTATTTATGGCACTTTTAATTTTTTTTTTCCCCCCTATTCCACATCTCCAAATGATCAGCCAAATCCTCAGCTGATGCAATTTGGCTGGCTTCATTGACTCCAATGGATAAACTGCTAATTTAGACCTTCTGCTTGGCTCATTCTTGCATCTAATTGGGTTAATAATCTTTACCAATTCCTTTCAGTAATTTAGAGATTTCTCTTTTTTCTTGTAGGTGTTATGTGTTGAAATTATGTGCTTCTCTCCGTTGGTGCTTTATCTATGATTCAGTGATACCTCCTAAAGTCTTAGTCTGTTTTAAGAATTACATTTCTTTTCTGTTCCCCTTTCTGATCTCTGCAGAGTTATTGTCTCCTAATGCCCACCCTGACCTCCTTTATTTTAAACCACACTTTTTGCTGAGTTTCTCTCTGCATTAATTCAATTTAATATGCTGTATTTCAAAGGAGCCCTTCTTCTGCAACATCTCACCTATACTCGTGCTGTGACAATTATGTAGAAGGAATTTTTTTCCCCAGTTTTTAATCTTCACAGCTGTTGTGTTCTCTAGAATAATTGAAGATGCACCATTTGTGATGTGAGTTCATATTTCCAGTGTTGCGTTGCAGACTGATCTAGTCAGGGATAGCCAATCCTGTTGCCATGAAATGTAACTTCATCTTTAAGGAGATTGGTGCTACACTGCATATTAAAAAAACGCCAAAAAACAAAACAAAACAAAACAAAACAAAAAAAAAAAAAAAAAAAAAAAAACAAAAAACCCCAAAACAAGTAAAAAAACCCAAAAATTCAAGTATATTTCATAATTTATGGACATCCTTACCTGTCTTGTGACTGCACATAGTAATGTTTTTTACACTAACATGTGGAAACAGCTGGGCACATTTTGTTTCCTTTTTTCCAGCACAAAAAAGATGAGGATTTTCCAGCTCTTTTATGGAAAACCAGGCTTTTGAGGTGACTGGGTGGATCCCGTTAACAGGGAGGAGGTAGGACAAAAGAAAGATGCAGAAAAGAACACAAAAGAAAGTCCATAAATAGTACCAGCACACTTGGAAAAAAAATCCTCACCTACCACTGCGAAAATATTTCAGCATCCCATTCTGTCTTCAGAAAGGTAACAATTATTTATACATATCAGTCTCTATGTAAATGCCACCTGTCCAATCAATATATTAATATTTGAATTAATTTCAAAAGAGGATGGCAGAAAAAAAAAAAAGCCATCATTTCCTCAGTAATGAACTAATTTATCTGAAAATCTGACAACTGCAAGTGGGTGGTACTCCTTTTGGTGTAGTCTTTCAAAAGATATAGCTGCAATCAAGCTGGTACTTATTATTCTAATAGTAAAACACGCCGAGCATCAAAACTTGACATGGAATGTAATGAGAAGTGATATAATTGAGCAGAGATTTAGCAGATATGTTATTAGTTATGTTATTGTGAGAGTGATTTCTGCTCTGGGGAAGGGAAGGGAAGGGAAGGGAAGGGAAGGGAAGGGAAGGGAAGGGAAGGGAAGGGAAGGGAAGGGAAGGGAAGGGAAGGGAAGGGAAGGGAAGGGAAGGGAAGGGAAGGGAAGGGAAGGGAAGGGAAGGGAAGGGAAGGGAAGGGAAGGGAAGGGAAGGGAAGGGAAGGGAAGGGAAGGGAAGGGAAGGGAAGGGAAGAATGGGGAAGAGAAGAACAGGGAATGGTCAAAAAAGGGAAAAGAAAAAGAAAGGTTCAAATGTGACTTGATTGCAGTAGTAACCAGAGAAGGGGATTCAGGAGAAGGCTGAGATGTAGAATCATGTGAATAAATATCAACACATGGAATCACGTGTTGATATTTATTGGTGGTATCTGGGAGAGATTGGAAGGGTCATAGTGGGTATTTGAAAATGCACCAGCAAAGGCAAAGTTTTTTCAGAACAGCCACAAAGAAATTAGTAGTTTCATGGAAAACACTAAGGGTTCATGTTTTGGATAGAAAAGGTGAGAGCAATATCAAGTTTGCAGCTCTTCAGAAGGAAAACTAGGTCAATTACATGTGCTGGGGATGTATTCTGGAGCCAGTTAGCTCCAGTTCCATTGAGTCTGCACTGAAAATTGCTCCCTGTCTCTAGACTGGATTATCAGACCTGTTGCTGCTTGCCTGTTCTGTTCTCAGTGTTTTTTGGTTTGTTTTCCTTTTTTTTGCTGCAGGTGCTGTTGCCTGTGGAAGCTTCTCCCTGGTGCCTGGTCATTCTCCAAGGTCCGAGTGTGCATAACGTGTTCCTAGTCATTGTGAGTGCAAATTAAATTCTGGTAAATGTGCCTCAGACACAGCTGATGCAGGTACTTCTGAGTCTGCAGAGCGCCTGGAGCAACAGCTCCAAGAGGTTTGGACCTTCTCATTCATCTCAGTACGTTCTTAAATTGTCATTCTTCACATTCTTCTAACTTAAACATCAGCTTTAGAGCCGGGCTCACATGTTTAACTGTTTCCCTTTTGATCATTTCATAGAAGCCCTCTGAGGTTTTTTTATTCCCTAATTTCAAAGTGTTTCTTGTGCCTTCCAGGTGAGAAAGTCCAGAGCTACGGTGATATCTGTTTTCCCTCTTGACAACTTTTAAGCTGCAAATGGGAATTTCCAGTGCAAGAACCCATGGCACACTAAGAAAAAAAACATAGGGACTGCAACAAATTAATTGGTTTGCCTACCTACTTAATTGTCCCTGGGATTAATGTGCTGAGTGATTAATTGCCTTCCTTGCCAGTTACTCGCGGGTTTCAATGTCCTCAGTGTAAAATCAAGCTGCCCATGTGATTTCACAGCAACAAGAACCCTTTGGCACACCAGCTCAGGTGGGGTTTGCTGGTGAGGAGCTCAAAATGTCTATCCACTCTTCATCTGGCTCTGCTGGGGTTGGAGGGCTGGTGTTCACCAGTTTTGTTCCACCAAACCTGATGGTGCTGATCAATTCACAGCAGTTTGGTGCTCCACGAGTTTATTCAAACATCCATTCTCCTCTACTGCTAAGTTAAACAATTGCTCTTTGTTCCTTGGAATGGGGGCACAGCAGAGGAGGTGTGAATCACAGGAGGTGAACACTTGGCATTCCTGGCCATTCCAGGTCAGTGTGCAGCTCCTTTCCCAGTGTTCAGGTCCAGAAGGAGCCCAGTTTCCCATCTGACCTCTTCATCTGCCATGAGCTGTCTTACCTTGGTCTTCCCCAGCAATCAGGACTGAAATCCATGCTCAGACTAAGCTCTGAGATAGATAGCCACAGTTTTTAGGCTGATGGGTGAGCCCAGCCAGGTTTGTGCTTTCCCTCTCTCCCAAGGTTCTCTTTGCCTTGCCTTGCCTTGCTTCTGTCGCACACATCTTTTAATGAAAAATCCTTTCCTTGGGATTTTTCCTCCTGAGAAGCTGAGAGGGCTCAGGAACAAAATGCAAACAGTGGTTATCTGCTGCTGTGGAATGCAACAGGTGCATCTGTGATTGGGCTCATGTGGCTGTTTCTAAATAATGGCCAATCACAGTCAGCTGGCTTGGACACAGAGCCCGAGCCACAAACCTTTGTTATAATTTTTTTTCTATTCTATTCTTAGCCAGCCTTCTGATGAAACCTTTTCTTATTTTATTTTAGTATAGTTTTAATGTAATATATATAATAAAATAATAAATCAAGCCTTCTGAAACACGGAGCCAGATCCTCATCTCTTCCCTGATCTAAGAACCCCTATGAACACCATCACACTCATCTGCCTCAGGAAATGGACCAGCCAAGCTCTTGCAGTATCATAATTTCAGTGTAACCAGCCCATTTCCCGTGTAGACAAGCCCTTAGGACTAATCTCCTTGCCTGACACACAACCCCAGTTGCAGAAGCCTTGGAACACGTTCTGGGAGCTCTCATTTCACTCCTGGATCATGAAGCCTGCCAAACCTTTTCATTTTGTTCGAGGCTTCCTGCCATTTCAGCTCTGGAGCCCATCTGATCCCAGATCTTTTGCCCACCAGCCGAGGGGTTCCAGGCAAGGCACGCTCATCCTGCCACCAGGATGCTCCCACCGTGCCAAGCTCAGAATCCTCCTCAGTTCTTCTGTCCATGGGTGTCCAACCCTGTTCAGACGCTAACGGCTTGAGGAGTGGGCATTTTGAGGCCAGAATGAAGGTTTGGAGGTCTATGATTTTTCCTCATTGTTAATTTTCACAAATGGACAGAGAGGCACCTGCTCCTGGAGAGTTCTGTGATCTAAAGGCACCAATACCCTCCACTGTCTCTAATGTTGCCTTGCAAAATCAAGAAATTCAATTTTTCCTATTCAATCCTTTTAGTAGTTTAACCACCAAACAATGATTTTTTTTTTCATCAGCTTACCTCTGTGAAAATAGCAGGCAAAGATGACATTTTTCTTCCTTGTTTCATGGTTTTCTACATCCCATTATTCTTGCTTTAAGTTATTTTAACATATTATTAGAGTATATGAAAAATCCCAAAAACACCCAAGAGATTTTGCATTGATGCAGATGGATGTATCTCATGAAGACACTTAAGTGTAAGTACACACCACAGGCTGAATAGGTTTATTTGCATTTTATAGTTTTCAGTTTTAATAAGTCTCACACACTATTCCTAATTTTCTTTTTTTTTTTTAGTTAGATTCCAAGCCAGACCAGCAAAAACAAGTTTATATGGAGTTTCTAGCATTGGGGGAAAGCACCATAAAAAGAAGATTGCAGCAGACACAAAAGTTTCACTTTATAGCAGGAATTTTTCTTCTCGCTGTGTAAAACTCACCAGTACAAAAGAATCTCACTGCTTGAATGCTCTCAGCTAGGAAGTGCAGTAACTCCTGCTCATCCCTTTACTGGAGGGCAAAAAAAAAAAAAATAAAGATCACAGTCCTGGCTGTTTTCCTCACAATTTCGACCTCTCTTCTGCCAAGTTTTGTCGGGGCCTTCTGCTCACCTAAAATCCTCTAAAATCTGAAATATCTCCAGTAGCTGTCAGCCAGGTGTGTCCTCCCTCATGTGTCCCATCCCTTGGGGACCAGGCTGAGGAGCAGCATTCCCGTGTCCTTCCCAAGGGTCTCTAGCCGGGATGGCTGTCCCAGGGCACCAGAGAGTCACCACATTTCTCTTCACAGGGAAAAGCAAAGCACAAATTCCTGAGAAATCTCTAAAATTCATGTTCTCTAAACCTCAAAAGGAACCAAAAACTCTCAAATTCTCATGTACTACACCTATATTCATTCACAAATAAAATTTGTGGATATTTAATTACATTAATATATTATATATTAATTATATATATTATATTAATTATATTATATTAATTATATTATATTATATTATATTATATTATATTATATTATATTATATTATATTATATTATATTATATTATATTATATTATATTATATTATATTATATTATATTATATATTATATTATATCATATCATATCATATCATTACATTACATTACATTACATTACATTATTATATATTATTTTATATATGATTATGTTCTTATATTATGTATTATATATTAATTATAATATAATTTTATGCATTTTAAAATTATTTACCTAAAATAATAATTAAATTATAATATAAATATATTAATTCACTAAACAATTAAATCCATATATATGTATATGTCAAGACTGTCAACTGACAGTCACAAAATACTGTACAATAAAGTACAATTAAATACTCAACAAAATATAATATAATATAATATAATATAATATAATATAATATAATATAATATAATATAATATAATATAATATAATATAATATAATATGTAATATAATGTATATAGTATATAGTATATATAATAATATTATATAATAATTTACCTTCTAATAAAATAAAATAAAATAAAATCCTCCTCATCATTCCTCTGCATAAAAAAAAAAAAATCTACAATATTTGAAATAAATTATATTCAAAACTAAAAATATCTACAATACCAGAGGGACACATTTATCTCCCCTGGGATGTCTCCCTACATCCAGCCATGCCTCTCATCCTGCTCCACCATCTCATTTCTCTCCACTGGGCACTCGAGGTTGAAATCAGGGCTGGGAAGGGCCTTGGAGACCAAAGATGTGACCTGGAACAAAGTGTTGGGACCAAATGCTGTACAGGTGAGGAAATGTGTGTCTGGAGGGCCATCTAACTTTTTCCTGTCTCAAAAAAATAAGTTGTTTGTGAAAGATAAAAAAAAAAGCACTTGTATTTTGAAATGTGAATTCTGTTGATCTTGTTCTTTGGTTTATTAAGAAATGCTCTTGCAAGTGAGGACAAAAATCAAATTAATCCCATTCCCTGCCACTAGTGACTCTTTTCCCTGAGGTCTTGGGAGCATAAATCATTTCCTATTCTCTCCTTTTCTCTGGAACACAAGAGAACAAGATGCAATGGCTTTCCATTGATCTTCCTGAGGAGAAAGGGTGTATTGGGTCACCTCAGTCATGCAATGGAACACAATTAAACTTACTCTAAAGCATTAAAAACACACTGCAAAAGGCCACCAATTAATCTAGGTGCTTCTTGTTTCAGGTTTCTTTTCATTAATCAGTGTGTTATTTTTAATGGCCACTAAGTAGAGTTGTCAAGAAAACAAACTTTTAAATTCAAGAGAGGTTCGATATTTTGAATTTTCTTTTTGTTCTGTTCAGAAGAGGAAGAAAAAACCTCTCATGACTGTTTCACTGTATTTTAATTTAATGACTCATTTTCCGATTAAAAATTACCAAAGACATAAGAGTAGCATTTTGGTAAAACTGTATAACTCCAGTTGTAAAAGTATAACTTTCTATGTAACTGTGTACAGAAAATTAGTATCTCAAGAGTAATTTTTATAATTATTTTGTCCTTCCATGCGTTTTTCTAGCAGTATTTGCTAAACAAATTGCACCAATTTTAAAAATAATTAGTTAGTAATATATAAATGGTATCCCAATAACTTATTGATAGCTGGAGAGGTTTAAAAATACTCTTCTCTAACAGAGGCTTGAATGAAAGAGTAGTTGTACTGAAATATATTAATGTTTTATAAATTTTTTTTGTGAATACACTGAAAGTAATTTGAAGACTTTTAAAACAGGAATTTAATATTTTCATGACACTTTTATCAGCAAACTTTAGAAGTTATTGGCATCCTAGATTGAGCAGATCAATTCTGTAGTCTAGGAATTTGGGAAAATTATAACCACAGTCATTGAGATTTGCAGAAAAATTTAAGTGGAAGTTGTAACCCATTTATCTTGGCAAATTTTGTAAAATTTATATTTGCATTCCAATCATATAAACAATGTTCAACATAAAGGTGAAGCAAGCATCTTTAAAAATGTTGGGTAGGAATGGCAGACACTAAAGAATAATACTGAACTAAAGTTTTTCAGGCAAGTGTTATCAAAACAGCACCAATATATTTACCAGAGCATTCAAAACATTGAGAAGCGGGTGAACAAACCAAATTTTGAAAGATTTGGTAGATCTGTAGCAAAGATGGAGCAACACAAAGGCTTTCAATGCCAGCATTGCCTGCAGAAAATATCCAGTTTACAGGGAAAAAACAGTGCCCATGCTCAGTTTAAGGCACAGGTGAGTTTGGCTGGGCGAAGAAAGAAAGGAAATAACCAGGAATTATTCCAACTCTGGCATGCACAGGCACCTCCTGTGGCAAAGAGGGGCACAAACCACACTGCACTGATTTCTGCACAAACGCCTCACACCCAGCCCCTGCCCTTCAGCAACTGCTGGGGCTGGGCTGGAAATGGGATTGCCAAGTAATAGGAAACAATTTGTGGGAAAATGAGTGCCAGTCAGGTTTGATCAGCCTGGAAACCACGTTTCATAAATGGCCAAGTGTCCTGAGCTGCGGCCTGCTCCTGTTTCCACTCAGAGTTTATTCAGCCCTGTCACTTTCTCACCCCTGTTGGATTGGAGAGGTGAAACAACAGCAAATATTGCTCGAGGAGGACATTTCTGCCTCCCTGTGTGTGTATTCCTCGTTGCTGAAGGCAAAGTGAGGTTTTCCTTGAAGATCAAAGACTTCCTGTAGCGTGATCGGTATCTAAAGGTGATTTCACATGCATGATGAGCCTGCACCTTTCTGATTCACTCCTGCAGCTGGGGAGCTGCACTGCTCACTGCCATAATTAATGCCACCTCTCATTAGTGTGCTACATTCAAATTAGTCCAAACCTCCCCACCAACCACAACAGGGCTTGACTCAAACCTTGAGGGCATCTCATCTTCCTTGCTCCTAGTCGTGCTTCCCTCTGGATGTATTCCCACCATCCTCATCCTCCTGCCACATCTTCCTCAGCCCAGGCACTGTCTTTTCTTCTCTCTGCAAGCACAGGAGCAGAGTGGAGAAGGAGGAGCACCTGCGCATCCCTGGTTTTCAGTCTGGCTTCACTTTACAGGCAGGGGAAGGATGCTTCCCTTGCTCCGTCTCCAAAATTCTGCTTCTGGTCTCACCCAGCAAGGCCATGCTGTAGCACAGAAATCAGCCTGTTGCACTCATTTGTTAGGCTTTTTTTTTTTTTTTTCCTCATTTTCAGATGGTCCTTTCCAAGAGATTAGCCCCTCCCTGCCACACATCTAAAGAAATAGAGAAAAAATAAAGTTTTTCCGTCTAGGTGTGCTTGCGCTTTTCTCTTTTATGGAAGGATCGGTCAATCCTTCAGCTCAGAAAGTTTAAGGAGGAGAACAATATCCCATGGGGCCTCAATCAGCTTTGCCTTTGTTTCCCGAGGTAACAAGTGCCCTTCATGGGCACTGCAGAGCACAGTGGATCTCCCAACCCTGCACACTCTGTGAAGAGAACAGAGCATCTTGTCAGCTAAAAAATGGCAAACAATTGCAAATACAGGCAATTGCAAATACAGACAATTGCAAACACAGACAATTGCAAACTGCACCACTGTTTGAAAAGGAAAATGGACTCCTTTGCAATTGCCCTGGCTCGTGCAAACACACAAGCAATGTGTGTATGTGAAGGCTGAATGCATGGAACACACAGAACTGTGTGAGGAGGATACCTGTGAGCCCAAAACTGCTGGGAAAAGGGCAAAGAGAGCCACAGGAGCACCACAGATCTCAGCTGGCTTGCTCAGCCCCTCTGGAAACGCTCAGAGGCCCAGGTGATGCTCACAGCACCAACCCCAAGCAGAAAGGAACAGAAAGCTTCTTCAGCCAGTGCAGAGCGCGTTGATTTTGGCTGAGCTGCTGCAGAACATTTGATAAAGCCAATGTTTTGGCAAAAGCTTCAGGCTTCTCAATCCAAGTGAGGATTGTCCCACAGAAATGAAGGGATTGCCTGTTCTATTTTGGCCAAGTAGTTTGCAGGGTTGAGCATTAGTAATAGTTTGCATTAGTGACTGTCATCCCCATGGGGTTAACTCAGATTCCTCTGTGTTTTTAGAGCTTCCACTGCTCGGGCAGCAGCCTGGTGGATTTCCCTCCCGTTATTTAGATGTGTGCTCCGTTTCATTCCCAATTAAACCCATTTTGGAGAAGGGTTTGTGGAGGTGGTGCCGTCCACACCTGGCCAGAGCTGAAAATCTGAGCTGAAGTAAAGATGGAAGGCTTGGCAAAGACACCGCTTTCAAAATTTGAAAAAAAAAAACAAACTTGAAGATTTTGAAAATTCAAAAAAATTTTCTCTCTTTAAAAGACACCACTTTCAAAATTTGAAAAAAAAATTGAAAATGTAGAAAACTCAAAAAATTTTTCTCTCTTTGAAAGACACCACTTTCAAAATTTGAAAAGAAAATTGAAAGTTTTGAAAATTCAAAAAAATTTTCTCTCTTTGAAAGACACAGCTTTCAAAATTTGCAGTTTCAAAGCTCTGTTGTGGAGTGCAGCACATTGGTGTTTTTTTGATGGAGGTGCTGGCCCTGTGAGCCAGCTGCTGTTCAAGGTACGAGATTGGATTGGAATCCACTTCTGGACATGCATGATACAAAGCACAGGGGCAATTACACAACCAAGTTCTCACAGCATGCAGTAATACATTCAGTTTTGTAGAGGCTTACCTTAATTTATTTTAGTTTTTCCTTTTCTTCAGAATGTGGAGGGGTATTACCAGGAAAGGATCTCTCCGTGGCTGTTCTGACCTTGTATTCCTTCCTCAAGCATCTGCTCTTGGCCATTGTCAGAGATGGGATCAATCTGACCTAACATGACAAACTCTGCATACCTCAGGTAATTGCATATTTTCTTTTTTCTTCTGCTTGACAATGCTGGTGAATTGTCGAGTAGGATGGAGCCTTGATTTTGTCTGATGCTGTTAAATAAATAATATTAGTGAAGGAGAAGGGAATGGATTAAATTCAAGAGTCTTGGCACTACAACACCTCTACAGCATCATTTTCTGCATTAGGAGCACAACAGACATGCAAAAAATGATGTTGATGTTAAGGTAAGCCAGAATAGGCCTCAATTTTCTACAGAAGTTACACAGGCTCTCTGTTGCCTTGCTTTTTATTTAATCAGGAGTGCTTATTTTATTTTATTTTATTTTATTTTATTTTATTTTGTTTTATTTTGTTTTATTATTTTATTATTTTAATATATACATTATTTTATTTTTAAAATTTTATTTTATTATTTTATTTTTATTCTATTTTATTTTATTCTATTTTATGCTATTTTATTATTTTAATATATATTATTTTATTTTAATTTTATTCTATTTTATTTTATTTTATTATATTCTATTTCATTTTATTCTATTTTATTTTATTATTTTTAAAATTTTATTTCATTTTATTTTATTTCATTTTATTCTATTTTATTTTATTTTAATTTTAATCTTACCAGCTCAGCTAACAAGCCTTTCAGAGGAGGAAGCTGAAGGAAACAAAAACCACCTGAGCTGGCTGTGGGCACACTGGCAGTGCTGTGGGGAGCACAAATCTCCATTTTTGTCCCCAAAATTCTTGCCCAGGAGGTAACAGAGGTTTCAGTGGAGCTGGGTTGACTTTCCCCTGCAAGATTCCAGATGTGTGCAGGCACTCATGCCAGAAATACACAATAATTTGTAATTCCAGAAAATTCTATATGATGAAGGCTGTATTTGCATGTCTTCCCTATAGATCAGGTGTGGAACTCTGCATGTAAAGGCTTAGCTGCTTTGCTTTTCACACCAAAGTCTTGTAATGGAAATTTTTTAGATCCTTCTTCAGTTTTTGACGAATTTATGGCATCAGATATTAACTACTAGACTGTAATTTTCATTAATGACTTTTTAATAAAAAATGGAAAATCTGCAACATAAAGTTATTCGCATGAAGTGACCACTGAAGTCTAAACTTTTTTGTTTGCTACATTACAAATTTTCTCTATTTATCATTAAAAAGTTACCCTTTACTGAAAGAAAAGTGGTATATATTGTCTATATGAAACATATCTTAATATTGAAAATAAATGAAATATCTTTTCAATATATTGAAAAATATATTTTTTCAATATATTGAAAACAGCAATATATTTTTTCATTAGTTAAAATAAAATTATATTAATATTATAAACACATTTAATATTAATACCATAAACACATTTAAGACTTGAAATGTAAATATTCAAGAAAAAAAAGGAGGTTTCAGCTTTTCATTCATGAATACCAGAGAGCTAAACAAGACTACCCACACGCTGTATTTAATCTCATATTACCCAATTTGACAGCGGGGCATGAAAATATGAAGCATATATTCTGCAAATCTCGTGTTAACAGAGGCATCTCATGTATCATGGAGAAGTTCTGTATGTCTTTAAAGGAACAAATCCTGGGTGAGAGGTGTAGTAGAAAAACAAAAAAAAACAAAACAAAACAAAAAAAAACAAAAAAAAAAAAAAAAAAGTGCCAAAGCCGTAAGTGGAGAAATGCTTGGATGGAGTGGTAAAAGTGTATGAGAACAGAAGCCTGAACCAGAGAAAAAGGATTTAAAGCTCCCTTATGCCCTCAAGATAACTCTCTTAATGAAGAAAAAGTCCTCCATGAGTGGCAGAAATAATGAATTTTGGTTTTCAGCATCTCTTTCTCATGTGCTTTTTCCCATCTCTAATAAAGGGTGAGGTTATTAGCCACTCTCAGGGAAAGAAAAAGGAAACATCATAAGCTCAATTATTCGAGTGGTTTCTCACTGGGAAAAAGCAGAAATAAATGGCTGAAGCTGCTGCCCAAGGAGAGCAGAGCCAAAGCTAAGGGCACCCAGGAACCAAATAAAACATCCCAGGTAAAATTCTGCCCTTAACTTCACATTTCTGGCCTTTCACACCCTGTTTTTGCCTGCTCAAACAGGTATTTTTCTCCTCTCTCGGGGTAAGATGTGAAATTTTTACTAACTCTTTGTTTCTCCATTAGCCAAGGTTTCCTGGCTTGCTGGGCATGATAAAATAAACCTAAATTTACAAAGTGCCCCAGCTATGAGGACACCAGCTGTATCTGAGGGTGAAATATCAGAAGACTGCAGTGCTGGAGGAGAGGCTTAGCACATCGACTTTTCTGTTAAAAAAAAAATAAAAAAAGAAAAAAAATAGCACTTCTGATGATGCAGTGATAAAGCTAACATGGTTATGAAGGCAAGTGACTGCAGACTTTCCAAGCTTAAGGATTAAGGTTTTAGGTTAAGCAGCCCTTCTGGACAGAAAAGGGGAAGGATTAAAAATCAGAAGGAAGATCAGCTGTCCCTGCTCATAATATGGGCGATAGGTAAATTGGAAAAAAACTACGTTGGAATGTTTTGCCTTTGGAAATCCAGGGTGAAATGGACATGCCAGGCCACAGAGCAATGGAGTGAGCCCTCACAGGTTAAACCCCAGCTGTGTGATAAGGAGTTTCCACATGGCATGGGGCTAATCTGTTCACTGCAGTGATGCAGATGATCCCGTGGCCTGTTTGTTTTCTCTTCTCTTCTGTTTTGTTTTTTTTTTTTTTTTTTTTTTAATTTTTTCCCCCTTTGGGATAGTAGACTAGCATAATCCACAGATACGAATCTGCAGAACAAAAATTAAAGATTTGCTTCTCAACCAGTCAGGCGCATTTAGGGTTCCTCTCTGAGCTTCCAGCAAGGAGGGAAAGTTCCTTCAGGAGAGAAAGTGGAGGAAATCTGCCTGATCATTTGTGCCACGACCTTTTTCAGTGGCCAGAAGAGGACAAGTCAGGAATCTCTGTGGTGTGGGATGATTAACCATTCTTCTTTCTTCTGCTGCTCACACAAATATAACACCCCCCTGTTTTCTCCTAAACTTGGTTTGCAGAAACTTGAAATTTTTACAGAAACTGGTTTTATTTCCTTCCTAGAACTTTAAAAGGTATATTTATGTTTCACATGCCTTGTTGGTGTACAGGTGTTATAGAATGGGTTGTGGGGAAATGGGGGGTGTGGGACATCTTTCCTATCATCTCAAATATTTGCAGGAATAGAAAAATCGATGTCATTTGCACAGTGTTATAGAGAAAAAGAAAAAAAAAAAGAACAAAAACCTAAAACCAGGACCATTTAAATTTCTGTTATAAGACACAGTGAGCAAACTATGACTTTTGGGGAAAAAATATAGAATGCTACAAAAGGCTGAGTTATAATCAGCTCAGCAGAGGTCACAGCAGGCTGATCCAAGAGCCATCCTCACTGAGGTCCCAGCTCCACACAGCATTTAAATGCATGCCTAATTTTAATCACAATGAAGTCCTGCATGACCTTAATGTTCAGCAGTGCTGGAGGGAATTGGTGAAGCTCAGGTGGAGACGTGGTTTGGTGAGGGCTGGGAGCAGGAAGAAGAGAGAGCCCCTTGCTGTAGGTTCTCATTTGTGGGACTCAGGCAGGACCAAAGGCTGCAGTGTCAGTTCTGGAGCAGGAAATGTCCCCACAGAGCTGTGAGGCGGGAAACAGGGATAAGCAATTTGTAAGGAAGGTGTGGTGGGAGCTGGACAAGGTGTCCCACAGGTCAGCTGTGCACCCTCCTTCTCTCCGGGCCAGATCCCTTTGTGTTCCACAAGGACTTTAGGAATTTATTGTGGTCAATGTCTGATGGCTTCAGTGGGGGAAATTCAACTCCCGCTCTGCTTGTTTTGCAGAATGTGAGTCCAGACACACACTGCTATTTGATACAAGGTTGAATTTTACAGCCTGGTCCCTTTGCTGTCGTTCTTTTGATTTTAAGAATGTTGTTCTCCTGATGCAAATGGAAAAGTCCACCTTCCAATTAATGATAAAAGGGGGAGAGGATTTTTCTTTTGAGAACATCAGACCAGTGTCACAGACATTTTTTATAGAAATCTTTTTTTTGAGATTTGTTCATCTTCTGAGAAGCTGAGGTCTCAGAAGAAGAATGTAAACAATTGTTATCGGTTGTTGTGAAATGTAGCAAGTGCCTTGTAATTAGCTCATGTTCTGTGTTTACAATTAAGGGCTAATCACAAGAGCAAGCTCAGAGACAGATTCTCTAGACACAGAACTTTGTTATTCATTCTTTTCTATGCTATTCTTAGCTTAGCAGCTTCTACAACTTTTCTCTTTATTTTTTTTAGTATAGTTATAATGTATTATATATCATATATCAATAAATCCAGCCTTCTGATCATGAAACAAAATTCTCGTCCTTCTCTCACCCTAGAGACCTTCATCAAATCACTGTAATAGATCAGTACCCTAACAGTTTGGTTCCTCAGTCATATTCACTTTGATAGTACTAAACTATCAAAAGTGTCCTGATATCTATGTCTGGATTTTGCAGCTCTGCTGCTTCAAGAAAAGCATTGGAGTGATCACTTTTTTACTTTTGTAGTTATGTCAAATAAACTGAACTCAGGACAGATGAGGAAGCATCTTAGATGGGCTCCTAACATCAGTATTGTACTCACTGAGCCAAATTGTTTTAAACATTTTCATTGCTTTGTCAGGAGCACTCTGGTAGATGCAGTGATTTAAATGAGCCAACAAATACATCCAAAAGCCCAAGAAATCAGTGTATGAGAGCAACCATAATCAGAAAGGTGTATTCTCCTAGTGCAGTGCCCAGACTGACAAGTTTGGCCTCTCTGGACTCCTGGATGACTTTCCTGGGCAAACAACTCTGCTCTTCCACCCACGCCTGGGGGGAAAAAAGGCTCTCTGTGCTTCATTTGTGAAAGCCAGCGCGGTAAGGGCTATGGTGAGCCCCATAAAACAAATATTTTAGCTTGAGGATGAAGGAGGATCAGCATGGCTCACAGTTCACCACTGTTTTTGCTGTGATTCTGGCCGATGTGGCTGGCAGCACAGGGACTCCTTTATCAGTCCTGCTGCTTGGCCTCAGACAGAAAGTGTGTTCATGGCTCGAGCAGATGTTTCTGCTTTTAGGAATCAGCCGTTTCCTCTTTTCCAGAAGCACATGCCAGCAGAGTCAATATCTGGAAACCTGCTGCTTCACAGTAGGTCCAGAGTCTAAACTGGTACTTTACTAGAAAATGGTAATAAAGCAGTTTGAATTGCTTTTCATCCTTCATGCTCTTAATGGCTTTCAGGTTCATATGAGACCAATCAATTAATCCTGGTTCAGACCTAGAGGAATGGGATGTTTCCTACGCTCTGAACAGGAAAGAAACCCATAACAGAGATTACCAATCCACTTATTAAGACTTATGTTAGCAGTGTAGTCTAACAGAGCCTCCAGCTGGGGTTGGGACTACAGATTTGCAATCTTGTAAATGCCTAATGTTCACTAGTCATATGCTAATTAATTGCTAAATCACAAAAGGCAAATCATAATTATTGTTTCAGGTTAGCAATTCTCCCTGACCTGATTGCATGCTTGCTGTTTGGAAGAATTAATGAACGAGGCTCATTTAGGAACACTCACCTGTATAATCCACAGTATTGGCTCTGTTAGTTTTTGTTTCCAGGTGACGAAAAACACTTTTTGACCTGAATCTTGATCTGAACTGCTCTTGCATGGACTCTGCTACACTTCATCATTCTGCAAGGCCAGTCAAGTAGTGAGAGCTCACAGAGCTGAAGTGATAATTGCCCTGGTCTTGCAAACATTTTCAGGGGGGAATGTGTCACACTGTGGCCAACAACACTTGGCTAGGTTTGTGCAGTCTGGGGCACTTGAAGTTTCCCATTTCAGGACTTCTTTCTGGAGGCAACTGGGCCACTTGTATATCAAGCCCAAGGTTTTCTAGCTTCTTTCCTTATTTGTCCCATGTAATGCCAGCACTTGGTAAAAACTTTCTTGCTGAAGTTGCTGGTGAACAGAGGCACAGGAATTGCTAAGTGCCCTTCCAAAAATCCCATGAAGATGAGAAGCAAAACTCCCGTTGATCTCAGGCACACAGAGTCAAACTTGTATTTACAAAAAAAGAAAAATAGTGTTAATGGCATATTTGAAGACTGATCAAAGAAAGCTTCTCCTGTTCTTTTGTCACGTGATCCCAAAACTGCCCGTGAAGGGAGTCAAGGGGTTATCAGGAAGATTTCTGGCTGACAGTCAGGCACATTCACATGTGAGGGCTGGCTGACGTGGCTGGAGTCATGAGGATGCAGAGGATACTGCCTTGGCTCTGAAAGCTCTTACTCAGCTTGCTATCTAAAACTGTCCCAACCCATCGAGCCTGATGTGTTTAGATCCCTTCCAATCGTTATCTGTTACTGGTGTGGTGAGAAGGTTGACCTGGCAGCTCTGAAATGACAGTCTAGAAATTGGAGTAATTTCCTCGCTGGGATAAGGTGGCTCTGGCAGCCCTGAGAGTAACCGTGCAGGAGGGATCAGGCTGCTGCATAAATCCCTACTCTGAGGTGATCTCACCAACAACCAGATGCTGATCTGCTCACTGTTACTACTCATATCTGAAGGATTTTGATGGTAGCCCTGAGCCAGCCAAACCCCAGGGCTGCTGCTCCCTGCTGCCCTGTGTTCTCTGGTTCAAACTGGGGCTGCAGAGGAGCAACCCTGGGCAAGAGCAGCTGCACGGGTTCCTGGTGGACAAAAAAAAAAAAAAAAGCAAGAGGAAAAGAGGGCAGGAGATGACACAGGAACATTGGGAGAATTTTTAGCAAGCAAGAAGCTGCTGCAGATGGAGAGGCATTCCCTCCACCGTGCTGTAACTCTAGCCAGCCAGCCAAGCAGCACAGCAGACACTCAGCAGCACTGGCCCCAGCCCAAGTCCCTGTGCCAGGCTCCAGGCACACCTGTTGGGCAGATTCCTTTCACCCAGCTTTCAGACAGTGTTTTAAAGGTGGCTGGTGAGATGTGCCTTAGCCTGCTGCAGTGCTGCAGTCCTCACTCATCACACCTCGATGCACACTCATCACGCACCCCAGGCTGGGGTGTCCCAGACTGGCAGAGAGAGCTGCCACCTGTGGAGTGATCCACCTGCCTGGGGGAACAGGAAGAGCTCAGGGAGCCTGGAGTAGCCTTGGCTTTTGCCAGCACCGAAGAAGGGAGATGTGGAGATGCACAGCAAGCTGGAATACTACTTCTTTATTTGTCCTCACTAGTGCCTTTGGTGCTCCGAACACCATCATCCATCCATCCATCCATCCATCCATCCATCCATCCATCCATCCATCCATCATCCATCCATCCATCCATCCATGCATCCATCCATCCATCCATCATCCATCCATCTCCCATCCATCCATCCATCCATCTCCCATCCATCCATCCATCCATCCATCCATCCATCCATCCATCCATCCATCTCCCATCCATCCATCTCCCATCCATCCATCCATCCATCCATCCATCCATCCATCCATCATCCATCCATCCATCCATCCATCCATCCATCCATCCATCCATCCATCCATCTCCCATCCATCCATCATCCATCCATCCATCCATCATCCATCCATCCATCCATCCATGCATCCATCCATCCATCATCCATCCATCTCCCATCCATCCATCCATCCATCCATCCATCCATCCATCCATCCATCATCCATCCATCCATCCATCCATCCATCCATCCATCCATCCATCTCCCATCCATCCATCTCCCATCCATCCATCCATCCATCCATCCATCCATCCATCCATCCATCATCCATCCATCCATCCATCCATCCATCCATCCATCCATCCATCCATCATCCATCCATCTCCCATCCATCCATCATCCATCCATGCATCCATCCATCCATTATCCATCCATCCATCCATCCATCCATCCATCCATCCATCCATCCATCTATCCATCCATCCATCATCCATCCATGCATCCATCCATCCATTATCCATCCATCCATCCATCCATCCATCCATCCATCCATCCATCCATCACCCATCCATCATCCATCCATCCATCCATCCATCCATCCATCCATCCATCCATCCATCCATTATCCATCCATGGATGGATGGATGGATGGATGGATAATGGATGGATCGATGGATGGACGGGTGATGGATGGATGGATGGATGGATGGATGGATGGATGGATGGATGGATGGATGGATGGATGAATGGATGGAAAGATGGATGGATGGATGGATGGATGGATGGATGGATGGATGGATGGATGGATAATGGATGGATGGATGGATGGATGGATGGATGGATGGATGGATGGATGGATGGATAATGGATGGATGGATGGGAGATGGATGGATGATGGATGGATGGATAATGGATGGATGGATGGATAATGGATGGATGGATGGATGGATGGATGGATGGATGGATGGATGATGGATGGATGGATGATGGATGGATGGATGGATCGATGGATGGACGGGTGATGGATGGATGGATGGATGGATGGATGGATGGATGGATGGATGGATGGATGATGGATGGATGATGGATGATGGATGGATGGATGGATGGAATGATGGATGGATGGATGATGGATGATGGATGGATGGATGGATGGATGGATGGATGGATGGATGGATGCATGGATGGATGATGGATGGGTGGATGGATGGATGGATGGATGGATGGATGGATGGATGGATGGATGGATGGATGGAAAGATGGATGCATGGATGGATGGATAGATGGATGGATGGATGTATGTGCCCTGCAGGAACACAATGAATTATGCTCTCCTAAAGGGCTTCCAGGACCTTTTGGACGTGCATCCCTCTGGGATGTGAGGTTGGGGCAGTGGATGGAAGTGGATGAGGGCATGTCCTCCCTGTGAAATGCAGCTTGCCTGCCCTCTCTGCTGTTCCTCCCTTGAACTTAGACTTCCTTAAAATTAGAGTCTGGAAATAGGAGTTGGGTTAAACTTGTGATGAATTTCTTGATTAAGGGAGGACAAGTATCTGCAGGTAGAATAGGAAAAACTGCAGCAGATATCTGAAAGAACACAGGCTACACTGCCTTTTAGGCTAGGTGTGACATCTCTGCAGACCCATTTTCTTGTCACATGATGCAAGATTAAGAAAATTATATGCTTCTCTTCCTCCTGTTCTTTTGGTTTGTCTGTTTTTCATGTTTAGAAAGAAATATGGATGGTGTGTGCCTTAGTTTTTCAACAGTAATTTCCAGGTTTGCCCTAGTACTTTTATTCCAGTGCAGACAATTAAATTGCTTTCTCAAGTAATCGTAATCTCTGAATAATCTCTGCACTGCTGGAAAATCCACTGGGCAGTTTTAGTAGAAAGTGCTCACAGCAACTAACATTTTCATGTCAACTTCTGGTTGAGGATCATGTCTTTTGAAAAACCTCAAGAAAAAGTGTAGACAGGGAGGACTCCACATACAAAAGTTGGTTTATTCCACCCCAATATACAGATAAAACTGCTCCAAGTGCTGTTCCTGCAGCCAAGTTGGAGTTGTTTTCTGCAAACCCAGAGATAAAGCCACAATTCTTGCAATATGAGGCAACTCACACATAGTGATGGCTGAGGCTCAGAGCTGCTTCATTTCAGGCATCCCCATGTGACAGCACACCAAGAACAGGGAGAGTTTTGGAGCTTCAACCTCTCCCCAGGAAACTTTAGAGTAGTTAAGAAACAGCCTTAAACTTCTCTCCTGATTGTGATCCAGCTGAGTCCTTGATTCTAACCCAAATTAACAGGGGTAGAACTGGCTCTAAAGCATTTGGGTTGAATGTTGTTATGTTGCACCAGCACCCTTTGTCTCCCCGTGGTTTTTTCAGAGCAGTGGCTGTTCTTTCACGCAGAGAACACAATGTCTGTGTAGGCCTGGCTGTGGTGGAGCAGCACAGGTCTCACTCTTTCCCTCAGCAAAGTCATGTGTGAGATGTTTACTCTGAGCAGCGCTCAAGGGCAGCGCTAAATTATTTTTGTAACAGTCCTGTTTAGGCAGAGAGGTTGGTGACAGCCATAATTTATTCGTGGTGCTCTGCAGCTCTGCATAGCCCGTCACACCACAGGCCTGCAGCAACTGGAAGTAGTTATTTTCCCAGGAAAGTGCAGAGACCAAAACTGATTGCACACAGCCACACACAGCAATCTGCTTGTGCTTAAAGGAAGATAATGCACATCAGCAAGAGGGAGCTGGAGATGGAGGAGACTTCTTGTTTTCCTCGTGGCTTGTCCTCTCTCTCAGCTCTCCTCACATGGGTGTGTGTGCTCAGCTTCATGAGACGATGTTTACAGAGAGCAGAGATTATTTTCATCCATCCCTGCTGGTGTTCACAGCTAATGCACTCACAGAGTGAGCATTTAAGTCTCCACGACTCCTAAGAAAAGACATGGAGATAAAACCAGGTCTGCTCCTCAGGCAGCTGAGCTCCACATCACATCTGCTCTCATTAGGTTCAAATTTGGCTATGCTGAGCACATGCCACCATCACTGCCATTGCCATGGCAACCCGTGGCAGCATCAGACTATCCCAGCCATGTGGCAGGAGGTCAGGCTGAAAGGAAACCTGGGCTGGAATCGGCCAACAAAACAGCCACCAGCAAAGTAAATTTGCTTTTTGTGCAGATATTCCCTTCCTCAAGCCTGCCTGAATGGAAAAGCTGCTCTCCAGGGATTTGTCTGCTGCTTTGGGCTTCAGGCTGCCCATTCTCCTGCCTAAGGCTGGAGTGCTGGTTCCCACAGGGTTTTTTTTGGGGGAGGATGTGGTGTCATTCTGCATGGCTTCCACCAAATAAAAAAAAAAAAAAATAAAAGGGAATCTTTGGGAGCCAGGCACCCAGCTTCATATGATTTGTGGGAGTCATCCTCTCTGTTCTGGTGATGGAATGCCATAAATTGTGTACTTTATTTTTTATAAAGTTGCCTGTTCTTCTATTCAAAGAGAGGGGGGATGAAAAAAAGCTTTGAGATTGAAAGGATTTATGGATAGTTTGAGACCATGTTAACTTTTAAGAACATCTGGACTAAACAGAGGCTAAACAACAGTACAAGAAATTCAAAATTAGGGTTGTTATTCCTGTTCACGGAGTCCTGAAGTCAGTAAATGTTCTTCCTCTGACTCCAGTGTATTTTATCAAGACCTCCAACAATCACAGTGTCCCGATTCTTCTCCATTAGAGACAAGAAAAGCAACAAGAGTATCACCATTTGTTACATCCAAACAATTTCTCAGAGCATGCAAGCCAGGGGTTTATTATGCCACAATCTACAACAAGTTTTGGAAAACTTACCTAGCAACATTTTCTTATTAGCTACTCCATGAATGTCCAAATATATGAGTTAATGTTCTGTCATCGTAAATATGGGGATAATCACTTTTGAAGAGAATGCTGGGTCAGTTTCCATTTCAAGAATTAAAGCAGAAGTTAATTAATTAGCATATTTCACATATTTGTAGTATAGGTTACACTAAAATGAACAAGAGAGAGCAAAGTCTTCAATGACATAAATGAGGAGTTAAGATGGCAAACACATGTTTGGGGTCCTTAAAATCCTGTCATTCCTTGGCAGCCCTTCACTTCTGCTACCATGTCCCACTGAAATGAGAGTGCATGGAAAATTATGGAAGAAACAGTAATTACTGTGGCCATACCCACTCTGTATATGCATTTTTTTAAAGAGCCAAGCAGAAAACCACAAAGATGCCCAACAGTCATTGAGAAAAAACACCCAACATTATTTGATTTGCAAACCACAGATACCAACAGAATGTGTTCCCTTTGATTCTTTCTGCATTTGTAATTGGAAAGGAGAAAAAAAAAAGGAAAATAAACTGCTGCATAAGATCTTTCTGACGTACATTTCTCCAAAAGCCACACTTACTCTTTATCAGCCTGCATTTTGTGTAAAATAGAATTAGTGTTGTTCAGCATTAGATAAAATTTTATTAATGCCAAGATGGGAGGAAAGTATGTTTATTTATTCATTAGTGCAGTCTGTTGTCAAAATTTTAATGTCGCTCTGTTCTCTAAAACCCCAGTAGCCTAAATATGTAAGATAATAAGTAGATAGAGATTAACAAAATAATTTGGCTCTGGAGGCCATCTGATGGTTCAACATCTTACTCAGTTAGGTCAGTTTGCTCCAAGTCTTGACAAGTCGAATTTTAAAACCAAGAGGAAAGGTCCCATGAGAACCCAGGGCCTCTGTTCCAGTGTTTAGCTGCCCACCCTGTGGGTTTTTCTTTTTCTCCAGGTGTAGGCAAAACTCATCTTGCTGCATTGCCTTTTACCCTGCTGCTGTGCAGCTCTAAGGGGAGCCTGGCTCCATCCTCCCTCTGCTTCCTAAAGGGCTGAAATCTGCAATTTCAGATGGCAGATTGCAGATTTCTTTAGTCAGATTTCTCATACCAAGACTCAAAAATTAAGGTAAAACTGAGCCACAGGAGGGTTCTGGCAGGAAAAATTTTATGGAAAAGTCACTTGATGAGACTGTTTGCATGTGGGGAGATCCTGGAAACTCCACTTGGAACTGGCCTCTGTGCTGGGCTCTGAGGAGGAACTGCAGCTGTGAGCACAGAAATGTTATTCAGGGATGGACAGACAATAAATAGAGCAGAGGGGAGATGAGGAGCTGGAGCTGTGACCCCATTACTCACAGAGGAGCGAGGGGGTCCTGGTGATCGTGCAAGCCATTTGAGTTTTCCTCCTGGAATGCTGCATTGAGCTGCCAGGTTTATAAATTCCACATTCGAGGAAAAGGTAGATGGGCCCTGCACACCCACAAATGTCAGATGACCCTTCCCTCCCATCTTTATGACAAAGGTACTACTCAAAATGTTTATTGGCTTTATTAATATGTCAAATAATATTAATGGCATCACTAATATGGCTTGGCCCAAGTGTGATTGAACAACTCTGGGCAGCTCTCTCAGAGCACCTGTAAGCAAGTCTAGAAGATTCCTATTGGAATTGGCTCTCTGCAGCAAGGAATCTTGTAATAAGCTGCCAGTGCCATTAGAATGCTAGAATTAATGAATTCCTCTGTTGGATTTTTTTTTGTTGGTTTTTTTGGGTTTTTTGGTGTTTTTTTTGGGTCTTTTTTTTTTTTTTTGTTTTGTTTTGTTTTGTTTTGTTTTTTGCTGTTGCTTTTTTTAAAGTTTTTAGGGATTTTTTAATTCTCTCACCTGAGGAAGAGTCAAAGAGGATGTTTGTCCTGCATCCACAATCAGACCCATCAGACATGGGAGGTGGAGGGCAGCGCCTTGAGCTGAGAGCAGGAGGGGACAGCGAGCAGGACCAAGGTCTGACAACCCCAATCTGTGTCACACCTTGGGTCCTGCTGGCTGCATCCGCCTTTGCCTGGGTGTAAAAAACATCTCCTGCAGCACTCAGGAGATGCATTCTTCAGGAGAAATGTGCCTCACTCTGAGCTGCAGAGAGGAATCTCTTTGTTGCTGCCAAATTAGAGACCTCTGCCTGAACGTTGCAGTTTCTCCCTGCAAATTTGTTTTTTGTTTTTTTGGGGGTTTTTTGAGAGAAGAGTCCAAATAGTTCAGCAGCTCAAATGTATGCATCTAAATAACAAAGTCCTGTTAGCTGAAGGGCAGCCAGTGGGTGAGGAGATGTTCTGTTTCCTCTGGATATGTTTGCACATATTTTTTCGGCATTAAATGCTAATAGAAGTGCTGAGCTTAGATTCTAATAATCTCTTGCAGGGGTTGTTTTAGTTATTATATTTATCATCTTCATGGAATTAGGCAAAAAAAAAAATAAAAACAGACCTTGCTCTCCTGCCTTCCTTCACCCCCATCCAAAAGCATTTTTCCTTTTAGCTCAACTTTTTCTGTAGATCCTATTTGCTATTTATACTTACCTCCACATTTTGGAGGAGTTTTTTAGGGCATATTTGCTGGACTGGAGACATAATTTCTCTCTGTGCATTGAGCTTGCTTCTGCCCACTACAAAGAAAAGATGTTTCCAAATATACCGAAAGTAGATTATTTCATGTTTGGTCCTGTTTCTAAACACTACAAGTGCAAGAAAACCAATTTGATGGTAGAGCCAGGGACAGAGTCTATTGAGGTAAAGGACTTTAGAATGAGTGAGTGACTTTAAATGGATGGAGGAACAATGAGTGTCAGACACTGTATGAGTCTAAGTTCAATATGATGATGCTAAATGATGCAGAGGGAGTATTTAGTTGGTCAGATGCAAGTGAGTTTATTTCATTATGAAAGATAAAATTCACTTTCTGGTCCTTGAAGACCACACTCAACCATGAAACCCAGTTGCAGCTCCCAGGGCTGGACACTTCATTCACCTGCTTGCTTAGGACTTGGATATATAATTGGTGGAGTTTTGCTTTCACAAAATTGCAGTGGCCCAAGTCACACCATCCTCCTTTGCTTGGCAGGACGCTTCAAGATCTCCATAAAAATGTGAGTTTGAAGCAGGCAGCAGAGAGCCCCGGAGCAATGCTGCCCATGCCGGCTTCCCAGCGTGGGGCATCGCTCAGAACCAGGGATAACAGTGGGCAGGAGGCGCAGATCCTCGCTGGAAGCTCCCTGCCGCCCTCCCAGCCCTCAAACAGCTTCACACCAAACCAAACCCTGCTCCTTCTCCCTGCTCGCCTCACCCTCATTGTTCCTCCGTGGCCTGAGGCATCACTAAGGAGCTCAGGGTGTTCCTTTCTGCCCACAAATCCTCTGAATCCTGCAGCAGCTCCTCCGCGGCCCAGCCCGGCTTCCTCCTGGCCTGGCTGATCCTGAGAGCAAACAAAAGCCACCTGCCAAGCACGCACATCCTGCTCAGGGGTCCTCCTCATCCTGGAGCTTTGTCTCCTCAATCCCATCCCCTGTGCTTCTTTAGATGCCTGCATTGATACCTGGCTCCCTTTTGTTCTGGCTCCGGGAAAATTCCACAGCCTGGAGCCTGCCCTCAGCGCGGGCTTAGCGGGGCCTCATCCTTCCCGTCAGAATTACCGATGCTCCCACACAAATGGAAGATGTTTAAGTTAATGATCTCCCATTGTTAACCATGTGTCACCACCCCCCAATGTGCAATCTCGGTTTAAAACTGTGGTGAAAACACGGCCGAGAGGGATAATTGGCGACTTTCGGGGCTGGGCTTCCAGTCTGTCAAAGAAAGTCCTGCATTTTCAAGCAGAATTAATAAAAACCTCGAGCCATTTCCAGATACGCAGCTATGCCAGTAGACTCCGGTTTACATTTGACTTCAGAGGTTTTCTGATTTGACTAAAGGTCACACAGTTAAGTTAATAGCTAATAATCTATATATGTAGTTTAAAAGAGGCTTTTAACAAATACCTAGATGAAGATGATAAAGCATCTTCAAGAAAGTTAATTAGGTCTCTGTCTTCAAAGCTGATTTTCTAGTATTTTGGTGTATCATCGCTGGAAAGTGTCTTGGAAACCCCTTCATATCTTCCATAGCTAAATAAATATTATGGCTTTCAAAAGCTATTTGAGGCTGGGATAACCAAGATGAATTTGGAGTGCACCTTGGAATTTACTTATTAAATCTCATCAAGTTCCCTTCTCTCTACTGAGCTCAGTTCATTCCTTCATGTCTTTTAAATGTTTTCCTTTTTTTTTTTTTTTTTTTCTTTCTTCCTAAATTAATCTTTTGGACAAACTTTTGGAGCGCAAATGATTCAAAATCCCCACCGTGAGTTTTTTCAAAATTGCACAGCGTTGCCCAAATGATGCTTTCATTGAAGTAAGTGGTAAAAAAAACGCCAATCTGTTTCAAGAGAAGCCAGCACAAGAGTCCTTATGAAAATGCCACCTTTATTACTTTAAAAAGGAGGGGAAGTTTGAAAGGACTAACTGAGGAAATTCAATGCCCAAATCCCATTGTAATTCAATAGGAATGGGGCGCCAAATTCCCTTAGGCTGCTTTGCAAATTCTCTCCCAACAATGGGTGGCAATCCACTGCCATTATGAGCCGCCCATTCTGCGGTGTCACAGGGTCAAGGTGATCGCTGGGTGGTGTTACCTGGCCCACGGCTGAAACAATGCCGTGGAAATGTGGTGTTTTCACCCAGAAACAAATTCATCTGGGCGAGCCCAGACCCAGCTGGAGGCTGAGGATGGGTGGTTGCGTTTTGGAGGGTCATTGGGTACCTCCAGCATGATTCAACCTCTGAGCCCTGGAGAGAGAAACGGGACAAGGAACATGCAGGCAAGATCACAAAGACTTGGAGCATTTGTTTAAGAAGTCACCCCAAAGATCAAGTACTGTTTTTTGAGGTTGTTTTCCAGATGGAGTAAAGGCAGTACTGCAGCTCCTTCCTCTGCCACCCCTCCCTGGGGTACCTGGGCCAAGAGGTGCCAAACCCTCCTCTCTGCTTGCCACGGGATGGAAAAAGCATTCCTGCTTTTTGCAGAGGTTTGGGAAGCAGCATCCAGGAGTGGCAGAGCCTCCACCCTATGCTCAGAACTCCCACAGCTCTTGGCCCCAAGGTGCCTGCAGTGAATTCTTCATTTCCAGCCTGGTGCTCCAGCTCCCTCTAATGCTCTGCCTGCGTGTGAGAATGTTCACCCCCAAGAGCAGAGGGGTGCAAACAAGTCCTCTGGGGCCAACAATGTCACCCAGGTTTATGAATTCGAACATGAAGTTTTAATTTCTTCAATGGAAAAAAGGGCAACGATGGTTCCCACACAAGAAATCCAATTTTACCCAGGCAATTTTTACCCAGATTTGTTAATTCTTCTTTCCTCTTCAAAAGGAGACCCCTGCCCCAAAAATTAAAATAAAACCATGTTCAGCACTTTCAGCCATTGCTAATATTGGTCATGGGTTAGACCAATAGGTTATAGGGTTGCTTTCACTGTGTGGATTTATTCCACATACCTTTAGCCTCTCAGAAGTTTGGGGTTTTGTTTCATAGACGAGACAGAAGAAGTGTTTTGTTTTGATAACTCAACTTTTTAACCAGTTACATAATTTTTTATATTTAGATGAACTCCGTTCTTTTAAGCTCAAAGCCACCTACCAGAGAGCAGGGAAAACAACCCAAGAGTGCTGTGAGAGAACATTTATTTCAAGTGGACTCATCCAGTTCCCTTCAGAGCCGTGTTCCTCATGCCTAAATTATATCTTGTGGTGCTGTTTTTAGCAGGCAGGTTCTTAGATTGTGTAGGATTTGGGTTTATTGACGGAGCCAGCCAGTCTGCAGGCACTGTTTCTTAAACAGTTTTCAGAGGGGAAAAAAAGAGATTTCCAGTCTGTTGGTATTATCTACAGCAAGGCAGGCTGCTGTCACATGTAAGGAGGAGTGTGCACTGTGCATCACAGGGGCATGGTTTCCCTTTGGCAGTGAGAGTTCAGGGGAGGTCCCAGAGAGCGCCCAGGAAAACCCACAGAGTTGACAACGTCTTGATTGAGGGCAGGTTTGTTGCTTGTGTTTCAATTATTTATAGTTCAGGTTTCCTGAAATTAAATATACAAGCTCTTATGATACCACAATAATCTCCTCTATGTGTATACATATATATACATGTGTATATATATGTATACATGTGTATATATATACATGTATACATATATACATATATACATATATACATATATATACATGTATATATATATGTGTATATACATACATATACATATATATTACATATATATACACATATATATAAAATATAGGTTATAATAATCTTATTATCTAGAAATAATTTTTTAAAATATAGGTATATATAATATATAATAATGCCACAATAATCTCCTCTATGTGTGTATATATATATATATATACATATATATGTATTCAAGTATATGTATACATATATACATATAAAATATATAATATATACATATATATGCACATATATGTATACATATATATGCATATATATATTTATATATAAAATATAGATTATAATAATATAATTATCTAGAAATAAATTTATAGATATATATGTATATATATATTAAAAAAAATCAAATTACTCATGCTGTACTTGCTGTGGTAACTCTGATGAAGAGCCACTTCTGAAGTCTAAGTCAAGATAACTGAAGTCACACTGAAGTGGTGTGTGGAAGATGTTATCACGGCTTGCTTCTGAGGACAGGCTATAATTCTGAGCGCTGCAGGTTTTTTAGGTGGGCACATCACAGCTCAGAGAGGATCCCATATCTGAGCTAATTTAATGTCACACAAAACGAGAACCAAGGACAGCCATACATGTTTTTTTCTGTAAAAGCTGCTTACAAACAAATATTTGAGGCTCATTCTTCCTCCTAGCACTTAGGAGGTGGGCAGAAGTCTTAATTCTTCTCTTTGGTTTTGTTTCTGAAAGAATATTTTTCTAGAGTGAGTAAGACCACCTCCCAGTAGTTGCTTTCCTTTTTGTCCTCGGGCTATTGAGAGCTTCTGTGCGTGCAGCTATTCCAAATGAACTCCATGCAGGAATGTTTTTCTTAAGAATAAGCACTCATTTTCATAGGTTGCTCTAGCCCAGTTTGAGACCAGCAAGGCATCCCCGCCAGTGAAATCCAGGAAATCAGTGCCTGAGAGGCCAATCCCTCACCCTCTGCTTTCCAAACACAGGGAGCAAGGAGCGGCTGCCACAGAGATGCTCATCTTCCAGAGAGTCCCCCTGCCCACACCACAGAAGGCTCCAGGTGGTCAAAAAAAAAAAATAAATGCCCAAAAGAAAAACCCAAAAACCAAAAAACAAACAAGCAAAAAACGCCCCAAAACAAAAAAAAAAAAAAGCCAAAACCAGTCCAAACCAAACCTACCAACCAACCAACCAACCAAAAAAAACGAACCAAAAAACGTCCTAAAAAAAAATCAAAAAACCCAACAAAAATTCCTAACAAAACCCCCAAAAAACTCCCCCAAACCAACCAAAAAACCCCCAAACCCCAAAACTAAAACCTAAACAAAACAAAAAATAAAACAAGCGAACCCCACAACACTCCCCCCCCAAAACAAAACAAAAACCAAAACACAAAGAAACAAACAAAACCTAAAAACCCAACACCACAAAAACCAAACTGGACCAAAGAAAAAAAAAAAAAACAAACCCAAAAAAACCCTACCACCAACAACAAAAAAACCCCTAAACCACTCAAAATTCCCAGTCTGGCAATCATTGAGCATCAGGACCTTGGCAAATTACACCAAGCAACTTTTTCCCCTTTAGGCGGCTGCTAAAGGGTGCATTCTTCCCCAAAGGTGGAGCCACAAGGAGACACAAAGGAAAGAGGTCTGCCAGTGGGTGAGTGTGGCTTCTCCCACATTTTTATTGGTAAGCTTTCCTGAAAAATCTGTGATCATGCCCCAAGAGTCGATCAGGCAGGTGTTTAATCAAAATAACCCACATGAATTGGGCTGTCCTTCTACCTGTGCTTTCTACCAGCTCCCACAGAGATGCTAAGGGCATCTTTTATTAACTCCTTCAGTGCTTTGCAGTCAGTGAGCCACAGAGACTTGCTGAAATGAACATGTCAGTGATTAATTAGTGGTAATCATATACCATCCTTTCAGACATTTTTGATTTTGTATTAGACTGACAGCTGTATACATATATTGTTATATTGTGCTTTGTATTTATGTTATTCACCAGTAATGCCAAAGAGAATATGAAAATATGCTTCAAGTAATTCAAAACTGAATCTAGGGCTCTCAATTAATCTGTTTATGCCATTTGAGGACAAGCAAGCAAAATCCTGAAGAGAGTGAAGTGTACATTTATTAATTTTTTTTTTTTTTTGGGTGGGGGGGGGGTGCAGTTGTTCATAAATGAATCCCTGCTGGTGGTGCACAGTCAGTTTCTTTTCTTTGTGTTTCCTTTTTGATGCCACATAGATTCTAAAAAACCATTATCCTAGTAAGGCTGCATTCTGGACAAGAACCACTGCAATTTCCAATCAGCAGCGTCACGAGACACTTCCTATCAGCAGAATCACCAGGCTTATTGAAAGTGTCATATGTTTTAAAATATTGCTCGCCCACACTGGCCTTGACTTGTTCTGTTTTTTCTGCTATCAGTAATCTCTGAAGGTCTTTTCACGGTGCTGCAGTCTGTTGGAGTAGATACACCAAGCATTTCTCCTCTGAACAGACTGGGTAATTAACCTTTCATAAGTGTCCTCCCAGAAGGCTTCCTTGTCCTTCTCCATGGCCACTCAAACACCCAGACAAAACAGAAATTCCCTGCTTTCCGAGGGCTCAGCAATATGGTTTTCTGCAGGGAGGCTGAGAGAAGGAGCTGAAGTGCATATGGAAACCAGGATGTCCAAATATCCTGGGCATAAGCTGGGAGTTTCCACTGCTACTATCAAGCAGAAAACCTCTGTGATCAGAGCTTTCAGTGAGAGCACTGGCAAGGCTGGAAGGTTCTCTTAATCATCCTTTGTCCTTGGCAATTTTTTTCTTTGTGCTTTGCACATGGGTATTGCAGCACACAAGGGCAAGCACAGTTGCTTGTTTTGCTTCTTTCACCTCAGGGGATTCCAGGAGTCTATCCCAACAGGTTCTCCTTTAAATCCACAACCTGAATTGCACATTACCTGTTCAGACAGAAGAAACTAGCAAATTCCCTAACCAGTCATTTACCTGATATCCTCCCCCATATTTCTCCTCTAATTTTGTCATGCTTCACATCCCTCTCGCTCAGTTTTGCTTTTTGCCTGCTCTGCCACGTAGAAGAAAGTATCAGGAACTGGTGGAAGGTGACAGACTCGCAGGCTTGCCTACCTGCTCTTGCACGTGGCTGAAATTGTCATGATGCTGCCTTCCTCCCGTGTGTCTGTGCCTCCTGCTTCCCTTAATATATTTATTTTGCTGCTCGTGGCAAATTTCCACCTTGTTTGGGCACAGGGAAGAGGGGAAGGAATCCCAGAGGTTATTCCCTTCCTTCCTCAGAAACAGGAGACTTCGTTCAAGGGCTGCTTTGCTGCTTTGCCAAGTAAAGCCTTAAATGCACCTCTTTTCTTCTCCTGCCCACCAGCTTGCAAAAAGTCCTTCCCTCTTTTTTTTTTTTGTCCCCATATGCTGGGAGCTACTTGCAAAAAACTGAACAGCTCCAACAGGGAAAAAAAAAATAAAATAAATCAAGGCTGTGATTTGATGTACACTGGCTTCTTCCAAAAAGGGCAATTTGTTCATAGTTTGTCCTTTACCTCTCACTCCTGCCCACTCAGTCAAGTTTGTTACAGCTGAACTGAAAGAGGAAAATTATCTCGTTTTAAAACACCCTTGTTTTGGTTTGGTTTTCGAGGGTGCTTTTGTGTGTTTTGTTTTGTTTGTTTTACCCTTAAGCCTGCAAGCAGTTGTAATAACACAACTGGGCAAGCAGCGAGAAGAGAAGAGAAGAAAGATGGGTGAGAGTCATGCCAGAGCTGCAAATGGACAAAAAGTTCACTGAGCTGTGGCTCTAGGCAGCCCCACCTCAAACACCCCATGGTTCTGGGGAGAGACAATTGTCCAAAAGGTTCACAGAAGAAAGTAAAATCATTAATTAATCCATTAGTTCCTCCTGAGTCTAAGCCCCCCCGCTTAAAAAACCCAAAATATCTCAAATGGAAAACAAACTAACAATCCTTTCTTAGCTTGGGAAAAATATAACAGACACTCTGAAATTTCAGATAGCATGTTTTGGATTGAATAAAAAGTTCTGTGCAATCTGGAGAAGTCTGTATTTTTTTTTTCATCCTCTCTGGAGTTTTTGAAAGGCAGCTATGTTATCAAACAGATATGCTACTCTGTGCTCAGCAAGCCTGCATGCCCTGAACTGCTCCAGGTCCCCTCAAATGGAGTGCAGAAGCAGAGTGGAAATTATTGGCTCAATGAACATCACTCGGGTCAGATCTGACATCCACCTGTGTCAGAGAAGTCTAACGTTACAAAGCTGGAGCAGAATCCTGGCAGTCTGAGGCTTTGAATTAACCAAAATGCATCCAGAACGACCAGCCCACAGTGCTAACACACAAACATAACGAAAAATTTTTTTTTGCCTTCCAAAGGAGCATAGCTGTGATTAGAAGGAAATGGCATTTCATGAGCTATTCACCTGAATCCATGGGCATTCCCTGCACTTCTTCCCAAAGCAGGAACATCCCCCCAGCAGGATCAATGCTTTGTAATTTTATCCCAAATTCTGACGGCCAGTAAGGAAACTGACTTTACACTAGATGTACGAAAAGGTGGTTTTGGTCGTGTTGGGTCATTCCTTACTTCTTGTAAAGTTGTTTAGCTCAGAGGTGTTTTGTTGTGTTTTTTAAATTTGTTTTGTGTTCCGTTTGGTTTTGTCTTGAGATTTTTTTTTTGTTGTTTTGGTTGTTTGGGTTTGATTTGTGTTTGTTTTAATTTTTTTTAATCACCAAAGAGATGAGCCTTAGTAATCAGGAAGCCTCCCTGCTTTTCTCTACAAAAACCCTAAATCACATACCCTAAACACCACTCTGTTCCAGGCTTTCCAAGGACTTCGCAAACACCTTATCTGCAGAAGCCTCTGGCGCCGTGCCCGAATGGGAGGCAAAGTGTAGTTTTTTAACACAGTTCTGGCTGCTCAGTGAAAACAGGATACTGCCTCTCTCCGTCAGTGTTTTCCACATCTTTCCTGGTGCTGCTGGCAGTGTGAAGTGCAGGTCATTCCCTTTCTCCCTTCCCGGTGGATTCCAGGGACAAAGAGCCCTGCTGCCCTCTACCAAGTGGGCTGCAAACGCCTTTATTTGGTTGAATAAATAGGTCTGTAGGGGCTACATTCAGGCACTGGGCAACTTCTTTTTTCTTTCATTTTTTTTTTTCTTTTTGATGGTTCAGAAATGTGTTCCTGGCTGTCTTTCTACCGTGAATTAAGAAACAGTTTAAGTTACTTTGCTCTGTGACATGGGGCACTTGGCAGTGATGATGCCTAGGAAAGAGAAATTATGGTATATATCAACATATCAACAGATATAGGAATATCTGCTATTACACATTTAAAATCCCAGGTGATTGGTTGCCTGCTTTCTCTGTGCCATCATCAGTGCTGGAGCACGATCATTAATTGTTGCAGAATAGGTGAAATCAAGATGCAAATCCAGGTGAGAACAGAATTTGCCAAGGAGCAGCTTCCCTGATGTGAACTGCTCAGATATTTTTAGGTAGGGGCATCCCAAGCCCAACCATTTGTCTCTCGGCAGATGCTTCCCACATCAAAAGGATCCAGCTCGTGTTGGCGGCAGCGAAACCTCCCACCAGCACCCCTCCAAGCTGGCTCCGAGCCCATCATGAGACATTCCTCCTCTTCCACTTGGTTCTTTAATTCAGACTTGACAACCTAGGATGCAGATTTAAATCCAACTACAGGAAAACTATTAATAAGCCCTTCAAATGCTGAGGATGAGAATTCTCAGCGAATTTAAAGCTGAGGGATGATTGCCAAGAAAACTTGGCTTTCACTCCCCTGTTGCTTTGATGCCCCTTGCTTTCAATTCTCACAGCCTAAGAAAACACTTTTTCCTTCCTCCCTGCTTTATCCCTAATCTCCCCAGGTATAAGCAGCGCAAGAGATGAAGCCCTCTTTCAACAGCTGCCCAAGACTGCCTCTCCTCACTTGTCAGCCAATTCTTCCTGCCTTTTAATGAATTTGGCAGCATCTTGCTCTCCACAGCTTGCTTCCCACCGCTGCTGCCAGCCTGGAGAGCGGGCTGGACCCGGGCTGGGGACAGGGCTGGCAGGGCAGAGCTGGTCCCAAGGCTGGCAGCCCCAGGTCACTTGGCAGAGGAGCTGCTGGTAGCTAGCAAGGCAGGGCGGCCCCCTTCCAAAAGGCACCTCTGCTTGGCTGTCCACCCTCCCCATAAAACCCACACAAGCAGGCGCGAGAAAAGAGATAGAGGGAAGTGCAGCGTGTAGGGGAAAGCTCTGATCCAGTTGTGCATTTGCCCTAGGGAATTTCAGGTGGCCAAAAATATTTACATCTCGGGTCACAGGAACGTAAATTCAATTAATAATTTTGGCCCAATTAATAATTTTGACTTTTTGGGGGTGTTTTGTGTTGCAATATTGTGTTCCAGCAATTTGATTACATTTTGTGTGTGTGTATGTAGGTGTGGTTGTGTGTGTATGTGGGTGTGGGTTTTTGTTTATTTGTTTTTGTTTTGGTGTCCCCCCCCCAAAACAAAAGGCTGAAATAATTTGTTTTGACAGTTTAGGAAGGAGAAGATGGTGGGTATTTTTTTTGACTATCATTCAAAACATTTATCATCAACAACAGGAAGAAGGTAACCAGCCTAAAGATTTCTGAAATCAAAAAAGTTAAGCTAAAGCTTTTCTTCAAATCAAATATTCCGGACTGAAGCAGACTGAAATTTGTTTTTACAATTACTGTCTAGTACAAAAAAAAACCAACCTCTCAGAAAAAGCTACTGGATTTGAACCAGAGATTTCCCCTTCCAGTTTTTCACCCATTACATGAGAAGCTTTAGTAGCCAATGGGGTTCCCCAGTTTGGAGATCTTGCTGTGAGCTCCAGACTTTCCAGGTTCCAGTGTCTGTACAACCAAGGGTTCAGGGGATGGCAGCCACTCTTCTTTTACAGCAGCCAGCCACCATGCAAGCACCAGCCTCAGGAGAGTCTGCACCTGGAGGACTCTCCCACAAAACCAAGTTATGGCCATGTCTTTTCCTAGGAAGAGATCATTATCTTCCTCCCCGTGCCTATGGCAAAACTTTCTTCATTCTCGATGGGAACAGGATTGCCCTGCCAACATTTCAGCAATCAACAGGGCCAGCTTGAAGTCGATTTTCTGGCACTGGTGGGGGAAATTTCATAACCATGGGTTGCTGTAAGCTGCACTGAGGAGCGTCTTCCTCCCTGCCTTCCTCTTTGTCAGTTTTCTGAAGCAGCAGAGCTGCTGACGGGCACACCAGGGACAGGGCTGGCAATCGGTGGGAGATGCTGTTTCACTGGCAATTAGTGCCCAGGCGAGTGTGCATTTGTTTCTGCCTGCTTCCCATGAAATATCATGGATCTGAGTGTGCCATCAGGGCTGGAACCATCAGCTGTGAAATCAGAAAACATACTGCAGGAATTCCAAGGCCACTGGGAGGATTCTCCTTTTTCTGTCCCTGTGAAATGGGACACGGGGCCAGTTGTGCAGCAGGACGGATCCGTCCTCCCTGGCTCCCAGGGAGGCTGGCTCCTTAGCAGGAGTTCTGCTGCTGGCGCTGCTGAAAGCTTCAGCTTGACTGGGGCAAGCTGCTGAGCCTTCCCCTTCTGCTGCTCTCCTGCAGCTGATCTCTGATCCTGCTGAATCTCCCTCTGCTTCCCGCTGGAGAGTAATTCCTTCAGACACCTCCCATGGCACGGACCAGACTGCTTTCGAGCTGGGGAAATAATAAATACCTAGCTCACATGGAGAAGTTCAGGGCTAACCTATTCCTGCACTAAAAACACATCCTACCATCTTCTGGATCCAGCTATCCTGTTCTGTGCAAAGACTGAGCTCCAGCAAAGCACTTTAGCTCCTGAGTATTTGCCTCTCCCACGCTTTCAGCCATTTTCAGTGTCTTAAGAGTGCTTCTGGATCAGGGCCTGCTTTTCCTTAGCTAGCCTCTATCTCAGAGCCTTTACTTATTTATTAGATACTAGATGAGTTTTCTTTGTAGCATCTTTTTTTTTTTTTTTCCCTGCCTTGACTTCTTCATGATTTAATTCCAACTGGTTCTTCGGGTCTTAATTGCGATAATTTCAAGGGGTGACTGTGCACATCCATTTCACCAGGTGCTGCATCTGCTGCTGCTGAAGGACAGAGTGGAGCCAATCCCTGTAGTGCCCCTTTTTCTGAGTGGTCTGAAATTATTTCTGAAAGGTCATTTGACACCTCATGCCAGGCACTTGTGTGTAAGAAGAGAATGTGTGTGCTCCCTGGGATGCTTCTTGGCCTTACCCTTCTCTTCCTCCCTGTCTTTTCTCTTCTGACCTCTCACAGAATCATTTCTTGGTTCAGGTTACCCACCAACTACTTTTCTATTCCTTTTTCACTCCTCTTCTTCTTTGTGTTTCACAACCATGGCCAAGCATAGCAAGGCCACAAATCCCATGATGTGGGGCACAAGGAAATGAGGGGGTTTCATTCAACACCACTTGTGACAGTCAAATACTGCTGTTGATCTGCTCCAGAGGGTGTTTATGGCCAATGAGAGGTCCTGGATGACAATTTGAGGGATCTAAAACACACAGAGGAAGAAAGAGGGGGAAAAAAATAAAGAAAGGTGAAGTTTTTGTCCAGTTTTTGTCCCTAGTCAATCTTTCTTTTGATTGCTCTGGTAGCTCAGCTTTACAGCAGAACCCTGGAACTTGTAATTGTGGAGCTTGTATTTGTTGGATCAAAATGTCACTAATATATTATATATATATATATAATTCACTACAAATAAATCTGCATCTTTTTGCAAACCTATAAAGGAAAATATACCAAAACATTAAAAAAAAAAGGTTAAATATCCATATCTCTTTATATTTGCAAGCCCTGAAAACATCCTACTATTGTACAGCTCTATGAATTATCACACAGACCTTATCATCTCACAGAGGAAATATATTCAGCTTTATGACTTTCCTTGCACCATATCTATGTTTATACTAACAATTTGAAAGCAGATTCAAATTGTCATTTCTTTCTTATTTTTTTTTTCCTCTAAGTTTGGAAAGTTCTTTGAAAGTAGCTCTCAATCAATTTTAATATTTCTCAGGATGCAACACAAGGCCAGTAATGCTTTAAATGTGAGAGCATGCACAATACAGTTCTACATATATTTAAACTCTAAAATTATGCTTTTCCTTTTTCATGACATGGTGTTTTTTGCATATATAGAAACTGACAGTTGTGAATGTTATAAACCCGTTATTCATTCACAGAGTGAGCAATTGTGGTCCCCAAATAGGCTTATAATTTTCTGAAAATGATATTTCTGAAAATATTCTTAGAGTTTCTTTCCAAATTCTTAAAGACTTCCACTTTTTCTCTCTAAACCATGATGACAACATTTTTGAAAAATATATTAATTTTTAATTTATTTTTCATATTTATGGAAGCACCATAATTTGAATCTTAGGCATTAAAAACTTCACTAAAAATGTGGTGTTTGGAATTCTTTTTAAAGAAAAGAATTTATTCACTGAGAACTATCTTTAAAATTATATATGACACCATTCCAACCACTTGCTTAAAAACTCAAAGAAATAATACATCTCTGCAAATTTTATTTTTTGCTGATTATTTCCTGATCTGCTTTGGCTTTTATGTGATGTAGACATTTTATAATTAGGAGTTATTTTTCTGCTGTGCATGGATGGTGCAGGAAAGTTCCCAGGATCACATTCCAGCTGTTTTGGAAGGAACCTCGAAATTGGCGTTATCTTCTAATAGAATTAATTATTACCCTTTATTTTGGCTGATATCATTAACAGTACAGCAGCACACTACCCTACAGTAGATGCCAATTTTCACCACAAGAGAGATCATTTATGTAACAAAATGCTTCGCCCATTACACTTCTGTTTAGGAGCAATACTTCCAATTTTAGGAAAAAAATTTCCAATATTTGCTTTCACCTGTGGTCCCCATTCCCACTGAGGCAATCCAAATGCCTGATTAGATACAAAGGAACAAGTAAAAGTGGGGTTGTCCTTTTCACATCCTTTCCCTGGTGGAAAATAAAGCTGACTGAAAAGGATGCTAAGGGATCATTCAAGATTTTTTTCCAACATGATACTGTATCAGTAATGTATTCGGGGCTTTTTTTGTTATTTTATATGTTCATCTTGAGGGTTGAGATGATCTTTTAAAAACATGAAAGTGTAGCAAATATAATATTCTACCATGCTTGCATTCCTTCCTAGCCTTAGGTCCTCCACGAAAATGAGCTGTGACATTTCATGATACATGTCTTAATTTTAACTTGGGAAAGGAAAAAAATGTTACCCAACAAATAAGTAAATAAATACAAAATCATCTCATAAATATTTTTTCGTGGCCTGATGGAAAGACATGTCCTTTTGCTGGAGTAATGTTGCCTTTTCAGAGGTTTTTACTGGGAACTGTTTGAAGTATTAGAGTGTTCAGAGGGAAATATTTAGAGGGAAAATAAAAAAAGAGAACTAGTAAGCTGCAACTCCAGATGCTGTCTTTACAATGGTCAGATCATTGGCTGACAGAGATTTCATCAATCAGTGGCCCTTGCTGAGGATTTCTGGGGTTAAAATTTTTATATGCATTACTGTGGGTTTCTCCATATGAAGGGAAGGACCTGGGAAAACCATTCCAATTTATCTCTGCTCCAGCAAAAGGGGCCAATTATCAGCTGCAATACTTTGGAGAATTTCCTGTCTGGTAGTTCAGAAACTGCCAAAAGCAGGGCACAGAAGCCAGAAAGTACGCTCCTGTCATTGGCCCAAACAAACAAACAAAGATCCCCAACAAAAAATAACTCTCCCCGAAATAAAAATAGTTCTAAAAGATCAACAAAAACAAAAAATGGACCAGATTTTAAATGAGAGCCTGTGTTTTACATATCATGTGGCTAGACATAGTTTTTGGAAGCTGTCCAGCTCAACCCACTTTTCCCCACCATCTGTCAGCAGTGGGTTTGCTGACTGCAGGAGCTTGGAGGCAACGGCGCGGGAGGCGAGTGTTAGACAATCGAGTTTAAACATGACAAGAGCAGGGAAATTCAAAGGCCTGATGATGTAATGTGCTAGCACTTGGCTGTTGTGAGAAAAAGAGGAGGAGCAGCATGGCACAGGGAAATAAGTTTGGCCACCTTTAGCCCGGATTCTCTGGCTCTCATCGGCGTGCGCCGGGACCCCGGCATGATTGAACTTGCAGTGGGGAAGTGTTTAATTCACGTGGGCCAAGGAGATGTGGGATGGTGATTTAGGTGTCGGCTTGTGGTGCCAGCTTTGGGCCTGCTGACAAAACCAGTCACATTCTAGAGAAGCTGTAGATTTCTGGGCTTGTGAGGTGAGCCACAAAAGCGAGGAGATGATGACCAGAAGATGAGCTGGCTGTGAGTTTTATGCCCTTTGTCCATTGCAAGAAGAGCTGAGACTTCCAGCGCCCTTCCACTGGTCCCATTTGTAGACAAGCATCTCTACCAAATGCCTTTTCCTCCCACATTTGCTGTGGGTCAACAGCAAAGACCAAAACAGTAATAGTCTGCTCTAGATTCCTTTAAGTGTGCATGCCAGCTCACCAGAATGAAGCTGGGTAAGGAAGGGACACTCTGGCCCACAGAGGGCTGTTCTCAGATATTTAATTGGAAGCCAAGACTCTGAGCAGTGCTTAGAAGGTTCTGCTGTACTCCAAACAGGAATTTTCCTTGAGGAAACAGATCCATTCTCCAGGCGAAACAAGATTATGGTGCAATAAAATGACCCTTGCAAAGTGGGAGAATACGTGTATCTCATAGTCCAGCCTTGACTGAAATATTTATTTCCCAAAAATTCCCTCCTGAAAGGAATGTGATCAGAACCGAAAGTTAAATCTGCTGTATGCATGATAAAGGAGCATATTCAGATACTGGAGACTGTGAGGTGGGGAAAATGCGTGCTACCAACAGAAGGATACACATAGTGCTTGAGGTGGTAATTGCAGCATTGGGTCTCATTTTTGTCACTGTAAAAGCTTCCTTGAGAAATGTGCTTCTCATCTGGCCTTGGGCAGGCAAAGGGATTTCTCCAGCTTTCTTTGAACAGGGCTGTGTTGGAAAAAGCTCAGTCCAGCCTAGTTAAACTGCCTGCTAAAATTACAGCCAGTTGGGGAGCTGGCTATTAAAAAATCTTGAATGAGCTGCGTTTCCTCCTGATGCTCATTGCCTTGTCTGCTGGGAGAGCCTGTGCTTGGTCCAGCAGGCAGCTCTCCATTTGTTTTCCCCTCTCTCACCCAGGCTGCTCTGGCTTCATCCCAAACTTGCCAGTGCCTCACACGCATCTGATGCTCAGCTCTGGATCCATCACATCTGCCAGCTTCACTTTTGGCATTCAGTGGGTGAAGCCCTGCTTTTAAGGTTTTTTTTCCTGTCTTTTACAGGGAAGAGATGCCGCACATGGGGCTCTCTGTGTCCCACTGTGCCACCAGAGCCCATTCCTCTGAGGGACAGCATCTGAGGGAAAGCAGGGATGACGGCTTTGGGTGGTTTTTTTTCTTGGCAGAAGAAACCATCTGTAGGTTTTAATTGAACTGCCTGTGGATTTGCACCATTTGGGCACGACAGCAGAATCCAGCCCTGGAAGCCACAGACTACCAGTAGTCTTCTGAGTGAAGTATGAGTAAGGGAATGGATCAGCACCTGTGGACTGATTATAGATTTTGATGTGGTGCCATGGCCAGGATCCATGCCAGTAAGAATCCTTATAAAACGTGTGGACAAAATTTACTGCATACCCACCGTAATCAGTTTTAAAATCACAATGTTTTTCTCAGTTTTCATTGATCTTTTTTTTTCCTTTCTGTTTTTGTCTTAAGAAAATGGTAGGAGTGCAATTTCATTTTTAGATCAAAGTTATAAACCCTCAAGAATCCATCTGAAACTTATAAATGCTCAGTTTTGTTTTACATTGAGATAATTAAAAAATACCAAACTATATATGTATTTTAATTGGGATTTGAAGAATGACTCCCAGCCACATACCTTGTAAACTAAGTTTCATTGAGCAATAAAGGTTGGTTAAAACAACTTTTGAAAAAGGTTTTTTTTTTTTAATTAAATGAAATACTTACAAACTGGTGAATATTGTAATCAGGTAGAAATTGCTGCCTGAGGAGGGAAAAAACCCTCTATTTGAAAAAAAAGAGTGAAAGTTCTTTGCTTCCATTAATATATGTTCCTATTTTGTCATAACCTACAAAAGTCACCATGACAAGTGACTAAAACAGAGAAAAGTGGTTTCACTGTTGAATTCTAACAGTTCTAAATCCCAAAATAACTGCACTAGGTTGCCTCTGGGCATGTTCATACAGCAGGTAGGACGGCTCTTCTGAGGAAACCTTGTTCTGGAAGCCTCCCTCAGCATTTTGAGGGAGGTGTAATCACTCTGCCTCTGCTGTCACCCAGCAGCAAACCACTTGCCAGGGTCTTAAAGGGGTTCTGAAATGATGAGGAAAGGGCGCTCACCCTGGCGTCAGACCCATTTCCCTGTGAATGTAACCCAAAATATGGGCTGTGCCAGCACTCTGGTGAAGCTGGACAACGAGCAGCAGTGAGTCTGGATCGGGTTGGAGCAAGTGGAAGTGAAGTGGATGGATCTGCCTGCCCTAAGCTGGGCTACAGCCACACCTGAGCATCACCTGAGCATCACCTGAGCCTCCCCTCGCACAGCTGGATCTGCACAGAACTGACCCTGGACACAGCTCCTGCTGCCCAGTGCAGATCCCCCGGGGCTCTCAGCCTTTTTTTGTGGTGCAGTTCCTCTGTCTGGAGCCCAGTGAACAATTCCCTCTGACAAAGAACCCCATGAACACAGTCAGCTGGCTGAGACCAAGTTGTGCAGCTTCACCGCGGCGTTGTGCACATCTGCGCTGTCCTTTACAACTCAAGAGAGGCTCAAACAACTGTTGTCTCCTCTCCCATCGAGCTTCCAGCCCCCACCAAATTCTGCTTAACTTGACACATCCTGCACAAAACTGCTGAGCTCCCTGAGACCTGGAATATGTCCAAGTGTCATTTCATTGTAAAGCCACAGACAGAGACGTGGAAGATTCATGCACAGATTTCTAAACCATGCCCTGCTTAAGGGGCAGAAGAAAAACCTTGTTGCTTGCTGGAAGTCAAGCCAGAACACTCACCGTTTTTACTATTTATTTCCAGGATTTTCAACCTTTTGAATTTTAATCCCTTCCATTTATTTTTTAAAAGCATAATCACAGCTTGCGTATATGATCATAAAACCCAATAAATCTGGGGAAATGCCCAAGAAGCCAACAGAGGAGTATCAGCTTGTATCTCTCAGGAATCCTTAATTGCAACTCTTATGAGGTTTGCAAGGCCTGCTGTTTCATTGCAATCATTATGAAGCCAGCTGAGGCTTGCTTAAAACTACCTTGAGTGGTGGATTAATCTAGACTAATAAAGAGTTTTCACACAATCATTAATGTCTGTTGTGAAAAAAAAAAATCTTTTTTTCCCTGGTTGTGAAAAACTAAGTGAATAAAAATACTTATATTTTGTTCCTAGAGAGTGGGCAAAAGGGGAGTAAGGTACAAAGGTTAGCAAACATTAAAAAATAAAGAAAAAATTGCTCAAAAACTAATGCAAAGTACTGTTACAGTGTGCAAAAATGTGAAGGACAAAAGCAAGTTGGCCGTTCTAGAATCTTCAGATGTTCTATAGGTAGAGTGGTGAGCCAGTGACAAAGAAAGAGAAACTTAACTAGCCACCACCATAAGGCCAAACAAATGTTTCTGATGGATGCTGTATGTGTAATTTAGAAATGCTGCTCACTGGACACTCTGTGCCTTTGCCCAGCTGGCTCTTTGGAGTTCTAAGCCCAACTCTGACCACAGGGATTTGATTCACTGAGAATTCCTCCAGGCTGCAGACCCTGTGCTGTTGTCACTTGTGAGCACAGACAGCAAGAGGAAGAATTATTCTGTTACTCTGGTTACATCACACCTTCAAAGGATGAGGGGTAAACCAAATAACCTGCTCGGTGTCAGCATGCCTGTGTCCATTTGGGAGCTTTTCTGGGGCAGTGATAGGAATGAAAGGGAGTAACTTTATCTGCTGAAGCACTGTGGAGGAGATGAGGTGTTTGTAGGAGAGTGGTAAAAGAATAAGGCAGGTTAGGTAGCAAGTTTCAGATGAAAGCGGTTAAATGAGAATTGTTGGATGGCTTTTGCACAGCTTGCACCAGAAGTTTGGAATCCTGACCAGTGTTCCAGTCTCTCTCTACATCAAGAAAATTTACAGCAATCTGCACATCTCTTACTTTTTTCACAAGTAGCACCCTCAGTAAAATGTTGACCTCATCTGAGCCACTGCACTTCTTCCAGTGCATCTTCTGCAGTGCAAAGCATAACCAGAACTCAGTCATGCTCTCTGGATCTGGCTGGGGAAAGACCAAATGAACAGCCTGCAAACCAACCACTGAACTGTGTCATCTTCCCTTTCAGGTTATTGCATCCCAAGGGTTTTTTATTTTTGCTGCTGGTAGATGCAGAAGGCCCTGCTCCAGTTGCTCTGCAGTGCTTTAATCCCAGCACTGCTGTGCTTTGGGGAAGTGCTCCTGTGGCTGCATTAATTAGTGACTTAAAAGTCTTCTCAGAAGGCTCAGAGAGACTGAGAGGAAGTGAGACAACTGCTCCAGCACACAAAAAAAAAAAAAAAAAATTACAGAAATTAAAGGTCCAAAGAAAACACTTAGAAATTGAAAGCTCTGTCACCTTGGTGCTCAGGAGGAGGTCAGTGCTCTGTGGCCAACATTAAATGCAGAGCCAGGCACATCTCAGCAGCTTTCCTATCTCTGTCCTTAGATGAAGATCTTGGTGCTGGATTCTCTCATGATAAATCCAGGGATGAACTCAGTGGGAATCAGCTGTGGTTAGGGTTTGTTGGTGATGCTGGTATAAATAACATCAAAAGCATGCATTGGCACAGCATTTGTCAATAGATCTAGGCAATTGTGAGTATGTCTTTAAAAACACCAGAGGCTGACATTTTCAAAGATCCCTCCTTTGCTGGCCGCATAAACACATACAAATGCCACAGTGGCACGCTGGCGTTTACTCCATGAGCAGACATGAAAAATGCTGGGGGAAAAAGTTGCAAATAATTTAGGGCCACTCCAAAAATACTCACAGATTCGTGTTGTTGACCAACCTGTTCTTCCAGGTGTGGCAGTTTTGTGTGTTTTCCTGGTTGCCTTGATGAGCAGTGCAAACTCAAATGCAGCTGCATGAAAACCTCCTGGATGTCCTGCTGAGGACAGGGAGCCTCGGAGACTGCTCAGGCTGATTTGCCACAGCAGCAGTGAGGTGGATTTGGTTTTCAGGTGGTTGTTACAGTCCGAATGGGATGACAGTGCTGTCTCATATGGATTTATGCTGTTACTGTAAATAAACCTGGGGGGTGAGGCACATTTTTGACCTGTTCTGGCTGGTGCTTTCTGATGGCTGCTAAACCCTGCTAATCAAAGGCAACATCAGCACTGTGCTAACTGGGGCCAGAACATTCCAGAAAAAAACAAACAAAAAAACCCCCAAACAAAGACAAGACATATAAAATACATTCCAACACATCATACCAAATATATCCAATATACACTGTGTCACATTAATTCACTACCATGCATATTCACTGCAAGACTAATGATCTCGAAAGAGATTAAGATCTTATTTCTTTCTTCTCATTTGAGTTTATCAATAAATCCTCTTTTGGTCAGTGAAAGCAGCTGTGCAGTGGTGGCGTTGGAGAGCAGCAGGGGAGGCCAGGTGGAAAAGCCACAGCAGGAACATGGCCTTGTGTGGGCTGCAAGATGTGGCTGGGGTGTGTATTCTATCACCATCTGTTGGAGGTGTGGCTGTATTATCTTCTGTTAATTGGGCAGTTTTCTTCATTTCTTCCACAACCCACCGTCCCTCCAGGAGGTGTCTTCTGTTCATGGGCCATTAATTATTAATTATCTTCTGTTAATGTGCCATTGAGTGCCACAGCATGACTGATAAAATTACATCATCCCACATTGTGAGAAGCTCTGCCCAGAGGGAGGAGCCAAACATTCCTAACTGGGTAGAAGCTGAGATTTTGGGACACCAGGACAGCCTTTTCCACTGGATTCCCAGAGAAGCAGCTGCCTTTTCCACTGGATTCCCAGAGGAAGACCAGGCCCATCTACACCACCACTGGATCTTCAGAGGAAGACCACACCCTTCTACAGGATCACTGCTTCAACAGAACCATATCTGCCTCTCCAGGAGGATGGCAGCCACCATTTCAATTGGATTGCTACCAGTCCCCTGATCAACAGGGTGTCTATTGGAATGTTGGGGGACACCAGACAGATGAAGGACTTTGGACCTGGTTATCATCAGAGATTTGAGAACAGGATGCCTTGGCAAAAGCAAATGGAACTTTGAAAATTAGACCTAGATTGCAAGAAGATGAAGTCAAACAGGTTTACTGGAAAAAGAAAATCCCATTAAACTCTGCAAGCAAGAGATGTTGATATATGCATAACTTTGTGTATGTGATTTTAACCCAATCATTGTAGTGCACATTACTAGTCTCCCTGAAATAGTATATAAGCACTTGTATCCCACAATAAAGTTATATTCTGATCACTGAGGCAGTCTTTCCTATCTCTCTCCATCCCTCACAGGTGTCAGGTTGTATCCTGACTCTGTCAGTGTTGTTTTGTATTACTGCATTTTTTATTTTACTTTTACTTTCTTCCCCAATAAAGAACTGTTATTCCTGCTCCTGAGAGTCCCTTAATTTCAAAATTATAATAATTTGGAGGGAGTGGGTTTACATTTTTCCATTTCAAGGGAAATGGAAAATGCCTTCCTGCCTTCCTTAGCAGACACCTGTCTCTTCAAACCAGGACAGGCCTTCATCACTCATCTGACATGCACCAGCCATGATCCTCTGGCCTTGCCTTCCAGCCACATCCCTTCTTCTCAGAGTCCTTCTTGGTCTGTGTCGGTGTGATTGGTGCCCTCTTGGCTATCTCAACAACTTTGAGGTTTCCACCACCTTAAATGACAGCACGAGAGGAATTTTGAAGTCTGAGGGGGAAGTTTGTGCTGTGGTGCTCAGTGGGAGATGTATGGCTATCAAATCTATGTGCTTTTGTGTTCCTTGCTGGAAAAAGGCTTCACTTTGGCCATATCCACTAAGAGCACTGTAAACAGCCACAGGCTTGCACGGGGCCAAGCTTTATGAAGCCTGTGAGACATCAAGAAAGTATGTACACAGCACTGTGCCTGAGATAATAACGCAGTGCAGGGCACAAATGACCATGGGGGTGACTGATTTCCAGTTGGGGCAGGGGGAGCTGAGATATGGTCAGCCATGCACTGTGCATATGGTTTCATCTTCTGTGCTTTGGGGCAGCCTAAACAAACCATCAGGGGCTGAAAAGGCAGAAGGGAGAGAGCTACAGCCCTGTGCAGAGCCTTGATGAGATATTTTGCCCTGTTTACCTCTATTTTTTGCCCTGCTCCTGTTTCTATCAGCATAAAGGAGAGGAGGATCATGACTTTCCTTTCAGAGTTTTTAAAGCCTGAGGAAAGACAAGCAGAAGAGTGGAAAGAAGGAAGATTTTGGATAAAGAAGGGGGTGGGAGAGAAGCTAAAAGCATCTGGGTTGCTGTGTATGCAGAGGAACCAGATGAGGAGTGGTGGGGCACAGTCAGAGAGAAAGCTGGCAGCAGCACACCTCCTGTTGAAGAGGAGGAGAGGGCAGCCCAGCAGCACTCCCTGCTCCATTTAAATGTCAGCAAGGTAGCTTCCACCAAAATAATGCCTCCTGAGGGGGGAGAAAACAAGCAGAGTGTCAGGACCAGCTGGCAGCTTGAGAAAAAACAACCGTGCAGCTGAACAGCACCACTGGGAGCACTGGGCGGCTGCCCTGGCCTCCTCATCCTCACTATTCAAGGCCTGTCAAAAGAATAATAAAAGGTGCTATAAAGAGAAGACAAATCTCAGGCAGGCAGAGCAGCAGTGGGACTGGGCAGGAGGAGCAGGCAGGGCTGGACTCCTGCAGCTGTGTGAGCATTTTAGGGCCTTGCAGAGGTGGCTGGCTTTGGGGACATGCTTTCTGTCTCCAGAGGTGACAGGGCCTGCCCATGACCTCGCACCACGCGGGGGTCAGGCCCTTCTGCTGATCAAAAATGCATGAGGCTTGGTCTGTCCCTTTGTTTTCCTGGTGGTTTTCATCTGCCAGAGTGCTAAAGAAATGCTGGAGGATGGGGCTGTGCCTGTCAAGGGCCTGGTCTGGAAACCTTCACGTGGCAGCCTCGGCCTGGTCCCAATCTCCATCCGCCTCCATGCCTTCCTGCCAGTGCTGCTGCAGCCCCACAGTCCTGGACAGCCTGAAAGTGCCACCACCAGAGGCACCTCAGCAGTGTTACTCGCCACAGCCCTTCATTTTTGAATGACCTGATCCACAAAACTTACCTGCTCAGTCCTGAGGAGGAGCCGGAGATGAAATTTCACCCAGGCAGGGAGATAATTTTCCCTGTCTCCAAAACAGGAATGCTGGAGAAGGACAGATTCCTCCAGGCAATAAAGGCTAGGAAGGAAATTGTTTTTGAAGGCCAAAAGCCTATTCTTTCCAGATTTAGGCACAGTGATAAACATCAAAAGGAAACAATGGATACCCACTTCTGCAGGTGTTTCCTTCATACTTAACTGCTCCCCTCCAGCCTGTTGGGAATACTGCTCTTGCCTATTGTTTGGAAAATTCCAAGAATCATATTTATATCCATCATGTGAAGGACTCCTTTGCTGGGTACGTATTCCCCCGTGTGTGACTACAGTGCTGTGCCAGCTGGGACACTGGGGAAGCCAAAACCCCAGCCAGCTTCCCCAGACCAAAGCCCAAGGACTCCAAGTCCCTGCACACTTCAAGATATTCTCATCTTCCTCTACTCAGAATGTGGAAAACAGCATTTCATTCTGTGGACATTCTGTTCCCCAGCGTTGGAAAACATTTCTTCAGCCTCATCTCCACCACACCAGCAGCAGGACCTGCTCTAGATTGCTGCAGCTGACCTGGAGTAACACACCAGGAACAAAAGCCAAACATTTGAGAAGGCTACCCAAGGAGAGGGAGTTGGCCTTCTCAAGCACAGCTCGGAAATTTTCCTAACCAAAAAGAAACATTGGATAAACACCTTGGGAAGATGAGCTCATCCTCATGATGAGCCCTCCTCCTGGAATTTTCTGTCTCCTCCTTGGCGTGGTGGACTGAGACAAGTAACAGAAGACAATTTCTGGAAACAAAAGTCAGAGAAGGGAAAAGTTTTAGCGATATCCAACTTGGCATGTTGATGTGTGCATGTCAGTAGATTAGGCAATGCCTTTGGGAGGTGTCATTAATTTTTTTTTCTTTATATCTGATATATAAATAATTTTTTGATAGCTTTTCCGTGCACCACTTTAAACTTCCTACAGCAGGAGATTGATATAAACATAGAAATCTTCAGGTAGGGAAGCTGAGTCTCAGTTTACTAAGTAACATGGCAAAACAGCAGCACAACTGGAGGAATAGTCTTCAAGCCTCTCAGTGAAATGTTCTCTTCCCACCTGTGCCCCAAGAGGTGTATGGAAGCTAGTGTACTTCCCTGGACACTCTGCAGCCCTAAAAAAATGAATTGACTGCCCAATGCAGTTGGAGTTTGTTAAGACCACAGAATCCAAACCAAGCCTTGAGATTCCCAGTTTCCACCTTCTGAGATCTGCAACGCACAGCTCAGGTCAGCCATTGTGTTTTAAAATGGCAAAAGGACCATCCACCAGGAGGAAATGAAATTATAACAACAGAATTCCAAATAATTCACTCTCCCAATATATCCTCCTATTAAAAAAGAACAAAACAAGCCAACAAACTTTTATTTTTTTTTTGACTGTGTGGGAAATGAAGGCATTCAGCTCTATTCAGACAGAAGGTCTGTCTGGCAGAGGAGTTGCTCTCTATGATACAATCTCTGATGGCCCATCTGTGACAGACATCAGTAAATATTTCATAGATACCCCTCCAGAAGAAAGAGAAATGAAAACTCACCATCCCCACTACTTGCCACTTGTTCTGGGAGCCATTCTCATCAGAAAAACAAACAAAACCACAATTTTGCCTTAAAATTAAGCTCCAACTGAAGGCAAAATAAAGCCTTTCATGAAGAAAAGCAGCTAGCTGTGTAAAAGATGGTTTCGTTGCAAGAAATGATGAAGCAGAAATGGGTTTCCATCTCAGAAAAACTCCTCAGTTCACAGGTCCCTTTTTTCCTCAGCTCCCTGTTTACAACATATCATTTTCCAAATCCATGTGGAATCCAAATTTTTACCTCAGTGTTTTTGTGTAGTGGTTAAACTGTGCGTTTGTAAAAGATAGAAGACAACACATATTAGTCAGCAGAGGGAAACTTTTAAAATTTATTATTTATAGCCTTTTCATTTATTTATTTTAATAGTGCTCCTCAGCCTTTGTTTCTGAGCACTTCCCAGAGGTCAGTCACGAGCAGTGTGTCCTCACTGCTGAGACACTGAGCAGAGGCCACAGGGCAAAACCTCAGATGGAAATGGGAACTGATCCCCAGACCTCTGGAACTCCTCTCCTTTGTACCACGCAGATGACTGGTCTCCTTTACCCTCCCACCCCCACCCTTGGCTCCTCCAAGAGTTTCACATGTCAATCCCACAAAAAACTGACAACAGTCTTTAATTTTAACAAGCATGTGCCACCAAAGCACAATGAGATCATTCACAGCGCTCGGAGTGAAGCAGGTGGGGTGAGCCCTTTTCCGGGTTGGCTATGTCATTTTGGCATGAGCTCTCTGTTGCTTCATGGAGCTGAAACAAGATGTGTGAGGAAGGGTGACTTGTTTACAGCATCTCAATAATTAATAACCATTGCTGGAAAATGTTTCTAGACGTACACGCACCGAGTCCCGAAGCATGACACGCGCTTTGATTCATGTGCGACACGCGCTCCCTGATACATAAAATTCTCAGTGGCCTGGAGTTTGTCAGCCTGTTGATTCTGCTGAAACATATGTTGGTCTATTGAGGGAGCTGCGTGATGAGCAATTTCAAAAATGTCCCAATTTGGAAATGTAGCTGCAGACAGTGTTTTAGAGGAAGTGCTGTGTGATTGAAAGCTGAAGCTGCACCATGCAGTTCAAATTAGATTTGGACGTTGTGTGTGCACTGTCAGTTTGGAGAACTCTTCACATGCTTGCCAGAGGTTTATAGGACATATGGGTATGAGCCACAGACAACATGTAGTCCTCCAGTTTCTATTTAGTTTTAATCAGACACAAAGATCCTTCCCTTTAAACACAAGGAGAAGAGACCTTATTTTTCAACAGGGAACACAGAAAAGAGCAGGGGTGGAAGGAGTGAGAGAACAGCTTATTCCTGCATAATCTTTGCTCTTCACATGATCCTCAGCCTGCTGATCTCAGTTAGTTCTGGGGAGAGCAGAAACCAGAGCTAGCAGCCTGCAGGTTGTTTGGAGAAGAGAAATAAAACAATCGCTTTGGAACCAGCTCCTTTCTCATAACCTCATTTGTTTCATTCACCAGCTGTTTTTCTGAAAGGTGGTGAAGCAATAAAACACACCCTTGATTACCCTTTCCTTCTCAAATCTTTTCAGTCTTTTTTTTTTTTTTTTGAAGTTGCAGGAGTGTGAGAAAACCCAGTTGCATTCAGGGTCTGGTCCAGCACCCATTGCCCTCAGCAGGCTTTGAACAACATCCACAGGCCTGGGTTTGCAGAAATCTGGATTGCAAAAAAAGCGCTTAATCACATTAGCCGAAATCCTGCTGATTTCACTGCAAACTTTTTCCACCACACTCGTTAAAGATGAGGGTGCTGTGAGCAATTTTCCCTTCACTGCCTACGTTTAAGTTCAGCACAGCAAAGAAAGCTCAAGCTGAGCTGGGGCCCAGTTGATTCCAATGGGATTAAGCATTTATTTACAGGCAGGCATGTGTGTAAGCACCTTCCTGGATTACAGCCTCACACTGACTCAGGTTGAAATGAGTGTGCCTGTGCTGAAACAGGGCTTTATTGTCCTTTGAACTGAAAGCTGTATGTCTTGGTGTCTTGCTCCCTCTGCTTTGATGGTTGCACTGAAGGACGTTGTGGGTTCTTACAGTAAATCTGGCTCCATGCAAGTCACAAGGAACTTTTTTTTCCATGGAGTTAATGTTCACTTTCTCCTGCACAAGACAGTGGAAGAATTTAAGGTTGACTGGCATGCTTGTTGCAAATTATATATATATATATATTTTAAATAGCCCCAAACCACAAATAATTGAGATCCTAATCTACATTTGATATAAAGGAGGCCAGATTCTTTTATATTTGTTTTTTTTTCCTGTGAGCAACTATTATTTGATAAAGGAGTTTTAATCAAAAAGTATGTATCAACTGTGCTTTCATGACTACACTGGCCTTCTACCAACTATATGTAAATTAGAAAATTATATATAAATCGTGGAATATAATAGCATGGACTATCTCCCATCATGCAAACCTGCTCCACAGCCTACTCTTCTGGTGGAACATAGTGATGCAAAAGTAAATCAGAAAAAGACAAAAGAAAGAAAAAAACTTTAAAGATGGCCACAATAATAATATTAATAATAATAGTAATAATAATATAAATATATATTTAATATAATATAAATAATAAAATAATATAAAGTAATATAAAGAATATAAACAATAATATTGATAACAATAACAATAACAATAACAATATAATAATAATAATAATAATAATAATAATATAAAAATAATAATAATATAAAAATAGTATACATGTAACAATGTAACACCAGAATAAGAAGCATTTATTTGTAGCCTGACACAATGCAGAGTTCCTATCTGCTGATTTCGGGGAGAAAAGGATTAGGTTGTTCTTTCCTATGCATGGAAACTAGTTAGCCGAGGCTGCCTGCCTTTGTTGTTCTGAGCAATGTAATCTAATATACCAAAATCAAAATCAAAACTGTACTTTTTTTTTGTAGGTCTCTGACGACCAGACACCAAAGAGGTTTAGTCATTCCTCAACCCCTCAGCCTCAATTTAGCAGTACCAAACACAAACAGCTGGGATGAAGCAGAAAACTGCATCCCAGAGGAAAAGCCAAGCAAAATAATTACATGTGTTTGTGAACACATCCTCCTGAGTGGGGAATACCTACATCCAAAAAAACAACATCCACTGAGGAAATCTGGGGGAAGCCAAGACCCTTTGATTGCCTGAGAGTGGGAAGACCCTTGAGAGGCACAGTCTTAACCAGACACATCTCCTCCAGCATTCCCAGTGCAGCCAAAGGAACAGCTGTCCCATTTCTTCCTCAGGGCTCCCTGACCATGGTGAGACCTTTGGGACAGGGATGGGGTCGGCTGACAGCAGCACTGCCTTCTGCAGCAATGTGATATCCCAACCAAGATGAGATGAGCACTGCACCACAGCCTGGACAGAGAGAGCCAGGAGGAAACAGGCCCACTGCTCAGTGTTTGAGGGAAAATTAAAGGACAAGTGCAAGGCAGGTGGGACTGGGAGCACTTGGATTTAGGGCTCTGACTCATGCCTGCAGATGGATTTAGCTGGGGCAGCCGCCGCCTCAGCTGTTTGCCCCAGTCCTCTGCCAAAGGTTATTCTGGGCCATCTGGAGGGACTGGGGACCCGCTTGAGTCACATATGGGCTGAAGACATACTGCAGAGCATGGGGCAGCTCGGGGCAGGTAGATCTCCTGCTCAACCTCTTGGTCACCCCAGTCGTGAGTCAGAATGCCAAGCAGCACCACAGGAGGGCTGGTGTCCAGAGCTGCATTTGCAAAATTGGTGTAAACCGTTGCAAATGCTCTGTGAGGGTTGCCACATGTGAAAGATGGTGTTGGGGAAACACCATTCCCTTTTTGAGAGGTGGGTAGCAAAGTTTCCCTAAGGATTTTTGAAAGCAACGCCTTCAAGAGATCATTGGTTTTGGTATCCATCTCACAACACCAAGAGTGCTTTCATAAAATAGGAGAGATGCTCAGCATCTTATGAAAATAAGGCATTTTAAACTCAAAAAACAGTATCAATATTTCCCCCAGCAGTAAATGATGTTGCTGAACTGTCGGGATCCTTAACTGGTCAGAGTGACCCCAAGATGTGTTAGAAAGTCTTTTTTCCCAGCCTGGCACTTGAAGGAGGAGTCAGGGCTCTTAATTTCTTGGTCTCAAGGCTGTTTATTGTTTCTTATCTATAAAATTCTTTCTCCTGTCTTGCTGAGGTCCACTCAGCAAGACAGTCAGAGGCACTGTGCCTGTCCCCAGGGCAGTGTTATGCCCTTATACTACAAACTACATGTACGATATTTACAATTGTTTTCCAATACTTATCACCTATGTTAGACAGTGAGCTTCTACTCTAAACCAATCCAAAAGTGCCAACACCACAGCAGAAGATGGAGGCCAAGAAGAAGAAGAAGAAGAAGAAAGGCTGGAAATGCCCAGATTTCTCCATCTTGCCTCCTGAACCCCCATTCCAGAAACCCCAAAATCTACTTTTCCACCCCGTGATAACTTCATTATTATTCTACCTAAACTGTTGTGGCTTGCTGATCTTCATATAAGGTTGGTAATTTGCTCTATGGGTCATAATCAAACCCACAGGGGTTTTGGGCTCTGTGCCAGGGCTCCTGACAGGGGTCTTGGCCATCCTGGACAGCCAGAGGGATGTTCTGTGTTCCCACACTGAATCTATAGACTGAAAACTCCACATAATAACAGAGAGGTCTGCAGAAGAGTGACACCAAAATGTGGCTCTGCCTGCACACAGGTGGCAGCAATTTTCACCCTGACTGTACCTAAAGAGGCAAAAGCAATGGATACCTCTGCTCTAGCCCCTAGGAACTTTGGGGTGATGCAGGGAGGTGCCTTCTGGAGACACAGGTGGGGAGAGGTGTGGAGCAGTCCCAGTGGTACCCAGATGGCCCTGGAGAAGAGAAGGGACACTGCGGAAAGCATCAGCTACTGTGACTGTGGCCTCCCATGGTGGCCAAGGCTTCATGTCCAGGCTCCCATGTTCCAGCACACCCCAGCAGACCCTGGGGCAAGGTTTTGGGTGTGCAGATGTGACAGCAGATAGCTTTGGGCACATCTGCACCAGCCTGGGGACAGAGCGGTGGGGGACAGCAGGGTGGGCATACCTTGCAGCCAACCAATTCAAACGCTTCATTATCTGAGCCTTTGGCCAGACTTTTTAGGGCCTCCACTGCATTTTTGCTACCTAATCAAGCTGAAGGCAAGGCACAGACCTCCCTGCCAAGGCAGAGTACCCAGTGTCCTGGACAATGGCTCCTTCTGGGCAGCCCAGCCAGCATTGCTAACAGGGACAGTCCCTTTTGGAGTGATGAATGCCATGTTATTGGCTGAGACTTGCTAGGCACACTGAATTCTCTCAACATGATCTCCTGACAGAGGAGAACAGAATACAAGAAGGCTTGTATTTTCCTGCTAAAGCATTTAGGAAGAGACACAAAGCCCTAAGAAAGTTCGCCTGCTGGTTCCTCGCCTGTGCAACCCACATTGAGCTCAGTGCTGACAGAATTTGCTGAGATGTTAGGAAATAATGTGTTTTTTGGAACACTAAAACTATCATTGCCTCTGATTAAAACAATCCAGCTCCCAGTTTGGTATAGCCATGATCACATACTGCTCTAAACATATATTCCAGCCTCTCTACTTACCTTCCCAGTTTCATATCTGAAACCCATGATTTCACAGAGGTCACTCGTGCACCTTGAGTGAAGCAATATAAAATTACCTCCAACGTGGGTCTGGAAATAGCCTTCCCCCCTACTCCTTCTCTTCGCATCTTTCGTGCAAGTGTGTGTTCACACGTGTGTGTGTGTTCTTGGGTTGACATCTATTAAAGACTGATCTCATTTGTGTCAAACATGCCACCTACAGGGAGCATTTTGGAGCAGTCAAGTTACAGGAGATAGATAAAAAAGAAGAAGAAGGTAATGAATATGGAGTGTAAATGCCTTAGCAAAGTAATGGAGACATGTACTAAGAGCAAGTGAAATTTGACCTTCTGGCTGAAAACCTGATAGCGAACCAATTGGAGAACTTTAGAAAATTGGATCAGCCTCAATGGGCACAGAGTAAACATTGGGAGTGCAATACAGTCTTATTAAACATAATGCACATTTAATGCATAATTTTATTGCAACCAATTTCATGGTACTGCTTTAAATGAGTCCGGGTCTACTTCGACTGTAGCAGTCCACTACCATTAGTGCCTCTTAAAAGAATTGCAAGGCCAGTAAACTATCACCAGTCTGATCTCTCCCTTAGCCCATACTTTCTGCTTCATAAACTCTCCCAGCTCCCACAGCTTGTAGTGAGATCTTGTCTTCCTTCAGTACGCAGCTTTTGAAACACTAAACTGTTTTGGCAAGTCTTCACAGATGGGAATGTTACAACATTTCCATTTTATGCTGGTGCAGTAAAGCAGTGAAGCTTTGCAGCTATAGATCAGTCAGTTGAATCCCAGCCTTACAACAGGGGTTCCTGGAGCCTGTGCAATCAGACTGGTGCTGAAGATTTCTCAAGCACAGCAGGCAAAATCCTATTTTTCTAAGTGACAGCAGTAGTGTTTGCCCTCTGATAGGAACAAGGAATAGGGAAAACAAATGATGCTGAGCTCTGAGAGAGCAGCCCCCTTCACAGACTGATAGGGGATGGCTGGATTAACACATAAGGAACTGCAAAGAAGCAACCAGAACTGTTGAATTTATACCCTCAGAGTACAAAACCCCACACTCTGAGTTTCCAGTCTCTTCTTGCTGAGCATTTCACAGCCTGTAGCACTGTTATCTGCACCTTGTAGAAACACCAGCAAGGGAGGAGATGTTTCAACATCATCCTGGGATTTTCCAGGTGTAAAGGACATCCTGTGCCTAGCTGAGCTTGGATTTTCACCACCCTGGAGCTGTGTTTGAGTCCAGAAACGTGATCTGAGCCCATCCCTAGATGCTCAGACCAGCCCTTTGCGTTTTGTCACAGGGAGCTGCTAATAACATCTGCAGAGCAGGGCTGCTGGAGCTCCCTGCAGGGGTCCTGTTTGCCAGGCACCACACACATGTGTACACAAGAGATATCTCCTGCCCCGACAAGCTTTAGGATTCCAGCTAGTAGCAAAAGGCAGCGTGGGGGTGACACACACAGAGGAGAGGAAAGAGGCCACCACCGTTGTCATCAAGTGGTGCGGTCTCATGAATCAAGCCTCCAGTGATAGTGAAAGAACACACTGGCTGCTTTTGGTTCACATCCTGAGTTTTCAAGCCCTTTCTCCTGCAAGCACAACCAGCAAGGGCTCACTCACTTCAGCGTCTTTTGCCACACAGCAGCGGACCTGGAGGTTTTCTGAGAAAAAATTTTTAAAAAGCCTGAACATGGTGAAATTCCTCATTCATATTCTGAGTAAAGTCACTGAGGAAAAGCTAGAAAAAATGCTGTAGTCCCTGATCTTCTGGAGTACACAGGAGAGCATGAGGTCAGCCCCAAAATGTGGCATTCTTCTGTTGATAGACCACAGAAATGTAACCTCTGCTGTCCTTCATTGGGACGGTGAAAGGGTCTGCAAGACAGGCCAGAACTGGACCTGAAGCTTTGCATTCCCACAGACTAGTCAGTCAGTGATTTTGTGAACTTCATGGCATTTGGTAGACAGAGAAAACATTTTTAAAAACCCCATCCATGTGTGGACCCTGAACTTCTCCAAGTGGCACAGCAAACCTATGCAGGCAGGCTTAACAGTGGGTACACATACATATGATTCCAATAAAAGGACAAAAACATAATATCCCTAAACATAGGTGATGGCTCCACACATTTATGGGATGATGAATTATTGAAAACTACTCTCTAGATAAGTTTTTTGTAGCCATGTACTCTGAAACAAATCATGAAGATATGTTTCTGATGGTGAACGTACTGGAAAAATGCTGGTGTTTAAAAGAAGGATTATACAAAAGTCTCATTAATCTTTAACTCTAAATAGCATTTAATTAGCAATCCAGCAGCATTTACAATGGTAACACATGAATAATTGTGGAGAGGGAAAAAAAAGAAAATAAAGTACTTCAGCATCACCAGGACTTGTAGAATGGGAAGAAAAATAAGTAAAAACAACAGAAAACCCTTTTGATGCTGTCATATCAGGTTGTGGGATGGGAGTAGCCTGTAACCTCATGTCACACATCCATGCACACATTATTTTCAGGAGAGGGATAGGCATGAGGTGGAAGGAGTAACTCTGGAGCGCCACTGAAGGATATGCAAAAGGGAAATCCACCAAGAACAGGAGCAAAAAGGGTTCCTGTTCCTGCTTGAAGTCAGCCTAAATTTCAGTATGAAATTGCCCAGCTAGTCAATAGCTGTCCTATTCAGAGGCTGTATATGGAAATGCATATTCCTTCCCACCTTTACATGCATTTTCCCAGAGAGAGACAGGTAGAGACAAGGCTCTGCCTCTTGCAATATTGGCAATAAGGATGCTCAAAAAGCTCTCCAAGGCTTCTCACAGGAAGAGAGGGTTCTCTGAAACACAAAGAGTGCTTCAGGCAAGTACCTCTGCCTTGGAGCTGTGGCTACTCACCCACAAATGAGGCTTGCTCAGGCACCTGCCAAGCCAGAAATGCCTACAACTGTTTAAGGGTGCCAGGGGAAACGCAGTGCCCACATCTGAATAAACTTGTCTGTCTGTGTAGAAGGCCTGGTGGAAAACTGGGACTTCACATCTGCTAAGAAATGCTGGCCGGTTTGACATCACCCATCTCCAGCTGAAATGGAATCTGGAAATTGCTTGGGAAAGGCAGTCCAGTTGAATAAAGGGTTCCAGAAGTATCAAACTGACCTCGCTGCAGACAACGTTTGCCATTTGTAGTCATCTGTTTAAATAGACAAGCCAGGTGCAGTTGGAAAAAAGTAGAAAATATTTCCACTGTTAGAACTTTCCTTTATGTTTGAAATACTTCAAAGCTAAGAACATATTCTCTGAGCCAAATCAGATATGCATTTGTTAGGCCATCTCTGACAGAAGAGTTAATTGGAAACTATAAACTTTCTTTTGCTTGTGTCGTGAGACTAGCAAAGCCTCAACAAAGCTCACCCTCCTTATGGAAATGCATCCTTTTGGTCTTACATGTTTGACCAACACAGAACTAGCCATTATTTTTCAAAAAAATTAATTACACCTTTCAACCTGGTCACAGCAACATCTTCCAAATTGAAAACAATATTAGTGCAAAGCCATCAACAGAGATTGAAAGTGCTTTTTAAAATAAAGGTTTAAATTATTACATCAGCATTTTATTGATAGGCAAGGATGTTAATAATCCATTGCTTTTAGCTATGGGTGGTTATATCAGCCTCTACTGGTGTGTTTCATACTTGTAATTTACTACATTTGTTGTTATTCCTGCTACAGCTGCACCTGAGACATAAATGTCTCCATTGGCCTAAAAAGCAAACAAACAAACAAACAAACAAACAAACACACACTAACTAACTAACTAACTAACTAACTAACTAACTAACTAACTAACTAACTAACTAGCAAGTGTAAAATACTTTAAAAAATAAAAAGAAGAAAAATATTTAAAAGGTTTTTGTAGTTTTACATCCTGTAACAAGGAATCACCACAGCTTGCTTCATCCCAAAAACACAAATCAAGAGAAATGAGTGTGGGGAAACGCTAGCACAGCAAACAGTGAAATGGCTAAATTCTGTGTGAAGCTTGTGAAGCTTGCTGCCATGGGATGCTGCAGAGGGAGGTGTCTTTCCAAGGAGGAGCTGCTTTCCATCTTTTCTCCGGACAGAAGAGCGTGGTGAGGGTGACTGCACCCCAGGCTCTCAGCCAGGGCCCAGGTCTCTTTTCTTTCCACGTTGTGGTTTCCCATGTGCAGGCAGTGATAATTCAGCATCATGAAAAAACATAAATTGTCAGATAGGAAATGCTGAGATGAAAGGAACGTTATCTTTTACAGATGGCCAAGACTCTGAACTTTTATGGCTTTCTACAAGAAGTAACCAGAAATGACAGAACTATTCTTGCACTTTTCTAATTTCTATTCCAATTTACTATAAGCCTGATGCGATAAGACCAAAAATGTGTTTTAGCTGTGGGCAGGTTTTAAGACCACATTGTTCTAAACCCCTGAAAATCAGGATTCTTGATAGAAACTGTGATAAACCCTAAAGTCTGACTGTATTAGTAGGACAAGCTATCATATAGAAAGTTTAATAAAGATTTAAAATATTCCTTCTGTGTCCTAAAGCCATTATTCACTGCTAAAGGACTGTAAATCTTGAAAAGTCTTGGAAGGCTTTAATTTGAAATATATATATATAAATATATATATATATATAATATATAGTTCCAAACCAATCAAGAAATTTAATACCAGAAAATAAGTTCTCTGTCTTTAGCCTGTCCTGTGCTTTAAAATATGAAACTCACTTAAATAAGAAAGGTGAATATTTAAACACATCTGCCATACTGCAACAGTACATCAAAGTCTTCCATGTGAAGCTAACTAGAGGGGCTGTCCATTAGAGAAGATATGGTCCAGCAACTCAATAAATAGATGCAGGAGGAGGAAGGTCTGCTCCTAGTCTCACAGCTAACTCATGTACTGTGCGAGCAAATTAATTTTCCTCTTTTAAAGTCAATTTCGTCCTTTCACTCTGCTGTGTTCTCCTTTGGGTAAGGCAATGTCTCTGGGCTGAGGTGTGGAGGGAGAGATTTCCCAGCTCCCTGAAACTGCTGGAGCAGAAATGGATGTCTCTGCACTCATCTGCATCAGCCACTTTGACGCTGCTCTGGCTTTGTACATTTCCTTCTCCTGCTCTCCTTGAGAGCACTGCAGCAAGCTGGTGATGGCTTGGATTCCAGGTATGTTCACATCTGGCTTGGAGAAATTCCTTATAGAAAGGGAAAAAAAATTTAAAATCCTGGTGATGGTGATTTCTAGCTTCATAGTTAATTTCAGAGATCTCAAGTGTAGGGATTGCCCCTGCTTGGGAATGAGCCCCACAGTGAGTTTTTTGAGTCCTGTGGTGTTTGCCAAGCACAAGAAAGGGGAGAATTTCAACCTGGGGGAAAACTGCACTGATGGATTGCCACGCACACGTGTAAAAATAGCCCAGGCACAAAGAAAACCAGGAGATATTGGCAGCCACTGCTGGGGAGAAGAAGTGTCCACGTCCTCAGACTGTTTTCCTCCCTTGGCACAGGGGCTGTGGTGCCAGCCTGGCCTGGTGCTCCTCACACTGGAATGCACAAGCAGTGTGTGGGAAGGGAAAATGACCTCCAGCGAGGATGACACCCCTCTGCCTCCAAGGAGACAGCTATGATTCCCACCCCAAGAGGATTTGGCCCACCCTACCCAGCTCAGAGCGGGGAAACCAAAACACACATCCCTTGGATGGCTGGAGCTCAAGCCACCATTTGCCTGTCTGGAGCAGGATAATTTGTCAGACACCAGCTGCTGCACGCTCTGTCCTCTTGGGCACACTTGTTATTGTGTTACAGCCTGCCTGAAGAATGTGGGATGTCGTGGAAAGGAAAACGACTGCAACCTTGCTTGCTGAAATAATCTGAGGGTTTGTTTGGTTTGTTTTTCTCTCCCCTTGTGAGAGCCTCTGCCATGCTCGGTGTGTCCATAAAGAGCCAGCCCGCCTTAAGGAAGGGAAAAGGGGGGTGGGGGAAAGAAAAAGGAGAGGGAGAAGAAGGAGAAGAAGAGGGAAAAGCCAGGCTGGCAATGCTGGGGAAGTGCTTTTGTGACCACACAAAGAGATTTAAGACCGGATGGAAGTGGTCCCCCCCGCTCGCTTGCTCCCTTGCCGCGTCTCCTCTGTCTCTGAAAGAGTTACTCAGGAGGATTTCAAGGGTAGGTTTCTAGAGCGACACCATGTCTAATTATGTACGAGACGGAATGAAAAGGTGTAGGCCTGTCTTTCCAGCTCAGAAAAAAAAAATGTGGTGTCCTGCGAATAAGAAATGAACAGACTGACCTTTTCAGAGCTGCTGAAAGAGAAAACCAGATGTATTCCTCAAGAGTCACTATGACTGAAGGGTGATAAAGGCTTGCATTGTGCACTTGAATAAAAGGAAAGCTAACCAGAAAACAGCAGCTGATAATAGTCAGGCCAGGCTGTGCTATTGTCCAAGGCACAAATGTTCAGCATTGGCCTAGACCACACTGCTGGTATATACAGCACAGACTTGGGGGAGAAATTAAAAAGAGACGGGGGAGGCAGCTTTTTTTTCATTTTTGCTACCTACCAGAGATTGTGTGAAACTGTTAGCAGTTATAAGGCCACAGAGGAAGAAAATTATCTGGGATCCTTTCCCCAGCACACACAACCACAAACATACACACACACTCCATTTCTAGCATTATGTTCCTGTAAGATCTGAATCTAACCATCTGCCAAATGAATAGACAAAACCCAGTTTGTCTTCCAGGGTTCAGATGTAAGGGGGTGGATAAAGAGGAAGCATCACGCTGGTGGAAGAGGCTGGAGCTTTCTGCAAAACAGGGGTCTCCAGAGCTCAGGTCAACCAGCCAGAAAGAACAACAACTTTAATTAAGGACCTGAGGCTGAATGGGGAGCACTGGGTAGGTCTGATCATCCCCCACACCAGGCAGGCCTCTGGCACCACCATAAAATCCAGAGAAAAGGCAATGGTTGGGGGGTAGAAGTGGGGGTGGAAAGGAGTGATCTGTGAGGGACAAAAAAAAAAAAAAAAAAAAAAGAAAAGAGAAAGAGAAAAACAGAGAGCAAACCCCAAGCTCCATCCCTCCACTTCTATCAGACTTGGGGGAAAAAAACTACCTTGACCATGGGCAGGAGTCACTTGCTTCAAGCCCTGCTGCCATGACCTCTCTGGATTATTCAGCGTCACACACCTGCCAAAGGCTCTCTCAGACACTTTTGAATGTCATGCCACTCTTTGAGAACCAAGGCTGGGTCTGAGAGAGCAGATCTTGCCCATTGGAGATTGTTATTTTTATTTTTAGAGTGGGCACGATAAGCTTCTGCCAGGCACCATCCACAGCCAACTATGTCCATGCAGAGGTGTAAATCAACCCCAGTGCTCGCTGGAAGATCTTGTCTTTTCTTATTTAAGTATGGTCTCTGAAACAACACATTTGGGGGCTGTAATCTGAGAATTTGGTGGGAAAGGGCTGCCCTCCCAGAAACAACAGACATGCAAAGGGTCTTTTGTGGTTTTCTTTTTCTTTTTTTTTTTTTTTTTTTTTTTTTTTGCAGTGTTGGTTTTGTCCTTTACAAAATTAGTTCAAGGAGATTTATTGCTGGCAACAGGCACCGAGGAGGACTGGCCTGGTGCTTTTCTGCAGAAGATGAGACAGGGTGTTCCCAAGCTCAAAGTGCCGCAGCTTGGCCATCAGGAGATGAGGTGGAGTTTGCTTCCTGGCTACTGCAGAGTGACCTTGGGATGCATCCCTTCACCTCTCCCTGCCTGTCCCCCCCGGGTTTCAGGACAGAGCTTCTGTAGAGAAGTCCTCCAGAGCTGGAGCCGGCTGTCACAGCGCACAGCACAGCTCCTAGCACAGCAAAAACGTATTATTTCAACAGGATGGAGCAGCTGTTTGTATAAGGAATTAATTATACCCATTGCTACCAGATACGAGTCCTCCACACATCAGTGAGGCAAAGAAACGTGGTCTTAAAGGAAAAGCATCTGGGAGAGGACACAGGTATGTGCCAGCTGCAAAGCCAGACAGGAGTGGGGCTCTGTTTCCTTACACTCTGCCTTCCCGATGCGTTTCAGCCAAAACTTGGGAAAATAACCCCAGGGAGCAGGCTATTTTGAGGCTTCTGGGCCGTGACTTTTCTGCTGTGATTACCCTGGAGGCATCTAATTAGTAGCAGTAGGGCTGCCTTTTCTTTCTGATCTCTGCAAGGAACCGTACTGAGAAGCTACCAACTCATCTCACGCTGTACCCACAAGACCTGTACAAGCTCCCTAGACAGTTAGCTTTATTTCTCCCGTGTCAACAAAAGTAGGAGAGATCTGGGGGGTGGAGTAGATGGACAGGAGGAGAGACAAAGTGATTCACTGGGAAATAATGTATTCCTGCCATACATTCAGAGAATTAAATAGCACATGCACACGCACACACGCACACACTCATGAGGCTGAGGAAGCAGTCTGAATAACTTTCAAAAGGCTTGCTGCATCTTGCTCCATGAGTGGGTAATGCTTGGCTATTTCTAAGAGACAGACATTAAAATCTGCAGCACAGTCATTTAGAATTTCAAAGGATTCTTCATCAGGGGGTGGAATACAAAAGACACCAGAGTTATTCACGTAATACAAGCAAGGTTGGGGAAACAGCAGCATGCCATTAGGTAAGACTGAGCAGAAAACCTTTCTGGAGAAGCCTAAGATCTATTCATTCAAAGTAAAGAAGTGACCCTAAAAATTCCTCTTATCATTTATCCGTGTAGATATATGTAAAATATATGTGTGTACATATTTAGAAATATCTTTGTGCAGCTATGTTTTATACACCACTTGGAGAAGAGCTTGAGAGAGGATCTGAAATGTGTACTGTAGTGCAGACAAGAAAAGGAGGGGAAAAAATATATATTCAAAATACATCACACATCATCCACGCATCTACACAAACATGCTCACATTTCTTTCACCGTGAGCTTTGGGTGTCAATCAGCAGAGAACAAACAGCAAAATGAAAACCAGGAGCTCCTTCTGTTGAGGTTTTATGATAGTGTCCTCCAACATTTCTCTGCTTTTGTTTTCAATGTGCTAAACTAACTGCATGGCTGGAGCGGGGAGGAATGCAGAGCTCACACATGTAAAGCATTGTGTCCTCTGACATACTATTACACAGAAGGCTCACAGTTCCCCCCTCTCCCTCCCCTTCCTGGTGTTGATGAATTACATGAGATGAATATCACAGATCTAGGGTTTTTTAAAACCGTGAGCTTAGGCAGCAACAACGACTGCAAAGCAGACACCGTTGTCTGAACCTCTATTGTTTCTATTTCGGGAGCACATTGAGTGATTAGTTTGGGTAACAGTAACATCACATTACCTTCTACAGGCTGGAAATGTCTTTTAAAACTGAGGCAACGCTGAAGCCATGTGATACAATACTGTAGACAGAGCCAAGTGGAATACATCAAAGAGTGCCTTGATGCAGATGTTTCATGCAGAAGAAAATTAGGTCAGAGACCACTTCAATTTCAGCTTCTGCCAGGCTTGTTTGAGAGCTTCCAGTGAATTCCTAATGAATAGCTTCTAGGGCACTTTTCTCTCATTCAGTCACAAACTGCCACAGCCAGATGAGCTTTCCATGTGGAATTTTTTCTCATTATTTAAAATACTAATACTTTGTGTTCACGGATTCCAGAATCTTCCTTGCAACAATAGCAACAACTCCCCCTCCTTCATCACCCCCCTGCTCACAATAAAATATGAGGGAAAAGAAAAAGGTGAGAAGAATAACCAATTGATACACAATGTCTGCTACAGGGAGAGGGTAGGGGGGTGGGCAAAAAAAAAAAAAAAAGGCAATCAAAAAAAGCAGCCTTTTACCAATTTTACATTGTAAATAAATACTTGGTGAGGATCCTTCACAAATGGATGATTTTTTTTTGCATCTTGAATTTTTTTTTTAATTTTTTTTTTTTTTTGGCAATGGCAAGGAGCGAGATGCTTTGAAGATGCTTTTGCAGCCTGTGCACATCTCAGCTGGCACTGCCTGCTGCAGCCACTGGCCCATTGCACCTCTGAAGGGGGAGCAGGGGCTGCCTTGAAGCTGCTCCCAGCGAGCCTGCACAAAGCCTTCTCAACTTCTGCTGAGCCCCAGAGCCCACCCACCTCTCTGCTGAGCTCATCCCCCTCTCCTGAGCAGCTCTGAGGGCCTCTTGTGAATGTCTCAACCCAAAAAAAAAAAGAAAAAAAAAAAGAAGCAAATGTGTTCACTAAGCAGCTGAGATCCCGCTCTTCTTTAAAGCTGACCATAAGCTGAGCAGAGCATTTTGTGGTCCCATATGTGTGCTGTCCCACCAGGGACAGCAAGGTTTGGGCGCTTTGAAATATAAACAGTGTCATAGAACCTTCCTCAGTGGGAAGAGCTCTCCAAAACTTGTTATTTGGGGTTTTTTCAAGATGATTCACCTTCACAGTGGAATACAAAAGTAGTTCAGTAAGCTGTGAGCTGGAGTCCAAGAGTCCAGTCCAGGACCAAGCCCTGCCAAATGGGATTTTTTGGGTCTGACATGTCATTCAATCCATGCTTTGACTGACATTATTTTTGCCTTCCTACGGTGGTCAGGGGGCCAAATGCGAAGCTGGACTGAAACCTGTAAGCATAGGGTTTATCTAAGGGCCATATTGATAGGGTAAGCACATAAATCAGATTGCTGAGGTAAGAAAAACCTTCTCACTCTTTGCCACCCAGGCATGCAGGGAGCAAGGGCTTCTCAAAACAGAGAGGTCCACTCTGACACAGGACCAGGACCATCCATGAACAGTTTTACCTTGCAGTCCTGAGTGTCCTGTGCTCCACCCAGAGGGTGCACAGGATCATTTTGAGAGCAGTGACTCAGGCTGCCAAAGGAGACGATCCAGAAGCTGACATCAGCCCCAACACGTCCAGCTGTTGTTGTTCACTGGGTCGCAGGCTCCTGGCAGAACAGTGTAAACTCCCTTGTGCTCCCAGGGGCTTAGGTGGAAAGAATGCATAATGTGAATTTGCAGCAGAGTTCTGTTCTTCATCTCTGTTTTCCTGTGCAGAACTCAGAGTCCTACAGAAGTTCACAAATGTTCTTTTGTCTGAGCAGAACAACGGAGGTCTTTACCCACCAAAGCCATCATTTCAGAGATGACTTGATGTTGAGGATGCTTCCAAATTCACACCACCATATTAGAGCACTGGGACCTGGGTTTTTTTCAGCTGAATGACTCATGGCACAAACAGGACATTTTTGCTCATGTGCACATCCACCAGTGTGGACAGAGCTTGTCAGTTTTGTGTTCCAGCAGTCACACCCCAGCCCACTCCAGAAATCTCTTGATGAACCACTTACAAGGTCATAGCTAATCACACCTCTCCAGAGGAACCACCTGTCCACAAAATGCTCCACCTGGATGCTCCCCTGCTCTATTTGCTGGCTCTAGAGCAGACCTGTGCTTCTCTTCCAAGATTTCCATCTCTTCTGCTCCTGATGCTGAGATTTTTTTGGGGGACCCTTCTACAGTCAAATCCACTCAAGGGATTCTCAGACAGAGCAAGTAGGAGCATGAGCATCTTCCCCTGGCTCCATAATTTGAATTCCTAGTCCCTCCTACAGCTCTATGATCTCTGTATATCTGGAATGTTTGCTCCCTTCTCCATTCTCTTCCCCTTTCAATTCTTAGGGCCCACTGTGAAGACACAGTGGTTCATCTAAAAGCACTGAAATGCATTTCTCCTCTACCTCAGTTCTTTGCCCTTTTAGTTCAACACTTCTCCAAGGCCTAACAGATCTAATTTCTTTTTCTTAACCTCCAACTTTTCTTAAATCCCCCCATCCATTTAAACACCACCACACACAATCTTTGCAGAAGGGAAATTTTTGTAAAATATACTGGAATTCAATTAATCATACACACAGTTGAGACACTTTTACTCATTTGTCAGTGGCCGCTTATGCTCTTGGGATTTTGGGGTGGGAGACTATTTACAAAATTTAAACACACCAAAATAACCCACTCAGAGGAATTTAGTTTCTCACCATAAACAATAAAAGCTACCATATCCACCACCTGTTCCACACAGGGGACCAGAGAAGGTGATCTTTCTGGCAAAAGCAATGAAGCTTTTTTTTGTTTTGTTTTTTTTTTTTTTTTCCCTGATCACTAGGCATAGAGATGAAAGCCTCCTTTCACAGCAGAGCAGATGCAGCTTGGCAGCAACCATGAGCACTTCTCTTCACCCTGCAGCTCAAGATATGGCTCTCCTTACCCATACAGACACTCTGGGGATGCTGCTGCAAAGTGGGACTCTGCTGTGTTCTCTATTTGATCCATATCTGGCCATCAAATTTATATTTTGCCCAGTTAACTGGACAGCCTTATTCAGGAACAAAAAGTCCTGCTGTCCCATCAGCAGCTGCTTTTCTGTTCCTGGAGGAACTCAGTCTCTTCTCTGTACAAAGCCTCTGTTGTTTTGGGTTTTCCTGGCCACTGACCAGGATCCTGGGAACATCCCTTTAATACAAAATAAATGGTCAGACAATCTCTCACTACAGGTCTGGATGGGTTAGGAGTAAGGGAAAGGGAGAAATTTTTTTTTCCCTGTAGTGTTTTGTGTGCAGCAAGAGAATTAGAGCAGAAGTTACTGACAAAGCTGTGGTCCTCCAGGCATCACTCAATGCCCTGGGGCTTGTACCTCCATCACTCTGGGTGAAGCCCAGATATTTTTTTAACATCCACTGTTCAACAGGTTTTATTTTGATCCATCTAATTCCCAAACAATCCCCTCTTTGTCTGGAAGTTTACCTATTCCTGATTCTCAACACTAAAGCTCAGTTGATAAAGAACAATGCCTAACACACCAGTTATTCCTAGAAAGAAAGGGAGAATCTTAAAGGCAGGAGACACAACACCTGTCCCACCACCAGCATAAATGGCAAAAGTTGTGTTGAATGAACTAATTCATCTGCACAACCCATCAAATTAGGAGTGTTTTTAAATAGCCTCTTGACTGAGAATTGATGTCTCATTATTCTAAAGCATATCACAGTGAGAGCCCTAGCAATACCAAATAGAATAACCCTCCAAGTTGCAGAGGCTGCAGCAAGAGATTTCACAATGAAGCACTTTACATTTCAGACTTTTCAACAACTTCTGCTGTGAGAGTCTGAGGGGCTGGTGAATACAGCAGCTCACCAGGTTTACAAAGGCACTGCACGCTGTTCAGGACTGGAATGTCCTGCCTCAAGTGGCTGCCACAAGGGCCCCGCAGCCAAATTCTTTCAGCCTCAGTGATGAAATGTGGCCAGCAGTGAGAGAGGAAAACGATGCCTCAGCGACCTGGCTCCTTATCTGATTGTGGCTCTCCCGTGGTGTGAAACTGGGCTTTTCTGCCCCGTTTTCAGCAATGGGATGAGCAGAGGTAACGCCACCTCCCCCCCAAATGAAAACGCATGGAAAATTCAGAAGCTCTACTCAGAAGGTCCTAGGCAAAACCTGCTCAAAAAAGCAAGGCAGCCATCACCAGAGGTACACCTAGAGCTTGGCAATAACTAGTATTCTTTTTCTTATCTTTCCTTTTAATAATCATGCTTAGGTGCTTTGCTTTTTCTAAAAACTTACTTCCTCTGCTTTTCTGCACACACACACAAACCTTGGTTGCCTGCAGAATTTCATTCAGGATCAGATGTTTTAAGTTAGGGATAAGGTGGAATTTCTGCTTCAGAAAACTCAGATTTAATTACATACTAAAGTAGAACATTATCCCAAAATGCTTGATTATAAAAAAAAAGTTGAATGAAAATATTTGGACTTCTCAGTTCTCAATTCTTTTTCTTTTTTTTTTTCCCTTTTTTGTCTTTGGAATGGCAGTGGGCTGGAGACAGGAGTCTGCTAACAATTTGAAACTGCAATTTGACAAATAAATGAACTTGCAAATGTTCCTGTAAATGTCTGAGTGGAGCTGATTTCAAGGCCTGGTCATTAAATATTTGGAGATTTAAGGCACCACAAGGACTGACAGGGCTAGCTGTAATGCTGAGGAGAGAAGAAATAGTAACAGCATGACCTCAAGACACACAGTAGACCCCAAAAAAACCTCTTTGCCACCCAAGGAAGCTGCTGAAATGTCCCAGTGGCTGTGGAGGTGCTTGCTGACCATCATATGTGCTGTTCCGGACCAGCAGGCTTCTCCCTGCCTCCTCCTGCCACATTTCCCACCACCTGGCAGATGCTGGCAGCTCTTTCAAGCAGCTTTCATGGCTCTTTTTCCAAATCATCAGGAGTGGCCTGAGGTTTCACATCCAGAAGGTTTCCCCCCCACCCTCATTTTGGAAAGGCCCCTTGGGCATCAATCATGTTGTCCCAGGAGCCTCAGTGGCTTGTGAAAGTCATGGAAGAGCTTACTCAGAGCAGGGCTGAGGTGAGCACTTATCAAACCTAGAGACTAATTGTTTTTATGTCCCTGGTGGAGCATGCTAAAGGAACTCCCAGTGCTGTGTGATACCAACCCTAAGGAGCACTAATACAACCTCAATTAAGGTCTGAACAAGGCTTTTGCCTGGCTTTGCCTGTAATCCTTTCTTCACCTTAGTGTTTGGGGTTTGAATCTGGACAGAGGCCACTCTTCTATGTCTTTTTGTCCAATGTCCAATAGGTTCTGTTTTAGTTATTTTCTCCAATATTTCTGAGAAATATTATTTTTATTTTCTCCTTTATTTTTTAAAAATCAAATATTTAGAATTTTTTTTAAATCTTCTCCATTATTTTCTCCAATATTTCACTATTTTCTCCAAGGGCTGCGGCCCTTGGGGTGCTTGGATAAGCCCAGGCCCAGACATAGTTCATGCAGGCACAGCTGAAGGGCCATTCAGAATTTTGGCAGTGAGTAAACTCCCACTGCCGGAAAACTCTGAGTAAAAGGCATATCCATTATTGGGTGGGAAACAGTGATCAAGAAAAATAGTAATGTGTGCTTTACCTGGCTATATGGACATACATATATGGATGTATATATACCTGGGATGTACCTGGGATAGAGTACATTCCTCTGGATATATGGACAGACTGGGAATGCTAGACTGGACAGCATGATGCGAAAGGCACCTGGTTGACAGAAGGCTGGACATGATCCAGCAGTGCCCTGGAGCCAGCAGGGACGTCCCTGTCCTGGGGACACCAGGCCCAGCATGGCCGGCCGGGCCAGGCAGGGATTGTCCTGCTCTGCGCTGGGCCGGGGCAGCCTCATCTGGAATATTGGGTGCAGTTCTGGCATCACAGGGTTAAAGAGGCATTAAACTGTCAGACAGTGTGCAGAGGAGCCATGGGGATGGTGCAGGGCCTTGAGGGGAAGCTCCATGAGGAGCAGCTGAGGGCGCTGGGTCTGTTGAGATGGAGGAGAGTGAGGGGAGGCCTCAGTGCAGCTCTGCAGCTTCCTCATGAGGGGAACAGGAGGGGCAGGCACTGATCTGTGCTCTGTGGTGACCAGGGAATGGCCTGAAGTTGTGTCAGTGGTGTTAGATGGATATTAGGAAAAAGTTTTTCAGCCAGAGATTGGTTGGGCACTGGAATGGGCTTCCCAGGGATGTGGTCACAGCATCAAGCCTGTCTTGAGTACAAGAAGCTTTCTGTACTCAAAAGACAATACTCTCAGGAACATGATGTGATTTTTGGGGTAGTCCTGTGCAGGGCCAGGAGCTAGACTTGATGGTCCTTGTGGGCCCCTTCCAACTCGGGCTGTTCTGTAATTCTGTGATTCTAATTTTCTTCATTCATACATAATTCTGTCCTGCTTACTGGCATTTTTTTTTTTATCAAGAAGAAACTATCAAGTTCATTGCCACTGAGGTCCTTCACAACTGAATAGAATAAGAGTAAAATGGAAGCAGGAGAGAATTCTGGCATCTCCCAAAGATGAAAGGTAGAAAGGTGTTTACCATCACAAACTATCTGATGTCATAATTTTGAGGCAAATTTTTGGAGTTCCAGAGAGGAACCAGACCTTTTTTCCTTACTGCTGAAGTGATTTCTTGGTCACTAACTACAGAGGAAACCCAGATTTCAGGCTAAAATCAGAAAGAGCAGCAAGAGGGACCAAACCCACATTTTCAGAGGCTAATGAGCTTCCTACAAGAGTGCAGCACTTCTTCCACAGCAAGCGCCTTCATACCCTGATGGATTCCCTTCTGTAATTATTGATTGCCCCCTTTTATCTCTACAGACCCCTCATAGAGTGAAGTTGAAAAATTCTACTCACAGTACATGTGCAAGCCACAAAGGATGCCAGCAATTTCATCACACTGTCAGTGCCAAATACCCAAGGTCTAGCTATAGTGCAGATCACTTTTAAAAAATCCCAAATCAGCTGTTCCAAAGGTAGGACACATTCTCTCCAAGAACTAACTTGTTGCTAGGTACTGCAAGTTGGCTTCCTGCCTTCCTCTTAAGCCATCTACTATCAAAACATGTCAGAATGGAGGAATATCAATTGCTGTCAGGTAAAAAGAAGATTTTTTTTCTTTCCTTAACCTTTCCTGTAGGTCATCTCCTCTCCATCAGTTCCTCACTGTGCTGCTATCAAACAAAGCTGGATGACACTTTATAAGGGGAGGGATCCAAAATGGAAAAGTGGAGCTTAATCACTTCTGAAGAAACCTGTAAAACTAAAAGAGGCACCCCAGAAATCCCTGCCTGCCTTGTTTTGGAGCAGGCATAACCCGCTGCACACGTGCCTGGTGTTGTTCCTTCAAATACATGTGAAAACAGCAGCAGCTGAAGTGTATCACAACAATTATCATTACTAATTTATGATCACACTTCTGACAGCACAGAGACACCAAAGCAATGCTCTATGCACGTGGCACAAGGCTAGCCAGGGCATCAGTGCTTCCCCCATGTCACTGGGTCACTGAGAAACAGGGAATCACTGCCCTGGAAATTCAGGAACATTCTCACTGGAACTGAGAGAGCAGTTGAGTGAGGGAAGAGATGCAAATTTAGCAATTACTTTTTTTCCTAGGCATATGGTATTTGATTTGGTACACTAATCCTTGTTTCCAAGTACTAGCAGGTACTTTGGAGGTAGTTCTATCAGTGTCCTTATTATTTCGAGGAAAACTACCTTTTCTTTTTGATGTTTTACTTGAAGAAGATGCCAGATAGGACCAAGTAATACTAAGTGGATGCTTCCAATTGGCTTCAGAAGTCTATAAATAATCAGATCCTTCTGACTGTTGGAAATAGTTCAGTCATTATTGATAATTCAAGCCTTACAAAAATGAACAATAGGACCTGTGGGCAGTAATAGCAAAGACTGACCCCAAGATAACTAAGTGGCAGAAACTGATAAAAAGTAACATTACATTCTAGATGATGCTTTATGTCATCTGATTCAACTCCAAGCTCCATTTGTGAGCCAGATTTTATTCTGTAGGAGGTAAATTCGTTGAGGGGGCTGGGAAGAAAAGGGAGAGATCAACAGGTTGAGCTCTAGCAGTTTCTGTGAGAACTTCTGCAGAGGTACAGGGAGGTGTAGCAGGACTGGGAAGAGACTGATGGTGTGGTAAAGTGATGCAAGTCTCTGCCAAAGACACTAAATGCAGCTAAAACACAGACAGTTTAAGCTCCAGCTATGTCTCCCATATGGACCAGAGACCACACACAGCTGAGATTTTCCCAATGCCCGCAGAGAAAGAAGGTGGATAAGACATTGCAAGTGAAGGGTTTGGTACAAACACCAAATTCTAGTTTCATGAGTACCCTTTTGAACTTCTGCAAGCTGCTCAAAGGGTTTTAAAAATATATTAACCTGCTGTTTTTTATTTTAATATATCTCATTTGATTTGTCCCTTGAAGTATGAACCTTATTTAAGTGAGGGTTTCAGACCAATTCATGCAGGAAATCTGGCTTTCAGCTAAGTTTGAAAGGGGTCAGTCAGTCCCTACCAGACTCTGCCTTGGTAGAGAAAAAATGGCAAAGAATTTGGTCAGCCTCCCTGACTACCTGTGTGGATTGACCCTGATAATTTGGGGACAAAATGCCTGTTCACTTTGTGGATTGGCACAGGGTGGTAGTCTCAGTCTCAAAGCACCTCATGAATCCAGGTCAACAAAGGAGCCCTGGCACTGAAACAAGTCCAGCACAATTCAGTAGTTTCAGGGTGTAGTCATGATCAGTAACTGAACAAAGCACAAAATATTTTCCTTATTCTTTGATGACATTGCACCTGGAGGAGGTTGTAGAAGAAAAAGGTGTCAAAGGCAGCCTGGAGCATCGTCGGCCCACATGGCTGAAGAAGGTTTTCAAGTCCCACAGCCTGATGGACTGATATGACCACAGTGATGTTTGGCTGTTTTTGTCTCCACAGGTGAAATTACTGTGCTGGCATTTGCAGCTGAATCAGCTCAAGAATGTTCTCAGCTGGAATCTCTAGCAAGGAATCTCAGTTTTTGTGCCTCTGGACCCACATGAACATTCTTTAGGCCACGGTCATGCCTTAAACAGCAAAACCACTTGCTCATTTTAAGTGTTTAGGCTCTTCCTTGGCATCTTTGCAGCCTGGAAGTCAGAAGGGAGCTGAAGATCTTTCCCCTTGAAAAAAACCAAGCTGACTTGCCAACTCCCATACCTCACTGCCAGAAGAGATGAAAATACGAGGCCAGCCTGAGCTTCACCTTGGTGAGATCCCACAACAGAGAATGGTCAGGGGTCTCATATCATGGGACATCTTAGAACATTGCCCTGTAACACAGGACAGCTTGCCTCTGCTCCACTCCAGCCTCTTTCTACTCTTTGAAAACAGTGGCTGCAGGGTGAAAAGCACAGTTCACCCCAACCAGCGTGATCAAAGAAGCACCAGGCTGAAGATCCACAATGTGGTGCTGCAAAGACATTTGTATGTAGGTCCAAATATAGTTTTATATCACTTCTGCTTTTTCTAAGTGCCTTTGAAAGGGGAAATCATACATATTTTTATCATTAATTTGTTAATTTTTTTTCAAAGGAGCTTCCCTAAATTTTTATTTCCCTTGATATATGTTCACTCCTCAACAAAGCTGGTTCTTTTCCTGATACAGCCATTATTCCTCTTACACCTCAGGCTAGTGAGAATCTCATTTACAGTTTCCCTGACTCTTCCCATGCAGTAATTGGTGGTATCATAAAGGGCTATTATATTGTTTGCTCTCACCTCTGTTTTCTCAGCCTCTTAGAGACACACCCTACACTATGCAGTCCCCTCTCAGAGGTAAGCCTACTTTTTCCACTGCCACAGATTGCGGATCCTATTCTTGGCAATCTTTGTTTTTTAAACCACAGCCTCCACACGGATTATGCCCAGATTAACCACACTGATTGCTCTCTTCTCTGAAATCTTAAAATGTGTCTCGGAACATTTCCTGAATATTCACGTACAGTGCAGCCTCTCCCAAACCACCATTGACAATACCCTGCTTTTTCAGGCCATGAAAAATATCCATCCTTTGATTCTACTCCTGCCTTACAAACCTACCAATTTCCTTATTGTTTCATAGCTTTCTCCCCACCAGCCATAAGCATTTTAGCAGTGCTGTGGAGCTCATTCCTGACTTTCTTCTCTTTGTTTTTTTGCTTTTTCCCTTCATTGCTTGAGTTTTCAAGTGATTCTTTGCAGTTGGGCTTTTCTTTTTGGTGGATCTAAAGCTTCTGAAACTGTTTCACTTGTACCAAGCTAGTTATGGTTTGCAAAGCATGACTTCTATTACACAGCCAGACATATCTGAACTCCCTGCACACATTTCAGTGCACCGTGATGGTGAACAGTGCCCTTCTACAACATACACATGGAGGATAAATACCCAATTCTTGTTATCTGTTAGGAGTTCAAAGTCCTGGGGAGAACAAACATCCCCTGCCAAAGAGATGGGGAGCAGAGGCAAACCTGTGGAGAACAGACCATCCTACCAGCAAAGGAAGTGGAGAGCATGTTTTCCATAGGGCAGCTAAACAGCATCCCTGTGCTGTAGTTGCAATGAAGTTCTTCAATCAGGCCTACAGTTAATGAAATTCCTGCAGGAGACCGTCAGAAGATTTAATTTCGCTGTTTACTAAATTATCAGCGCGACAGCGAATCCTGCGTGCCAGCACTTTGTTCCAAAGGAGGAAAACTGCCAATCCAGAGAATGGGATTTATCCAGGGGGAGGCCTCCTGCAACGTGCAGGGGTCAGCTGCCATTATAACCCGCAGCTTGATGGAGCAAATGCATCCCTGGTGAAACACCTCTAGGTTGCACAAAATCATTGCTTTCCTCTCCAAACTGAGAGAATGAGTGAGGCTGGAGGTAATGTGCAGCCACAAATCAAGGGATGCTCTGCGGGCCAGCAGATCAGGCTGCAAGATCAGGAAATGCCACCGTGCACAGGCGTGTAGCCCATGAGTTGTCTGCAGCACAAGGGGAATATGGAAAATTAAAATGTAGGCAGTAATGGGGAGACACGGAATAACTGCTCACGTTTAATGAGAGGCTGATAAAGCAGCATCCTTCTGGGAGGTGATAATGGCAGGCCTGGGATTCATGATAGAGGCAAATTTAATCTAAACATGCATTGTGTTTTATTTTAATGTGTCCACCCAGCCTGATACTCCGGTAAAACACAAGAACATGGAGAAGCCATGCAAACACCATTCTCATTTGCTGTGCACCCACTGTTATCTACACCTTTGCAAAGTGAATGCAAAAACGCCAGGGTGTCAGGATGGCAGAGTTTTCCACTTAATTTGTAAAGGCAGCTGGTGAAAGAGCCAAAAGTAATGCAGGATGTATCGCTTAGACTACTTGGTTTTGTTCACCAGCTTGCTTTATCTCATATAAATATACACATGTCTTGCTTATTTTCATTCTACTGACTAACACTCTGGAAGACCAAATTGATTGTGGAGGTAAAGTCAAAATTCTGTTTAGTAGAGAACATATAATTGAGTCTGTAAAGAAAAAATTTCATGCAAAATTGCATGTTTAAATTTCATTTGAATGTTTATCCCAAAGGTATGGTAACTGAAATACAGTTCTCTGTTTTTTTTTTAAAGGCTAGAAAAATTATTTGCATCCTTTTTCATTATTACTGCACTTAAAAAAATAATTAGCTGTCGAAAAAAGAGACATGTGTATCCCAGGAAAAACCCAAAGGAACTCAAAGTGATAAATAATCTTTATGTTACCGAAAAGTAATCTTTATTTTACTAGAACCTGCTATTTATGAGCAAAAATACAGAATATTGCTATCTATAGAAACAAAAAAAAGGAGATCTGGAGTACAGGTCAGCATGTAGAACGCTCAGTTTTCTCCAGTCAACTGTCTCCACTGCTATTTTTAGCAAATACACCTTCGGGGGCCAGTAGCAGCTAACACAGACAGAGATGATCCAGGAGCTCAGCAAAGGGCAGGGCAGCACAGACGAGAAGTGGGCAGGGTCTTTGTGGAGAGCTGACTAGCTCTGAAGGATGGGAATGTTGTGCTGCTTGCCCAGGCTTCTGCTGCTCTGCTTTAGGAAGCTCGTGTTGGTTTTTATAGAGCACCGTGAGGCAAGGCAGGCTCTCCCATATGGGCTCCAAATGTTTTGTGTCAGCCCTGAGAGCACACTGCTCAGTTATGATCTCAAATTAGCGATAATACCCAATCAGACATGACGCAGTTCAGGCTTCCGAGGGGTGGAGGGATTGACACAGGGCTTCAGCATGAGCAGGAGCATCAGTGGGGAGACCAGGATCATCTCTGCTCCTTCCAGAGCAGGAAGGAAAAAATTTCCTTGTTTTCTGTTTGGTGTAGTGAGAGCTCTGCCACCTGCTTCAATATATTTTAACCGCTGAGCTTTTTGCAACGGGGTATTTTAATGTCAATCTGACACGTCCCCTATCCCAGAGGATGTCTATAAACATCCTTTCAAGGATTCTGTGTAGATAAGACATATGGAAATTTTCAGTGATAACAATATTTAAAAAAAATAAAAAAAAAGATAGACTGTCTTCAGAAAGGAGCTCACTATGGACATGCAGTTCAGTTTCATGGTTCAATTCCTCTGTGAGACTCTGTAGTACATATCGAGAGTAAAATTTAACCTAATTACTTACTATCTACAGGTCTGCAGCTAATTGTTTTTTCTCATTCTGTCTATTTTTCAAGGAAAAATAAAAAGTAGGGATAAAGTCACATCAGCAAAGGAGCGCTGCTTTTCAATCCAGTGTTTCCCAGCTTTCAGACAAAGATGCTACAATGTTTTTTAGTTATGGTTTTATTCCATATTTTTGCATTTCATTGATGTTTTTTCTCTATTTTGTCCAATCCCTATGTCTCATTTTCCACTATAAAATTAGTTCCCCAAAGGTATTTGGATAATGAAAGCAAAGAGATTATAAACAAAAATTTCTGAGCAAAATTGTGCTGAAACTGAAAATCCAGAGGAAACTAGGTTTGGTTTAGGGGTAAAGGAAAGGAAAGCTAGCCTTGCAGCTGTGTGTGGTATTCTAGATACTTCAAGTTTCTGGGAAATTAGTCTGTTTTGAAATCAAAATATAGTGAAATCATTATACAGCACAAATACCAATACGGTATCATAGTACTTCATAGGAAATTAAATTGTGAAAGTATTCTGTTCTGCTTTAGAAGGTCTAATTTCACTGCATTCAAAGCTCCTTCAGGGGCTGGAATGCTGGACAGAATGTGTAGAGCCTGGAAAACCTAATGTTTTGATTTCCAGTCTTAAATGTAAACTAATACAGTTGGGTTTTTTTGTTTGGTTGGTTTGGTTTTTGACTCATTATATAAACGATTTGGGGTATAAAGCATGAATAGATAGGTGACCTTTTTCTATGTTGGAGATGAACTTGCTGTTGAGTTGCAGTCACATTTCTTAATGCCCACCTCCTCATCTTATTTAGATAACCTGGTGAAAGAAATACTAAAATTTCATGTCACAATTCTTCAGCTTGAGCAAATCTTGCAGTTACAGCTGTGCCTTCCATATCAAAGTGCTGTGCAGAAATCCTTAGAATGTTTTACCCTGTGTAGTTCAGCTAAATGATTTGTAGAAGTGAAGTGTTTGGAATGGAAAATTACTAATAATTAATCAGAAAAAAAAAAACCAAAACAAAACCATGAAAACTAGGCTGAATTCTTTACCCATAGGACCAATTTTTGAGAGAGAACTGATTTTGGGACAGCTGAATGTAAGCAGTTACATATGAGAATGTGACTATCACTTTGAAAGATCAAATGAGCATAAATGAAAGGGAAGAAACACATTTTATATAGACACAGATGCAAGTCCTTTGATAAACAGGAATTGGAGAGGAAAAAACTTTCAAATAATGTGAAAGGGGCTAGAAGAGAAAATAGGGCTGGGAAGAATTCCTGAGAAGCCTTTTAATCCTCCTGCCTAACCTAAATCAGTGTTTTAATCATACCTAAATAAGATAACGTCCAATTTCCAGAAAATGTTCATTCAACTTCTTAAAATGTGGTTCTGGGTTGTCTCTCACTGGAAGTTGACGCCTGGTCTGGTGGAAGGTGTCCTTGCCCATGGCAGGGAGGGTTGGAACCAGGTGATCCCTGTGGTCCCTTTCAAACAAAACCATTGCTATGATTCTACAAGGAATATGATCAAATCTGGGTCTGCCTGGATCCCTCAGCTCTGAAGAAAGACAGCATTATTTTAAACCTAACAAACCAGTTGGAGAGAAAGCTGCTCAAATGTCAGCTGACATGCCTCAGTATTGACAGGTTAGCTTAGACAGCAAGTTACTTGTGCTGAGCACTTTAAACACCCAGTGGGAAAAATTCAAATTCCACGGCTTACCTCTTGGAATCACAGTCTGCTAGGGAATTGTTTCAGCTGAAAAATGGTGCTTTTTTTTTCAGTCTTAGCAGGTGTCCACCGCATTACAGAGTATGATAACAGAGGCATAGACTCAGCAGGGACATGATCAGAAGCTAGGAGAGGTCAGAAAATGAACATAAGCAGAAAACATCGTGTTTAATCAAGAGAGAAAGTGCAACCCAAGGCAAAAAAAAAAAAAAAAAAAAAAAAAAAAAGAAGGAGAAGGAGAAGAAGTAGTTGTGATACATTCTTTGATAACAACGAATCAGGACAGCCAAGTGTAAGGAACTGCAAGACACATCTTTTGTTTAAAATAGTAAAATAGAGAATGCAGTGATTGTTAGGAGCTTCATGGCAGGTCCTAGAAGAGGCAGAGTGAGAACTGACTGATGTCTGCTTTGCCACCTAAACCTTTCTGAGAAGCCCAGAGATACTCAGGATGAAATTTACAACAACGAAAATTCCTCACAGAGCTCGACCACACAAACCTCACGTTTTGTCATGTTCTCACAGTCAGATTACCAATCCAGCAAGCAGTCACCTGGCAATCAGATGGGCTGATGAGCAGCACGCTGGGCCATGCCATCTAAGACAGGAGGATGTCTTTCTGCATTCATAAATCATGGCTTCACTGTGCTAATAGACCTGGAAGAGACAATCCTCGTTCTAATGAACTTTCAAGCTCAGCAGAAGCAAAAAAACCCATCCAAGAGTAAAATGCAAATTATGTACATATGCCAGGAAAATTCCTTGCTGCCTTAATCAAGGAAGTCGTGGTCTCCTTGAGTGAGGCGTTTGTAAGGAAAAATTATCTATAGTTCTCCATCTGAATATTTTGGAAGGACAGCTGAAGTGATGCAAAGAAGCCACCTACATTATGGAGCCTAGCTGGAGCAGACCACAATTAACTCAATACACAGTGATAACATGAGCTTCCAAAAGCTCTAAATCATGCAGTGAGTGTCAGGGCAGCTCCACAGAAAGTTAATTTGATACTGAATAGCAAAGAACTTTTAACAGAGAAAATTTTTTCCAGAAGGAAAAATGCCTCAAGTACTCTAGAGCACCCTCACAGGGTTCTCTAACAATGTTTTTTATGTACACATAAAAATATGTATTAATAAATAAATAAATAAATAAATAAATAAAATAAAATATATAATAATTAATATAATAATATAATATAATATAATATAATATAATATAATATAATATAATATAATATAATATAATATAATATAATATATAATAAATATAATAAATATAATAAATATAATAAATATAATATAATATAATATAATATAATGTAATGTAATGTAATGTAATGTAATGTAATGTAATGTAACGTAACGTAACGTAACGTAACATAACATAACATAACATAATATAATATAATATAATATAATATAATATAATATAATATAATATAATATAATATAATATAATATAATATATATGATGTGATATGTATTATATACAATAGATTTTAGATCTATATCTAACATAACTTCAGATCTATAACTATCATGATAATAGGTGTAGTGGAGAATCCTTCAAACTAATTCTATGAGCTTCATAATTGCCTGTAGAGCACCAAATTTTCTTCTTGTACTGGAAAAAAAGAGAGCTTAAACTCTCTGATCAGGTTTCTGGGACATCAGAGCAGGAGATTGCACTGGATGACCTTGTGAGATCCCTTCCAGCCTTTGATCCCAACGAGTCCAAACCCCTGTACCACAGGAAGCAATCACTCACTGAGCAGCAGAACCAGGAAGCAGATGCTCTCTGTGAGACCACCAGACACCCACAGACCTGCCAGGCTCTTCCCTGATCCACTCAAGCCACTGCCAAGGGCAAGGAGCTCCAGATGAGCCTCTGGTCAGCCAGAGATTCTCCTCTGACAGTCAGAGTCTTGGCCTCATCTTTTAAAAGTTGGGCAGCTGGAGGTTCTCGACAGGTGTGAGAGTTAGGTCAGGCAAATGTCCTTCCTGGGGGCACCATCCATGCTTGTAGGGACTCCTGAGCTCCTGAGAGGAGTCATTCTGGGAGGCAGAGCACCAAGTGATTCACTCAAAGTCTGGCCAGCTTTAGCTCTCCTCCTTTGGGTTTGTTTCCTGATGAAAAGGTAAATCTTCTGTTAATTTCTTGCTGGTCCTCTCCCTGCACTGGAGATCAGCAGCACTGTAATTAAATAAACAACTAAAAATCTGTGAGCATGAGTAGGAAAGGCCCTGTAGGTGCTCTGCTGACATCTTCAGTGTATGTCTCAACTAACTGCATCCATCTACAACCAAACAAAATTGACTCAGTAAATTATCTTTTAGCTACATTGACACCATTTGTCCTCATTCTGGTCACTTCAGTGCACACAGCTCAACTGCTTTTGTATGTCCCTAATGCAATTCCTTGAGTCCCCAGATTCCAGAGATATTGTCTTGTAGATACATTTCAATCCTTGGCACTGAGGGGATGCAGAAATTATTCATTGCTTTGGAGGCATTCTTCTTTTTAGCCCAAGTTTATTGTCTGTTTCCCGTTTTGTTTTGGGGGATTTTTTAACACCAGATCAGTGAATTCTCTCAAGTTTGGCCCAAAACTAGGACAAGGAAGAAGAAAATGAAGCAAAAAACTCAAGCTGTGTCATAAGAGCAGTTAAATTGACAGCAGCAGCAACACAAGAAGGGGAAAGAAGTGTTCTGTTACTTGAGACATTAGAAATCACATCCATCTTCTCTGCCCATTTCTTGGAAGAACTAATGAACAAGCAGTTTTAAAATAATACTAGACATACAGCATTAATCGTTAGCAGGAATATAAGAAATTGTGTTTTTCAGATGTTGTCACAGAGTTTCAGACCCAGGTGGTTGAGACACAGCAAAGGTCCTGTATCTTCTGGCACCAGGTGCCAACATATCAGCAAAACCTCCTGCAAAAACACAGCTCCACTGATGTGTAACACATTTAGCGTGGTATGGCTCCCTCAAAGCTACAGCCTCAAATAACCATTACAGCCTCAGAAATGGTGGTAGCAACACTAAGGTGGGTGCAATGATCCAGGTTTCTCTCATGCAAATGTACAAGCTCATGGATATCATCTCCTGCACCACAGACAATTGTTCCTTCAGCCACAGTGATTAGAAGAGGAGGCACAGTCCACTGGGTCCCACTGAAGCTCATGAGAATTTAATTTTTGCTCCACAGAAGGGAAATGCAGGTCGGTGATGAGCATTTTGGAATGCTCCCTCTTCTGCAAACGTCTCCAATCCTCTGCCCTCTCTGGAAGTGACACGTAGCAAAATGCAGGGTTTCAAAAACTCAGAAGAAATTTAGTTTGTCTAGTAGCTGCTCCCAAGAATAGCAACATTTATTTATATTGTTGCGACACCCAAAAAGTAGGTGTTAGGCTGATAAAATGTGGAAGAAAAAAGAAATTTTCTCTTTTTTTCCCCCCAAAAGCACTCACTGTTTTCATACAAGAAGAATGCATGACCTTTTAAATGACCCGTTCCACACGGATCCCAGCAAACAACCCAAATAAAGCTGGCGATTTAACACCGATGTAATTCCATTGAAAATCAGCAGAATTACATCAGCATGAGGTCAGAAAGGGGACATAGGCACAGATTTCTGCAGACACTCACAGAATGTAGGAAGGGGTGTAGAAATCAGATTGTATGGGCAGCTCTGACTTCAGTGGAGGAAATGTGTGCTCAAACCAGCCAAAGGGAGCATACCAACGTGGTAACTATAGCAGGCATCTATTTAATTGTCTTATGCTTAAACCATTCCTTTTTCAATTAAAATCATCTAATTCATCAGTGTGAGGGAAACCAAGGAATCCTCGTACTTTGAACATGGAGAAATAAATTATAATTTGTTTGAAGGATTAGTGCCGTCTGGTTTGATTTCAGTAAAGATAAGAAAGCAAAAACAGAGACATGGATCCATGCAAGTCCTCACAATGAAGCACATGGCTTTTCTTTACTCAAACAACAGAACAGATGTATTAAACATACAGCATAGATTTAACAAACTATCATTTGTGCTCTTTCTGAAGGTTCTAAAAGGGATTTGGAAATTCATCTTGCCCCAGAGTCCATGTTTTACCTGCAAAATTTAAAGCAACTTCTGAATTACCTTTGATGGATTTTGCTGCATCAGGTTCTAAAGGAGACTCTTCCCATGTCAGACCATCAGAGTTCCCTATCAGTCTGTGGACTACTTACTTTTGTGTGATTGTTTAGTGAATCTACCATTTCCTTCAAATGAAGGGAAATCTACATTCTCTTAAGTCACAAAAATGTAATTTAGAGAGCACTGATGGATGAATCCATGGTTTTGACACTGCAGCAGGCCACAGGGATTTGGTTCTATTGCTGGCTCTGCTGCTTTTTTTTCTTGTGAAATGACCAGAAAATATCTGTGTAAACTTTTCTTCACAAATACAGATTTTTAAAAGTGAGGAGACATCATACTTTGTGCATTTGGCCTACATTTCCCCAGTGAAACTCTGTTTTGAAAGAGATGGAAAATTCTCATCATGGTAAGAGTTGGCCTGTTTGATGATGAATTAGTCTCACTATTAAAACCAATGTGCTTCATTCTTTGCTGACCGGGAAGAATTGTAATTTTATCCCAGAGAAAGGGTACAGAGAACATAAAAAAAAAAAAAACCAAAACAAAAAACCCCCCCAAAAATAAAATAAAAAACCCAAAAAAAAAGCCACAAGAATTCAAGAAGAGAATCATCAGCAAATGCAACAGGTGGGTGATATCCCAGGGGTGACAAGCTGACGGGAAAAAGGGAGACCAGGCAATAATAACAACGCAAGCACTCCTTGCTCCACAATTGAGGAGGAAGAGAAAATGCAGGAGAGACAAATCTGTTTGCACCACAACTGCTGCCTTTTTATGAAGAACATGGGAAAAAGTAATGAAGGAGGTAAAAACTAGGTCCAATTGCAAAGACAAACACAAAAGAACATTGTGAAGACACAGGACCAAAAAATATCAAACAGAAAAGGATGATGCCAACAGGAAAGAAGAATAACTAAAATGACACATTTCCTCCATACAGAAAAGACCCTAACAAAAACCTTACGAAACTCCAAAATGGAAGACTTGGTCTGCTAATGGGGAGAGAAAGATATTGTCAGGTGGCACTACTCAATGTCTTTTTGCTTCATTCTTCTGTACAGAGGTCCTCTGCAACCATGTGGCAAATCCAGGGAATCAACATGAAGAGCAAATCATGTCTAAACAACCTAATTTCTAACTCTGACAGAGAAACAGACCTCATGTGGATGGAGATAGTAGGCTTCATCTAAATCAAATTTAGTAAGGCTTTTGACTTTATCTAGGAAGACATCCTAATAAATAATCTAAAAGCATCTAAATAAAACTGTTCTGTGGGTACAAAGTGGTTTGAAATCATACCGAAACAATAATTATCAGCAATTAAATCTAAAAATGTTTCAAAGAGGATTCTGCAGGGCTCTGACTCCAGAGGTGTCTTGTTGTGCCCGGCAAATCCTTTAATTTGTTGTCTCAGTGAAGGCAGGGGATGGAGATCCATGTGGTGTCAAACACACAAGGGTTATTGACATCTTAAAAGCCATGGAAACATCTGGAAATGGTCTGCACCAATGAATGCAGCCTGGGCTACAAAGAGGAAGGGCTGGAAGCCAACAGGGCTGATGGTTTGTGCACAGGAATCAGGGAGAAGGCCAACAAGGCAGATGTGGTGGGAATCTGCTACAGAACGCCCAGCCAGGATGGAGGGGAAGATGAAATGACCATGTGACTGCTGGAAATTCAACACAGCAGAGAAAAACAGTCTAGGAGGCTCCTGAAGTGTGTGGCGGAGAAGTTCCTGACACAGCTGGTGAGCGAGGCAAGGAGGGAAGGTGGGCACTGTTGGATTTGTTGTTCAGGAGCAGAGAAGGGCTGGTGGGTGGTGAGAGAGCTTGAGGCCATCTTGGGCAAAGTGACCATTAAATGAGAGAGGTTTTGATTCTCAAAGTAAGGAGGGATGCAGTAGAGTTGCCACCTTGGGCTTCTGGAGGGAAGATGTTGGCCTGGTTGGTGAATGGCTGACAGAATCCTTTGAGAGACCATCCTGAAGGATAAAGGAGTCCAGGAACACTGGATGTTCTCCACAAAGGAAATTATAAAGGCTCGAGAGCAGACCATCCTCATGTGCCAAAAGATGAGACAGTGGGGAGGACTGACCTGGCTGAACAGAGAGCTGGGTCTAGAACTCAGGTTAAAAAGGAAAGTTTGTCACATTTGGAAGAAGGATCAGGCCACTCAAGAGGACAATAGGGATGTTATGAGGTTATTACACAGAGATAAAAAATTAAAAGGGCCAATGCCCAACTGGAACTTAATCAGGCTACTGCTGTAAAAGATAATAAAAATGTTTCTAAAAATACACCATCAGCAAAAGGACTACTAAGGAGAATCTCCATCATTCATTGGATGCAGCTGAAAACAGTGACCAAAAGTGCAGAAAAAGCTGGGGCACTTAATGCCTTCTTTGGATCTGTCTTTAAAAGTACAACCAGTTCTCCAAAAACCCTGAGTTGGAATACAGAGTGGAGTGAAGATCCCATGGGATCAGGGCTGGCCAGGCCTGTTTGACATCCTCACCAAAAGGGGGATCCAGGCCCCTCAGGCAGTTCCTGACAGCACCAGGCTGGGTGGGATGTGGATGTGCTGGAGGGCAGGAGGGCTCTGCAGAGGGCTCTGGCCAGCCCGGATCCATGGGCTGAGGGACAGCCAGGGCCAGTGCTGGGTCCTGCCCTGGGCTCACAACAACCCCGTGGAGCTGCAGGCTGGGGGAAAGGGGCTGGGACAGCCCTGGGGGTGCTGTGCCAGCAGCCGGACACAGCCCAGGGGTGCCCGGGTGGCCAAGAAGGCTGATGGCATCCTGGGCTGTATTCAGAAATTATGTGTCCAGCTTTGGACATCGCACTTGAAGACAGACATAAATCCCCCTGGAGAAACGGCAGCATCACTGAAAATCTTAAAAACATGTCTAAGACAGAAAGACCAGATGAGTTAGGATTGTTCTGAAAAGACAAATCTGTGGTGAGTCATGAAGGTAATCCTTTCATACAGTTGAGTTGCTGCAGAAAAGAAAGATTCAAATGCTTCTCCACACACCCGAGGACTTAAAATGCAGCAAAGACGATTTAGATCAGGCAGACATCAAGGGGAGCTTTCTGATGGTAAGAATAGTTAAGGACTGGGGAGGATTGTCTGTGGAGGTTGTGGAATCTCCATCTTGCCTGCTTTTAAAAAGCAGATTGATGCAAATAAAGGTAGATACAAAGACAAAAGATTGCTTTTAAAATGTGTCCTTTGGTCTTTCATATCACTGCGATTCAAATGCAGAATGAGAGCTATATTGCTCCACCAACCTCATGGGGGCTTTCCTAGGATATTAATGAGTATTTACAAGACACTGAGTGCTGCACAGATACATACTCCAATGTAACAGATAAATCACAACCCTCATGTCCAACGGGGAGAGGGGGGAGAAGAGCAATCAATGCTGCGTTCTTTCTAGTTTCACTGTCATGGGTAATTGATTTGAAAACATTGCATGCTATGTGTGGAAACTGAGGCAGGGGCCACAGCATGCCCAAAATCACGTGGCAAATCAGTGGCAGGGCTGGAGCAGACCCCTTGTATTTTGTGGTCACTGCACCACAGCAGCAGCAAATGCCTGGAGCATCAGAGGTCCTGCATCATGACCCATAATGTGTGTTCTGGCACAGGGACAAGGCATGGATAGCTGTACAAAATACTGTTGTCCTCTCTGGTGTTTGAATAAGAACTTGCTGCCAGCCATCATCTTAGGCTCTCAGAAATTTTAGGACAGCAAGAACCATTATAAGACCTTGCTGTCCTAAAATTTCTAAGTAGTTCAGGCATATTATTCAAACTCTACACTTCTACAAGGTAGCCAGATAGGTAGTCAGATTGATACAGCTTTATTATGGCTTTTCACTTTGTGCCAGTGGGTTTCCCCTGAAGAAATGACTAATAACATCAGTCATCAGTCTGCATTTCCCCAGTTTTCAGCCAAATCACAAGGGCTTGGAGCAATATACATTCACCAGAGCAGTAATTAGAAGGACCCTTGGTTATCCTGGAAATGAGATTCAGATGGCAGAGATAAAACTGGTAGATGCTAAAACACAGACCCCCCTCTCTGAAGTTCTGGGAGATGAAATGGCCCTGCTGTATATCACATCTCACTGCAGTAAATTGTGCCTGATGAAGTATTGGACATGGGAACTCTGAACTGCCGAGGTGCCTCTAAATGAGCTCCGGACCTCGGAGAGCCAAGCCCCCTCTTGCATGAAGGGTAGGCAAGGAAAATGCATGCAAGCCTTTGTTCTGCCTCTCAGCACGGGGGAAAGCACACTCTCCACAGCAAGGAAGTCTGTGAGGAGCATGGCTCCATCCTGCAGGGTGCTGGAGGCTCCCAAGCCCCTTCCCCTCCACAGATGGCTTTGATTAGGAGGGCAGGAGTCACGGCGTTGAGAACTAGCAGCACAGCTCTGCTTTTCAGGCATGGTAAGTGCTTGCAAAATGATGGCCCCTCAAGGAGAAGGGACATTTCCAGCACAGAAGCTGAAGCTTTCCTTGTGACAGCAGGAGATGCTGTCGAGTCCTTATTTGCTGGATTTACTAGCTTCCATGCAAGCATGCTGCCGGGAGACCGCTTGCTGTTTGATGGGGGCCTGAAGTTTAAAGCTGCTTCCAGAGTTTTGTTGAGACAGACAGAATTCTGTCAACAGCACACTAGACAGAGAATCGTTAATAAGAACACACTTTGGGATGCTGCTGTGTGCATGCTCTCTTCCTGGTGGTTGCAGTTCCAAACTAATTAATTTCTGTGATCTGAACCATTCTCTTTTATTAGTAGTACCAGCATGTGCAGTGCTGCATAGTTGTAGATGATGTGCTCTCTCTGGGGATCCTATCAGCATGCCATTGTAGGTCTTCACAACATGGAGAGAAATGTCTCCTATGCTTCCTCAGCAGCATTAAATTTTTTTTTTCATGTTGTTATTTATTTCCCTTCAACTCATTCTGCTTCCCCCCCTCCTTGTGAGCTCTGTGTTTGCTCCTTATGGGTTTCAGGAGCTGTTCAGCTCTGTCCTTGACTCTGACTGCTCAGAGTGACCTTTCTGATAATTCTTCTTCCCTCCCTGGGGCTGAAGTTTGTGGGTAAGGCAAACTCACAGTTTCCTTGGATAATCTGACTTCATTATTTTCATTGTCAGGGGAGTGCGAGGTTCTCCTGCTCCTTGGTGCACAGCCTTCAGGATGAGTGATACATGGGTTTCTCCTATCTCATGACAGATAATCTTGACAAGACTCCTCTTTTCTATTGCTTGTCTCACTAGACACAGCACATAAACACAAATACACACACACAGGGTCCTTCTCTGTGCATGGGCACTTGTCAGCCTCACCACTGCAAGGTCTTGGGGGATTCTCAGCTCTTTCCTGCAGCTCAGGTAGGAATGTGTCCACCAAGGTACCCAAAAACACCTCTCCATGCCACTTTCAAAGTGCCCTGATTTGCAGAAGCTGAAGGACAATTAGTCAGTAATCACTGGCCTCTTTTGGAAACCTAATATAGGGTATAGCTGCTGCTTCCAGAGAGCACTCCACTAATCGTTTCTGTCATTTCATTCTTGGTTCGTTTTACTCCCAGTTCACTTTTTTCTTTTTTTCTCCTTACTTTTTTTTTTTTCCTTTCTTCCAGAAATGCACAAAACTCCCCGTTCCACATGCCCTTGGGTGGCAGCTGGAGTTTGTTTTCCACTGAACACAGTTCAGAGCAGCTTCTTGGCTGCAGGAGACACACAGTTGTGCATCAGTATTTGAGATCACAGATACCACCAGGACCTTCTTGTTTTCAAATAGGCCCTGATGGGGATTTTTGCTGTTGCACTTGGAGTCTACTCCTGCTTTGTTTCGCACCTCTGAATCAGGACCTTTTCATCACTGCTGGAGTGAAAAACTCAGCTTGCTGTGGGGCAATTCTGATCCCCACACCTGGAGCACATCTGCCTCGCATATCTCCTAACCCTTGTGCTGCCTTCCATTGGCATTTGGAATTATTTTTCTGTATTTTACTTGTTCTTTTCAACAGCATTCATCTCTGCCATAACAGACTGCTATATTCTGAGTATAGATTTATCTGTGCAGATCCCATTCCAAATAACTATCTAAATAAAATGTAATATTTCTTCTCCACAGACATGTAGTTTGTTTTTCGCCTAGAAGCCTGAACATTTATTGATGAATCCATATTTGTACTACAGCAGCCTCTCTAATAATTTCTTTAGTTATGTTCTGTGTGGTTTGTAATAGTGCATGAAAGTGGAAAGGGAAGTTATGCAAATATCAATAATAATTACATTCTCTGTATGCAGATTTCCTCAATATTTCTTGAAATTCATCTTCTAAATTACTTTTGCACAATTTAAGCAAATGTAAACATGCATTTTAATAATTGTGGGACCATTTAGAGTGCAGTCTCTACTCAGTTAATCCTCGCAATTAAGGAAGTACTGTAAATAAAAGTAATGTATATACCTAGAAATCTGGTTGCCTTGATATTTACATATTTTACAAGTTAGTAGGTTGCTCTTCTAATTCAAAATGACAGTTTCATTGTTAGGGCAGATTTAACTGTTTTAATAAAGTGCAGTATTGCCATAATTGATTTAACAGTGGTTTCCAGAACTAAAACCTAACTCTTGAATATGCAGAGCTCTTTAGTCATTGATGTTTATCTGTTGTCACCACGTATTTTATATAACAGTACTAATGATAATAATAATGCAGCCCTACATTTCCACCATTAAAAGAAATATCTCACCAGAGATTCAAGAGAGAAATGTTTTATGAGTGCCAGTTCCTCATTCCATTATTGGTTTTACAGAGGCTTCTGATAGTCTCTGTTGCTTCAAATCTGACCAATGTGTCTTTTGAGGTGAGCCACAGGACCAGCAGATGCTGTTTGACATCCTATCAGTGCTCTGAATTTAAAATTCTGTTAAAATTCTCCATGTCTGCTCATGGAGCCCCCTCTCCCAAGTCCATCACCACCAGCTCATCAACACACCAAGGCCTTTTTTCTGCTCTTCCTTCCCCAGTGTTTTAAAGGATCTCAGCTCTCAGTGAACATCTGAGGTGCATCCTGCCCCGTCCTGCCATCTGAGGGCACTACTGGGGCTCCTTTGTTCCAAGATGTTGCAGCTTGTTGTCTTTAAAGTGTCTTGGAGTCTTTAGAGTGTCTTGGTGTCTTTAAAGTGGCTCCCAGCTGCTGCAGGAATCTTCTGCTCTGCATGTGACATCTTTGGAAGCAAAATGAAACAACAGTATGAAGACAAGCCTCTTAAGGGCTGTTGACACATCATCTGTTTCACTGAGACTCAAACAGTCCTCTGCAGGATGCAACAACAAAACTCACACCAGCCAGCCCAGGATGCCTTCATATATGAGTTGATGCACAAGGCGGGAGAGAAAAGATGGATCTCACCCACCTTGGCCTCCTCCCAAAGCAGCCCTACTGGGGATATACCTATAAATCAACCACAAAGCCATCTCCAGAAAGGGTCAATCCTTATTGTAAAACAGCACTTGCACAGAGCTGTAAATTTAAAATGTGCTTTACAGAAATAGACGGGCGAGTTCTCTTCCCCAAAAGAGCTGACAGCTGTCTGTGCCCCACCGAGCTACAGGGACCCTTTTAAAAGCAGTTGCTTACTCAGAAACAAGAAGCTGCCTGTAGCTAGCATCCAATAAATCACCACTTTCAACTTGGGTTGCACATTCTCAGATGTGTAATCAGAACACAGATTCATAGATTTTGAGGCCAGAAGGGACTGCTCTGATCATCCAGTCTGACTTCTTGCATAACACAGGTCAGAGAACATCACCCAGCGACTCCTGCCACACAGGGAATTGCTGTAGCCTTCTTTTTCAGATGCTGCTCTTGTGGTGGCTGTCAACCAGTGAAATATGCTTATCCCAAAAAGAGCATATCACCTTGTTCTGGAAGCCTTCCAAGACAGAGAGCCAGGCTCAGATTATATTTGTTTATAAGGAGAAGAAAATAAATTATTCCCCCCAGAGAAAATCTGATGTTGCCCACCACCTTGTGGGGAATATAGTGGTGTTGATGAGAATAACAAATAGCACATGGCTGGTTTGGTATACCCCTGGTACTTCCAGCACTCAGGGCACCAAGGCACTGCTCTGAAACCAGAGCAAACCAGAGGAAAATAAAACCTCTGTTACAGAAAAGGGGGATACACAACATAAGTACTCCCAGAGGACCAGAGATTTTGTACTCCCCATTTTATAGAGAGAGGACAGGTTTGTAGGAAGAGGCAATATCTTTTATTAGACCACCTGATAGATTTGGGGGATAAGAAGGGCAAGGTATCAGACATGCAAGCCCTTCCTCACATCTGAAATATAATTTTATTGATACTGGCCTTAGGATATCTCGAAGGGCCATGGAGTTTTTGACCTCATTTCTTGCAGAAGAAAACTTGTGTGCTGTCTGTCTGTCAGCCCCACCTAATTGCTTTTGAATCAGTCAATCGATTTCAATCACATTGTCAGGGGGAGGGGTAAAGGTTTTGCAGATATTACATTTTCTCACATTTAAAGAAAATAGGTCACAAGGTAAAAGATATACCCAGATGTGCGCCCCTACGAGGAAAAATTGCAGGTTGATCATGAGACAATTCACATGAATGAGAAAAATAGGAAAGCAGTTTTCATCAGTTCTGCAGAGCGCTGCACTATTTGTTTTAAAAGTCAGATTCCCTCCGAAAGGTCTCAAAAGATAACTCAGGTGTTAAAGCTCCTTTGAGCCTTAGTCACCTTTCCCAGTTCACTGTCAAAACTGGCCAAGTTTGCTGTTTTTCGTACAGTAATTGCAAGCACTTTGTTTCTTTTCTTAACCTGTATTGCAGGGATGATAGCTCATGGCTGTGGTTACCGAGAGCCCCAGACAAATTCCCTTCTCCAAACATCTCGCTGCTGACGGGTGAGCTTTGCACTGGAGCACAGACAGGAGCCATGAATCAACATCTGTGCTGTTGCATAAGATGTGGCAATGGCAATCTCTATCTCACGAGACCCTTGCTGTTTACTGAGGAATGGGTTGAGATCTAGGTCTGGAGTTCCCTTGGGTAAAAATCTGCAACTGGGGAAGCTCCTCCGGCTGTGATTTGCTCTGAAAAATCTTTTTTTTTTTTTCACTCTGTCAGCCAAACCTTGACGAGAAGAGAAAAACAGCACAAAAGGTGTTGAAGAGACAGAAGGTGTCAGAAAACAGTGATCTGACAGCTCTTGCCTTGTGGGCAACTGTGCTGACACAGGGCTTTCTTCTCTTATCAAGGTGTTTTGTAGTTTTGTCTCATTCTGGTGTCCAGTAGCCTTCCCTACTTAGCTCCCCCAAAGGCTGATTAAAATGCAACCTCGTTCCACCCCTCCCGCATCTCCTTTTCTCACCCCCATCCTTCTCTCCACATACAGCCTGGGATCTCTTATGGCTCTTAACAAATTTCACTGCAGGGCTGCCCCTAACTTAGGTGTCCTTCCTGGTGCAAATGTCAACCTCACACTCAGAGCTCCAGGATGGCAATCACAAAAACTGGTTTCCCACCAGGAAGGAGCTCAAGGTGATGTCACAAACACTGGGGCAGCACCAGAGTGAGGGCAGCATCTGGGGACACATGAGGAGCTCTGTGTGGAGCCAAAGGAACCAGACCTGAGGAATAGCTTGGGTGATGCTCTCTGAAGTGCTGCTGTTGCATGTTCCTCCTCCGCAGTCATTGAAACTGGAGCTTCCCCCCACCTCCCCGCAGTCTGACTGCCTCTATATTTAGCCACCCTACCTACTTACTTAACAAGGAACAATAATTTCTCATTTATTAAAATTCAGGCGTGTTAGACACAAGGAAACACATAGTGCAATTAGTCCTTGTAAAGGCAAGGCTGTCTCCCAGGGTTCTTCTGCAAAATCATCTCACAACCCAAGTCTTGCCTTCAGCAAAGTCTCCAATGGTGTTGCAGGCGCAAACTTTCTGCATTTGACCCATCAGAAGGTGGGAGCCTGAAGAGATAATCCAGATTATCAGCTCCACAAGAAGACAAATTAATACATATAACCAGTACCCAACTACCAACTCACAGGTCTCAGACATACATGTTAAAACAATCAGGTAATTAGGAAATGGATTTTCTGTCTCATGCACAATCTCAGGTGGCTTCAAAGTGTAGTAACAAAATGTTAGCAACTAAAGAACCTGCAACACTCATTTCAGCAAGCATTTTATAAAATAGAACCTGTATTATAATCAAAAGAAGCAATACACTTATTTGATCTATTTTAAGAACCAAGCCAGCTCAAGGTCAATTGCTGATCAAGAACAATGGAGGAAAACTAGGTGAGATAATTTTAAAGATGTTTGAATTAAGACAGGGATCCAACCTGTTTGAAAGGTAATTTGTAAGAAATTATCTCAATTTACATAATTCAAGAGGTTGGTTGTTTTTTTTTTTTACCACAGGTACCTCAAAGAGGTTCATCTACATATGAATTAGAAGATACTGTTACAGATTATTCCTCCCCAAAACTGCCCAAATCAGAACTAACACATGGAAAACATGTGCTATGGAAGAATGATCTAGCAGATAGGAAACTTCTGCTTCCAAAGCAGCAGCTTAGAGTTTCAGGCAATGCACAGTGCAGCCTCCAAAACGGCACTGGTTATCCCCAAGCAGCAACTGAAATTCCTTTAGGGAGGAATTAGAGCAGCCCAACACATTCTGGACTAGCTGAGCTCCTCTGGTTAATAACCAAAAGCCACCTGCAGAACCTCAGTAAGCACCCTTTTGTCCTCCTTTAACAAGCACACTCTCTCACATATAGAATAGCAACTTTCGCTGAAGACAGCCACAGCTGTCTTCCCTTTCCCTGCAAATGAAAGGGTCTGCACTCCTGCTACAAAATGGTTATCAAATGCAGTGTCAAAGCAAGTGTTTCCCCTCCATTGTAAGAGGCAGGCTGAATACTTTCAGCACAGCTTTCAGTGTCTTCAGACCCAACTGCAGCTGCACACACTCCAAACATTCTGCTGGCGGCTTCCTGTTTGCATTCCTGGGCTGGGGAGAAGGAGGACATTTCTTTCCAAGTCTGCTGCCTGCTCCTGGTTTTCCAGCTCTCTCTGTCTTTTCTGCTTCTCTCTTTGTTCTTCCTTTAGGAAATCTTTGAGATTCATGAGCATAACAAGAATCCCTTCCCTCTGAACTGTGCTCTTAAATTGGCTGGTTGTTTCAGGAAGGGGCGGGGGGCAGGAGGCTTGAAGGGGGAGGGGAACCCCCACAAAAAAAATCCAGCCAGTGTGGCTTTGACAGTCTTCATTTACACTCACAGCATTCTGGTGCTGGGGTGAAGCCCCTGTGAGAGGGTCTGTGTGTCTTGCCCTGAGACCAGCAAGCCCGGTCCTGTCCCAAGGGTATGGATGCCAAGGATGCCAAGGAGGGCAGGGTTGGCGCTCACCACTGCTGAGGCCACTCTTTCTGGGGCTTTCTGCCCTCACCCTGCCCTCCAGGAGGGCTCACTGGGAGTCAGACATGCACATCTGAGGTCCAAATTAATGTCTGAATCAGTGCATGTGAATCAAGGATGCGGTATTGGGACTGACAGGCCCTGACCATCATTTCAACTCTCTCGCTGCAGCTATGAATACTGATGCTTCTTCCTTGTCGTAATTTTCCTTGCCCATTTCTTCAACCAGGAGGGAGCACCTCCTTTTCTCCCATCTCTTGTGCTTTCCTATTCAGGGAGTCCTTTTATTTTTTTTTGCTGCATCTCCACTAGCATTACTGTTCAATGTTTAAACCTTGTATCTGCTTTGAAATGAGAAAAGAACTTCAATCATTTTGCGAAAAGCTGAAGTTTCATGTTTGCCAATGATGCTGCAGGCAGATCTCAACCTGTGGGTTAATGCTTCTTTTATAAAGTGAAGACACCTGATTTCTGTCAGTCCTTGGCTCAAAAATGCACCATCAGCCACAGCCTCCTAAACAACCATATCAAATAGACAGAGAAAAGCAACCAAAATGGTAATCAGATTCCACTGAAGGGACACCAGCACAACACCTGCTGTCCCTGTCCTGCTCACAGGAAAAGGACTTCTGCTGTGCAAAGAACTCTCTGGAGTATGTGGGGCAGATAGGATTACAGCAGCCAGAGGATTTTGTTTCAGCTGATCCTTGGGAAAAGGTTTGACCCAGAGAAGCTCTTTCAGAAGGTGTGGAGGCTGTGGGTGAAGGCCGACTTGTGTGACTCTGGCACTCATTTCAGTGTGCGCTGCAGGATCACACTTCAGCCACAGAGCTGGTGGCATCTGACTACAGCACAATAAGTTCTGCACAAGTTCTCAGAGGTGGTCCTGCATGCAGAGGAGCACGAGCGCACAGACTCTGACAGCTCCAAACGCTCTTTGTTGCTGCTCTCTAAACAGAAGTTGTTGTGTCCTCTGCACCTTGGGAAAATGGGGGGGAAATGACATATTTGTGTAGCTGCTGGCAGGCTTTGCCAAAGCAGCTGCCATAGGCTCCATGTCAAAGCGCCAGGGGAGCGCCTAATCCCCTTAGAAATTCAAAGGCATGTGAAACATCCCGTCATTACACTGTCTCTCTTCTGCTCATCCCTCACTCTGACTCTTCTGCACCCAGTTCCAGCTCCAGACAAGGGGAGCGTAGCTCGGTGGCAGCGTGATAAAATCACATTGTCTCCAAACGAAAGAAAGAAAAAAAGAAGAAGAGAAAGGGTTCTGTCAACAGCTGGCCTAAATTGGATGGATGGGTCAAAGAGACAGCCTTTTCCCACTGCAGAAGGCTGGGACATGGGGCAAAGGAGCACTAGGGAAGTCAGGCACTCCCTACCCCTTCCATGAATGCTGCACGTGTGCCCTGTGCTCCAAGGGAGGTCAGCTGAGAGGATCTGCAGCAAGATCTTCTGACTTTGGAAAGGTGCAGCCAGAGCTTCAGGATCTTCATACACTTTTTCAGCCACCACTAGATTCAGCAGACACAGGTCCTTCACAGCCTGCAGAGTTTTTTGAGACTTCAGTGAGTTTGAAATAACAGAATCCAAGAAAACAACAACAACAATAAGAACAACAGCTTTTACTCATGAGGAAAACCAAATCTTCCCATGACGCCAGACAGATGCAACATCGTAATTTTTGTTTTCTCTTTGTTTTGGCAAGTCAGACCACTGGCAAGACAAGTGGCTCCCTTTGGTGGAGAATTTGGCTTCCATTTGGGGCTGGGCGTCCTGCTGATCCAGAAGCAGTGCTGAACCCCAGGCTTTCCTCACCAGCACTGCACGTGGACAGTTTCTGATGTGCCAGAAGACAGCTACACTTGATTCAGTGAGTTGGGAGTAAGGTGCACACTGATCTGCTTCTGCAATCATGGTTCAGAGACAGCAATCTGATTTCCTGATGCTTTTGCATTTTGGAGGCAGTGAAGTGAGGCCCTCTGACAAAAATATCACCCAGTGTGTTTTTATTACCACAAAATCCATGCCTTTGCCACTTGTCCACATACCACTCTTTAATGCAAACCTCATGTCATCCTGCTCTTTTCAGGTCCTGATTAACTCTAAAATGCCCAGATTTACAGAGCCAGTGGAGAAACAGATCCCTTCCAGTCAAGAATGTGGAAGGGGAGGGGAGAGGGGGGAGAGAAATGCAGAGGAAGAAAGACCTCAAATTGCTTGCTGCTTGGAACTGATAAAATTAAAAGCAAAAATATGGAAAGAATTGCGCTTTATTTGATGTCTTCTGTGTGTACAGATGAAACATCACTTGATATTATAAAGTATGTCATATGAAAAGATATGAAGTACAGAATCAGTCTGTCAGTTCCCTATTGTTCTGGGCAGCCAATGGTGTCAGCAGCAAGTTTTAAAAAATTATTTTTCTACCGTCTGGAGAATGGACAATCGAGGTTTCTGCTGCCCCTTGTGTTTACTGCATGAACACTGACAAATGCAGTTGAGTTGTTTTAATTTTAAATCACTTCTCAATCACAAAACCTCTTAGGAAACAGTTTGTGTTTTTTTTAAGAAACACAGTAATCAAAAAAGACTTTTTTCAGCTTATTCCAAAGCCACACAGGACAGAGTCTTTTCTTAAACAAAAGATCACAAGACTGAGAATTGAGAAAGTTCACTTCATGGTGCTTGAATGAATCACATTTTTACTTTGTTTATGGCAGTGATTCATAAAAAGAGAAATTTTTTCCCCAAAAATTTGTGCAGACCCATCTACTATCAAATGTTTGGCATGATAAAAATCTGGAAGTCTGCCATTAAGTTGCAATAAGTTTAGCAAGTAACGCTGATAGGATTTGAACATTAACTCACCAATGGAGAATGCCAGTGCATTCTTAGGATCATCAGTGTAATGGATTCTGGCATTCCCCTCTTACCATCTTTACAAATGTCAGTTTCATTCTATTGTAAATTAACCCAAATTTCTTCCAAAGCTCCAAAATAAGTCTTGCTTGCAAGCAACCATCCCCATCTACCTTGCTGCTGACTATACTACAGCAGGAAACATGGTACAAATAATACCTATAAAAATCATTAAAGATATATATTGGGAATTCCCTGATGAATTCAGAGACCTGATGAAGTGTTTCCTTAGACTTTATTTTCTGCCAGTGGGAAGGAGCAATGGGAAGCACAAAGTGTCCCAAGTGAAAGGCAACAGAGATCTTCAGTTATTGATCTGGTTAACACAACGTGTTGGACCTCAATCTGATGTGAATCAGAAAAGGGCTCTTTTCTGATTCACATCTGATTCACATTTTCTAAAAGATGCAAAACCAGTGCACACCACTCATGGAGCTGCCCTTAACCCTGCCCACTTAATATTGGAGGATTTTATTGCTTGCCAGAGTGTAGTCTCCCATCCCTTTATCAATTATTCATTCTGGACAGCAACCTTCTCCATGCAGTAGCAAGAAAATCTGTAGGTTAGATCTAATTTACTCTTTTAACCAGTTTACTCCAGTATCAAGTATTTAAATTGGCCTCACTGTGCCTTCATACGTTACAGCCATATATCAAAGCAATTTGTGCAAATGCCAGCTGAGCAGCCGGCTACATGTATCATGTATTCTGAGATTACACAGTTCCAAATGCCTTTGTAAAGCAAACCTTTCATGAATAAATCAGGAAATACCCTGATGCATGCTTTATGTAGAGCAAGGTATTCTATTTAGGTCACAGGAAGGTTCTGCCAGGTTTGCTAAAATGAACAAATCCCCGGTGTGTACTCTCACTCCAACACATTTCATAACACAAGCAAACATCTCCCACTCAGCCACGCTGCACATTTGTGACTGCTGATGACCCTGCACTTGCTGAGGGTTGGCTTGATCACTTCAAACCCAAAAAACACTTCCAAGCCAGAAGGAAAACCGCTTGTGGTGGCTGCTGTGCCTCAAGAAAGGGCTGATGGTTGTGGAAAAGAGTATTTCCAAATGGAAGCCCTGCCTCTTCCCTGCAGGAAGGAGCCTGGAATGTGCACCTTTCCCAGAGCTCCGAGGGAGGAGCAGGCAGCACACAGGTCAGGCAGCACGGCTCTGTGTGTGATGCAAACCTCTCAGAGCAGCTCGTGGTTCTCATCCAAGGACATGACAGAAGTACAGGATCAGATGAGAATCAGCACACCGAGTGCTGAGTGCAACATCAAAACCAAGCTATGCAGTCATCCATTTCCTCTGCCTTGAATTCAAGATGCTATTGTTGGTCTGATCACTCTTCCTGCAGCGGAAATGTCTATGATAAGGTTCCAAGCATAAGGGTTTCCAAATTTCCAGACAGGCTGAATTGATAAGTTATCTAGAGCAGGGGAACGAGAAGCTAAGTGTAAGCTTGCTTTCCCTTTGAAAGGTCTGGCAGGACACAGGGAAAACAGTAAAAAAAAAAAGAAAAGAAAAAAAAAAAGAAAATAAAAGAAACAAGAAAATGTTAGCAAAGTTAAGGGGAAATAAATCACATCCTACCAAAAAGACCAAACACAGAAGTTTTGTTTCTTCAGAGACATGGTCTGAGAGTAAGAAAACAGACCCTCCTGTCACTAGGTTGAAGGGTTTCCACAGAGCATCTGAGCTTGTTGAAACATTTGCAGCCACCAGTGAAACTTGCTCGACTGGGTGAGGACAAAGACTGGCTCTCTGCACGACACTGCTCCCACTCTCTCTCCTGCCTCAGCTACTTCCCACTCGGCTTGTGAGGCCACCCAGGCACACCTCACCTTCTTCTAGCCTCACCCTTTGTGCCTGTTTGCCCTTCCCTTTTTTTGCCTTTCCCTTCCTTCCCTCTGCTCTCCACCACACACACCCCTGATCACACAACTAGCCCCCAGCAATGCCACCCCTCTGCCCTGCTGTGGAGTGAGCCCCAGCAGCAGGGTGGCACTGCAGTGACCTTCAGGGAAGCGAGATGCTTCTCCGTGCCTCAGTTTCCCCCTGTAAAACACGAGCCATGCTCGCTGCCTCTGTACAGCACATGAAAATCTCCTGGTGGAAGATGCCACAGAGCACCCCAGCATCACCCCCAGCCCCCTTGGAGAGCTTTTCCCTCTTCAGGTCCCCATCAGGGCTCTCCTCTTCCCCCCCAGAGAGGATTTTGCTCTTTGGCAAGCAGCTGTCTTATTAAGTCAGTTGACCTGATTATTAGAATCCAGCCCTGAAAGAAGGTACTGGAGTAACACAGGCTGCTTTGTGTGAGCCCAGTACTCTGCTTTCAGCATTATTTGCCAAAGCTCTCTGGTTGTTTGGAAATTTGTTGGGCCCGTCTACGTAAGAAGCATTGAAATAGATTAGTTGCTAAAACAGCGCGGTGGCCTGGGGAACATCTCCCTTCCACTAATGGGAAAACTTCAACCAGTGACACTTAGAGCTGAGCATAAATAAGTCCAGGACACTTTATTTTTTAAAAAAAACCTGTTCCAGGCTCTTTTTTGGATCACAGTGGAGAACAGCAACAGAAATCTTCTCTCTGTACCAGTAATGTCTATTTCATGCCTTTCATGCTTTTCCTTGATGTAAATTCAGCCTGTACCAACTCATCAAAACCCAAGGACAAATGAAAGCAAGGGGGAGCAGGGACAGTGAAGGAAAAGTAAACCCCTAGGATAATAAGAATGAGGACTCCAAGAGGGAAGACATGACATTTGAGGCTGTTAAAAATAACCCAGGACAAAAAGTTTAACAAAATGGGTGCAATTAGAGGGATGGTGCAAACCTTAAAATCAGTTTACTTAGATCTTTTCTTCCCTCAGAACCAATGGGAGGTTCTTATCCCACTCCAAGACATACAGTTCTGCGTAAGGCAAGCAGTGCAAGACACATAAATCTTGGGGGAGTGAAAAGGTTCTTGCAGAATCTTGTTTTCCTTTTTAATTAACACATTTTAAGGCCTTTTTATTTGCTTTCTCCGTCTCCAGAGCATATTTGGGGAACATTTCCCAGCCTCACTGCTACAGAAGGCACTAAAAACTTGCCTGTTTCAAAAGGCAAGCCAAGATGCTCAGGTTTCCAGGAAGTGGACCTTGACAAGAAACACCAAATATCAGGAGACTCGTGATCAAATCACCGGTGCCAGCAATGCCTCACGTTAAGATTTTTTTATAAAAATTAATATTTCCTCAGGGGATTAGCAAGTGGTCCCAAAGCTGTACACACTGGGACTGAAGAACTCCCCCAGCACATTAATCTTCTCAGTAATAATTAGCAATCTGTGCTCTGGTGGGGCCTGTAGGGCCCGGGCAGCTTTGAGGCCCTGCTGTCCTAGGGCAGGGTGTGCACACAACGGGGACAAAAGGGAGACAAACCAGGAGTCAGGAGGGAAACCAAGGCACACACACAGCTGAGCTCCTTCCCAGGGCTCACACAGCGTTCCAGTCTCAGGGAGACCAAAAATAAATATATACAGCTCTTCTTTGGGCTGGCTGAGGATTTTAATTACTGCAAAACGAAGCTAAGATGAAAGGAATATAGGCTGAGTGTGTATATTCTTCGCAGATAAGCTGAACACCAGCTGAGATGAGGAACACAATTCCCTCTGGAGTGATTTCTTGTTAATTGTACGACTCCAGGCGCTTTCTTGGAAGTCCTTATAAACTGCAGGCTTGGCCTGTAGTAGGAGGGCCACATCTCTTCTGGAGCACTGAGGGTGCAACAAGGAGGCATCGTCTGTCCCTTGGCACCCCATAAAGATGTCAAAATGCCAGTGGGGAGCTGTGTGGTGCAAGATCTCCATCCTGCAGCAGGATGTGAGCTGTGCTGGGGTAGCAGGCCCAAGTAGCAGAACTTCAGATCCTTCTCCTGTTTCACACAGGTGTAATCCCCCTTTCTGTAGTGACTGACCTACATGAGGGCTGTGCAGATGATGCTAATCAAGTAATAGCTGAATAATATATCAGCAGATGATGCCACATACATTCTGAACAAATATATCTCTGAGTGTTTAAATGGCACGTGGTCTCACTTTCACACAGAGCTACACCTTTTTAGCAGGGCTTGATAACACAGTCCCTTTTCCTAAGAGGAGATAAATTTCAGTGCATTTAAAACACTGCTCTGCACTTTATTAATATTCACTCCTGCTCAAACTTTTGAAAAAGTTGTACTAATCATTCCTACGTAATTCTGACAGACTTTTAAGGAGCTGTTGGGAATTGCCCCTTTCAATTTTTTCAAGTCTTTGCAAAGATATCTTCTGCCTGCAGCTCACCTGTGTCGGCCTAAAAGGTCTCCACCAGCTTCTCTGGAGCTATTCTGATTCACATCAGTCCAGGACATCAGCCATAAAACCCCTCCTGCTTATTCTATTACTACCAGGTCAAAATTCAGATTAAACCAGGATCACCAGCTTCTTTGGCGGTCCAGATTCATTCCACTACATTTGAAAAAGGAGTTTGTTCCCTGGTCTCTCTGAAAGAAATGTAAATTATTGAGTATCTTGCCCCTGCATCGTTTGACTTCCAGGGTCAGGGGCAAAATATTTGGAGCAGGCACCCTCTGCAGAGGGAGAGAGGCAAGTAAAACTCACTGCAGGGCACAAACAAGCAGATTTTATTCCATGTGATTTTATGCTTATTTAAAAGCCACTTGTCCTAAAACACGTGCCCATTCACCTCTAATACACACACAAACTACTTATTTTTGCAAAACTGCTGGATGTCCAGTAGGTTATGAAGAAGTTATCCAGCAGAAGTTATGGCTTTGACTTGTGTGTGTTTGTCTTTAGACTGCTGAAGGGAGTGCAGAGTCTGGAACTGCACTTGCTCTGTCCTGTCAAGGGGGTTGGGTGGTATATAAATGGGATATTTATTAATTGCCAATGTTAAAGTTAGAGGAAGGACAATCAAGAAGCTTTCTCAGAATCCTGCAGAGCTGCTGCCTGTGAGGGACCTCCTTCCCTTCCATGTTGATCTGCTCCCTGTGCGGACAGGACAGAGATCCTTGTGGACAGTCTTGCTCCACAGACAGCAAACTGCCTCTCCTGCCCCCCAGGCTGGCTTTCTGCAGGGCTGAGGGTTGGTTTGCCGTCAGAAAAATGCAGTAGCTGGGCACAGCAATTGTCAGCATCCAAGGCTGGACCGAGCTGTGTGCAAGGCTCTGGCTCTGCCTGCCCCAGGGTGCATGTGAGTAAATCCTCACAGGTACCCTGTCCCTTTCATCTGACACAAAACCACTGGCTCCAGTGTCCAATCAGGCCCAGCAATGAAGCCTTCCTGCCTTCATTCCTTTCTTCCTTCCTTCATGTGCCACGGGCAGCAGGAGTGATGAGCAGAGCTCTAAACATCCCTGTGGGGCTCCTGCTGCACCTTTTTCCTTCGTAACAGGAGATCTAGATGTTTTGGGCAGATTCACTTCAGGAAGGAATAAGCAGCAGAAGGGATTTCTGGGGAAAAAAAAAAGCCCTGAAACTTTGGCTTGTTCTAACCAGTTCCTCAAATTTTATTTTTCCTTTGGCTGACAGTACTTGCAGTGGAAAGTGTCAAATACCCCTAACAAGCGATTAAGATGGGCAATCCTGAGCTCCACAAACAGGCTGCCTAACAAGTCTTTCCCATCAACACAGACTACAGAATCAGCATTCAAATGACCAGGAAAGCTGAATCTATTGACATCTGGCTCCTGTTTCAGCACATTAATTATCCTCTTGGGCTCTCCCATCTTCATCTGCTTCCACACAGGTGCCATCTCATCATTTATCTGCTCCAACATTTTCTCCCCACTCTGAACAACTGAACTCTTTTCTTCTTGCATGGCATTCCTGCTCCAGCAGATGCATTAACACTGCCAAACAACCCTACCCTATCACTGTCTGTATCAGCAATGTCTGGAGTGTGCACCGAGCTGATAATGAAGAATGCGCTTTTTTCGTTAACGCGTGGATTTCAGGGCACAGCTGCATCACAGTAGGCTCTATCCAAAATGATAAAGGAATCACTAAGAAATAATGCCCATCATCAGCAACTTCAAAAGAACAATGGGACTTAGCTTACCCTGTTGGCTCCTTGTGGTTTCAGGACAGACAGAGGCTGTGGGAAGATTTGCAAACGCATCGTGTCCCTGGTGATGGGTTCAAACCCAGCAGGGCTTGACAGAAAATCTGACATTCACCAACACAGTGTAAAATAAACCAGAGATTCTGTGTGGAAATAACCTGAGAAATCACAAGAAGGTAGGTGAGGTAGGATGGACCCTTAGATGTGGGAATGAAATATGAATCAGGGTCCCTGTGTCCTGTGCTGTCTGACCTGTCCTTGCTCTGCTGCCTCATTAGAGCAGGGTGCTGCAGCTCGCTCCAAAAAGCAAATGTTGTGCATTTCACAGTGTTGTTCCTTTGACTTTGGAAACCTAGGTGATGTCTCCTCCAATGGGACTGAGGGAGAGCTTGTTTGGCTTCTGACAGGGCAGGGAAAATGACTGGAGCATTTTCTGGAGCTCAGGCATTCGAGTTAAGCTGCTTGTGCCAACAAGTTCTCTATACCTCAGGATCAATAAGCACAGTGAAATTCCTGGGCTTGGCAACAACTCCATTATAATTGCAAAACCAGCAGCTTTCATCAATAAATCAACCTAACAAGTAACATGTCTAGGACATCCCATCAAGGGTGCTTCTGATGATGCAGCAAGCTGCTTTCTTCAGTGCACAGCTATTGAGCACATGGCACAACTCTACTGTTACATTGCATTAACCACTTACAACTCTCTTGGACACTGGAATTTGCAGCATTCCCAACTGCTTGAGCAGTCACAAGTGGTAAATTATTTCTTTTTACCATATTCACAAGATTTTGCATTTTTAACAGCCTGTAACAGCTTTGCAGTGAAAAATGGGTAGCCACAGAGTTCTTGCTCTTTGTAATGGCTAACAGCTGGCGAAATGTTGACATACATCTCTTAATCCCAAGGTCAGAATTAGGATGGATTCTGGAAAATGCCTTTCAAGAGGATCAACAAAAGAAAGCCCAAACCTATGGACACCAACTTTCTGTACACCAGCATGATCAATGGAACAGAACTTCTCCAGCCTGAATCATCACTGATGTTTCATTCAGGCAGCTTAGCACACAGGTTTCATAACCATAAAATAGATTCTTATTTTGTTTATGTATTACTTACAGCTAAATGTGCAGTGTTTAGCTGGGTTTTTTTAATGCCACATATTCATGATGTCGATTCACATAGTCAAGCTTGAAAAAGAAAGGTAACAAATAGCTAAGATTTAAAATTAGGCTTTTTGTATTATAAGTGGGAGGACATTTAGTTAGAGTGATTTTCAGAACTTCTGTCCATCAGTACATCAAAGCCTGCTTAATCTTCCTCTGCTGCTGCTTTGGATATTGCTGTTTTGAGGAATTACATTTTAGCCTGCACTAGGCTAAAAGTGTGACCACAGCAGGTATTCATTCTTGCCATTTCTTGCTATTAACATCTGGAAAGCCCTAAACCACTATACAATTTAAAGAAAGACATTGGAGAAAATATTTCCATTCTTAGGAAAAAAAAAATGTATCTGCTCCTCCCTTTCACCTGTAATGTCTTTGCTGAAGAAATCTCACTGTAACTACCATACCTTATTTTTCCAGTGAGAAACTCTGGAGCAATCAACTCTTACCCTTAGGGGAAGAGGGTCTGGTTGGAGAACATTTAAACAGATGGAAAATGAGGGACCCAATGTGAGAACTGCTGAGAGAGTAGACCAATGTCATTGTGATCCATAAGTATCTCTGAAAGGCTGTGGAGATGAAGAGAAATTCCCAAGGACTGCAAGAAATCCAATGCCCCTCCTGTCTTCAAGAAGGGCAGGAAGGAGGATACATGGAATGGCAGATTAAACAGCCTCAGCTCAAACCCTGGGAAAGCAATGGAGAAACTTCTCCTGGAAACTCGGTCCAAACACATGAAGGACAAGAAGATCACAAGCAGGCAGCAAGGATTTGTAATGCCTGATCACCCTGCAAAGAAATTACTGGCTCTGCACATGAAGGGAGAGCAGCAGATGTTTTTTATTTTGACTTGTACTTCCAGGACTGCCTCCCATAACCTCCTCATGGACAAACTCAAGAAATACAGGCTAGAAAAGTGGCCAGTGAGGTGGACTGAAAATGGCTAAGCTTTGGGGCTCAAAGGGCTTTGGTCAATGGCACAAAATCCAGCTGGAGACCAGGAGTTTATGCACTGCAGCCTTTAACTGCATAGCATCTTCATTAATAACCTGGATGGCTGTCACAGACATCTTTTCATTAAAATCCTTTCCTTAGGATTTTTCCTCCTGAGAAGCTAAGAGGTCTCAGGAACAAAATGTAAACAATGATTATCTGCTGTGGAATGTAACAGGTGCATCTGGGATTGGTCTCATTGAGTTGTTTCTAATTAATGGCCAATCACAGTCAGCTGGCTTGGACTCTCTGTCCGAGACAGAAGCTTTTGTTAACATTCCTTTCTATTCTTAGCCAGCCTTCTGATTAAATCCTTTCTTCTATTCTTTTAGTATAGTTTTATTGTAATATATGTCATAAAATTATAAATCAAGCCTTCTGAAACATGGAGTCAGATCCTCGCCTCTTCCCTCAATATAAGACCCCTGTGAACACTGTCACAGATGGTGAGACTGAGGGCACTCTCATCCTCCTCAAAAAGGATGCTAAACTGAGAGGAATGGATGACAGACCAAGTGGACGAGCTGACACTCATGGGAGCCTCAACAGGCTGGACAAAAGGTGGTGTCAGGGACACCGCCACATTCAGCAAATGGAAGAAGCAATTCCTCCTCTTGGGCAGGAATGGTCACTTTGCATTCCAGGGGCCAGCTGGCTGAAAAGCAGCTTGGCAGGGAAGGATTTGGAGGTCCTGGTGGATGCCAAGCTGACCATGGACCAAGAGTGTCCTTTGTGGCAAAGATGGATCCTGAGCTGCTTTAGCCAGCAGCTCAAAGGAGGTGACCCTTTCTCTCTGCTCAACACAAGGGATGCACATCTGGCGTGTGCTGGGCTCCTCAGTGCAAGATATTGATTTAGTGGAGCAAGTCTGGCCTTGGGTTCCACCTGCCAAGAAAAACACACATGTGCTGAAGAGAGTGCAGTGCTGGAAATTACTGGAGATTATAGCCCTGGAGCATCTGTTAGTGTGGGGAGAGGCTGAGAGAGCTGAAACTGCTCAGCCTGGAGAGAAGAAGGGTCAGTGGGGGCATTATAAACGTGCATAAATCACTGGCCAGAGTCTATGAAGAAGACAGAGCCAGCCCATTCTCATGGCCCTTCATGAAAGGGCAAGGGGCAACAGGCACAAATTGAAACACAGGAAATTCCATTTAGATGTCACAAAAAAATCTCTTTTACTGGAAGAGCGATGGTGCAGGTTGCCCAGAGAGTCTTCTTCCCTGGAAAAATTCAAAACTGAACTGGAAAAGTCCTGGGGAACCTTCTCTGCTCAGCCCTTCTTCGAGAAGGGGTTGCCTGAAAAGTGTCCACAGATGCCTTCAAATCCACCCTCTGAATCTGTGGTTCTGACTCATTGCTAGACTGTTCTTCCCTTCCTGGTTTTCCAGTTGGGTAGGTGACAGCAGGAAGGGTTTAACACAGCAGTTACCAAATATTCATCTCATTCTTTCCAGGGCTTGACTATGCAACAAAAGGAAATTAAATGTATTGTCAAAGGTCTCAAAGGCTCAGCATTAAGATGAAGAAAGTGAGAAGGGAGGAGTGTGCTTTTAGGATATATTATTTCATGCATCTTACCACACAATGAAATGCTAACATAAACATGATGGATGCTGGATACCAGCAGCTGTTCTACTCTGCAAAATGCTCAGTGCTGCGAATCCATCCCAATGCAGTTCAGGCCTGATTGTCTCCTCGTGGATTTCTGAAGAATGCCAACATGAAATCATCACCTGCACTCACTGCCACAGGTTCCAAAGCTGCTCCAGTGTGTGTCACAGTCACCATCCTCCCTAATCTGAGATCTCTGCCCAAGACTCAGATGCTTGCCCAGGTTGTCAGAAAAAAGGCATTTGTGCATTTGAGTCTTGGAGCTTGGTTCTGTCACAGCCCAAAGGAGACTCTTGAGAGAAAACTCTCACTCCTACATGCCCAGCTCACCTGAGAGTGACAGGTGGGACCTCTCATGAGTCAAACAGTGACAAAGAGTCCTTGAGTCAAAGATGAGCACAGCTCTTCTCTGTGTTCACATCTCTCAGTAAAATTTTCCCAAAGTTATCAGTGCCAGTGATGTTTAAGCAGTATGGGTCTGTCTTTTCAACATGAGGGTGCCTAATTCTTGAACATTCAGTGGCTGACAAACAGGTCCCTCTACCATTGTACATGCTCACGGGGCCCTTGTTAACCTCAGCAGTTATCTGGAGGGTGTTCATGGTGGGGAATGCACCCCCTTTTATTTTGTAATCATGATGGGCAATCTAAAATGTAAAACAAAATGTAAAACTGGCCATGCAACAGCTCCTCAAAAATCTCCATGTGACTTCACTGTCTGCAATTCCTCCTTTTTTTGTGTTTTTGTTCCATTTACATGTTTCTTTTGCCTTCATATGTGGACATCCAGACTGCTGAAGATTTATTGAGCTCATCTGCCATTATTCTTCCAGCTGGAGCACATTTATTTTGCAGTATATCTGAGGCTGCTGCCATGTATTGATCGGCTCTGAGGCAGTGTCACACATGCAGATATGAAAAAAGCTCACTTGTCGTTAGGTAGCTGTTGTTTTCTTCTGGATCTTGAGACAATGAACAAACTCAGAGCCTGAAAATACTGAATTTAGGTATCCAGCTACCCTCCCATGACTGCTGCCTGCATTTTTAACAGTGAAATGCCCAGATTCACTTTGCTTTGAATGTGTTGTGGTCACGTGGAGGTCTCAGCATTATTCAAAAGAAAGCTGTTACTTTGCAGTATCTACAGTCTATTTTTGGAAGTATTCAGTGGCACAGTGCATCAATGCCTGCTTGCCCTGAATAGCTACAAAGCACTGTATGGGAAGCAAGCTTCACACAGAAATGGAGAATCCAGATCACCTATTGCAAGATCTGAAGTGCTACTACGTGGAATAGATTGTAGTGGGAATGAAATTGATTATTCTTGCTTGGATTTGTTGCTATAATTGTAGTCTTGAGGTTGAGAAATCAGCTTTTTTCATCAGTGGCTCAGCACTGTCTTGTCCTACGCTTTAGAAGGTTACTCTGGAAACAGACTGGATGAAAAATAGGCTGTGCCACCTATATATGTGCATACATACTTGGTTACTTTGAGTTGGAGCAGTCAAATCAGCAAGGGCAACATCCCAAGCTGGTGCAAAGTCTAACATGGGGACACTTGGACAGAACCTTCATGTGTCAAAAAAGCAAGCATATGGGAAAAGGCAAAAAGCAGCTCTCTGGGGACCTCCAAGACAGGATTCTCCCTGGTAGGGAAGTCTCTCCTTGTTGGTACAGTGAGGGACCAATTTCAGCTGTGCAATATTTAATTTCTACTAACGAATTTCTGCTGGAGCACCTGAGGCAGCTGCTCGGCTGGGGAGTTGTATCCTTGGGGTTCTGAGCCAAATCACCCTGGAGGTTTGTAAAGCAATTTGATCCCTCTGATCCCAGAGCTGTGCATGTGAACTGGTGCTACTGTGTTCTGGACAAATAAAAATGCCTTGAACCGAACTGCTTTGGAAGTCAGTGGGAAAAAAAGAAGCTGGAAGATTCCTAGTGAACTTGGACATTCAGGTGGGTGATGGTTAGAGATCCATTTCACCTCCTTGGTTATTTGATGTGAGTCAAGCTCAGGTTGTCCTTCCCTTCCCTTCCCTTCCCTTCCCTTCCCTTCCCTTCCCTTCCCTTCCCTTCCCTTCCCTTCCCTTCCCTTCCCTTCCCTTCCCTTCCCTTCCCTTCCCTTCCCTTCCCTTCCCTTCCCTTCCCTTCCCTTCCCTTCCCTTCCCTTCCCTTCCCTTCCCTTCCCTTCCCTTCCCTTCCCTTCCCTTCCCTTCCCTTCCCTTCCCTTCCCTTCCCTTCCCTTCCCTTCCCTTCCCTTCCCTTTTTTACTCATCAATCTCCTCCTAATGCTGTGTAAAGACCAATTTAGAAATGCAGGAATGTCAAACTGGCAGATTTGCTCTTCCAGACAGTGGGATCTGTTTTTCTCAGCTGCACATTTATCCAGGCTGGTTTCCTCAGCATGCCATCCACTGTCTTCTGAGACTCTTCTGTGGTGGGAGCTGCTCTTCTCTACACATAATTTCTCCTTTCAGTTGGTGCTAATTTCACATTTCATTTTATTTTGCTTCTTTGCATTTCTGGACAAACACGTGGATCTGTAGATATGTGATAAAATCATACAAAACAGTCCCTTGTAAGAGTAAACTTCAATTTTATTTAAGGTTCTGAGCAACATGAAAGTGTTACTTGACCTAGAGTTCAAGATGCCCCGTGCTATTGTCAAATATTCAATTAATTTAAATTGCATTAAAAAATGTCAAGCAACAAAAACCAAGAGGACAAGAGATTAAGTGTGCTTTCCAGTCAAGCCACTCACTCACCTAATTTCCCCTCTTGTGAAATAAATACTTCTGGATACATTTGCAATCTCCAAAGAGAAAAGTCTATGTGTTGTTCCTCCAGCTGCTGTGTGTTTCAGTAGCATGATGTCGAATTGCATGTCCTTTATCCAGCTCCTTTGGGATGTGTAATGTACATCACAATAAGAAGCCAAGGATGATACAAATAATTATAACATGTGATACAAGCCCACTGTAATAAAGTCAATCTCTCAGCAAATTCATCAGCTCGACACATGATGTACAGTACCAATTTTATGTAAATTACTTGCCTAATCCTGCTGGGCAGAATTACTCCCTGATGTAAACTCTGTTAAATTCAGTGGAGTTGCACCAGGAAATCATTCTTTTGCTCGTAAGATCTGGAGCCACACTTTGTGTATCTCGTTCATCTGGAAACCATGGTAATAAGAAAATGAGTGAAATCACTTGATTATGAGATTCAGAGGTATTATGCTCTCCTTTGTTTAAAACAAAAGACCACCTTAAACATTACACATTATTATCATTTATGAATATGAAGAATTAACTTAGAAAATTGTATTGATTTCTAAAACTCTTAAAGGCAGTGAAATTTCTGTAAGGAAATTGGCTGGTTTCCACTGACTCTGGCAATCTTTGGATCAACAATTAACAGAGGTTTAATACTTAGAACATGAAATTCATTGACATTGTAAACTGCTGCAAAAAAGACATTCAAATGAGGCTGAAACAAGCATGTAAGGTAACTAATGGCTTTTGTTGAGGTAATATGTCTAAAAACCCCCAAACAATACCAAACCACTCCCCCCCGCCCCGCAAAAAAAAAAAAAATCCCTAAACAGTTAAAATCCTGCAATGCACAACCAATTTACTCTAAGGTGGTTAAAAATGTGTCAGTTATCCTGAAGTTTAAAACCATACATAAATAGTGCCACCCAGCTTTTATTTGCACAAATGAATTTTTTAAAGAAGCTATAATGCTACTATGCATGGAGTCCAAATTAAACTTGGGCAAAAAGTAATATTTGGGATGTTTCTGGACTTATCCAGGTTTTATAGTACGACCTCAGCCAGGATGCTAAACCTGAACATCCAAGGCTTTGGTTTTTGTCACACAACCCTGAGATATTGGCAGTGGTGAGTCCTACAAATTCCATATTTAGGTTTGTGTTGTCAAATCAAAGCCTGTCACTACCTGTTTTCATTTCATATAATTTGCCAAACTGAAAGAGGACTTTCAGATTTTTTCTTCAGAAACATTGTAAAAAAGGCATGTTCTATGAAGTGCTCCCACCTTTTTGATGTTAGATTTCTGTCTATAGGCGGAGAAAAAAAGGCCTAAAAACCCAGACCAGAAATACACAAAACCAAACCAATCCATACAACTCCTACATAATTTTAATCCTCTGGATTCAGATTTCCTGATGCAACATTGAAGAACCATTCAAAATTCCAAACTTCCAAAGAGAAATTCCAAAGAGGACAGATGCCATTGCCTTGGCTCAGCTCTCAGAGGCAAGTGGGATGACCAGAATATTTTCAGCAGCTTTCTCAGTCCATTTCCCCTAACCAAACTGGTGCTTGGGTGGAGTTTCAGAAAGTCTCTTCATCTTGGCTACTGCCTGGTCAACTCATGCTTTGTGCACAACAGTTTTGTGGTACCCTCCTCTCCACTGCTGAGGTTAATGGGAAGGGTCTAAAGCAAAGAACCCTAATGAAATCTTTGTGGCTTTTTTTGCAATGGTTATTAATCAGGTTTGAAGGTAGATTCTACAAAAGTAGAATCAGGTTGAGTAAAACATGTGCCATGGCTCCTATCATTTGTCACTGAAAGAAAACAAAACAAAGCAGACATTACACGCCCAGGTTTGCCTGGAAAAGTCACCCAAAAAGACTTGCACGTTGCAAATGTACCTTAATCCCTCTTTTTTTTTTTAATTTTTTTTTTTTTTTTAATATCTTCTGCCCTCCAGATGGTCTGCTGTGATGACATACACCTGTTCAGCGTCAGCTATTACCCACAGCGACATATGGCAGCTCACATATTGCCTGGGCTGAGGGGATCTGGGATTCAGGTCACCTGGGGTCTGTTTTCAAGTGGTGTGATGGCAGCTGTGGGAAACACGATGACTGACAGAAAATCGCTGCTCGTCTCACCAGCAGAAAAAAAATGTAGATGTCTTTAAAAAAAAAAAGAAAGAAAAAAAAAAAAAGCCCAGCAGCTGTATCTCAACCTCACCACGTAGGTGCAGACAATGGAGGGATCAGCCTCTCCAGCAGACAGCACAGTGGAGGTGCAGTGCTGTCACTTTGCATATTTTTGGTGGTGGGAGTTGCTCAAAATTCGGGTGTTATGGTAACAAATCTTGAAGGGTGCTGGCTCGGAAGGGCTGAACTGCCTCACAGCATAATGACGCTGTGGACCTCTGCCCACTGCTAGAACAACACCTAGGATGAGGCCTCTGAGGTGCAAGGGATTTATTTGTTCCTCTGCTACATCTAGTTTTGTGTGGGCTGCCACAATACCAGAGGATACAAGAGAAGCTTGAGAGAAAAAACATTTGGTGCTCTCTGGAAGCTGGGCTGTTAGCAAGTGGAAGATAGAGGAAGGGGGGAAAAAAAGGATTTGAAAAAAAGGCATGGCATTCTTTTTTATCTGCATTTTCCACTGCCGTTGTTGAAGGAATTTGTCTGTCTCTGGAAAAGAGAAGGCTGTTTTTGTGATTTTTTTCAGGAGAAATAATGGAGGGAACTCATGGGTGCCACTGCAGTTTTGAGATGTTCTGCTAAATATTGTTGAGTTTGAGCTTTAGATAGGTTTCTGGTGAGTAGCTGAATTTCTTGGAACCTGTCCAAATCAAGCAGAAAATGAGAGCTTTTTAGAGGCCCAGCATACCTCCCACATTTCTCAAAGTGACGAGACATGTCTTTTTCTCCCTTGCTGATGTTTTATTCTGTATTTGCAGTTGAGGAGGACAACTGCATTGCAGCTGAAGAAAAATCTGAAACAGAACAAATTACTTTTGTAAAACCTTATTTTGAATATCTCTACCTCTGAATCCAGCCAGCGACTACTTTTAATGAACTGTGGAGGAAATGCTTTGAAGTTCGAATAGAGAAGGTCTGACTTCTTTTTTCTCTGTCTTCTAATTTTCAGTGCCTCTTCAGTGTTTCAGGTTGGGTTTAGCCCTCATACAATAAGACTAACATGCCTGTGGAACACATTTTTTTTAGCTTTGGTTATGGTGGGCAAGATCTTTCTCTTACAGCAACAAAACCTGAAAACCTCTGAGAACAACTTTCACCCATGCTCCTGGATTAATGACACATTAATAAGACATTTCTACATCTACCACAGTTTAATATAGATGTTATTGCAAAGAAAACAAAAGAATTATTCAAACAAAGACACTATTTTGCAACAGGGCACTCCTTTTTTTGGAAGTCTATATGTCACAAGTCCTAAGTTCTTTGTCTTTCTCTCTTCTATTTCCTGCCTAAGGAAAATAATTTAACAGCCAGCAATTCAGACAAATTTTGTAGACATTATTCAAGGGATAACTCCTTGATGGAGTTACTAAGAATAGCAACATAAAACCAATCAATATTACCAATAAAAAAGTTCATTCTCAATGGCAAATGATTTGTCCTCTTCAGTGATCATTTTCATAATCTGTAGTTCTCACTGAAAAAACATCACCTTGCTGGTCCCAGTAATGCAAAGGTTTCAGCAGCAAGCTCCCACGTGGTCTCTTCATTTCCATTTTTTTTTATTTGTATATTTGTACATTTCCATTGTTTTATTTGTATTTTGTTTTTATAGTTCTGAAATGAGAAAAACAACAAGGAAGGCAGAGGGAAAAAAAAGAAGTTGTGAAAAATTATTCTGAAAAATGTCATTTAGCTCCCTTAGAAAGCACGAAATATAAATACCTAAACATTGGCTCTGCAACATCACAGACAGCTTCCTCTTCCTATCAGCTTCATGCAAGATTGTGTTACTTGCTATATGCAAACTAAACCCATTGGAATTTGTGGAATTATTGATGTTTACCTGCAGTATGAATAGTAAAATATGGGTCCAAAGATGAGAAAAACGAAGGTCATTTCCTGTCAGAAAATGAATGTATGCTCATTTTAATGTACTATTTTCTAACTATCCAGGTATTCCACCTTTTAATGGTGCTGAAAGGATGAAATCAGAGTGGGGAAAGAAAACAATGGAACACCTTCTTAGCACCAGGCAACTGAGTGATTTCAGTTCTGGGTCATCCATTCAGGATCTTGAGGAGTACAGATGTTTTATTTTCCATTGCTGGACAATAACCATGTGGTGAACGTCAATCGCTCCATGTTTATGAAATGGTATCTGGGTTTAATTTCTGCTGTCTGTCAATTGGAGCCTTTGATCTTGGCCTGGAATTATTTTTTCCACTTCACTTTAAGTGACTAGAGGCTACTGCTGTCACTGACTCTTCAATTCCTGATTTCACTTTGCCAAGATGTAAAAGATTTATTTACAGGAATTTTTCCAAATATGATCCTTAACTGAAGGGGTTTTTTTTTTCTTCTGCCCTCAAGGTATTTTGTAGTGAGTTGTTGTAGGATTAACCTGAAGTAAAATACCCAGCACAAGGCAGAATGGAACAGAGTCTATGTGAACAAACAGATGTATTTAAGCAAAAAAGTTCAGTTTTAATAACTAATTGCAGCTGGGATTTTAATATACTCTTCTTTTTTGAATCAAACTGAAATTCTTGGTGATATGTGTTAAAAATTATGGTTTAAATTTCTGATGATCAAGTTACATAGATTAAAGTAATGGATACCAGACTCTGCATCAATGCAGTTATAAATATGGATGAAATGAATGTACATTACACACTGTTATAAATCTACGTGTTCAAGGAAAAGCATAAATCTCCATCACCTTTTCCTCCTTGCGATATGAAAGGCATTGCTATTTTTACAGTGTTTTCGATGAAATTACAAGGTGGGGTAATTTGCTTTTTCTGAAAGTCTCCTGCATTTTTACGGGCACTCAAGTAGCATTTTATTTACATTTAAACACACAGAGAGCAGTGTGCACTGGGAGGAGCCACGTGACCTTCCAGACACGAAGACCAGCAGGGTGATGGTGCATTCAGAGACATTTAGAGGTGTCTGTGACATTTGTGGAGGTTTTCTGCCCCTGCAGACTTCTGCCAGGTGTGGCATCCCCACGTCCCCTTTCCGCTGTTTCCTTCCAGCCAAACAGTGGCAAACGAGAGGATGTGGTGAAGGCTTATGGTTAGAGGGAAAGGTCTGATTCTAATCTGTGACAAACCACTTGCTCCTCGATGTGTTCTGCTGGGGAAAGCCCAAGAGTTTAGGTTTTTTCTTTTTTGTTTTTTCTCTTTTTTGTTTTGGTTTGGTATAGCCACAGAGACTTCAACGAACTGTTGGGTTCAAACGCTTTATCTCCGATCTTCAGCTGGTTTCTGATGCATTAGGAGATAGAGATGTGGGTTTCCTCCTCTTAGCCCTCTTCCAGAAGGAGTTTGCCACCCCTTTCCGGCAGGCTTTGAAGAAGCACTGTGTTCTCCTGTGGAGCACAAGTGGAGAATCACCATCTCTGTAGCGATGGCTGCTGGGGAAGGCCCAAGAGGTTGGGGTTTTTTTGGTTTTTTTGGGGTTTGATTTGGTTTGGTACAGCCACAGAGACTTCAATGAACTGTCGAGTTCAAACTCTTTATCTCCAATCTTCAGCTGGTTTCTGATGCATTAGGAGATAGAGATGTGGGGTTCCTCCTGCAAGGCAGAACTCTCAGCCCTCATCCAGAAGGAATTTGCCATCCCTTCCCTGCAGGCTTAGAAGCAGCACCTGTGTTCTCCTGTGGAGCACACATGGAGAATCACCACCTCTGTGGGGATGGCTCCTTGTCCTCATCCTGCTCTCATCCTCAGTAGTGACTTCCTCAGGAGTGGCCCTAGGAATGGCAGGAGCAGCATTTCCCTGCTCTGTGCACAGCCAGCCCTTATCCTGGTCTACTTTTCAGTTCTCATGAGTGGAGTCTAAATTCTCTGAGGCACTCCAGGGAAGGGGCTAACAGGCTGTTTCCATAATATGTCCTAGCTTTTGGATGACCTACTAGTCAATGAGAGAGACAGCAATCTAGGATAATTGGAAACATCGTGGGGATGGGGAGAAACGAGATGGTTTTGTTTTCTTTGTGAGTGATTTTGATCCTTCAACACAAACAGGACTGCTTAAAGATAACAAGAACTCTCTCTGGTCAGCAGATTCTGTGGAGAGCAATTAAAGAGCTTTTCTGGTGCCTGGAGGCTATCATGAAGCTCTCTTTCTCAACAGAGATGTATAAAATCATGCTCCAGCCGTGAAAGCAAGAACTGGCTAAAATCTGACCATGAGCTTGAGCCAAACTCTCTAATATCCTAGGAGGCAGTGAGATCAGGCTGTTGCCAGGAAAATACCCATCCATTTAATGACATAAATATTAATGGTGAACTTATTTCAAAGCTACATTGAAGAGTTTCTTTGCTTTATATGTTCAGTGAGGGTTTTTAAATGTTATTCTAGCTCTGTTTCACATTTTTCAGGAAGGTTTTCACACTGAGATTGATGCTAATTGAATGAAATTTTGCCTAAACTTGATTTCTCATTGATAAGCCTTTCTTCTGCGATTTGGTGCTTCAGAAAAGTGAAACTGCTGAGCTAAAGAAAAACCACATTTTCAAATAGACGGCCATGTGAGATTTGAAGCTCAATGATTCTCTCCATCCAGACTGCTCAGAGTGCAGGAATACCTCAGCTTTCTTGGGAGCCTGAGCTGATGTAGCAGAGATCTGGATTATGCTAATACCTATTGCAAATTGGCAATACCCACTGAAGTCAGTGGACAGGTGAAGTTAACCAAACACTCAACCTTTAAACACCTTCCTGTAGTTCCAGGAATTGAACGCCCCCAACCCAGTGGGTGCATTGCAAAATACATAAATAAAACCTGAAACCTGAGAAAATATGATAGCATGCCATTTTTATACTGGAAAATCTCTGACTTGGCCACAGCTTCATTTCCTGCGCACCAGGCTCAAAAATGGTCCACAGCCAGGGGAAACACCAAGACTCAGAGCAAAGAGAGTCCACCAAGATGAAAGTCATGCCCAGTGGTTTGTCCTGGCACCAGCAGTGAGCAGAAAGCTGCAAAAGTGCTTGTGGGAGCTGATGTGCACAGGGCTGGGCCTGGCCTGTGCCCTGAGCCTGGGGACAATCAGAGCAAGGAGCCAAAAATCAGCAGAGCAGTGTGTCCCACCCCTGCCTATAGCTCTGCCTGATGGCCCTTCAAAACCCATCTCTGTGCCTTTTATGCACAACTTTTCTTCTCCACAGAGATCCAAACTTCCCGTGTCTTCTGTGGGATGGAGCAGCTTTGAGGCCAGGATTAGGCCTCTTTGTCATTCCCCATTTTTACTTGCCTAGTGCTTGGCAGGAACCATTCTCCCCTCCCATGCACTGAAATCTCACACATCCCTGTCCCTAATTAACACTTCCTTTGTCTTTTTCCCCAGCTCCATTAAATCAGTGGGCAAGATTGCATTTATTCCAGCCTGAGGGCTGGGCCTCCTGCTGCCATGAGCAGTCACCAGGCGGCCTTCCTTGGTCTCCGGCCATCAGGACCTTGCCTCTGTGGTTTGTGTGGCTTTTTGGGGACTGTCAGCCCTAAGTGCCCAGCCACAACAGAAGCCCAGCCCACAGATTCAGTCTGAGGTATTAAGGGAGATCATGTGTGTGCCAGATCAACCAACACATAAAAAAAATGTTTTTTTCAGTCCCAACTCTGGCCCTTCTGGTGGCCTCCTCCTGCTGTACACCAGAGCAAAATGGGAGCTTGTAGCACAAGTTTCAGTGTTTCTCTGCTGAAAATGGGGTAACCAAATCCTTCAGCAAAGCCTTTCACACCACTGCTGTGAGAAAACAGCAGCATGACTCATGTCTGAAGGCCAGCACCCCTATGGGAGCCCCGGGTATCCATTAGGACAGGTAGAACTGGGCTCTTGGAGCTCTCTGGCTGCACATCCTGCCCCAGGTCTTTCCAGGCTGCCATGGGATGAGCTGGATTCAACAGCCCCAAAGGCACCATCCTGTGATTTTGAGGGGCAAGGGCAGAGGAGAGAGCTGGCAGCACCATGTCCAAGCCCCTCAGGAACCAAACAGCTTCTCCTGAGCATGGTAAAATGCTTCAGGCAAGAGGTCTGCTCTTATCTGTTCCCAAAAAGAGCAATTGCAGGGCTCAGCCTATGTGAGCCAGCACTTAAAGATGCAGCTCATACAGCCACAGCCATGCAGGGATGTGGATCCAGGCCTCAGAGGAGATGTAGTGCCATGCAACAGCTGGATTTTCAGATATCTCCACCCTGAGAGAGCACCCAGAATGTTAGATTCTGGGAGAAACATCAGGTTTGGTTGCTGACAGAAGGGTTTTCTTGCTGTTTTACTTCATTCCATTTAAGATGCTGTCATAAATTGTGGCCACAGAAAGACGAAACCTTCACAAAGTGTGTCTCAGGTACCAGCAGCACAGGCGATATCTGTGGCACCTCTCCATGGGATGACTTGAACAGCTGAAACACAAAACAGCATCTGGCCGTAACATGGGTATCAGACTCAGGTTTGGTGTCTGACTAGTCTTTGGACAGGCAGACATTTTTTCAAATTAGTTCAGAGTCAGCCACCAGCCATAAAGAGAATTTTCATCACTTTTATTGCTCTTGTGATGGGTTTCTAGAAAGCAAGTTATCTTTCCACTCCCTGAGAATTATTGCAAAACACTATGGCCATGCTGAAAAAAGCTGCACCAAAAATTTTTAAAAAAAATTAGCTGTATATTTTGAGCTGTTTTCTCAGGAAGGTGATGAACATTTTCAGTGAAAGGCCTGTGCTCAGCCCTCAGTTTTGTTGACAAGTTCTTCTGGGTCTCCACCAAATAAAGTCAGGAGTGTACACATGACTTTTAACATCCATGAACTTTGTGACACAACAGGAAGGAGGCAGGTGGCCTGGTACATGGAAATGCTCTGCATGTGGTCTGGGATCAGTTTTTCAGTGTCTCTTCTTGCTCCACAAGTCTCTTTCTTCAACACAAGTTGTACTCACACAACAGCCAACAGGTTTTATGATGTGTCCAGCAGGGCAGTTTGCTTCTTTCATCTTTTGAAAACGCCGTCATCAGACAAGAATGGTTTCTCACCAAATCCTGAGAAGATCTCCCATTCCTTGCAGAGACTGCCTCAGCTCTGGCAGTCTCAGATTTTTACCAGCAGGGCAGGAGGAGACACTGCTGACCTTCTACAGATTGAGACCCCCAGAACTACAGATGAACTACTCCCTAGCCCTGCTCCTCCAGCCATCCCATCCTTCCCTGGTCATGGAGGCCTCATCCACAAGCTAGAAAATTCTGAGCTATCAAAAACTGAACCAGAAGCTGGGACATGGCATGTTTTTCATCCCAGCTATCTGCCTGGAGGAATTCAGGTCCATGGAGTCACAACCCAGTTCATTGTCTGCTGCTGGAGGATGGAGGAATTCTGGCAAACCCCATGGAGATAGGAGGTTTTAACATCTAATGGCCCAGAAAAAGTTCAATCCTGTCTTGTTCTGTACATATTATAATTTTCTTTTCCTGTTTTCTTGTTAAATATAAGCTGCTCTGTGTGATTTCTTATGTATTAATACACACTATAAAATATGCCTGAGTTAAGGGCTATGGGAGAAATCTTGTAACAACATTGCTCAAGTGATAATTTTTTTTCCTTCAGTGTTTAAAAATAGTGAATCTAAATTCTTTATGTCAAGGGATATTTAAGTTGGCTGGAAGGATTAATTTATTTTTATTAGTGTCCCAGAATATTTTGCACTGAAGGGACCCTGTGGTCAACATTTCGATGCTGCCCAACAGCATTTTTATTTCTCTTCTAGCTGCTTTCAGTCTGCTGCTCTGCAACCAGTCTGAAGCCTAAGTTCTGTCAGAACAGTTTCAATGGGTGCTTACTAATTGAGGTTCCTCTAAAAAAAAATACCTGGCAATTCTGTCACTGCACTGCCTTATCTGTGAAGCCAGGCTGCCACCAAAGAGACATTAACCTACATTCAGCCACCACCCAGCCTCAGCCTGGTGACCATTTGGGTGGCAAATGACATTCTACCCCTGCTCAATGCGATGTCACCATGTCAGGGCAGACAATGACAAGTAGCTAATTTAGAGGCCTGAATATTTTGGGCACCTGAAGGTTGAGAAGAGTTTTCAGGATGTTGTGAGAGAATATTAAATGCCAGAAAATGGGGAAAAGCCATTTCAGACTGGATCCACAGATGGAAAAAAACCCCCAAAATTGGGGGAAAACCATTTCAGGTTGGATCCCTAGGATTAGCCCTGTCCTGTCCTGTAGACTGGTGGGCACAAATATAATACATATCAACTCAGCAAACAGGACAGCTCAATTCAAGTCCTGCTCCTTCACTGTTTGCTGTGCTTGGTTCAAGATATCCTATAAAAACTGTTCTGCAGTAGCTCTCTGAGTGTCTCATTCAGATATCTCGTCTCAGCCGCCCATCCAGAATATATGTCTCAAAATGGAGAAAATACAGCTCCCAGCTTTTCTGTGCCTCAGTTTCTCATCCCTGAGCTGCAAATCTCCAAGGACAACAGTTTTTTCCACAGTAGTTTTATACACTGAAAGCAGAGTACAGTTCCAGAGTAGCTGATATGAGTGTACATAATCACCCACACACATTCAGATACAGAAAGAGAGAGCTGCTGGTAGACAAAATAGGGGGAGAAATTCACTTCAGACCCACCTTTTTGTTTCAATAAGAGATAAGTTGAGTGCGCTCCATTCCCTAGCAGTAATGAAACATCTTTTCAGCGTGCCTAACAGGGCATGCATTTTTGGACATGAAGTCACAGAGATCTGTGCCAGCAGCAAGACTGAACCTATCAGAATGTAAAAGCATTGGTGGTGACCCTGGAGAGAAGAGCACTTACCATTGTAAGTGAACCAACAAAGATATGCTGCCCAATAACGTACACAATGAGCAAAAAGCTGTATACCAAACAAAATGGAAATTTAAACAAGGGTTCCATTCTATTGGGCTAAAAATAAAGGCATTAATCAAAGCATACCTGCATAAATGTAAACCCATGTACTCCTCACACATGCAAAGAAAGAAAAGGTTGTCATGAGCACAAGAGACAGGGTTGTTAGGTACCACATTACTGTTTGCATGGGGAGGGGGGTTTATTGTGTCCTTTCAAGTCCTTTACTACATGGGGCTCTTTTCCACAGAGTATTCACAGTTCCCACGTATCTGAAAATAACAGCAGGGCTGGGAGCCTGCGGCTGGATCCTGGAGAGCAGTCAAGACTTCCTGCATTTTAAAAGTGGAGTCCACAGCCTGACACCCAACACTTATTCCTCCTCACTGTTGGTGGGAGGTAGGTGAGGAACAACCTCTGCCAAGCCACTCGGCTGAGTCCTTCCAACTGAAATATCCCTCAGCTGCTCTGAATGCTGCAGGACAAGAACAAACACCACTTAAAAGGCATTTCCATAATCTGACCTCCTGTTGTTTTGCTACCCTTGTCATAAACCCAAGTTCATTTCCTCTCCTGGATGCCAGACACTCAGAACAAGATGTTTTTCATCTTCCACTCAAGGGCTCTCAGGTGACTCCCCTGAAGGCCAGCCCCACCACTCCCTGATAACTGGGAGGTCGTGGGCTGCTTCTGTAGGCTCTGCTGCCACTCACAGGCAGCTCCTCCACCTCCACAAATGACCTGTGGGCTTCATTTGGTGGCCACACATGAGCAGAGAGCACGTTGCCTCATCTTCTGGTCGTCCGCAAGGCAGAGGGAGGCAGGCAGCCAGGGGGAAAATGTGCTTGGAATCCTGGATGCAGCCTGGTGGGTTGAGGGGTGAACCCACAGCTGTGATTTTAGGAGGGCTGGCAGAGGTCAGGAATGAGCTGTGGCTTTGGCAACAGCACAGAAAAGGGTGTGTCAGGTTATATTTTGTGAGTGTCTCCTCCCCTGGCTCCATCAGTTATCAGCACTCATCAACTCTTACGGACCACAGCTGTCCACTGCTAAGGATCCAGGATCTGCACCAGTGCTTGATAGCTGCTGATATTCCATGTGTGAAGCTTTCTTTTGCTTTCAGATACCACTTTCATTGCCCACAGCCAACACACACTATGCTGAGTTAAGCCTCTTTCTAAATTCCTCGCTGTTAATTAATATTCTGCTAATAAGGACAGAAGCAGCTCAAGTAGTTTGGGGTTAGGAAGTCCATGCTCTCCTGAACCACGAAAACAGGAATCTCCTCCATTCTGACTCTGGCCAGAAAAGTCCTTTCAAAGACCATAGAAGGCATTTTAGTGGCTTCTAGTAAGTGCTGACTGTCCAAGTCCAGCATCAATAACAGGAAATAGCAGGAAACAGAAGCACCACGTCAGCACTACCAGCTAACCGCATTTTGATAGCACATGCAGGAATAAAGGCCTCATGCTGAATTAGATCACAGAGAACTAAATCTTTACCTTCACCTGTTTTTTTTCTCCCTTTCTTTTTGGTGTGTTTAACATCATGAACATCACACTTGGATTCACTTAGACACACTGATTCATTAGACGGCCCATGACCTTAATAAATTTAAATTACCAGGAAGGGGTAGTTTATCCCAGCGTCTTAGTCATAGAAATGACTCATGATATCCACCCACACTAACCTTTGTTTGGTCTCCCCAATTATGCCAGGGCTTGTCAGCCTTTCACAAATGGAGCTCTTTGATTCCCTCCATGAGAGGAGGACATCAAGGAACTCTGATTGCAGGAACCAGCTCCCCGTGCAAAAGACACAAAACAATACCAGTGACCTTGAGAAGCTGAGGACTTGTTTTCTCCTAGGACATGATGTGCTGCTGGAGGGAAGTGTCTCACTTGACCTGAAGGGAGGTAAAACTGTGAGGGGGGGGGGTATCAGGGCTTTTTTCCTCAGAAGGGCCTCTTTTCCTCTACCTCTCTGTTTATGTGCTTGCCTGTTGTCTCAGATAATTTATTTCAGATAATTACCGTTCTCAATAGCCCTGAATGCAGCCTTGTCAAGGGTTTTCCAGGTAGAAGAGTTTTTGCCTCTACATGTTATTTGGTTTCATGCTTTATCAATTGTGCCCCAACCCAGCAAGAAGCCAAGCTCTCAGCATAAGTTCTTTTTTCAACAGCATAAGTTCTTTTTTCAGCTGGGTCATGGGAGATTATGGTCTTGGATATCTTGGGCTTGACTTCTAAATTTTTGACTTGGAATTGGCCAGTGTGAGCAGCTGTCCCCCCAAGACTTCCCAAAATTCTAAAGGCACTGGAAAAGTTGTAATCCAAGCAGGACTGCTGAAAGATGTTCAGTGGGAAAATCTACATCTGAAAATATGCTAATATATTAATATTTTAATGTACTGGGGTTTTTTTCAATTAAATGATTCATGCTAAAAAGTATTTCTCATCAATTGGAAACAATATTCACTTCCTTTCAAATCAGAAGAAATTAAAATAAATATAATTTGGTTTCCTTGTTTATCTCCTCAGTCAAGGAGGGGGAAGAGGGAGTGGAAGAAGGAGGAAAAAAACAACAGAATTTAACTATTTTCTCTGCAGCTACATTTTGTTTTGAATCAAGAAATATTTCTTAAATGCAAATCATTTCACTAAATATCAGAAAACTGCATGAAATATTCTCATCAAAATGAAAGGCTGACAGTTTGTTCAAAAGTTTTGACAGGCAAGATTTTCTGTTATTTGTATGCTATCCTAACCTTAATTTTGGAGATTTCACATATCTCAAATTAAGACCTTTGCTAGAGATGGTCCAGTTTCTTGCTTGCACCTGAATCATCACATTACAAACTTCACCCTCCCTCGCAGCCTCTGGATGAAAAGCTTTTCCAATTCAAAAATAAGGTCTTTTAGTCCTAGTTGTCAGGTAGTTCGTTCTACCCTTGTATATTTCAGAGATCACTTTGCTCGAGACAAAATTACATGCCCAGGACTTCAACACTCAATTCTGCCAGAGCAGACATTTCATTTCTCAGAAATGATGGTCTATTTCACTGCCCTGAATATGGCACATCCTGACGCACACGGCAGAGGCACAAAGCAGAACAGCGCAGAATTCCAGGAAGCATCTCCTGAGAGGTGGGGCAGGGATCAGGAGGAGCTCCTCAGGAATGTTACGCTGTCCCAGCAGCCTCGGTTGGCTCTGCATGATTTGTTAAGGTGCAGAACCTGATCTGTCTTTGCACCGTTACTCTGCTGTCAGCTCAACAAATTTATTGTCTTTCTGGCCATGTGTGGAGCTCTCCTGAAAGCTCTGACTTCTGACACGACAGGAGCACTTTTGTGTCTCAAGTTTTGTTTGAAAAGGAAGGAGTAGGGAGAGAGGAGAGGGCAGAAAGATGGATAAAAATAAAGAGAAAGAGAGAGAGAGGAAGAGAGAGAGAGAGAGAGAGAGAGAGAGAGAGAGAGAGAGAGAGAGAAAGAAAGAAAGAAAGAAAGAAAGGAAGGAAGAAAGAAAGGAAGGAAGAAAGGAAGAAAGAAAGAAAGAAAGAAAGGAAGAAAGGAAGGAAGGAAGGAAGAAAGGAAGAAAGAAAGAAAGAAAGAAAGAAAGAAAGAAAGAAAGAAGAAAGAAAGAAAGAAAGAAAGAAAGAAAGAAAGAAAGAAAGAAAGAAAGAAAGAAAGAAAGAAAGAAAGAAAGAAAGAAAGAAAGAAAGAAAGAAAGAAAGAAAGAAAGAAAGAAAGAAAGAAAGAAAGAAAGAAAGAAAGAAAGAAAGAAAGAAAGAAAGAAAGAAAGAAAGAAAGAAAAGAAGAAAGAAAGAAAGAAAGAAAGAAAGAAAGAAAGAAAGAAAGAAAGAAAAGAAAGAAAGAAAGAAAGAAAGAAAGAAGAAAGAAAGAAAGAAAGAAAGAAAGAAAGAAAGAAGAAAGAAAAGAAAGAAAGAAAGAAAGAAAGAAAGAAAGAAAGAAAGAAAGAAAGAAAGAAAGAAAGAAAGAAAGAAAGAAGAAGGAAGGAAGGAAGGAAGGAAGGAAGGAAGGAAGGAAGGAAGGAAGGAAGGAAGGAAGGAAGGAAGGAAGGAAGGAAGGAAGGAAGGAAGGAAGGAAGGAAGGAAGGAAGGAAGGAAGGAAGGAAGGAAGGAAGGAAGGAAGGAAGGAAGGAAGGAAGGAAGGAAGGAAGGAAGGAAGGAAGGAAGGAAGGAAGGAAGGAAGGAAGGAAGGGAAAAAGAGAAAAAGGAAGAAAGAGAAAAAGGAAGAAAGAGAAAAAGGAGGTGAAGGAAGAGCCCCTTGCAAGCAGTCTACAATTCCAGCTGCATGCATGTCCCAAAGCAGGCTCTGCTCATATCTCCTGAATAACTTTTCAGAAATGTTTAGCTTTCTCTGTTGCCAGGGGCTGGGATACAGAAGGGAATTCAGGACACTTGGAGACGGCCCTGTCTTTTAGTCCTGTAGGCCTGCTAAATGGCGGTAGAGGGAACAACCTCACTTATTTCTGCACATGCACACACATACACACACACACACACACACACACACACACACACACACAGAACCGGGTCAAATTACTCTGAAGGCAACCACAGGCTGAGGGGACCAGGATTTTTTTTTTTTTTTTTTTTAGAGGAGAGAGAGCTTCAGTAGAGGATTTTTTAACATTACAAGCCAGTAAATTTCATGCTTTCTTACAGGCTTGTCTAAGACCTATCTGGTCATTGCCTTGGCATTTTGACTTACAAAATCATCAGGATACCAGAGCTTAGAGATGGTCTTGGAAGAGCACAGACCTCGTGTGTGAAAGGATAATGTGTCTGGTGGCCTCTTAGGCAACAAAACTGGTAAGCTAAACAGGGCCTTGGCATTAAAAGAAAAAAAAAATTAAGGCAGAACTTCTACAGAATTCAAATTTCAGAATTAAAAAGGAGAACAATAAATAACAGTATGAACTGGAGATGAGAGATAAGATACAGCAAGATCTCATGAAATAATTAACAGACAAGAAACAGAGACAAAACCAAACAAGTCAGAGACAGACCCATAGTAATTGCCAAATCAAGCATGTGGCCTTTAGAATGAGTGGGATCATTCATGTGTTACACAAGATTAAATGAATCTAAGAGTGCTATAAAACCATGCACTGCAAGTGAAAGAATTCAGAGCAAGACAAAATTCAAACTCACAAACAGATGCTCAGTGAAATTTACTGTGAGTTCAGAGAGAAGCTCTGCTAAATCATTAAATAAAGACTTGGAATTCCTCAGTGAACAATTTAAAGCGGCGCAGAAGGAAGAGACACAATAAACCAGAACAAAGTGGAAGAGAGCACACAAAACCCAGTTTGGTTCTGGGGCTAGACAGAGGTACCATTCTGAATCTGCTCAGAGTCCCTCAGTGTTTGCCTGTATTTGCAGAATAATGGAAAGGCAACTAACAAAGAGGGAGGGTAGGAGGGGGAAGGAACATTGTGCCTCAGAGGGAGAAAAGAAGCCAGATGAAGAAGGAAGGAGCTCATGTGAAGGGGACTAAGAGGAAAACAGCAAGGAAACTCATATTTTAGAAGAAATAGGCAGGAGAGAGCATAGCGGGCACAAGGGGCAACTCCTCCTTGTTGGCACATCACCTCCCCTTGATCCAGTCACTGATGGGACCAGCAAGGAAATACACTTTATCCCCGGGTGCCCAGCACCAACCCTCCCACCAAACTCTGAAGTTAAGCAGTGTCCCAGTGATTTGCATATGTGTGCTGTCTCAGAGCCGTCCCAGCTCTGTGTCAGTGTCTGTGTGCCTGTAGGAATGTGGGCAGTGGAGTCTCCTCCTGCAGTTTTCAATCCCTTTGTGATCTCCCGACTCCTGCCAGCCTCTCTGAGCACCTTCAGTGGTTTCTTGACTGGTTTAAGTACCAAAAAAAAAGGTGGATATTTCACCAAGCAGCACAGCGCAGCCCCTGTGTACAAAACTGGATGCAACCAACTCTTCCCAATGAAATGAAAGTGCTTCAGGTCCTGATGGTAGAGAAGGAACACATTTCATCAGTGAAATGTTGTGGTTCTCCTGCCACTGTCTAAACAAGGCCATGAAGACTGCTCCTTCACCTTATTAATGCTTCTTTCAGTGTGCCACATTGGCTCCAGCCAGAGATTCCAGGATAAAGTCATTGAGAACACAGGGCTGCTCTGTGCATTAAAGCAGCAGCATGGAGTGCATGGCTAGCACACACAGCTGCAGGAAGAATGCTGATCTGAATCACCTGTGCTCCTCACTCCAAGTTTATTTTACTCTACGCACCCTGAATTGTCTTCTCCTGCCAATGGTCCACAAAAAAAAAAAAAACAACCAAACAAAAAAAACCCCAAAAAATCACCAAAAACCCACGAAAATAAAACAAAACCCACCAAAAAAACCCCCAAAAAACACCCAAACCACAAAAATCTCAAACCAAACAAAAAAAACCCCACCCCACAACAACAACCAACCAAACAAACAAAAGCAAACTTGGCCATTTTTAAAAATCTCAATTTTGCTTTCACCAGTATTTGCACAGAACATGGTTTCATGATGGGATAAGTAAAAAGAGACCTACTACCAACACAATTCACTGAAAATACAAAGTTTATAGGACAGAATATGGCCTGAAACTTAACTTTTTTTACTACATCAAATTCATGACTGTTCATGTCTGCTGGTTCATGCTTCTTTACTTTCCTTGCTGAAGCATAAAAGAATTGTGTTATGTCCACTACCACAAAACAAAATGCTGGAAGTTTATCTGTCTTAAAAATTAATTGCAAAAATATCTGTGGGATTAAACACTTTGATTTGACTAGGCTGGAAACAACTGAAAATATTTTAATTCAGTCCCAAGCCATCATCACACTGTGCATATCAGGAAATAATATTATCATGATCAAAGTGTTTGGGGTTTAGATATATTAGGTTACGTGTGCTTATTAACAAATTCAGCAACATAGCACAGCATAGACATCCTGACCTTGACACTCCTTTCTCAAGCTGAAGTAGTCAAACTGCTCCCAACAAA